>NC_140997.1:205297472-205949957 GCF_052327205.1 Somniosus microcephalus
CATTCCAGTCTGAGAGCTCCGGTCTTTCCACACTGCACCATTCCAGTCTGAGAGCTCAGGTCTTTCCACACTGCACCATTCCAGTCTGAGAGCTCAGGTCTTTCCACACTGCACCATTCCAGTGTGAGAGCTCCGGTCTTTCCACACTGCACCATTCCAGTGTTAGAGCTCCGGTCTTTCCACACTGCACCATTCCAGTGTTAGAGCTCCGGTCTTTCCACACTGCACCATTCCAGTCTGAGAGCTCAGGTCTTTCCACACTGCACCATTCCAGTGTGAGAGCTCCGGTCTTTCCACACTGCACCATTCCATTGTTAGAGCTCCGGTCTTTCCACACTGCACCATTCCAGTGTGAGAGCTCAGGTCTTTCCACACTGCACCATTCCAGTGTGAGAGCTCAGGTCTTTCCACACTACGCCATTCCAGTGTGAGAGCTCAGGTCTTTCCACACTGCACCATTCCAGTCTGAGAGCTCCGGTCTTTCCACACTGCACCATTCCAGTGTGAGAGCTCAGGTCTTTCCACACTGCACCATTCCAGTGTGAGAGCTCCGGTCTTTCCACACTGCACCATTCCAGTGTTAGAGCTCCGGTCTTTCCACACTGCACCATTCCAGTGTTAGAGCTCAGGTCTTTCCACACTGCACCATTCCAGTGTGAGAGCTCCGGTCTTTCCACACTGCACCATTCCAGTGTTAGAGCTCCGGTCTTTCCACACTGCACCATTCCAGTGTTAGAGCTCAGGTCTTTCCACACTGCACCATTCCAGTGTTAGAGCTCCGGTCTTTCCACACTGCACCATTCCAGTGTTAGAGCTCAGGTCTTTCCACACTGCACCATTCCAGTGTGAGAGCTCAGGTCTTTCCACACTGCACCATTCCAGTGTTAGAGCTCAGGTCTTTCCACACTGCACCATTCCAGTCTGACAGCTCCGGTCTTTCCACACTGCACCATTCCAGTCTGTGAGCTCAGGTCTTTCCACACTGCACCATTCCAGTCTGAGAGCTCAGGTCTTTCCACACTGCACCATTCCAGTGTGAGAGCTCAGGTCTTTCCACACTGCACCATTCCAGTGTGAGAGCTCAGGTCTTTCCACACTGCACCATTCCAGTGTGAGAGCTCAGGTCTTTCCACACTGCACCATTCCAGTGTTAGAGCTCAGGCCTTTCCACACTGCACCATTCCAGTGTTAGAGCTCAGGTCTTTCCACACTGCACCATTCCAGTGTGAGAGCTCAGGTCTTTCCACACTGCACCATTCCAGTGTGAGAGCTCAGGTCTTTCCACACTGCACCATTCCAGTGTGAGAGCTCAGGTCTTTCCACACTGCACCATTCCAGTGTGAGAGCTCAGGTCTTTCCACACTGCACCATTCCAGTGTGAGAGCTCAGGTCTTTCCACACTGCACCATTCCAGTGTGAGAGCTCAGGTCTTTCCACACTGCACCATTCCAGTGTTAGAGCTCAGGCCTTTCCACACTGCACCATTCCAGTGTTAGAGCTCAGGTCTTTCCACACTGCACCATTCCAGTGTGAGAGCTCAGGTCTTTCCACACTGCACCATTCCAGTGTTAGAGCTCAGGTCTTTCCACACTGCACCATTCCAGTGTGAGAGCTCCGGTCTTTCCACACTGCACCATTCCAGTGTGAGAGCTCCGGTCTTTCCACGCTGCACCATTCCAGTGTGAGAGCTCCGGTCTTTCCACACTGCACCACTCCAGTGTTAGAGCTCAGGTCTTTCCACACTGCACCATTCCAGTGTGAGAGCTCAGGTCTTTCCACACTGCACCATTCCAGTGTGAGAGCTCAGGTCTTTCCACACTGCACCATTCCAGTGTGAGAGCTCCGGTCTTTCCACGCTGCACCATTCCAGTGTGAGAGCTCCGGTCTTTCCACACTGCACCATTCCAGTGTTAGAGCTCAGGTCTTTCCACACTGCACCATTCCAGTCTGAGAGCTCAGGTCTTTCCACACTGCACCATTCCAGTGTGAGAGCTCCGGTCTTTCCACACTACACCATTCCAGTGTTAGAGCTCCGGTCTTTCCACACTGCACCATTCCAGTGTGAGAGCTCAGGTCTTTCCACACTGCACCATTCCAGTGTGAGAGCTCCGGTCTTTCCACACTGCACCATTCCAGTCTGAGAGCTCAGGTCTTTCCACACTGCTCCATTCCAGTGTGAGAGCTCAGGTCTTTCCACACTGCACCATTCCAGTGTGAGAGCTCAGGTCTTTCCACACTGCACCATTCCAGTGTGAGAGCTCCGGTCTTTCCACACTGCACCATTCCAGTCTGAGAGCTCAGGTCTTTCCACACTGCTCCATTCCAGTGTGAGAGCTCAGGTCTTTCCACACTGCACCATTCCAGTGTGAGAGCTCAGGTCTTTCCACACTGCACCATTCCAGTGTGAGAGCTCCGGTCTTTCCACACTGCACCATTCCAGTCTGAGAGCTCCGGTCTTTCCACACTGCACCATTCCAGTGTGAGAGCTCAGGTCTTTCCACACTGCACCATTCCATTCTGAGAGCTCAGGTCTTTCCACACTGCACCATTCCAGTGTTAGAGCTCAGGCCTTTCCACACTGCACCATTCCAGTGTGAGAGCTCAGGTCTTTCCACACTGCACCATTCCAGTGTGAGAGCTCCGGTCTTTCCACACTGCACCATTCCAGTGTGAGAGCTCAGGTCTTTCCACACTGCACCATTCCAGTGTGAGAGCTCAGGTCTTTCCACACTGCACCATTCCAGTCTGAGAGCTCCGGTCTTTCCACACTGCACCATTCCAGTGTTAGAGCTCCGGTCTTTCCACACTGCACCATTCCAGTGTTAGAGCTCCGGTCTTTCCACACTGCACCATTCCAGTCTGAGAGCTCAGGTCTTTCCACACTGCACCATTCCAGTCTGAGAGCTCAGGTCTTTCCACACTGCACCATTCCAGTGTGTGAGCTCAGATCTTTCCACACTGCACCATTCCAGTGTGAGAGCTCATGTCTTGCCACACTGCACCATTCCAGTGTGAGAGCTCCGGTCTTTCCACACTGCACCACTCCAGTCTGAGAGCTCAGGTCTTGCCACACTGCACCATTCCAGTGTGAGAGCTCCGGTCTTTCCACACTGCACCACTCCAGTGTGAGAGCTCAGGTCTTTCCACACTACACCATTCCAGTGTGAGAGCTCAGGTCTTTCCACACTACACCATTCCAGTGTGAGAGCTCCGGTCTTTCCACACTACACCATTCCAGTGTGAGAGCTCAGGTCTTTCCACACTGCACCATTCCAGTGTGAGAGCTCAGGTCTTTCCACACTACACCATTCCAGTGTGAGAGCTCAGGCCTTTCCACACTGCACCATTCCAGTGTGAGAGCTCAGGTCTTTCCACACTGCACCATTCCAGAGTGAGAGCTCTGGTCTTTCCACACTACACCATTCCAGTGTGAGAGCTCCGGTCTTTCCACACTACACCATTCCAGTGTGAGAGCTCAGGTCTTTCCACACTGCACCATTCCAGTGTGAGAGCTCAGGTCTTTCCACACTACACCATTCCAGTGTGAGAGCTCAGGTCTTTCCACGCTGCACCATTCCAGTGTGAGAGCTCAGGTCTTTCCACACTGCACCATTCCAGTGTTAGAGCTCCGGTCTTTCCACACTGCACCATTCCAGTGTTAGAGCTCCGGTCTTTCCACACTACACCATTCCAGTGTGAGAGCTCCGGTCTTTCCACACTGCACCATTCCAGTGTTAGAGCTCCGGTCTTTCCACACTGCACCATTCCAGTGTGAGAGCTCCGGTCTTTCCACACTGCACCATTCCAGTGTGAGAGCTCAGGTCTTTCCACACTGCACCATTCCAGTGTTAGAGCTCCGGTCTTTCCACACTGCACCATTCCAGTGTGAGAGCTCAGGTCTTTCCACACTGCACCACTCCAGTGTGAGAGCTCAGGTCTTTCCACACTGCACCATTCCAGTGTTAGAGCTCAGGTCTTTCCACACTGCACCATTCCAGTGTGAGAGCTCCGGTCTTTCCACACTGCACCATTCCAGTGTGAGAGCTCCGGTCTTTCCACACTGCACCATTCCAGTCTGAGAGCTCAGGTCTTTCCACACTGCACCATTCCAGTGTGAGAGCTCAGGTCTTTCCACACTGCACCATTCCAGTGTGAGAGCTCCGGTCTTTCCACACTGCACCATTCCAGTGTTAGAGCTCAGGTCTTTCCACACTGCACCATTCCAGTGTTAGAGCTCCGGTCTTTCCACACTGCACCATTCCAGTGTTAGAGCTCCGGTCTTTCCACACTGCACCATTCCAGTGTTAGAGCTCAGGTCTTTCCACACTGCACCATTCCAGTGTGAGAGCTCCGGTCTTTCCACACTGCACCATTCCAGTGTTAGAGCTCAGGTCTTTCCACACTGCACCATTCCAGTGTTAGAGCTCAGGTCTTTCCACACTGCACCATTCCAGTGTTAGAGCTCCGGTCTTTCCAAACTACACCATTCCAGTGTTAGAGCTCAGGTCTTTCCACACTGCACCATTCCAGTGTTAGAGCTCAGGTCTATCCACACTGCACCATTCCAGTCTGAGAGCTCCGGTCTTTCCACACTGCACCATTCCAGTGTTAGAGCTCAGGTCTTTCCACGCTGCACCATTCCAGTCTGTGAGAGCTCAGGTCTTTCCACACTGCACCATTCCAGTCTGAGAGCTCAGGTCTTTCCACACTGCACCATTCCAGTGTTAGAGCTCCGGTCTTTCCACACTGCACCATTCCAGTGTGAGAGCTCAGGTCTTTCCACACTGCACCATTCCAGTGTTAGAGCTCAGGTCTTTCCACACTGCACCATTCCAGTGTGAGAGCTCAGGTCTTTCCACACTGCACCATTCCAGTCTGAGAGCTCCGGTCTTTCCACACTGCACCATTCCAGTGTGAGAGCTCAGGTCTTTCCACACTGCACCATTCCAGTGTTAGAGCTCAGGTCTTTCCACACTGCACCATTCCAGTGTGAGAGCTCAGGTCTTTCCACACTGCACCATTCCAGTGTGAGAGCTCCGGTCTTTCCACACTGCACCATTCCAGTGTTAGAGCTCCGGTCTTTCCACACTGCACCATTCCAGTGTGAGAGCTCAGGTCTTTCCACACTGCACCATTCCAGTGTGAGAGCTCAGGTCTTTCCACACTGCACCATTCCAGTGTTAGAGCTCCGGTCTTTCCACACTGCACCATTCCAGTGTTAGAGCTCCGGTCTTTCCACACTGCACCATTCCAGTGTGAGAGCTCAGGTCTTTCCACACTGCACCATTCCAGTGTGAGAGCTCAGGTCTTTCCACACTGCACCATTCCAGTGTGAGAGCTCAGGTCTTTCCACACTGCACCATTCCAGTGTTAGAGCTCAGGTCTTTCCACACTGCACCATTCCAGTGTGAGAGCTCAGGTCTTTCCACACTGCACCATTCCAGCGTGAGAGCTCCGGTCTTTCCACACTGCACCATTCCAGTGTGAGAGCTCAGGTCTTTCCACACTACACCATTCCAGTGTGAGAGCTCAGGTCTTTCCACACTGCACCATTCCAGTGTGAGAGCTCCGGTCTTTCCACACTGCACCATTCCAGTGTGAGAGCTCAGGTCTTTCCACACTGCACCATTCCAGTGTTAGAGCTCCGGTCTTTCCACACTGCACCATTCCAGTGTTAGAGCTCAGGTCTTTCCACACTGCACCATTCCAGTGTTAGAGCTCAGGTCTTTCCACACTGCACCATTCCAGTGTTAGAGCTCAGGTCTTTCCACACTGCACCATTCCAGTGTGAGAGCTCAGGTCTTTCCACACTGCACCATTCCAGTGTTAGAGCTCAGGTCTTTCCACACTGCACCATTCCAGTGTTAGAGCTCAGGTCTTTCCACACTGCACCATTCCAGTGTTAGAGCTCAGGTCTTTCCACACTGCACCATTCCAGTGTGAGAGCTCAGGTCTTTCCACACTGCACCATTCCAGTGTGTGAGCTCAGGTCTTTCCACACTGCACCATCCAGTGTTAGAGCTCAGGTCTTTCCACACTGCACCATTCCAGTGTTAGAGCTCAGGTCTTTCCACACTACACCATTCCAGTGTGAGAGCTCCGGTCTTTCCACACTGCACCATTCCAGTGTGAGAGCTCAGGTCTTTCCACACTGCACCATTCCAGTGTGAGAGCTCAGGTCTTTCCACACTGCACCATTCCAGTGTTAGAGCTCAGGTCTTTCCACACTGCACCATTCCAGTGTGAGAGCTCAGGTCTTTCCACACTGCACCATTCCAGTGTTAGAGCTCAGGTCTTTCCACACTGCACCAGTCCAGTGTTAGAGCTCCGGTCTTTCCACACTGCACCATTCCAGTGTTAGAGCTCCGGTCTTTCCACACTGCACCATTCCAGTGTTAGAGCTCCGGTCTTTCCACACTGCACCATTCCAGTCTGAGAGCTCCGGTCTTTCCACACTGCACCATTCCAGTCTGAGAGCTCAGGTCTTTCCACACTGCACCATTCCAGTGTGAGAGCTCAGGTCTTTCCACACTGCACCATTCCAGTCTGAGAGCTCAGGTCTTTCCACACTGCACCATTCCAGTGTGAGAGCTCAGGTCTTTCCACACTGCACCATTCCAGTCTGAGAGCTCAGGTCTTTCCACACTGCACCATTCCAGTGTTAGAGCTCAGGTCTTTCCACACTGCACCATTCCAGTGTGAGAGCTCAGGTCTTTCCACACTGCACCATTCCAGTGTTAGAGCTCAGGTCTTTCCACACTGCACCATTCCAGTGTTAGAGCTCAGGTCTTTCCACACTGCACCATTCCAGTCTGAGAGCTCCGGTCTTTCCACACTGCACCATTCCAGTGTTAGAGCTCCGGTCTTTCCACACTGCACCATTCCAGTCTGAGAGCTCAGGTCTTTCCACACTACACCATTCCAGTGTGAGAGCTCAGGTCTTTCCACACTACACCATTCCAGTCTGAGAGCTCAGGTCTTTCCACACTACACCATTCCAGTGTTAGAGCTCCGGTCTTTTCACACTGCACCATTCCAGTGTGAGAGCTCAGGTCTTTCCACACTGCACCATTCCAGTGTGAGAGCTCGGGTCTTTCCACACTGCACCATTCCAGTCTGAGAGCTCCGGTCTTTCCACACTGCACCATTCCAGTGTGAGAGCTCCGGTCTTTCCACACTGCACCATTCCAGTGTGAGAGCTCAGGTCTTTCCACACTGCACCATTCCAGTGTGAGAGCTCCGGTCTTTCCACACTGCACCATTCCAGTGTGAGAGCTCCGGTCTTTCCACACTGCACCATTCCAGTGTTAGAGCTCAGGTCTTTCCACACTACACCATTCCAGTCTGAGAGCTCCGGTCTTTCCACACTGCACCATTCCAGTGTTAGAGCTCAGGTCTTTCCACACTGCACCATTCCAGTGTTAGAGCTCAGGTCTTTCCACGCTGCACCATCCAGTGTTAGAGCTCAGGTCTTTCCACACTGCACCATTCCAGTGTTAGAGCTCAGGTCTTTCCACACTGCACCATTCCAGTGTGAGAGCTCCGGTCTTTCCACACTGCACCATTCCAGTCTGAGAGCTCCGGTCTTTCCACACTGCACCATTCCAGTGTTAGAGCTCAGGTCTTTCCACACTGCACCATTCCAGTGTTAGAGCTCAGGTCTTTCCACGCTGCACCATCCAGTGTGAGAGCTCAGGTCTTTCCACGCTGCACCATCCAGTGTGAGAGCTCAGGTCTTTCCACACTACACCATTCCAGTGTGAGAGCTCAGGTCTTTCCACACTGCACCATTCCAGTGTTAGAGCTCAGGTCTTTCCACGCTGCACCATTCCAGTGTGAGAGCTCAGGTCTTTCCACGCTGCACCATTCCAGTGTGAGAGCTCAGGTCTTTCCACACTGCACCATTCCAGTGTGAGAGCTCCGGTCTTTCCACACTGCACCATTCCAGTGTGAGAGCTCCGGTCTTTCCACACTGCACCATTCCAGTCTGAGAGCTCCGGTCTTTCCACACTACACCATTCCAGTGTGAGAGCTCCGGTCTTTCCACACTGCACCATTCCAGTGTTAGAGCTCCGGTCTTTCCACACTGCACCATTCCAGTGTTAGAGCTCAGGTCTTTCCACACTGCACCATTCCAGTGTTAGAGCTCCGGTCTTTCCACACTGCACCACTCCAGTGTTAGAGCTCAGGTCTTTCCACACTGCACCATTCCAGTGTTAGAGCTCCGGTCTTTCCACACTGCACCATTCCAGTGTTAGAGCTCCGGTCTTTCCACACTGCACCATTCCAGTGTTAGAGCTCAGGTCTTTCCACACTGCACCACTCCAGTGTGAGAGCTCATGTCTTTCCACACTGCACCATTCCAGTGTGAGAGCTCAGGCCTTTCCACACTGCACCATCCAGTGTGAGAGCTCCGGTCTTTCCACACTGCACCATTCCAGTGTGAGAGCTCAGGCCTTTCCACACTGCACCATCCAGTGTGAGAGCTCAGGTCTTTCCACACTGCACCATTCCAGTGTGAGAGCTCAGGTCTTTCCACACTGCACCAGTCCAGTGTTAGAGCTCCGGTCTTTCCACACTGCACCATTCCAGTGTTAGAGCTCCGGTCTTTCCACACTGCACCATTCCAGTGTGAGAACTCAGGTCTTTCCACACTGCACCATTCCAGTGTGAGAACTCAGGTCTTTCCACACTGAACCATTCCAGTGTGAGAGCTCCGGTCTTTCCACACTGCACCATTCCAGTGTTAGAGCTCCGGTCTTTCCACACTGCACCATTCCAGTGTGAGAGCTCAGGTCTTTCCACACTGCACCATTCCAGTGTGAGAACTCAGGTCTTTCCACACTGCACCATTCCAGTGTTAGAGCTCCGGTCTTTCCACACTGCACCATTCCAGTGTGAGAACTCAGGTCTTTCCACACTGCACCATTCCAGTGTGAGAGCTCCGGTCTTTCCACACTGCACCATTCCAGTGTTGGAGCTCAGGCCTTTCCACACTGCACCATTCCAGTGTTAGAGCTCAGGTCTTTCCACGTTGCACCATTCCAGTCTGAGAGCTCCGGTCTTTCCACACTGCACCATTCCAGTGTGAGAGCTCCGGTCTTTCCACACTGCACCATTCCAGTGTGAGAGCTCAGGTCTTTCCACACTGCACCATTCCAGTGTGAGAGCTCAGGTCTTTCCACACTGCACCACTCCAGTGTTAGAGCTCAGGTCTTTCCACACTGCACCATTCCAGTGTTAGAGCTCCGGTCTTTCCACACTGCACCATTCCAGTGTGAGAGCTCCGGTCTTTCCACACTGCACCATTCCAGTGTGAGAGCTCAGGTCTTTCCACACTGCACCACTCCAGTGTTAGAGCTCAGGTCTTTCCACACTGCACCATTCCAGTGTTAGAGCTCCGGTCTTTCCACACTGCACCATTCCAGTGTGAGAGCTCCGGTCTTTCCACACTACGCCATTCCAGTGTGAGAGCTCAGGTCTTTCCACACTGCACCATTCCAGTGTTAGAGCTCAGGTCTTTCCACACTGCACCATTCCAGTGTGAGAGCTCCGGTCTTTCCACACTACGCCATTCCAGTGTGAGAGCTCCGGTCTTTCCACACTGCACCATTCCAGTGTTAGAGCTCCGGTCTTTCCACACTGCACCATTCCAGTGTGAGAGCTCCGGTCTTTCCACACTGCACCATTCCAGTGTGAGAGCTCCGGTCTTTCCACACTGCACCATTCCAGTGTGAGAGCTCAGGTCTTTCCACACTGCACCATTCCAGTGTGAGAGCTCAGGTCTTTCCACACTGCACCATTCCAGTGTTAGAGCTCAGGTCTTTCCACACTGCACCATTCCAGTGTGAGAGCTCAGGTCTTTCCACACTGCACCATTCCAGTGTGAGAGCTCAGGTCTTTCCACACTGCACCATTCCAGTGTTAGAGCTCAGGTCTTTCCACACTGCACCATTCCAGTGTTAGAGCTCAGGTCTTTCCACACTGCACCATTCCAGTGTGAGAGCTCAGGACTTTCCACACTGCACCATTCCAGTGTGAGAGCTCCGGTCTTTCCACACTACACCATTCCAGTCTGAGAGCTCAGGTCTTTCCACACTGCACCATTCCAGTGTGAGAGCTCAGGTCTTTCCACACTGCACCATTCCAGTGTTAGAGCTCAGGTCTTTCCACACTGCACCATTCCAGTGTTAGAGCTCAGGTCTTTCCACACTGCACCATTCCAGTGTTAGAGCTCAGGTCTTTCCACACTGCACCATTCCAGTGTGAGAGCTCAGGTCTTTCCACACTGCACCATTCCAGTGTTAGAGCTCAGGTCTTTCCACACTGCACCATTCCAATGTGAGAGCTCTGGTCTTTCCATAATATACCATTCCAGTGTGAGAGCTCCGGTCTTTCCACACTACACCATTCCAGTCATAGAGTCATAGAGTGATAGAGTTATACAGCACAGAAAGAGGCCCTTCGGCCCATCGCGTCCACGCCAGCCATCAAGCCCTGTCTAATCTAATCCCATTTCCAGCATTTGGTTCGTAGCCTTGTCTGCTTTGGCATTTCAAGTGCTCATCCAAATGCTTCTTGAATGTTGTGAGGGTTCCTGCCTCTACCACCCTTTCAGGCAGTGAGTTCCAGATTCCAACCACCCTCTGGGTGAAAAAGTTTTTCCTCAAATCCCCTCTGAACCTCCTGCCCCTTACCTTGAATCTATGCCCCCTTGTTATTGACCCCTCTACTAAGGGGAAAAGTTCCTTTCTATCTACCCTATCTATGCCCTCATAATTTTGTACACCTCAATCAGGTCCCCCCTCAGCCTTCTCTGCTCCAAGGAAAACAGCCCCAGCCTGTCCAGTCTTTCTTCATAGCTGAAGCACTCCAGCCCAGGTAACATCCTGGTAAATCTCCTCTGCACCCTCTCCAAAGCAATCACATCCTTCCTATAGTGTGGCGACCAGAACTGCACACAGTACTCCAGCTGTGGCCTTACCAACGTTTTGTACAGCGCCATCATAACCTCCCTGCTCTTATATTCTATGCCTCGGCTAATGAAGGCAAGTATCCCATATGCCTTTTTAACTACCTTATCCACCTGTTCTGCTGCCTTCAGGGATCTATGTACATGCACACCAAGGTCCCTCTGATCCTCTGTCTTTTCTAGGGTCTTACCATTCATTGTGTATTCCCTTGCCTTGTTAGTCCCTCCAAAATGCATCACCTCACACTTTTCAGGGTTAAATTCCATTTGCCACTGTTCCGCCCATCTGACCAACCCATCTATATTGTCCTGTAGCCTGAGGCTTCCCTCCTCGCTATTTACCACCCCCCCAATTTTCGTGTCATCTGCGAACTTACTGATCATACCTTTTACATTCACATCCAAATCATTAATGTAGACCACAAACAGCAAGGGACCCAGCACCGATCCCTGCGGTACCCCACTGGACACAGGCTTCCAGTCACAAAAACAACCTTCAGCCATCACCCTCTGTCTTCTGCCACTAAGCCAGTTTTGGATCCAACGTGCCAAGGCACCCTGGATCCCATGGGCTCTTACCTTCCTGACCAGTCTCCTATGCGGGACTTTATCAAAAGCCTCACTGAAATCCATGTAAACCACATCCACTGCACTACCCTCATCCACACGCCTAGTCACCCCCTCGAAAAATTCAATCAAATAGGTCAGACATGATCTTCCCTTGACAAAGCCATGCTGGCTATCCCTAATTAATCCTTGCCTCTCCAAGTGGAGACTAATTCTGTCCCTCAGACGTTTTTCCAATAATTTCCCTACCACTGATGTTAGGCTCACTGGCCTGTAATTCCCTGGTTTATCCCTACTACCCTTCTTGAATAATGGTACTACGTTAGCTGTTCTCCAGTCCTCTGGCACATCCCCTGTGGCCAGAGAGGTTCTGAAAATTTGTGTCAGAGCCCCTGCAATCTCCTCCTTTGCCTCACATAGCAGTGTGAGAGCTCAGGTCTTTCCACATTGCACCATTCCAGTGTTAGAGCTCAGGTCTTTCCACACTGCACCATTCCAGTGTGAGAGCTCAGGTCTTTCCACACTGCACCATTCCAGTGTTAGAGCTCAGGTCTTTCCACACTGCACCATTCCAGTCTGAGAGCTCAGGTCTTTCCACACTGCACCATTCCAGTGTTAGAGCTCCGGTCTTTCCACACTGCACCATTCCAGTGTTAGAGCTCAGGTCTTTCCACACTACACCATTCCAGTGTGAGAGCTCCGGTCTTTCCACACTACACCATTCCAGTGTGAGAGCTCCGGTCTTTCCACACTACGCCATTCCAGCGTTAGAGTTCCAATCTTTCCACACTGCACCATTCCAGTGTGAGAGCTCAGATTGTTCCATACTGCACCATTCCAGTCTGAGAGCTCAGGTCTTTCCACATTGCACCATTCCAGTGTTAGAGCTCAGGTCTTTCCACACTGCACCATTCCAGTCTGAGAGCTCCGGTCTTTCCACACTGCACCATTCCAACGTTAGAGCTCCGGTCTTTCCACACTGCACCATTCCAGTGTTAGAGCTCAGGTCTTTCCACACTGCACCATTCCAGTGTGAGAGCTCAGATTGTTCCATACTGCACCATTCCAGTCTGAGAGCTCAGGTCTTTCCATACTGCACCATTCCAGTGTGAGAGCTCCGGTCTTTCCACACTACGCCATTCCAGCGTTAGAGCTCCAATCTTTCCACACTGCACCATTCCAGTGTGAGAGCTCAGATTGTTCCATACTGCACCATTCCAGTCTGAGAGCTCAGGTCTTTCCATACTGCACCATTCCAGTGTGAGAGCTCCGGTCTTTCCACACTACACCATTCCAGTGTTAGAGCTCCAGTCTTTCCACACTGCACCATTCCAGTGTGAGAGCTCAGATTGTTCCACACTGCACCATTCCAGTGTTAGAGCTCCAGTCTTTCCACACTACACCATTCCAGTATGACAGTGAGCTGCTAAAACACAGTCTCGCTCGTAATCTTATACCAAATTTCACCTTTGATCACTACATTCTATGCTTATCACCAATAAATCTTAGTACTTCAAAGATACATACTAATGACAACAGAATAACTGCATAAACTAAACAAACAGGTACTTAACTCTTCTCATCATTTCATCACCATGGTTATATTGCCTTCTGAAACCCTTCCCAATCCCCTAAACATAAGTGACCAAGCTGACACATTCCAGAACATTACATATATGGCTGAATGACTGTTACCCATTCTACTATTTGACTTTCCTGTGAAGATATCCGTGTTTTAATATCCCCTTACACTATTTACAACCCATGTGCTCCAGATAGCTGTTTTAACTTTTAACCCATCGTGTGCTGGTATCACAGACTGCACAGAAAGAACATATGAGGCACCCAGGTAGTGTGAACCCTCGTTCCCACAAGTGTGAGTTAGACTGTTCCTTGTTGAGGGGTCTTGAAGATATCTGAGGCAGCTTAGCATTGTGTGCATGGCGAGAGGAAGAAGCAGCAAGTGAGTCAAAGAGGGAGAAGTAGTTGTGAGGGCAATGGTAGGTCTTGAGGGTGTGAGAGCAAGCAGAAGGAGGGGCAGTGAGGTGTCCCATTGTGATTGGAAGAGAGGCATGAGAGTGGAGGAGGGAAGGATTGATAGTGCTGGGGCTAAAGTAAATTGGTCCAGGGCTGTGCAGAGAGTAAGAGTGATGTGAAGGGGTTTCTTACCTTCACAATGCTGGTGAGGTTATTACATTTACATAGAAACATAGAAGATAGGAGCAGGAGTAGACCATTCGGCCCCTCGAGCTTGCTCCGCCATTCAATGCGATCATGGCTGGTCATCCAAATTCAGTACCCTGTCCCTGCTTTCTCCCCATATCTCTTGATCCCCTTAGCCTTAAGAAATATATCTAACTCCTTCTTGAATATATTTAATGAATTGGCCTCAACTGTCTTCTGTGGTAGAAAATTCCACAGGTTCACCACTCTCTGGGTGAAGAAATTCTTCCTCATCTCAGTCCTAAATGGCTTACCCCTTATCTTTAGACTGTGACCCCTGGTTCTGGCACCGCAGGCGGATCCTGGAAACAATGCTGGTGTCATTTATTTGCTTTGCCACCTCTCTCTATTGCTGCTGACTCATTTGACTGGGCATCAGTCGCCCATTGAAGCAGAAGACGAAGTCCTTCCTGTTGTTCACTTGCTCTATGAGCATATCGATGGACGTATTAGGGAACCTGGAGACCCAGGACAAAGTCATGCTGCCTGCTGCTTCAGAAAATCGCTTTGCACTAACCACCATTGAAAAGTGCACTTACCTTTAAGAGACTGTAGGAAGCCTTTAACTAGTGGCCTCCGCACTGCATTTCCACCCTCCAAATCGGTGAGGTGCCTAAAGAGCATTGATTAAAGGGGGCACAAGAAGAGAGAGACTTGGGGGTGTTTGTGCACAAATCTTTGGAGGTGGCAGGACAGGTTAACAAAGCAGTTAAAGCATATGGGATCCTGGGCATTATAAACAGGTATAGAGTACAAAAGCCAGGAAGTTATACTAAACCTCAATAAAACGCTAGTTCAGCCCCAGCTGGAGTATTGTGTCTAATTCTGGGCACCACACTTTAGGAAGGACGTGAAGGCATTGGAGGGGGTACAGAAGAAATTTACTAGAATGGTTCCAAGAATGAGAGAATACAGTTACGTGGATAGACTTGAGAACCTAGGGTTGTTTTTCTTAGAGCAGAGAAGGCTAAGAGGAGATTTGATAGAGCTGTTTAAAATCATGAAGGGTTTAGATAGAGTAAATAAAGAGAAACTGTTTCCAATGGCTGAAGGGTCGATAACCAGAGGGCACAGATTTAAGGTGATTGGCAAAAGAACCAGAGGCGACATGAGGGAAAACTTTTTCATGCAACGAGTGGTTAGGATTTGGAATGCACTGCCCGATAGGGTGGTGGATACAGATTCAATCATAGCTTTGAAAAGGGAATTGGATAAATACTTGAAGGAGAAAAAATTTGCAGGGATATGGGGAAAGAGCAGAGGAGTGGGACTAACTGGATTGCTCTTCGAACAAGCCGGTGCAGAGTCGATGGGCTGAATGGCCTCCTTCTGTGCTGTACTATTCTATGATTCTATGATTACACGTTAATGAGCCTGGATCATGTCAAAGGCTTGGGTCTCTCGCTGACTACATTGGTCAGGCGGAGCAAACAATCCGCCCACCATCTGCCCGATGGATGCTCCACGTGATAATCGACCCTATGGAACAGCCTTTGCTTTCTTCTGATTTATTTCTCTAATAATATATCCTCGGACTGTATATTATTATTTTAAGGATCACACTAATATCAACTATATACTCTATTGATTGGTGTAATTATTTGTGGTTCTATTTATAAGAATTGATAATGGTGATGCTGCAAGCTCCTCTTTCAATCAGAGGGCAAACGTCACATTTTATACCCGTTTGTGAGCTATTACTAAGGGGCTTAAGTTGAGTGTTTGAATAAATGAAAATTCTGGTTTATTGTAGCACTGAAGGTGCCATTTTTACATCATTGCTAAAGTTGAATGGCTGGTTACAGTGACATTAAGGCTATGGGTACTCCACCCAACATTCCCTGTTTAAAAATAGCTTTAATGGTAGAAAACTGTGACTCATAAGCATCAAGTGGAAAAATAATAATGGGGAAAAGCTGCTGAAGTATTGTCCAAGCACTCATTGCAGTGTCTCAGATCATCATCTAGAGTATGAGCATTTTCTGGCTTGCCCATGAGTAAACCAGCACACTATCTCTAGATCTTTCTGTGCTCAATTAACGATCACAAGTGTCAAACCCACAAATCATCGGTTCATTTTATGATTGCCTCTGGCCACAGTGTACTGTTTTGCCATCTAATGTACAATAAGAACCACACATAGGCACGTTGCCGAGACCATTTGATACCTTAATTGGAAAAAATAATCAGCCTTAGGTCATCCCATGAGGCATTTGGGACCTGAACTGTCTCATTATTCTAACAGCTTGGGGCATTTCCAATAGCTATCGCTTTTTAATATCATTACATAGTGCTGCATAGTAAAAATAGACACAGTAAATGATAGGATGATATGGACAATGACAGTGTCATTATGTGAGACCTGACTGTTGTCAAACAGTTGGTTCATTCTGGCAATAAAGCAGATGACATTAGGGTCACCAGGGTTCATGGAAGGAGCTGTACATAGTCGTTACAAATCCTGCTGGATTACAAACTGTGAGCACTGCTCTCAACACGTCTCCAAATCCAATCAACTCAGTGCTCTGCAACCAACTCCTTTAAAAAAGATTCCACATATTTGATGAAAACAGAGTTTAACAAATATTTTTTTTTAATATTTCATCTGAGTCAGTGAATTATGTACCACTACCAAAATCCAGATGTCCGTTAGCCAATGGCATAAGTAATGATTCAATCAGTCACAGCAATTATGCAAAGACATGTCACTTTTACAGTCAGTAGCTGCATCGTGATACAAACACTGACACATCCATATACATCCACACATCTTTTCTCTAATGACGTCCACAAGTCTCTTCACAGACATTTTGCGATGTTTTAATTGCATCTGCTGAGTTAATTTTTTAAAATGAGGTTTCCTGTTGATTCCACATGCTGGTGACATTTTCATTGCAAATCATAATCTGCGCATTCAAATTCCTCTCGTGTCTCTTGCGTTGTTTCATATTAAATTGAGCATCTGCCGTTTCAGTGATTTGTTACAAATTCATGAACAGTGAACGTATTTTTTTGTTTAATGACATAGCTCTTAAGCACAAACAACCACCCGTTGTATTAATGGAGTCGAGTAATCCTGGAAGTTTAATGTTTACCCGAATGAGGTCATTTATTACTGCTCTTAACAATGACTAATGAACCAGAACACATATTTACCAAATATTCTGTCGGTCCATATGCAAGTGCACATGTGAAACAAGTCAAATCACAACATTTATATACAAGATGCACATTTACAAATCTTTTATTTATGATATGCAAAAAAAGACAAGAAAGCTTGTGCCTACATGCTTACTACTACTACATGCTATCTTCTTCTTCTTCTTCGGCAGTCCCTCAGAACCAAGGATGACTTGCTTCCACATTAAAAATGAGTTCTCAGGTGACTGATGAGTCCAATGCGGGACCTACAGTCTCTGTCACAGGTGGGGCAGACGGTGGTTGAAGGGGCGGGTGGGTGGGGTGCTTGGGTTGATGTGCGCTCCTTCTGCTGTTTGCGCTTGGCTTCCGCTTGCTCCCGGCAAAGAGACTCGAGGTGTTCGGCGCCTTCCCGGATGCTTCTCCTCCACTTTGTGTGGTCTTGGGTCAGGGATTCCCAGGTGTCGGTGGGGATGTTACACTTTTTCAAGGAGGCTTTGAGGGTGTCCTTGAAGCGTTTCCTCTGCCCACCTGGGGCTCTCTTGCCGTGCCGGAGCTCCGAGTAGAGCGCTTGTTTTGGGAGTCTCGTATTGGGCATGCGGACAATGTGACCCGTCCATCGGAGCTGATTGAGCGTGGTCAAAGCTTTGATGCTGGGGATGTTGGCCTGAGCAAGAACACTGACGTTGGTGCGCCTATCCTGCCAATGGATTTGCAGGATTTTGCGGAGGCAGCATTGGTGGTACCTCTCCAGTGCTTTGAGGTGCCTGCTGTACATGGTCCACGTCTCTGAGGCATACAGCAGGGCGGGTATCACTGCTGCTCTGTAGACCATGAGCTTAGTGTCGGGTTTGAGGTCCTGGTCTTCAAACACTCTCTTCCTCAGGCGACCGAAGGCTGCACTGGCACACTGAAGGCGGTGTTGGACTTCGTCGTCGATGTCTGCCCTTGTTGACAGTAGGCTCCCGAGGTATGGAAAGTGGTCCACTTTGTCCAAGGCCTTGTCGTGGATTTTGATAATCGGGGGGCAGTACTGGCGGGGGCAGGTTGGTAGAAGATCTTTGTCTTACGGATGCTTAGTGTAAGGCCCATGCTCTCGTACACTTCGGTGCAGGTATTGACGATGGTTTGGAGTTCGACTTCCGAGTGAGCACAGGCGCAAGCGTCGTCTGCATACTGTAATTCGACGACAGAGGATGGGATGACCTTGGATCTGGACTGGAGGCGGCGGAGGTTGAACAGCTTCCCGTTTGTTCTGTAAATTAGCTCCACTCCAGTGGAGAGCTTACTGAGGGTGAGATGGAGCATTGCAGCAAGGAAAATCGAGAAGAGCGTTGGTGCGATGACACAGCCTTGTTTGACCCCTGTTCGTACGTGAATTGGGTCTGTGGTGGAACCTTTGGTCAGGATCACGGCTTGCATGTCGTCATGAAGCAGGCGGAGGATGGTGACAAACTTTTGAGGGCAGCCGAATTGAGGAGGACACTCCATGATCCCTCACAGTTGACAGGCCTTTGTGAGATCAAAGAAGGCCATGTACAGCGGTTGGTGCTGTTCCCTGCATTTCTCTTGTAGTTGACGTGCGGTGATGATCATGTCCATTGTGCCCCTTAGTGGGCGGAATCCGCATTGTGACTCTGGGAGGAGCTCTTCGGCCACTGGAAGGAGGCAATTGAGGAGGATTCTTGTGATGACTTATGGATTCCACCCACTAAGGGGCACAATGGACATGATCTTTACCGCACGTAAATTACAAGAGAAATGCAGGGAACAGCACCAACCGCTCTACATGGCCTTCGTTGATCTCACAAAGGCCTTCGACACTGTCAACTGTGAGGGATTATGGAATGTCCTCCTCAAATTTGGCTGCCCTCAAAAGTTTGTCACAATCCTCCGCCTGCTTCATGACGACATGCAAGCCGTGATCCTGACCAACGGTTCCACCACAGACCCAATTCACATATGAACCAGGATCAAGCAAGGCTGTGTCATTGCACCAATGTTCTTCTCGATCTTCCTTGCTGCAATGCTCCATCTCACCCTCAGTAAGCTCCCCGTTGGAGTGGAGCTAATTTACAGAACAAGCGGGAAACTGTTCAACCTCCGTCACCTCCAGTCCAGATCCAAGGTCATTCCATCCTCTGTCATTGAATTACAGTATGCAGACGACGCTGGCGTCTGCGCTCACTCGGAGGTCGAACTCCAAACCATCGTCAACACTTTTACCGAAGCATACGAGAGCATGGGCCTTACACTAAACATCCGTAAGACGAAGATCCTCTACCAACCTGCCCCCGCCACACAGTACTGCCCCCCGATTATCAAAATCCACGACAAGGCCTTGGACAACGTGGACCACTTTCCATACCTTGGGAGCCTACTGTCAACAAGGGCAGACGTCGACGACAAAGTCCAACATTGCCTTCAGTGTGCCAGTGCAGCCTTCGGTCGCTTGAGGAAGAGAGTGTTTGAAGACCAGGACCTCAAACCCGGCACTAAGCTCATGGTCTACAGAGCAGCAGTGATACCCGCCCTGCTGAATGCCTCAGAGACATGGACCATGTACAGCAGGCACCTCAAAGCACTGGAGAGGTACCACCAACGCTGCCTCCGCAAGATCCTGCAAATCCATTGGCAGGATAGGCGCACCAACGTCAGTGTTCTTGCTCAGGCCAACATCCCCAGCATCGAAGCTTTGACCACGCTCGATCAGCTCCGATGGATGGGTCACATTGTCCGCATGCTCGATATGAGACTCCCAAAACAAGTGCTCTACTTGGAGCTCCGGCACGGCAAGAGAGCCCCAGGTGGGCAGAGGAAATGCTTCAAGGACACCCTCAAAGCCTCCTTAAAAAAGTGTACATCCCCACCGACACCTGGGAATCCCTGACCCAAGACCGCACAAAGTGGAGGAGAAGCATCCGGGAAGGCGCCGAACACCTCGAGTCTCTTTGCCGGGAGCAAGCAGAAGCCAAGCGCAGGCAGCGCAAGGAGCGCACATCAACCCAAGCACCCCACCCAATGCCCCTTCATTCTCCGTCTGCCCCACCTGTGACAGAGACTGTAGGTCCCACATTGGACTCATCAGCCACCTGAGAACTCATTTTTAATGTGGAAGCAAGTCATCCTCGGTTCCGAGGGACTGCCTAAGAAGAAGACTACACCTCATCCTTGATTGTAAGCTCTTAGTTATAACACTATTGCTGGTATAAACCATGACCTTGGTTTATGATTTTTGGTTCAAGTAATGTCAAGCAAAATTTGTGGAACACACAAAGTGCCAGAATTTACTGTAGCTGGCGAACAAACACCGCCCGCCATTTGTTAGACTTGCCCTTCCCGTTTATTTTCTATGACCTTTTGCACTGGAAGTTGCTGTAAGTTAGAGATACAAATGGTGCAGTGCCCTCTACAGGGCATCTGGGACCTGTGTGAACAGGGTAAGCAACTGTGCATCTCCCTAACCAATCAGATTGAAGGATTGTTAATGAACAGCTCAGAGTCTGAATCAGGAGGTGTAATGTTAGAATATTGAATTCAATGTCAAATCGGGTACGTAAAGTGAAATAAAGAGAGGGAAAGAAAGATTGGATTAAGAGAGACAGAAATAGTTAAAATGTATTTTTAAATCTCCAATAACAATTTAAATCTGAAGGAATGAGACTCCACACTTGTAAAAGTTAATTTTCAGTGCCAGAGAGGTTGTTTGGCAGTAATATGGAGAAGAACTTGAAGTGGGAGGGGGAGGATCCAATTGCCGTGGTCCATGTAGGAACCAACGACATAGGTAGAACTAGGAATGAGGTTCTGCTGAGAGAGTTTGAGGAGCTAGGGTCGAAATTAAAATGCAGAACCTCACAGGTAATAATCTCTGGATTGTTACCTGAACCACGCACAAATTGGCATAGGGACAAACAGATTAGAAGGTTAAATGTATGGCTCAAAGAGTGGTGTGGGAGGCAGGGGTTTCAATTCATGGGGCACTGGCACCAGTACTGGGGAAAGATGGAGCTGTTCCGTGGGGATGGGCTCCACTTAAACTGGACTAGGACCAGTGTCCTGGCAAATCGAATAGCTAGGGTGGTAGATAGGGCTTTAAACTAATGAGGGGGGGTGGTGGTGGGAGGATTCAGGAAAGGGTAAATTCAAAAGCAGTAAGAGAAATGTCAAGGCTGTAGAGCTGAGTAATGATCTAGGTAAAGATAAGCAGAGTGGGTCAGGAAGGGACAGAAAGATTAATAAAGGTAATAGGGCCTTAGTGACTAAGGTGACATCAGGGAAAAATAGAAAAAAGTTAAAGCTAAGGGTATTATATCTGAATGCATGAAGCATTCACAACAAAATAGATGAATTAATAATGCAGATAGAAATAAATGGGTTTGATTTAATAGCCATTACAGAGGTGTGACCAAGGTTGGGAACTAAGTATTCCAGGATATTTGACTTTTAGAAGAGGCAGGCAGAATGGAAAAGGAGGAGGAGTAGCCCTGATAATAAAGGAGGGAATAAAGATATTAGAGAGAAAGGATCTTGGCTCGGAAAAACAAAATGTAGAATCAGTTTGGGTGGAGCTAAGAAACAACAAGGGGCAGAAAACACTAGTGGGAGTTGATTATAGGCCCCCCTAACAGTGGTTGTAGTGTTGGACAGAGTATAGCTCAGGAAATTAGAGAAGCATGTAACAAGGGTAATGCAGTAATCATGGGGGATTTTAACTTTCATATAGACTGGGCAAACCAAATTTACAGAAACAGTGCAGAGGAAGAGTTCATGGAATGCATTCAAAATAGTTTTCTAGATCAGTATGTTAAGGAACGTATGAGGGAATTGGCTATTTTAGATCTAGTATTGTGCAATGAGACAGGGTTAACTAATAACCTTGTAGTAAAGGAGCCTCTGGGAAGCAGTGATCATAATATGATAGAAATTTATGTTGAGTTTGAGAGTGATTTATTTAAGTCCAAAACTAGGGTCCTAAACCTACACAAAGCAAACTATATAGATATGAGAGGCGAGTTGGCTAAGGTAGATTGGGAAACTAGATTAAAAGATATGGCAGTAGAAAAGCAATGGCAAACATTTAAAGAATTAATTCATACTTCGCAACAAATGGGGCACTGGCACCAGTACTGGTGAAAGATGGAGCTGTTCCGTGGGGATGGGCTCCACTTAAACCGGACTGGGACCAGTGTCCTGGCAAATCGAATAACTAGGGTGGTAGATAGGGCTTTAAACTAATGAAAGGGTGGGGGGGCGGGTGGGAGGATTCAGGAAAGGGTAAATTCAAAAGCAGTAAGAGAAATGTCAAGGCTGCAGAGCTGAGTAATGATCTAGGTAAACATAAGAACATAAGAACATAAGAAGTAGGAGCAGGAGTAGGCCATACGGCCCCTCGGGCCTGCTCCACCATTCAATAGGATCATGGCTGATCCGAATCTAGACTCACGTCCACTTCCCTGCCCTCTCCCCGTAACCCCTAATTCCCTTATCTGCTAGGAAACTGTCTATCTCCATTTTAAATTTATTTAATGTTGCAGCTTCCACAGCTCTCTGGGGTAGCAAATTCCATAGATTTACTACCCTCTGAGTGAAGAAGTTTCTCTTCATCTCAGTTTTGAAAGGGCAGCCCCTTATTCTAAGATTATGCTCCCTAGTTCTAGTCTCACCCATCAGTGGAAACATCCTCACCGCATCCACCCGATCAAGCCCCCTCACAATCTTATATGTTTCGATAAGATCGCCTCTCATTCTTCTGAACTCCAATGAGTAGAGTCCCAATCTACTCAACCTTTCCTCATACGTCAACCCCCTCATCTCCGGAATCAACCGAGTGAACCTTCTCTGAACCGCCTCGAGAGCAAGTATATCTTTTCTTAAATATGGAAACCAAAACTGCACGCAGTATTCCAGGTGTGGCCTCACCAATACCCTGTATAACTGAAGCAAGACTTCCCTGTTTTTATACTTCATCCCCCTTGCAATAAAAGCCAAGATTCCATTGGCCTTCCTGATCACCTGCTGCACCTGCATACTAACTTTTGTATTTCATGCACCAGGACCCCCAGATCCCTTTGTACTGTAGCACTTTGCAGTTTCTCTCCATTTAGATAATAACTTGCTCTTTGATTTTTTCTGCCAAAGTGCATAACCTCACACTTTCCAACATTATATTGCATCTGCAGAGATAAGCAGAGTGGGTCAGGAAGGGACCCTTAAGGAATAAAAATACCACAGGAAAAATGGTCCAACCGTGGCTAACAAGAGAAATTAAAGATAGTATTAGATTAAAGGAAGAGGCTTATAATGTTGCCAAAAAGAGTAGTAAACCTGAGGATTGGGAGGATTTTAGAATTCAGCAAAGGAGGACCAAGAAATTGATAAAGAAAGGGAAAATGGAATATGAGAGTAAATTAGCGAAGGTCATAAAAACAGATTGTAAAATCTTCTATAGGTATGTAAAAAGGAAAAGATTAGCAAAAGTAAAAGTGGGTCCCTTACAGGCTGAGACAGGGGAAATTATAATGGGGAATAAGGAAATGGCAGAGAAATTAAACAAATACTTTATTTCTGTCTTCACGGAAGAAGACGCAAAAAACCGCCTGGAAATAACAAGGGTCTAGCGAGAATGAGGAATTGAAAGCAATTAGTATTAGTAAAAAAATAATACTGGAGAAATTAATGGGACTGAAAGCCAATAAATCCCCTGGAACTGATGGCCTACATCCTAGAGTTTTAAAAGAGGTGGCTATAGAGATAGTGGATGCATTGGTTGTCATCTTCCAAAATTTAATCGACTCTGGAACGGTTCCCGCGATTGGAAGGTAAAAAATGTAATCCCACTATTTAAAAAAGGAGGGAGAGAGAAAACGGGGAACTACGGACCAATTAGCCTGACATCAGTACTAGGGAAAATGCTAGAATCTATTATTAAGGACGTGGTAACAGGGCACTTAGAAAATAATAATAGGATTGGGCAGAGTCAACATGGATTTATGAAAGGGAAATCATGTTTGACGAATCTGTTAGAGTTTTTTGAGGTTGTAACTAGCAGAATAGATAAGGGGGAACCAGTGGATTTGTTGTATTTTGATTTTCAGAAGGCATTCGATAAGGTGCCACACGAGAGGTTATTAGACAAAATTAGGGCTCACAGAATTGGGGGTAATATATTAGCATGGATTGAGGATTGGTTAATGGACAGAAAACAGAGTAGGATAAACAGCTCATTTTCGGGTTGGCAGGCTGTAACTAGTGGGGTACCACAAGGATCAGTGCTTGGGCCTCAGCTATTCACAATCTACATCAATGATTTGGATGAGGGGACCAAATGTAATATATCCAAGTTTGCTGATGATACAAAGCTAGGTGCGAAGGTAAGTTGTGAAAAGGATGCAAGGAGGCTTCAAGGAGATATAGACAGGCTAAGTGAGTGGGCAAGAACATGGCAAATGGAATATAATGTGGAGAAATGTGAAGTTATCCACAAAAATAGAAAAGCAAGGTACTTTTTAAATGGTGAGAGATTGGGAAATGTTGGTGTTCAGAGGGACCTGGGTGTCCTTGTACACGAATCACTGAATGTTAACATGCAGGTATAGCAAACAATTAGGAAAGCAAATAGTATGTTGGCATTTATTGCAAAAGGATTGGACTATAAGAGTAAAGAAGTCTTACTACAATTATATAGGGCCTTGGAGTATTGTGTACAGTTTTGGTCTCCTTACCTAAGGAAGGATATACTTGCCATAGAGGGAGAGCAATGACGGTTCACCAGACTGGTTCCTGGGATGGGGGGATTGTCCTATGAGGAGAGATTGAGTAGACTATGCCTATATTCTCTAGAGTTTAGAAGAATGAGGGGTGATCTCATTGAAACATACAAAATTCTTACAGGGCTTGACAGGGTAGATGCAGGGAGAATGTTTCCCCTGACTGGGGAGTCTAGAACCAGGGGTCACAGTCTCAGAATAAGGGCTTGGCCATTTAGGACTGAGATGAGGAGATATTTCTTCACGCAGAGGGTGGTGAATCTTTGGAATTCTCTACCCCAGAGGGCTGTGGAGGCTCAGTCGTTGAGTATATTCAAGGCAGAGGTCGATAGATTTTGGGATACTAAGGGAATCAAGGGATATGGGGATAGTGCAGGAAAGTGGAGTTGAGGTAGAAGAATGGGGCTGGTAGACATTAGGCATGGATCAGAGTGCATAGAAGGGCGGGAATATCTTGTGTTCTGGTGGTCAGCTTTCAAAGATTTCCTGGTTGATCCAAACTCCATGGCTATGTAAACAATTAGGACATTTAAATGCAGCTGTTGTCTAGGAAACAAAAAAAAGTCAATAATGAACAATTTAGGCTATGACAAAATAGGGCCGGTCACACCATTATCTGGTCACGATCTTATTGAATGGCGGAGCAGGCTCGAGGGGTGGAATGTCCTTCTCCTGCTCCTATTTCTTATGTTCTTATGTTCTTAACTAAGATTTATCACGCGTTTAGTCTGTATCTACGATGCAAGTACAGGAACTTCACGCCGTTCAATACATTTTAATCGGGAGCCAGGCGGTGAGATACCGTTTTCGCGCAGTTTATGGAGGAACGATGCATCCCGGACAGTAACTTCTGGATTTTTGCATTTAGTTGCACCTTTACGCTCACCTGAAGTTGCTGTCCGATTTGTGCTTAAATAAAGGTTAGCACTGTTAGCCTCACCATTATTTTTACAGTAACTTCTGGCCCAGTTTCTTTGGCTCCAAGAACACTGTTATAAAGAAAGTGAAGCATTTGTTTAAGCACATCCTATGCATTCCAGTAATTCTCCAGAACACCTTCCTATAGTCTTCATTCACGCCTATAACTTTGGTATAGCTAGATCAACTCATTCGCAAAGGACACTGAAAGTGGATTGCTGGATGCATTTGGGACTGGTATATGACACGTCAGAAACTATGATCAACAAACAACTTTAACACATTATCTGGAGCACAGAAGATAATTTCTGAGTCAGAAATCAACACTTCATGTTTACAGTGAAAAAACACAATTTCACAATCTTGCAGCAGTTGCGAGCAAAAGGAAATCTGCTAAAATGGCACGAAGCAGCTTTGGCTTTTGTTGCAACTGACACATTGATTCTCCTCTGCAATGAATCACTGTGCAGAATCTCACTCCATGAATCTGGCCTCCAACTCCCACTTTCCCTCCATCTGCCCATTTTTTTGTTCCTTTAACAGTGTCCAAAGAAGCAACTGCTGCTCCCATGAATCAAAGCAGCAAAACCAGAGGAAAATACCAGTCGGAAGCACAGAAAAGTGAACAAACTGTAGTCGAAATGCAAATGAAATATTTGTAGCCATTAAGATTGGTTCATTCTGCTTTACAAAGCCACTGCCTTGTGCGGCCACACTTAATGACGTAGGCTCAGGCCATCAAAGATTTTGATAGCTCTGAAAAATGCAGCTTTTCAATTAGCCAGTAGAGGGTAGTCACAGTCTGCTGGTTCTCTAACATGGATGGAGTTGTACATTTTAAACGATGTACATGATTGTGTACGGCACATGCAATCTTTTTTCTGCATGAATTAAAATCTGCTGCTAATTTGTAATGGCGTTTGAGGATCGTGACCAGATAATGGTGTGACCGGCCCTATTTTGTCATAGCCTAAATTGTTCATTATTGACCTTTTTTTGTTTCCTAGACAACAGCTGCATTTAAATGTCCTAATTGTTTACATAGCCATGGAGTTTGGATCAACCAGGAAACCTTTGAAAGCTGACCACCAGAACACAAGATATCCCCGCCCTTCTATGCACTCTGATCCATGCCTAATGTCTACCAGCCCCATTTCACTTTCACCAACTTGAATGTATGTTAGTGTTGCCTAGCAACAGATTGGGTGCTGAACCAACTGCATTAAATCCCACCAGGTTCCGTCCTTGTATCGTTCTTGCACTCCAGGCACCTGACCCCGGCTCTGCCTATGATCAGCCATTGCCATGTTTCACTTACTTAAAAAAACAAACTTATTGGCCAATACGGGACTACCAGGAGCAGGCCTGCGTGTATAGGTCTAGGCCAAAAAACAATTGACTGTCGAGATGGGTTAGGGCATTCCGTTCAATTTGTGGCAGTTTCAGTAATCCCACTGCAAAGGTTGGATATACTGAATCTTGCTTATGGCACCAAGTCTCAGCATAACAAATAAGAAACAACACTGGGAGATAAAATAGAGACAAAATCAGTGAAATGGAATCATAGCTATCAAAGTGATAATGGTGCCAAAGTTAACAGGGTATACCAAGGGGGTCACTTTATCCAAATCCGCCTGGCAGGAAGCTGAGTCGATCGGATCAGCTGTTTCTTTTATGCCCCGCTCGATTTTAAATTCTGTTGAAGTTGGAGCAGGCGGGAAGTGCACTGGCAGCATGTTAATGAAGCCTGGTGGTTAAAATCATCATGGCCTCATTTTGCCACAGACTGGCAGGAAACCATCTGAAACTAATGGTTTCCCGCCGGAAACCTACTGGCATTTAAAATCCCCCCTTAGATGTTCTTTTAGTATCAGTCAATAAACATACTGCAAGACAGGTTTATAGAACAGTGGCTATGGTGGGAGAGAGTCCTGCAGCAGGCCAAAGCAGGTGGCAGGCCACCAGAGGCAGGGTTGCCAGACACAGGAGACTGTAGACAGGGAGAGCAATTACAGTGAGGTAGCAGGCTAATGGCCGGAGACGTTGAAGGTGGGGCAGATCTGGGTGCAATTGATGGCCCATCAGAGAAGGTAAGTTTCCAGCAGCCCACTCCTAGAAGGAATCAACGATAAGGGGACGAGCAAGGCTCTTGGCAGCACTGAAGAGTCTCAAAAAATTGAATAGAACTGTGTTTCATCAGAATTTTTTTGCTGCTCGATTCTATTATTTAATTTTCAGTTCCTTTAAAATCATTATTGTAATTCTTTTTCCATTTTAACTTTCTTATTTTTTTCCACTGCCTACACCTTACCTTTTGCTTGGCTCGGTCAGAAGGTTGTTGAATGCCCACTCCAGGACATAAGCGTATAATCTAGACTGACACTTCAGTGCAGTACTGAGGAAGTGCTGCATTGTTGGACCAGCAGAATAAGAGTTAAGGGCAGTTTCTGAGACTGGTTGAAAGTGGGTAGCAGTGTCACACAGGGATCTGTTCTGGGACTGCTTCTGTTCACTATGATTTGGATCTAGGGCTAGAGGGAGTGGTGTCCAAAAACTATACTTTGAATAGGGGAACGCTGTGTGATGTTGAAGAACAAAGGTCCAGTTTCAAAAAACCTTAAAAGCAGCACATCAGGTGGACCAGCTAATGGACTAATGGGTTTTATGCCAAGAGGTATAGAATATAAAATCAGGATGTAATGGTGAATCTATATAAAATCTTACTATAGACCACTGTTGGAATACTGTGAAACAGAATACGTGGAAACAGAGGGGGAGAAATTCATTATAGCCCCGTTTGGGGCGCTAACTTTTAAAAGTTGAGAAAATTAGCACCAGGCACTAATGTTTCTAAACTTTTAAAAACATTGGTTTTGCGCGCCAGGAAGGAAGTGGAGCCCTAAATCAAGCATTCCACTTCCTTTCTGGAGCACAATCGGCAGCAGGCGGGGCGGAGACTTCAGGAGCTGCACACTGGGCCGTGCAGCGCTACCGCGTTCAAAGGCTCCTTCCCTCCCTTAAAGGGAAGGGCCATCGCTGCAGGCTCTGCAATAGAAAAATTACCTACCTGGACCACCAAGGCAGCCGCAATCCCGCGCGATCAGCCCGGTACTCGAGCAGAGTACGGGGCTGATCGATCGCAGGCAGGAACCCGCGAAAAAAACTGCAACGAGAAATGTAACTTTTTTTTTTACTTAACTCGGCCACCTCGCCTTCAATCATCGCCCCCGAAGCGGCCGGCCGCCCGATGCACGCCTCCTGCAGCTGTCGGTGTTTTCGCCCGGCGCTGTTGCAGGGGGCGGAAGTCAATTTCGGGTCCGGGGCACTAGCGGGGCGATGCGCTCAGCGATGACGTCACGATCTCTGGGCGAAGGAGATCGGGACGCAATGACGTAGCGCCGCCACAAAACTCCCGCCGAATATGGCAGGAGTCGATGTCAGCGCCGTGCCCGGTCGCACAGCCATTTGTGCCCTGTTACCACCCCAACAGAAGGCCCAAAGGCACCCAATTTCACCCCCAGCTTGTTTCCAGTGAACGAGGGGTCTAGAACAAGAGGACATCAGATTAAATGTAAGAATTTAGGAACGAGGGCAGGAGTAACCTTTTCACACAAAGAGTTGTGAGGCTGTGGAATGGCTGCCGAAGTTAACAACTAAGCAGAGACCATGGGCTGGATTTTCATTCAGCAGTCGGGAAGGAGGCAGGACTACAACTTTCGGGTTTTAGTCCCGCCTCCATCGACGTCCGGCCAATCCACGCGATTTTCCCTTGATTGACCTTGTTGAGCCCGCCCAGCGGGCTCAGCAGGCCAGTTAAGGGCCACCCGGCAACAGGTGACATCACAGACTGAATTTAATCTGTCAAGAGGTGTTGACAGATGAAATATCAGTGTTTCACAGCTGTTTGAAGCTGTCAAACACTGACAGTCTGACTTCTAACCTGAGTCCTTCTACGTAGACTCAGTTAGAACTGTCACCGGCACTGAAAGCTGAAGGCTGTCACTTTTGACAGATCGCAGCCATTCAGCTGGAATAAATGGGTCGTTTTCCGAGTGGCAGGCAGTGACTAGTGGGGTACCGCAAGGATCGGTCCTAGGACCCCAGCTGTTCACAATATATATTAATGATCTGGACGAGGGAATTGGATGTATTATCTCCAAATTTGCAGACGACACAAAGCTGGGTGGGAGGGTATGCTGTGAGGAGGATGTCGTGAAACTCCAGTACGATTTGGACAGGTTGGGTGATTGGGCAGAAACATGGCAAATACACTATAATGTGGATAAATGTGAGGTTATCCACTTTGGTGGCAAAAACAGGAAGGCAGATTATTATTTGAATGGCAATAGATTGGGAGAAGGGGAAGTGCAAAGAGACCTGGGTGTTCTTGTGCACCAGTCGCTGAAGGTAAGAATGCAGGTGCAGCAGGCGGTTAAGAAGGCAAATGGTATGTTGGCCTTCGTAGCAAGAGGGTTCAAGTACAGGAACAAGGATGTCTTGCTACAGTTGTACAGGGCCTTGGTGAGACCGCACCTTGAGTATTGTGTGCAGTTTTGGTCGCCTTACCTGAGGAAGGACGTTCTTGCCATGGAAGGAGTGCAGCGAAGATTCACCAGGCTGATACCTGGGATGGCAGGAATGACGTATGAGGAGAGATTGTGTCGATTGGGCTTATACTCACTGGAGTTTAGAAGATTGAGAGGGGATCTCATCGAAACCTATCAAATTCTGTCAGGCCTGGACAGACTAGATGCAGGAAGGATGTTTCTGATGGCCGGGGAGTCCAGAACCAGGGGTCATAGTCTAAGGATAAGGGGTAAGCCATTTAGGACTGAAATGAGGAGGAATTTCTTCACCCAGAGAGTGGTGAACCTGTGGAATTCTCTGCCACAGAGGGCGGTAGAGGCCAGTTCATTAAATATATTCAAGAAAGAGTTGGATATATTTCTTGAGGCTAAAGGGATCAAGGGATATGGGGAGAAGGCAGGGACAGGGTACTGAATTTGGGTGATCAGCCATGATCTCATTGAATGGCAGAGCAGGCTCGAAGGGCCGAATGGCCTACTCCTGCTCCTATTTTCTATGTTTCTATGTTTCCTCTGAAACTTACGTGGAGGCGGGTTTTGGGTGGGATGGTGTCGGAACCCCCGAATTCGGATTTTTGCCCCCCCGCACGCCTAAAAGCCCGCCTCACGGCACACTGAAAATCTGGCCAATGTCAACATTTTAAGAATAGATTAGTTGGTTGAAGGACAAAGGAATAAAGGGATATGGGAAAAGGTTGGGCACATGGGATTAGGAGTACTGCTCATGTGGAAGATAAACAACAACGTGGATTGTTTGAACTGAACGGCCTGTTTCCATGTTGTTTTCTATATAATTTCGAGGTGCCATTTTTCAGATGAGATGTTATACCAAAGCTAGCTCAAGAGAATGTAAAAGATCCCATTGTAGTATTTGAAAAGAGCAGGGGAGTTCTCCTGGTGTCCTGGCCAACATTCCTCCCTCAAACAACACAACCAAAAATCCGTTTAGCTGGCTGTTCATTCATTTGTTGTTTATGGGACCTTGCTGTGTGCAAAACGTCTGCTGTGTTTATCTATATAACAGTGACTACACTTTAAAACAATTCAATGATTGCAATGTTGGAATGTTCCAAGGACATGAAAACCGTTATATAAATATATAAGTTCTTATTTATTTTCAGGATCACTGGTAATATCACCTGAATGGTCCCTGCTAACCACGTGACCATTAATAGATTAAAACCTCAATTATCTGCCATAAAGGAAAGACCCCCATTGGTGGATAATCCAGAGTCCCTATAATTAGTCTTCTGGTTAGGTGCTCTAAGTAAACCGACCATGCTTCCAGCACATGCCTAGAAAATCTAACATGTTTCCATTTTTAAAATGAGATATTCTTGGAAAAATGTGGCAACCTGATGCTCATAGATCTCCTGGACCTGAAGGGAAATGTCAGAACAACATGAATAGTAAATTCCACTGAGTATTGGGCATTAAGATAACTACATATCCTTCTAGTTCAAGATCTCAGAGCATGTGAAAAATTTGTTAAAAACACTCAAATACATTTTAGCTTGTTTATGCAAAACTAAGGCCTGACTCCCTCTGATCTCTTGGTCTTGCGAATAACCGAGAGCATAGATAATGGGAGGGTGGATAATCAAGCTTCCATTATATACTAATATAATCATTTGCTTAGCTGGGCCCAATCAGATTCTAGAAAGCAACTTTATGGACATAAATTGCATAGAATGTACAGCATAGAAACAGTCCATTCGGCCCAACTGGTCCATGCCAGTGATTATGCTGCACACCAGCCTTCACCCATCCCTCTTCATATAACCCCATTAACATATCCTTCTATTCCTTTCATGTGTTTATCTAGCTTCCCCGTAAATGCATCTATTGCTATTCACCTTAACTACTCCTTGTGGTAGCGAGTTCCACATTCTAACCACTCTCTGAGTAAAGAAGTTTCTCCTGAATTCCCTATTGGATTTATTAGTGACTTGTTCTGGTCTCCACCGCAAGTGGAAGCATCTTCTCTATGTCTACCATTTCATAATCTTAAAAATCTCAATCAGGTCACCCTCAGTTTTCTCTTTTCTAAAGAAAAGAGCCCCAGCCTGTTCAATCTTTCCTGATAGGTATAACCTCTCAGTTCTGGTATCATCCTTATACCAAGTCCCGTTCACCCATCACCCCTGTGCTCGCTGACCTACATTGGCTCCCGGTTAAGCAACGCCTCGATTTCAAAATTCTCATCCTTGTTTTCAAATCCCTCCATGGCCTCGCCCCTCCCTATCTCTGTAATCTCCTCCAGCCCCACAACCCCCCCGAGATATCTGCGCTCCTCTAATTCTGCCCTCTTGAGCATTCCTGATAATAATCGCTCAACCATTGGTGGCCATGCCTTCTGTTGCCTAGAACCTAAGCTCTGGAATTCCCTCCCTAAACCTCTCTGCCTCTCCTTCCTCCTTTAAGACACTCTTTAAAACCTACCTCTTTGACCAAGCTTTTCATCACCTGCCCTAATTTCTCCTTATGTGGCTCGGTGTCAAAATTTTTTTTGTCTTTTAATACTCCTGTGAAGCGCCTTGGGACGTTTTACTACATTAAAGGCACTATATAAATACATGTTGTTGTGGAGTTGCCATTATTAAATTCTCCTCATCAACTGCTCTGTATTACAATGAAGCTGAATGTTAACAGCTGACTTTAGACAAGCAGATCTCAGTTTCTGAAAAGGGCAAATATTAATTTTCTAAAATGTATCCGATCAGAAAGCAGCTATCAATAAGCATGATGGATGAGGCAGAAGTAATAGAAACCTTGCACAAGTGCATATACATTTGAAGCTAGATATCCCTTTTGATTCAGAGAGTAACCGGCCAAGATATATTTTCTTATGCCACACAACCTGCTTCTTCATTCGTATGCTCCACATATTGTGTGTGAGATGAGTCAAGCAACCAGGAAAATGAGAGACATGATTTTTCAGCCAGAACCCACATCATCTTCTTGCTCTGTCATATAAAAATTTCTAAAATGGCTTATACGATGCGTGTTGACTCTCTGCAACCTTCAAGAGGGCGCTGGACTGATTCTTGGCTGGGGCAGAGATTGCATCAGATAAAATGTAAGTGGATTTAAAGTTAGTGGGCCAGAATTTGCAGCCGGTATGATGGCGTACTCTCAGAGTACACCGTCATACTGCCTTTGAAATGGACATGTGGAAATCCCGAACTTACAATCTGTCAAGTTCCGACTTGACAGATGATCCGCACCAATGGGGAAATCCTAATTGCTGTTACAGAGTTGGACTAATTGCCCACCAACTGCCCAGCAATTACGTATACGGGGGATACCTCCTGACAAATCCAAATAATCTTAAAAGCTATATGAGGCTGGAAATGGAAGCATTTTAGGATTTTGTCCGTGAACAGTATTTATTGTCCATGAAAAGTTCAGAGGAAGCGGTTGCTACATTGAGGGTTTTATTTATTTTTGCATTTATGTGGAGCATAAGCTTAAAAAAAATCCGTACAGAAAGTGGAAGAAAGGAAAAAAAAGAAACCCTCATTACTAGAGCCTTCCAGGACTTAATGTGCACAAACATCTATGTTAGAAATAATGAGACCCCTTGGGCTGAATTTTGCCAGTGCACAGAATGCGGGTTTGGAGGCGGGTCCACTGTCAAAATCAAAATGATTGACAGTGGGTTGGGAACCCGCTCCAAACCTGCCTCCGTGTATGTTTCCAAAGTGTCGAGTCTGCGATTTCAGAACAGACCCGACACCAAGCTGCGGGGGAGGCATTTAAGATAGTTAAATTTTTGTTAAACGCTTGTTAACTACTATTTTGCCAGCCTTTTTCTATTTTCCCACTTTTTTAACAAGGTTCCCGACGTTCAGAGATCATGTCAGGTAAGTAGGTCGGGTTCTCTATGTCTCCCCATTGCTGTGAATAGGTGACAGCTGCAAAAGTGGTCTGAAAGTGACCATTTCACAGCTGTTCACTTTCCAATGTCAGAAGCTTGAGCCTTCAGGGCTTGGAAGACACTTTTGAGCTTTATGCAGTTTGGAAGTGTTTGGAGTAAACTCTCTCTCCACTGTCACCTCCTTGGAGCAAGCTCTCTCACCATTGACAGATCACTTCTGTCATCTCAACTTCAGCTGCCATCTAGTCCAGCAACATCAGTGCCCTTGAGAAAATCTCACATTGGTCCCCAGAATCCCTCCACGATCAGCCCCAACACCAACATCATCAGGCACACCAACATCACCAACAACAACACCAACCTTCTCCGCAATCACCTGATGCTGCACAGGACACAGGGCATCAGCACTCAACAACATTGCTGGCCGGGAGGCCAGGGGTGGCCTCACCATGGCCAGATTTACATCACTTGACACTGTACATACTGGCTGCCACATGATGTGCCAGGCTGACACCACCCCACACTAGCACCATAAAGCATCCCTACAATGTCCAAGCCACTCTTTTCACACTCATCACAATTGGGGGGGGGGGGGGGGGAGTTATGTCTCAACATGCACTGGAACTCACTAAGACACTTCCAAAGGTGAGTACAGATCCTTCCAATAAGGTAAAGTATTGAAAATATAGATTTCAGTGTTTGACAACATAGTAACAGAAAATTTACATGAACATTGCATAAAACACCCAAGTGGCTACCCTTGTGTGTTGTTAATTGGTATGATTGGACCAGAATGAGGGTGAGTGCGAGGGGTGGCTAGTGAGATAGGGAAGTGATAATGTAGATAGAGAGGGATGAGTGGAGGTGCAAGGTAAGTTAGTGTAAGTAAGGATGTGCAGGAGTAGGGTAGGGAAGGCAGAGCGATGGGGATGTGATGACTGTGGCTTTGCAGTAACGTTTTGTGATCTACTGAGATCATTGAAAGGTTTGCACCACTGCAGCCTGGTCCTCCTGACCACATCCCTGTTGTGTCCTCCTGTGCAATGTGCAACCAGGCAGCGATGATCTCCTGGGAAGGTCTCTTCTGTCCTCGGGAGGGAAGAGAACCTCTCTGTGTGCTGTAAGCATATGGAGGGAGTCATGCAGGAGCCTGGGTGCAGCCCTGCACCTCTGTTCAGTGCTTGTCAGTGTTTGCAGCACCTCAATGCTGTAGAACACTGACAGCAGAACTGTCAAAATCATTGTGGACATGGTCCCTTTAAGGGAACCGGCTGATGACGCGTCATCAAATGATGTCATCAGACCCGCTTCCTTTTAATTAGCCGGCAAATGTGCAGGGCGGGCTTAATAAGCCCAATCAGGGGCAAACCCTTTTCACAGAGCGGCTGGAGCTGGGAGCGGGATCGGGACTCGCCAACGACCTCTCCCGCCGCGATCCCGCCTCCAATGGTGAAATCGCAGCCCTTCTGTTTGCTGATAGAAGCACCGGCCCACGTGATCCCAGATATGCTTCCGCACACAGTGCGCCCTGGGATCCGTGGGCAGCTACGCTGCCCTCTACTACACAGCGTCTACCAGCAAGTTCTCAAAGGAGGGTCCCCATTAGGTAAGGTCACATTCTGTATGGATACCGGCAGCGTAATCTGTAGTTACGCCACTGACTGCAAAATCCAGGCCAATGTGTGCATGATCAATGTGACCTCCTGGACTGGTTTTGGTCTAAGGGGCTCGAAGAGGAATTTTCCAGATTGCTTTTTCCTTTATTGGCCCTGGGTTTTTCTTTTTACTCTCCCAGGAGATTATATATCTGCGTGGGGTTGGGAAGGGTCGAGTCATGATGAGAGAACATCGTGTACAATCAATTACAACATTTTCTTCCTCCCCTCCCAAATTTGCCTGACATCTCCTGAAGGTGGAGTATAAGTCGATGGACACTAGCAACACTCAAATACTTCAACGAAGTAGCCATTCTTCATATGTGAGACTAGACCTTGAGTATTAGTGGGAAACCGCCCCCACACACCACCACTCCTGCTGAGTTCAGCTGAATCAGTACAGATCAGGAATTAAATCCAGGACCTTCTCAAGACTCAATAATATTTCAGACAGTGTCTCTATTTTCTGATTCTTCAGTACCATTTCACAGTGTCTCCACCCTCTGAATCTTCAGTACCATTTCAGACAGTGTCTCCACCCTCTGAATCTTCAGTACCATTTCACAGTGTCTCCACCCTCTGAATCTTCAGTACCATTTCACAGTGTCTCCACCCTCTGAATCTTCAGTACCATTTCAGACAGTGTCTCCACCCTCTGATTCTTCAGTACCATTTCAGACAGTGTCTCCAACCTCTGATTCTTCAGTACGATTTCAGGCAGTGTCTCCACCCTCTGAATCTTCAGTATCACTTCAAGCAGTGTCTCCACCCTATGAATCTTCAGTACCATTTCAGACAGTGTCTCCACCCTCTGAATCTTGAGTACTATTTCACAGTGTCTCCACCCTCTGAATCTTCAGTACCATTTCGCAGTGTCTCCACCCTATGAATCTTCAGTACCATTTCACAGTGTCTCCACCCTATGAACCTTCAGTACCATTTCACAGTGTCTCTACCCTCTGAATCTTCAGTACCATTTCAGGCAGTGTCTCCAGCCTCTGAATCTTCAGTACCATTTCACAGTGTCTCCACCCTATGAATCTTCAGTACCATTTCACAGTGTCTCCAGCCTCTGAATCTTCAGTACCATTAAACAGTGTCTCCACCCGATGAATCTTCAGTACTATTTCACAGTGTCTCCATCCTCTGAATCTTCAGTACCATTTCAGGCAGTGTCTCCAGCCTCTGAATCTTCAGTACCATTAAACAGTGTCTCCACCCTCTGAATCTTCAGTACCATTTCACAGTGTCTCCATCCTCTGAATCTTCAGTACCATTTCAGGCAGTGTCTCCACCCTCTGAATCTTCAGTACCATTTCACAGTGTCTCCACCCTCTGAATCTTCAGTACCATTTCACAGTGTCTCCACCCTCTGAATCTCCAGTACCATTTCACAGTGTCTCTACCCTCTGAATCTCCAGTACCATTTCACAGTGTCTCCACCCTCTGAATCTTCAGTACTATTTCACAGTGTCTCTACCCTCTGAATCTTCAATACCATTTCACAGTGCCTCCACCCTCTGAATCTTCAATACCATTTCACAGTGTCTCCACCCTCTGAATCATCAGTACCATTTCACAGTGTCTCCACCCTCTGAATCTTCAGTACCATTTCAGGCTGTGTCTCCACCTTCTGAATCTTCAGTACCATTTCACAGTGTCTCCACCCTCTGATTCTCCAGTACCATTTCACAGTGTCTCCATCCTTTGAATCTTCAGTACCATTTCACAGTGTCTCCACCCTCTGAATCTTCAGTACCATTTCACAGTGTCTCCACCCTCTGAATCTTCAGTACCATTTCACAGTGTCTCCACCCTCTGAATCTTCAGTACCATTTCACAGTGTCCCCACCCTCTGAATCTTCAGTACCATTTCAGACAGTGTCTCCACCCTCTGAATCTTCAGTACCATTTCACAGTGTCTCTATCCTCTGAATCTTCAGTACCATTTCTGACTGTGTCTCCACCCTCTGAATCTTCAGTACCATTTCAGGCAGTGTCTCCACCCTCTGAATCTTCAGTACCATTTCAGGCAGTGTCTCTACCCTCTGAATCTTCAGTACCATTTCACAATGTCTCCACCCTCTGAATCTTCAGCACCATTTCAGGCAGTGTCTCTACCCTCTAAATCTTCAGTAACATTTCAGACAGTGTCTCCACCCTCTGAATCTTCAGTAGCATTTCAGGCAGTGTCTCCACTCTCTGAATCTTCAGTAGCATTTCAGACAGTGTCTCCACCCACGAATCTTCAGTACCATTTCAGACAGTGTCTCCACTCTCTGAATCTTCAGTACCATTTCACAGTGTCTCCACCCTCTGAACCTTCAGTACCATTTCACAGTGTCTCCACCCTTTGAATCTTCAGTACCATTTCACAGCGTCTCCACCCTCTGAATCTTCAGTGCCAATTCACAGTGTCTCCATCCTCTGAATCTTCAGTACCATTTCACAGTGCCTCTGCCCTCTGATTATTCAGTACCATTTCAGACAGTGTCTCCACCCTCAGATTCTTCAGTACCATTTCGGACAGTGTCTCCACCCTCTGATTCTTCAGTACGATTTCAGGCAGTGTCTCCATCCTATGAATCTTCAGTACCATTTCAGACAGTGTCTCCACCCTCTGAATCTTGAGTACCATTTCACAGTGTCTCCACCCTCTGAATCTTCAGTACCATTTCAGGCAGTGTCTCCACCCTCTGAATCTTCAGTATCATTTCACAGTGTCTCCACCCTATGAATCTTCAGTACTATTTCACAGTGTCTCCACCCTATGAATCTTCAGTACCATTTCACAGTGTCCCCACCCTCTGAATCTTCAGTACCATTTCACAGTGTCTCCACCCTCTGAATCTTCAGTATCATTTCACAGTGTCTCCACCCTATGAATCTTCAGTACTATTTCACAGTGTCTCCACCCTATGAATCTTCAGTACCATTTCGCAGTGTCTCCACCCTATGAATCGTCAGTACCATTTCACAGTGTCTCCACCCTATGAATCTTCAGTACCATTTCACAGTGTCTCCACCCTCTGAATCTTCAGTACTATTTCACAGTGTCTCCACCCTCTGAATCTCCAGTACCATTTCACAGTGTCTCCACCCTCTGAATCTTCAGTACCATTTCACAGTGTCTCTACCCTCTGAATCTTCAATACCATTTCACGTTGTCTCCACCCTCTGAATCTTCAGTACCATTTCACAGTGTCTCTACCCTCTGAATCTTCAATACCATTTCACAGTGTCTCCACCCTCTGAATCTTCAGTACTATTTCACAGTGTCTCCATCCTCTGAATCTTCAGTACCATTTCACAGTGTCTCCACCCTCTGAATCTTCAGTACTATTTCACAGTGTCTCCACCCTCTGAATCTTCAGTACCATTTCACAGTGTCTCCACCCTCTGAATCTTCAGTACCATTTCAGGCTGTGTCTCCACCTTCTGAATCTTCAGTACCATTTCACAGTGTCTCCACCCTCTGAATCTTCAGTACTATTTCACAGTGTCTCCACCCTCTGAATCTTCAGTACCATTTCACAGTGTCTCCACCCTCTGAATCTCCAGTACCATTTCACAGTGTCTCCACCCTCTGAATCTTCAGTACCATTTCACAGTGTCTCCACCCTCTGAATCTTCAGTACCATTTCAGACAGTGTCTCCACCCTCTGAATCTGCAGTACCATTTCACAGTCTCTCTACCCTCTGAATCTTCAGTACCATTTCAGACTGTGTCTCCACCCTCTGAATCTTCAGTACCATTTCAGGCAGTGTCTCCACCCTCTGAATCTTCAGTACCATTTCAGGCAGTGTCTCCACCCTCTGAATCTTCAGTACCATTTCGCAGTGTCTCCACCCTCTGAATCTTCAGCACCATTTCAGGCAGTGTCTCTACCCTCTAAATCTTCAGTAACATTTCAGACAGTGTCTCCACCCTCTGAATCTTCAGTACCATTTCAGACAGTGTCTCCACTCTCTGAATCTTCAGTACCATTTCAGACAGTGTCTCCACTCTCTGAATCTTCAGTACCATTTCAGACAGTGTCTCCACCCTCTGAATCTTCATTACCATTTCACAGTGTCTCCACCCTCTGAATCTTCAGTACCATTTCACAGTGTCTCCACCCTTTGAATCTTCAGTACCATTTCACAGTGTCTCCGCCCTCTGAATCTTCAGTACCATTTCACAGTGTCTCTACCCTCTGATTCTTCAGTACCATTTCAGACAGTGTCTCCACCCTCTGATTCTTCAGTACCATTTCAGACAGTGTCTCCACCCTCTGATTCTTCAGTACGATTTCAGGCAGTGTCTCCACCCACTGAATTTTCAGTACCACTTCAAGCAGTGTCTCCACCCTATGAATCTTCAGTACCATTTCAGACAGTGTCTCCACCCTCTGAATCTTGAGTACCATTTCACAGTGTCTCCACCCTCTGAATCTTCAGTACCATTTCAGGCAGTGTCTCCACCCTCTGAATCTTCAGTACCATTTCACAGTGTCTCCACCCTATGAATCTTCAGTACCATTTCACAGTGTCTCTACCCTCTGAATCTTCAGTACTATTTCACAGTGTCTCCACCCTATGAATCTTCAGTACCATTTCGCAGTGTCTCCACCCTATGAATCTTCAGTACCATTTCACAGTGTCTCCACCCTATGAATCTTCAGTACCATTTCACAGTGTCTCTACCCTCTGAATCTTCAGTACCATTTCAGGCAGTGTCTCCAGCCTCTGAATCTTCAGTACCATTTCACAGTGTCTCCACCCTCTGAATCTTCAGTACCATTTCACAGTGTCTCCATCCTCTGAATCTTCAGTACCATTTCAGGCAGTGTCTCCAGCCTCTGAATCTTCAGTACCATTAAACAGTGTCTCCAGCCTATGAATCTTCAGTACCATTTCACAGTGTCTCCATCCTCTGAATCTTCAGTACCATTTCAGGCAGTGTCTCCACCCTCTGAATCTTCAGTACCATTTCACAGTGTCTCCACCCTCTGAATCTTCAGTACCATTTCACAGTGTCTCCACCCTCTGAATCTTCAGTACCATTTCACAGTGTCTCCACCCTCTGAATATCCAGTACCATTTCACAGTGTCTCTACCCTCTGAATCTCCAGTACCATTTCACAGTGTCTCCACCCTCTGAATCTTCAGTACTATTTCACAGTGTCTCCACCCTCTGAATCTTCAGTACTATTTCACAGTGTCTCCACCCTCTGAATCTTCAGTACCATTTCACAGTGTCTCCACCCTCTGAATCTTCAGTACCATTTCAGGCTGTGTCTCCACCCTCTGAATCTTCAGTACCATTTCACAGTGTCTCCACCCTCTGAATCTCCAGTACCATTTCACAGTGTCTCCACCCTTTGAATCTTCAGTACCATTTCACAGTGTCTCCACCCTCTGAATCTTCAGTACCATTGCACAGTGTCTCCACCCTCTGAATCTTCAGTACCATTTCACAGTGTCTCCACCCTCTGAATCTTCAGTACCATTTCAGACAGTGTCTCCACCCTCTGAATCTTCAGTACCATTTCAGGCTGTGTCTCCACCCTCTGAATCTTCAGTACCATTTCACAGTGTCTCCACTCTCTAAATCTTCAGTACCATTTCACAGTGTCTCCACCCTCTGAATCTTCAGTGCCATTTCACAGTGTCTCTACCCTCTGATTCTTCAGCACCATTTCAGACAGTGTCTCCACCCTCTGAATCTTCAGTACCATGTCAGACAGTGTCTCTTCCCTCTGAATCATCAGTACCATTTCAGACAGTGTCTCTACCCTCTGAATCTTTGGTACCATTTCACAGTGTCTCCACCCTCCGATTCTTCAGTACCATTTCAGACAGTGTCTCTTCCCTCTGAATCTTCAGTACCATTTCAGAAAGTGTCTCTACCCTCTGAATCTTCAGCACCATTTCAGACAGTGTCTCCACCCTCTGAATCATCAGTACCATTTCAGGCAGTGTCTCCATCCTCTGAATCTTCAGTATCATTTCACAGTGTCTCCACCCTCTGAATCTTCAGTACTATTTCATAGTGTCTCCACCCTCTGAATCTGCAGTACCATTTCACAGTGTCTCCATCCTCTGAATCTTCAGTACCATTTCACAGTGTCTCCACCCTCTGAATCTTCAATACCATTTCACAGTGTCTCCATCCTCTGAATCTTCAGTACCATTTCACAGTGTCTCCATCCTCTGAATCTTCAGTACCATTTCAGACAGTGTCTCTACTCTCTGAAACTTCAGTACCATTTCAGACAGTGTCTCCACCCTCTGAATCTTCAGTACCATTTCACAGTGTCTCCACCCTCTGAATCTTCAGTACCATTTCACAGTGTCTCCAGCCTCTGAATCTTCAGTACTATTTCACAGTGTCTCCATCTTCTGAATCTTCAGTACCATTTCAGGCAGTGTCTCCAGCCTCTGAATCTTCAGTACCATTTCACAGTGTCTCCAGCCTCTGAATCTTCAGTACCATTTCACAGTGTCTCCACCCTATGAATCTTCAGTACCATTTCAGAGTGTCTCCAGCCTCTGAATCTTCAGTATCTTTAAACAGCGTCTCCACCCTATGAATCTTCAGTACTATTTCACAGTGTCTCCATCCTCTGAATCTTCAGTACCATTTCAGGCAGTGTCTCCAGCCTCTGAATCTTCAATACCATTAAACAGTGTCTCCAGCCTATGAATCTTCAGTACCATTTCACAGTGTCTCCATCCTCTGAATCTTCAGTACCATTTCAGGCAGTGTCTCCACCCTCTGAATCTTCAGTACCATTTCACAGTGTCTCCACCCTCTGAATCTTCAGTACCATTTCACAGTGTCTCCACCCTCTGAATCTTCAGTACTATTTCACAGTGTCTCCACCCTCTGAATCTCCAGTACCATTTCACAGTGTCTCCACACTCTGAATCTCCAGTACCATTTCACAGTGTCTCTACCCTCTGAATCTCCAGTACCATTTCACAGTGTCTCCACCCTCTGAATCTTCAGTACTATTTCACAGTGTCTCTACCCTCTGAATCTTCAATACCATTTCACAGTGTCTCTACCCTCTGAATCTTCAATACCATTTCACAGTGTCTCCACCCTCTGAATCTTCAGTACTATTTCACAGTGTCTCCACCCTCTGAATCTTAAGTAAAATTTCACAGTATCTCGACCCTCTGAATCTTCAGTACCATTTCAGGCTGTGTCTCCACCCTCTGAATCTTCAGTACCATTTCACAGTGTCTCCACCCTCTGAATCTCCAGTACCATTTCACAGTGTCTCCACCCTCTGAATCTTCAGTACCATTTCACAGTGTCTCCACCCTCGGAATCGTCAGTACCATTTCACAGTGTCTCCACCCTCTGAATCTTCAGTACCATTTCACAGTGTCTCCACCCTCTGAATCTTCAGTACCATTTCACAGTGTCTCCACCCTCTGAATCTTCAGTACCATTTCACAGTGTCCCCAACCTCTGAATCTTCAGTACCATTTCACAGTGTCTCCGTCCTCTGAATCTTCAGTACCATTTCAGACAGTGTCTCCACCCTCTGAATCTTCAGTACCATTTCACAGTGTCCCCACCCTCTGAATCTCCAGTAGCATTTCAGTGTCTCCGTCCTGTGAACCTTCAGTACCATTTCAGACAGTGTCTCCACCCTCTGAATCTTCAGTAGCATTTCACAGTGTCTCCACCCTCTGAATCTTCAGTACCATTTCACAGTGTCTCCACCCTCTGAATCTTCAGTACTATTTCACAGTGTCTCCACCCTCTGAATCTTCAGTACCATTTCACAGTGTCTCTACCCTCTGAATCTTCACTACCATTTCAGACAGTGTCTCCACCCTCTGAATCTTCAGTACCATTTCACAGTGTCTCCGCCCCCTGAATCGTCAGTACCATTTCGCAGTGTCTCCACCCTCTGAATCTTCAGTACCATTTCACAGTGTCTCTACCCTCTGAATCTTCAGTACCATTTCACAGTGTCTCCATCCTCTGAATCGTCAATACCATTTCAGACAGTGCCTCCACCCTCTGAATCTTCAGTACCATTTCACAGTGTCTCCACCCTCTGAATCTTCAGTACCATTTCACAGTGTCTCCGTCCTCTGAATCTTCAGTACCATTTCACAGTGTCTCCACCCTCTGAATCTTCAATACCATTTCACAGTGTCTCCACCCTCTGAATCTTCAGTACTATTTCACAGTGTCTCCAACCTCTGAATCCTCAGTACCATTTCACAGTGTCTCTACCCTCTGAATCTTCAGTACCATTTCACAGTGTCTCCATACTCTGAATCGTCAATACCATTTCAGACAGTGCCTCCACCCCCATTTCACAGTGTCTCCACCCTCTGAATCTTCAGTACCATTTCAGACAGTGTCTCCACCCTCTGAATCTTCAGTACCATTTCACAGTGTCTCCACCCTCTGAATCTTCAGTACCATTTCAGACAGTGTCTCTACCCTCTGAATCTTCAGTACCATTTCAGACAGTGTCTCTGCCCTCTGAATCTTCAGTACCATTTCAGACAGTGTCTCCACCCTCTGAATCTTCAGTACCATTTCAGGCAGTGTCTCCACCCTCGGAATCTTCAGTACCATTTCGCAGTGTCTCCACCCTCTGAATCTTCAGTACCATTTCACAGTGTCTCCACCCTCTGATTCTTCCGTACCATTTCACAGTGTCTCCACTGTGATGAAATATGCCATTCATCACTCATCGGTATTCTCTGCCTGTGGCTGTGGTTTGGTTTCAGTTTCATTTCCCTTACCTCAGTTCCGTTTCCTCACCATTGTATTGTATTGTGTGTAGGGCTCCGCCCATACCTGGCCCCTATGTAAGCAGGCCCAGCCTGCCTCACACCCAGTACAGCAGACCTCTGGATGGAAGATACCTCTCCACTGTGTGTTACCTTCTAAGTTAATAAACGCCTTGTTTTGTTCCGCTAACATTGAGTCTCGGATTTATTGAAGCACATCAATTTTATTAACATACTTTTCAACACAATGGACCAACTCTTGAAACCCGAACGTTTGGATTTGGACCAGCATGCTTCGGACGCATCGGCATGCTTCGGACACTGGTTTATGTGTATGGAATTCTTCCTGGACAATTCCGCAGCCGTCACAGGCGCTAAGGACGCTGCAAGTATGAAAGTCGGAATTCTGCGGAATTGGGTAAGCCACCGGGTTTACCCCCTCATCCAAGACGCCGACACGTACCCGGCCGCCTGCGACATCTTAAAGGCACATTACCAGCAGCCTACGAATGAGGTGTATGCTAGGCATCTGCTCGCTACTCGCGCACAGCGACCTGGGGAATCGCTGGATGAGTTCCTAGGCACCCTGAAAACGCTTGGCAAAGACTGCAAGTGCCAAGATGTAAAAGCCGCAGTGTACACTGACGAGCTTGTTCGCGATGCCCTTATCACAGACCTCAGCTCCACTTACATCCAGCAGAGACTGCTGGAAAAAATGGGATTGGACCTGAAACAGGCTGTGGACACAGCACGATCCCTGGATGTGGCCCAGAGAAACTCGGACGCCTACTCTTCAGCCCGTGCCGTCCACGCCGCCACGCGTGCACCAAGGGCGCCGCCATCTTGGAAGGCATCTTCCCCGCCCAGCAGACCGACACCGTCGGGGCCCCGCTCTCCCCCCAGAAGCCCTACGACAGCCGCGACGCGTCGGGGACCCAACTGCTACTTCTGCGGGCAGCCGAAGCACACCAGAAACCTGTGCCCGGCGAAAGGCACTACCTGCTTTAAGTGCGGTAAGAAGGGGCACTTCGGGAAGGTGTGCAGAGGGAACCCCGCCGGAAAACCCACCACCGCCGCGTGTGCGCCGTGGGAGCGGCCATCTTGGACGCCATCTTGCCCGACCTCGTGGGGTCCGCCATCTTGTGAGCAGACAGCGTGGACGCCATCTTGTCTCGATCAGGGCCCTACAGTGGCATCGGTCACAGTGGACCAGACCAGGCCGCACCCGCTATCCAAATCAATGGTGGACATCGAGGTAAACGGGTGCGGGGTTAAATGTTTAATTGACAGTGGAAGCACGGAGAGTTTTATCCACCCTGAACTGGCACAACAACTCTCCCTAAAGGTGGTCCCTACTCGGGGTACCATCTCTATGGCTGATAAAACCCAGACATCGACCATTATGGGTTACTGTGCGGTACAATTGTCCGTTAACGGAACTGTATACGATAATTTTAAAGTACTAATCATGAAGAATCTATGTGCGAGCGTGATCTTGGGCCTGGATTTCCAGTGCTACCACCAAAGCATCACGCTCAATTACGGTGGGTCCCAGCCGCCCCTCACAGTGTGCGGTCTGGCTACCCTGAAGGTAAAGCCGCCTTCGCTATTCGCGAACCTTACCCCTAACTGCCAGCCAATAGCGACCAAAAGCAGGAGGTACAGCTGGGAGGACAGGCGGTTTATCGCGACCGAGGTAGACAGGCTCCTGAAGGAGCGCATTATTGAACGCAGCAACAGCCCGTGGCGCGCCCAAGTGGTGGTGGTAAGGGGTAGCGAGAAGAAACGGATGGTGATCGACTATAGCCAAACAATCAACAGGTACACCCAACTAGACGCCTACCCGCTACCCCACATATCAGAAATGGTGAATCAAATCGCCCAATACCGGGTGTTCTCCACCATCGACCTCAAGTCAGCGTACCACCAGCTCCCTATCAGACCAGAGGACCACCCGTACACCGCCTTCGAGGCGAACGGACGCCTCTACCAATTCCTCAGAGTCCCCTTTGGGGTGACGAATGGGGTCTCGGTCTTCCAGAGAGAGATGGACCGCATGGTCGATGACCACCACTTGCAGGCAACCTTCCCCTACCTCGACAACGTCACCATCTGCGGTCACAACCAGCAGGATCACGACTCGAACCTCGAGAGGTTCCTGAAAACCGCACAAAAACTCAACCTCACCTACAACGAGGACAAGTGCGCTTACAACATCACGCGCCTCTGCATACTAGGCAGCGTGGTGGAGAATGGGGAAATCAGACCAGACCCCGACCGATTGCGCCCCCTACGGGAGCTGCCCCTGCCCAACACTCCCAAAGCCCTGAAAAGGTGCCTGGGGTTATTTTCTTATTATTCCCAATGGGTCCCCAACTACTCCGACAAAGCCCGCCCCCTCTTGAAAGCATCCTCTTTTCCGCTCTCTGCTGAGGCCCACGCCACCTTCAAAAGCATTAAGCGGGATATTGAGCGGGCCACGCTACAGGCAGTGGACGAGAACACTCCCTTTCAAGTGGAAAGTGATGCGTCTGACTTTGCCTTGGCGGCCACCCTCAACCAGGCGGGGCGGCCCGTAGCTTTCTTCTCGAGGACCCTCCAAGGGCCCGAGATCAGACACTCCTCCGTGGAAAAGGAGGCCCAAGCCATCGTGGAGGCAGTGCGCCACTGGCGCCACTACCTAGCCGGCAAACGCTTCACCCTACTTACCGACCAGCGGTCGGTAGCGTTTATGTTCAATAATAAACAGAGGGGGAAGATTAAAAATGATAAGATTCTTAGGTGGCGGATCGAGCTCTCCACCTTCGATTATGACATCATTTACCGGCCAGGGGCCCTTAACGAATCCCCCGACTCCCTCTCACGAGGGATGTGTGCCAGCGCCACCGGGGATCGGCTACAGACCCTCCACAACGACCTCTGCCACCCAGGGGTCACGCGGCTGTTCCACTTCATAAAGTCCCGCAACTTACCCTACTCGATTGAGGAAGTTCGGTCTCTGACCAGGAACTGCCGCACTTGCGCTGAGTGCAAGCCTCGTTTCTACTGCCCAGATAGAGCCCACTTAATCAAAGCTACACGGCCCTTTGAGCGGCTCAGCTTAGATTTCAAGGGCTCCCTCCCGTCCGTCGACCGCAATGTTTACTTCCTGAACATTGTGGACGAATACTCCCGTTTCCCATTCGCCTTCCCCTGCCCAGACATGACCAGCGCCATGGTCATTAAATGCCTCAACAGCCTGTTCTGCCTGTTCGGTATGCCGAGCTACATCCATACGGATAGGGGGGCGTCCTTCATGAGTGAAGAGCTACTCCAGTACATACTGTCCAGGGGGATCGCCACGAGCCGTACCACCAGCTACAACCCCCGGGGTAATGGTCAAGTGGAGCGAGAGAACGGGACAGTATGGAAAGCAGTCACTCTAGCTCTAAGGACCAAGGGCCTCCCTATCTCCCGCTGGCAGGAAGTCCTCCCAGATGTGCTCCATTCGATACGGTCGCTATTGTGTACTGCCACTAATGCCACGCCTCATGAGCGAATGTTTGTCTTTCCCCGGAAATCCACCTCAGGCGTATCCATGCCGTCATGGCTCTCCACCCCAGGTCCGGTATTCGTGCGAAGGCATGTGAGGGGCCACAAGACGGACCCTCTCGTGGAGTCAGTGCACCTACTCCACGCCAACCCCCAATACGCGTATGTCCGGCACGCTGACGGAAGGGAGGACACCGTGTCCATAAAAGACGTCGCCCCAGCTGGTAACGACAACAACCACGACAACAGCAGCAACAACGATCACAGCAACTCTTACCCACCCACTACTCTTTCATCACCCCCGGAAGAACATCGACCAACGGTACCCCCACCAACTACCCCTTCAACAACCCTGGCGGCACACCCGGCAGAGACCCAGGAGGCCACCGGGGACACCCAGCCGACACCCGCGGCACCACAACAGCCACGTCGGTCACAGAGGACTATCAAACCCCTGAACAGGCTAAATCTATAGAAGGGGTGAATGTGATGAAATATGCCATTCATCACTCATCGGTATTCTCTGCCTGTGACTGTGGTTTGGTTTCAGTTTCATTTCCCTTACCTCAGTTCTGTTTCCTCACCATTGCATTGTATTGTGTGTAGGGCTCCGCCCATACCTGGCCCCTATGTAAGCAGGCCCAGCCTGCCTCACATCCAGTACAGCAGACCTCTGGATGGAAGATACCTCTCCACTGTGTGTTACCTTCTAAGTTAATAAAAGCCTTGTTTTGTTCCGCTAACATTGAGTCTCGGATTTATTGAGGCACATCATCCACCCTCTGAATCTTCAGTACCATTTCACAGTGTCTCCACCCTCTGAATCTTCAGTACCATTTCACAGTGTCCCCACCCTCTGAATCTTCAGTACCATTTCAGACAATGTCTCCACCCTCTGAATCTCCAGTACCATTTCAGACAGTGTCTCCACCCTCTGAATCTTCATTACCATTTCAGGCAGTGTCTCCACCCTCTGAATCTTCAGTACCATTTCAGGCAGTGTCTCCACCCTCTGAATCTTCAGTACCATTTCAGGCAGTGTCTCCACCCTCTGAATCTTCAGTACCATTTCACAGTGTCTCTACCCTCTCTTCAGTAACATTTCTTGTAGCACTTCAACATTTTCTGTTTTAAACCAATATGTTTCAATATATTTCCAAAGTATTACGTTATTGTTTCATTTCATGTTTTATTAATTGTGAGGAATTGTAAAGTTGACCCGATTAACATTGGCATGTTTTAAGTTCTGAATAAGTTGAGTAATGTTGGAAAATGACCTTTTTCAGCATCTCTAAAGCTGTTCCCAACATAATGTACTAAAGATGTTGGTGATATGCATTACTGTCAGCAAAATCTCCTTCTGTATTTGCAGTATATCAGCAATATTTTGACAAATATGCATTATTTGGGGTTATGTTGTTTAAATCAGGTGCACTTTAACTGATGGTACGGGTCTGTCCTGCTCTGATAACCAACAAGAAAACTAAAATCTAATTCTCCATTTAGTAATGCTACTATTGGCAGCATTTCCTGTAGACTGACTGATAATTGAATTTATCTGAGGAAAATAAATGTAATAATCTAAATTTATGTACCTGTGGTAGCACTTCCCCAAGGCTAGATGACCCAACAGGAGAGTAATTGTGCTTCTATAAATGCACAGATGCAAACTTTGTTGGTGGCCTAATGATGCAATTCATGTGCTATCATAACCTTATAGGGTATTACACCATGAAGGACATTCATAAGTTTGAGTAGACTGAGAAAATAGTTTCTTTGCTCACAAGCAGAGGCACAATAGCTTAAAGGCCTAACAGGTATAGCATAAGCAACATTTCAGGAAAAGTAATTAAGTTGAATATTTTAATAAAATACATTTGGAAAAAAAATAATTCTACATTTTTCCCCCAGTTTTGCTCCCTGCTCTCCTGGAAGTATTGACTCATGCTGACTCCACTAGTACAAGCTGCCCGCTAATGTATTATCATTTTAAAATTCTCATCCTTGTTTTCAAATCCCTCCGTGGCCTCGCTCCTCCCCGTCACTGTACCCTCCTCCAGCCCTACAACCCTCCGAGATCTCTGCGCTCCTCCAATTCTGGTCTCGTGCGCATCCCCTATTTTAGTCGCTCCACCATTGGCGGCCATGCTTTTAGCCGCTAAGGCCCTAAGCTCTGGAATTCCCTCCCTAAACCTCTCCGCCTCCTTTAAGACTCCCCTTAAAACCTAACTCTCTGACCAAGCTTTTGGTCACCTGTCCTAATATCTCCCTATGTGGAGCAGTGTCAAATTTTGTCTGATAATCGCTCCTGTGAAACGCCTTGGGACGGCGTTATAAAGGCATTATATAAATGCAAGTTGTTGTTGTTTTTGTTGTGGCCATTCCTCAGGTGTGAGCTTAGGCTGTGAGCATTGCCAGTGAGGCATCACAGCGGAGCCATTTCCACTCCTCGCTTGACATCAAAACACAAGCACAGGTAGAGATCAAAATGGGAAACTTGGCTGATATTCCCTGCCCTAATCCACTGAAGCCAGTTGTAGTACACCCACCACCATTTTTAAAAATTCATTTTCAGGACGTGAGCGTCGATGGCAAGGCTGGCATCTGATTGCCCATCCCTAGTTGCCCCGAGAAGGTGGTGGCGGACCAACTGCTTCAACCACTGATAGCGGCTTTGATACAACTGAATGGCTTGCTAGACCACTTCAGAGGACAGTTAAGAGTCAATCACACCATCTTGAATGAGGTCAGATAACTCAGCACAGAACAAGTCAATGCGGCTCAGTTTCGTACCAGACAATGCATTTACCAACTGACCCATGAGATAAGCTCTCAAAGTTACTTGGATCAGTAGAAGATAAAGGTTGACCAGCCATTTAATGTTAGATGCCATGATGAATGAAAAACCATAAAGATATTATTGTACGATATTATGGTTTTGTATTTGCAGTCAATTAGATTAAAAAGATTGGTTAGAAATTCTAGCTAAATTATTTTGAATCAATGTTAGTAATTTTGTGCTGCATTAAAGATACAGAAACTGTTAGATTTTCAGTGACCCATCAGGCCACAATCTTATATTAACTCTTACATTCAAGAGTACCCAAGGCTACAAGAAGGCTACATACATAAAAACAAAAGTTTTAGAGTTTAATGTTATTCAAATGGGAATGTATAACACTAGTGCTTGTCTTCCTGTATCTCATGTTTGCAGCTTACTAATGTGTTTTTTTTAAGCCTGTGGATATCTTGTACTAATACAATGATGTCCTTTCTACAAATTCCCCATTTATCTTTTATAAAGATTCAGCACACTGCTGATTTCCTTTTGTACCTGGCAATATATATTATAAAATGACTACAGTACTATGCTATCTTTGAAAAAGCCTCCAGAAACTGAATCTGTATAATAGAGGATTAAAGAAATTGTGATTATTCTATATTTGACAAAGGTTTACACAGGCATTTTGTATCACAGTCCAGGTTCCTCTGGAGGGAGATGATAATGCTTTCAAAATCACCATGCCAGTCAAAAATGAGAGTATAATAGTTCTGATTTCTGTTGTTTAACCCGGGATCTTGACAAGGTAAACCAATAGTTCATGATAATCACAGACAAACAATAGGGACAATTTTAACTCCATCTACCCAGAAGAAACCAGGTGGAATGAGAATTAAAATTGAGCAGGTCTATTAGATGTCCTGTTTCCAGCCCACAGCGGGTTTAACCCTTATATAGGACCCCAATGGCATTTTAACAGCATACAGAACGGGGCTGAGGAAAACCTGCTGGGGAAAAAACAAAGGGCCTAAAAGCTATGTTTGTAGGGTCAGAAGAAGCATGAGTGCTCCTCTGGGCCCTAAAAGGAAAGTCTGCGCCTCCGTTGTCCCGGGCTTCCTCTTCTGGGCCACAAGAGCGAACTGAAAGCTCCCCCCTCTCCGCAACTGAGTGCTAGCGGGTGACCTCCAGGCCACCCGATCTTTTCCTTGCTGGCAGCCAGCCAGCTGCCTCTTTATTCCCATATCTGGTTGGTAAGATGTAAATGCGGCCTAGCAGTTAATATTGACTGTGCCTCTCACAGAGACTCCGGGGCGGGCATGTCCTGCCGGCTTCCTACCTGGGAGTTAAAATTCTCCCAAGGACATGTCATGGGTGCTAATTAAGTTATGAAGCAACACAGCTACTTTTAATCTGCAAAGGAATACATCTTCTGGCTAATGGTTCTTTAAGTAGCGCGGGGGGGCCACAGACATGCTTACAGATTGAATTGCACTGCCAGAAATCGGATTAGATTAGATTGAAAAAGAGAACGAGCAGTCATAAAATAATCAGTGACTACTAGTCGACCTCCTGTGGCATTGTGCAAAGACAAAAAATAAAGAAAGGAAATAAATAACCAGATAATACAAAAAGAAAATACTGCAGATGCTGGAAATCTGAAACAAAAACAGAAAATGCTGGAGAAAGTCAGCAGGTCAGGCAGCATCTGTGAAGAGAGAAACAGAGTTAACGTTTCAGGTCAGACGAAAGGTCATCAACCTGAAACGTTAACTCTGTTTCTCTCTTCACAGATGCTGCCTGACCTGCTGACTTTCTCCAGCATTTTCTGTTTTTGTTTCAAATAACCAGATAATCTGTTTTAGTGATTTTTTAGTGTCCTCCTGTAATTGTCTCTGCTTATCATATCTCGCACTCTAATTATTTGCATTTATATCTCTATCTTTCTGTTTGCCTGTAACTTTTTTAAACACTGTCCCACACACTTTCTCTTATGATCTTGAACCGCCTGAAATAACCGGAACGCTTAATGCGGTTTAAGCTGCGCCTCTGTAATTGACGCCTATGGCAATGGCGAATGGTTAGTGCCACTGGCCCCGATATAGGCAGCTGTCCGCGATAAGGAGGTATGGCCTAAGTGGTGGGGTCTGCACTAGGAAGGAACATCTTTTCAAATTATGTTTGTAAAAATTTATGTCTGAGTAATGATTTATGTGTTTGTGAAATGGTAGAATACCAACAATGTAGTCATGTCAGAAACTATTTAATGGGTACACTTCAGGTGGCACTGCCAAGCTGGAGCTGTTCTATTACTTTTGTATGAAGTCTGAAGAAATACTATCGCGGTGAAGCAATTTTTAACTTTGAAAGAATAATTCCTCTTGTGAAGAATTTTGTTTCAAAATGACTACTTTATAAATCAGTGGGATGTGAAAATTTGTAAATACATCACTTCTGAAATGATTGACACCAATGCACCCACTATAAGCGATGGAAATGGTATTGCAGTGATAAAATTTCATTATGCAACGCCGCTATTTTAAAATTTTCAACTTTGTTTTCAAATCCCTCCATGGCCTCGCCCCCTCCCTATCTCTGTAATCTCCTTCAGCCCCACAACCCCCCGAGATATCTGCGCTCCTCTAATTCTGTCTTCTTGAGCATCCCTGATTATAATCGCTCCACCATTGGTGGCCGTGCCTTCTGTTGCCTAGGCCCTAAGCTCTGGAATTCCCTGCCTAAACCTCTCCGCCTCTTTACCTCTCTCCTCCTCTCTACCTCTCTTTCCTCCTTTAAGACACTCTTTAAAACCTACCTCTCATCGACCCTAATTTCTCCTTATGTAGCTTAGTGTCAAATTTTATTTTTTGACACTCCTGTGAAACGTCTTGGGACATTGTACTACGTTAAAGGCGTTATATAAATACAAGTTGTTGTTGTTATGATTTGAGCATTCTTTTCCCAATCAAATCAATATCCCTGCATGGTAGGAATTTCCCTTGTGGATCCTGGAAATAAGAGCTTCCATTTTGTAAACTACTTTACCAGGACTTTTAGAAGCACTAATGAGAATTTAGGTTCTGACTTGTAGTTTGTCTTGGTTCTATTATTCATTGTTTAACACTTGTGGCAAAATAAATCACTTGTGTTGGTTGCCATTCTGCAGTACCTTGAGCAAAGTTGGCGTTAGAGTGGCATGCTAAATTCTGTGAAATATTTTGTGTGTCCAAAATCCCAATAGATAATCAAATATTAGGTGAATCTTTTCTTCTTCTTTCTAAGTTACACTTCAGAAACTTGGATTGGAATCTACCATTCATGTGTAATGTTTATAAGATGCCCAAATTAACTGGGCTTTGGACTGTTTCACATGACCTTATATTAATCTTTATATAAGCCAACCCCGTCAAAATTATAATGCAGCATAATACTGAATGTGGTGAAATTAATTTCCACTTGCCAGAGTCATCACAGGTGAAAAGACTAACTAACACAGCTTATTTAACAACATTAATAATAACATAACTAATACCATCACAAGGTTAAGCACTGAGAACCTTAATAAGTACTTAGTCGTATAATATCAACAAGGTATTGATCATCATAGGTTCAACCATAAGCTAAGTGTTTCACAGTAGCTCAGCCTTAGCTAAGTTTTACTTGATAACAGTGTAACATAACTATGTTCAATGTTCAAGATTATAGTATGGCTTAGCAAAGTTAAGTGTGTAGTTTGTATTCAATGCATCATCAACAAGCTTGAGAATTCAGCTATGTTTCTGTACTATGAACATAACACATATGACCACTTCCTTTCAGTTGGTTGGCCGCTGTAGCATTGAGTGAATCTGCCTTCGTCTGGGAAATGTGGCTTCTTGTGTAGGGACATCTGTGATAAATCACTGTTCATGGTCACTGTCTTCTTTCTTTGCTTGTCGCTTAATTAACCTGGACAACTATTCCCCTATCTCTGATACCAGGGCTATCGAGGGACTTACAAATGTGGTAATGGGCTTTGCTGGAATTTGGCATTGCATTTTATGAAGCAGTAGGAGGGAGTTGTTAATTTGTAAGGGGTGATCTTGCTCTATGCAAGATGTGCCTGGGCCAGTTGAGCATTTATAAATGGGTTCCAGACTGCCTGGTTGTTCCTGAGTTCCAGGCAGAGTCAGTATATCACCATATCTGACTAATGTATGTCCCACAAATGTTTCACTCACATGCTTATTGTGGGATGGGTTGTGCTTTGCTAGCATGGCGGATATATGGTCTTGCAGCCAGTAGTGACAGTTACTCAAGCTTGCATATTGAAGGGGGATTTATTCCATTGTGAGGAGGCCTAACAGGCATCTGCTCAATGGGGAACTTCTAGATTCAGTTGCTACAAGTGGATTCCAAACTTGACATGATATTAGCATCATGAGGCAAGGTCAGCTTCTCAACAAAGACCAGCTTATGACATTCCAATAACTGATAGACAAGTTCAACCTCATACACCAAGACCTATTCTACTACCTCCAAAGTAACCATCTCCTCCAAGACCTAAGCCACGCTTTAAGAAACTCTGTTGTGAGCTGACCCCTTTGGAACTTCCTTTAAACAATGCTTGCTTCCAGGTCAAAAGAAAATACAAAGAATATTGGGAGTTAGTCCTGGGCCACCAGATCATAGAGAACGAATGGAGAGAAATATGGAAACTGACACTCATAAGGACCTTTTATAGCAAAATGGGCAAGGGCTAGATGCAGATAGTACATCAAGCTTCCAAAATTCACATCTGTCCCATAAATTTCACCTTTTCCTGGGGGCGGGGGGGGGGGGCGGTGTGCTTGCGGGGGTGGATGTTGGAGGAACTGTGGCTAGAGAAGCACGCTGTTCAACACATTGAGGTCTTTCCCCCTCATCTAATCTTTCTGAGCAGCAATTCAGCAGGACACAGACAGCATGACAGGGCACACAAGCCCGTCAGATTCTTTTGAATTTTTGAAACTCAATTCTATTCAAAATTTTGTTTTAAAGACGTTCTAGGTTCAACTTCAATTGCATGAGTGTTAACATGGCTGAAATACATTCCCTGATGGAGTGTGTCCCATTATGACTGATGAACTGTTCACTTCTTTGTCCCATGACAGCAGTTGGCAGTTAACATAAAAGGGTATCCAAAAGTCTTCTATAAGTGTATAAATAGTAAACGGGTAGTAAGAGGAGGGGTGGGGCTGATTAGGGACCAAAAATGGAGACCTACGCATGGAGGCAGAGGGCATGGCTGAGGTACTAAATGAGTATTTTGCATCTGTCTTTGCCAAGGAAGAAGATGCTGCCAAAGTCATAGTGAAAGAGGAGGTAGTTGAGATACTGGATGGGATAAAAATTGATAAAGAGGAGGTACTAGCAAGGCTGGCTGTACTTAAAGTAGATAAGTCACCAGGACCGGATGGGGTGCATCCTAGGATGCTGAGAGAAGTAAAGGTGGAAATTGCGGAGGTACTGGCCATAATCTTCCAATACTCCTTGGATATGGGAGTGGTGCCAGAGGGCTGGAGAATTGCAAATGTTACACCCTTGTTCAAAAAAGGGTTGTGAGCCGGGCCACGCCCCCGCCCAGGGGATAAGCACTTTGCGTCCCGTTAGCGCCCTCCAGAAGTGCTAACGGCAGGCGCAAAGGAGGCAAATTTTGCCCCATACAGTGGTTTTCCCCAGGGATTGGTACTAGGACCATTGCTTTTCTTGATATATATTAATGACTTAGACTTGGATGTACAGGGCACAATTTCAAAATTTGCAGATGACACAAAACTTGAAAGTATAGTGAACAGCGAGGAGGATAGTGATAGACTTCAAGAAGATGTAGACAGGCTGGTGAAATGGGCGGACACGTGGCAGATGAAATTTAACGTAGAAAAGTATGAAGTGATACATTTTGGTAGGAAGAACGTGGAGAGGCAATATAAACTAAAGGGTACAATCCTAAAGGGAGTGCATGAACAGAGGGACCTGGCGGTATATGTGCACAAATCGTTGAAGGTGGCAGGGCAGGCTGAGAAAGCGGTTAGAAAAGCATACGGGATCCTGGGCTTCATAAATAGAAGCATAGAGTGCAAAAGCAAGGAAGTTATGATGAACCTTTATAAAACACTGGTTTGGCCACAACTGGAGTATTGCGTCCAATTCTGGACACCACACCTTGGGAAGGAAGTGAAAGCCTTAGAGAGGGTGCAGAAAAGATTTACAAGGATGGTTCCAGGGATGAGGGACTTCAGTTACATGGATAGACTGGAGAAGCTGGGTTTGTTCTCCTTAGAGCAGAGAAGGTTGAGAGTAGATCTGATAGTGGTGTTCAAAATCATGAGGGTTGTAGACCGAGAGAAACTGTTCCCATTGGCGGAAGGGTCGAGAACCAAAGGCCACAGATTTAAGGTGATTGGCAGAAGAACCAAAGCTGACATGAGGAAAAACTTTTTTACGCAGCGAGTGGTTAGGATCTGGAATTTACTGCCTGAAAGGGGGGTGGAGGCAGATTCAATCATGGCTTTCAAAAGGGAGTTGGCTAAATACCTGAAGGAAAGAAATTTGCAGGGCTACGGGGAAAGGGTGCGGGAGTGGGACTAGCTGAAGTGCTCTTGCAGAGAGCTGGCATGGGCTCGACAGGCCGAATAGCCTCTTTCTATGCTGTAACCATTCTATGATTCTATGGGGGAGAAATTCGGTTGGTTAGCGCCTCCGGTTAGTGCCTCCCGAGGGCGATAACGGGGCACTAACGACTTACCGCCCAGGCGTGGTAATGTTACCGTTGCCCACAAAATTCACCTGGTGGTTTGCCCCAGAGATCGTGACATCATCTGGCTGCGCAGTGCCCCATTAGCGCCCCGGACCCGAAATTCGGTTCCGCCCCCTGCAGCATCGCCGGGCGACAACATCGACAGCTGCAGGAGGTGTTGTTCGGGAGGCCAGGCGCTTTGGGAGCGCTAATTAAAGGTAAGACCGCTGGTCTTCAGTAGAAATGTGTTTCCTTCCTTTAGGGTGCATTTTGTAAATTTTTAAACGGCGCGATTGATCAGCCCTGCACTCTGTTAGAGTGCTTAGGGCTGATCGTCGGGGATCCCGGCTGCCGTCGGTGACGAGGGAGATCGTTGAAATGCAGAGCTTGCAGCGACGGCCCTTCCTTTTAAGGGAGGGAAAGTGCACTCGGATCCCGGCAGCGCTGCAGTGGTCATTGTGCAGTGCTGCACCTCTACCGCTCCCCCCCCCCCCCCGCTTGATTTAGCACTCCACTTCCTTCCTGGAGCGCTAACACTGAAGTTACCGAAAGCTGAGAATGATTAGCGTCCCAAACGGGGCGATACCGAATTTCTCGTCCTATAATTCTAGGATTCTATTATAGCCAAGCTTTATATATTTTCTTGAATGTATTCAGTAATGGCATCTTGGGTTGCATGATCACATCTCACATCCTTTGCCTAATGACATTTGAAGTCACAGTCTTTGTGCCGTGACGAGTCCTTGTGTGACAGGGGTTAACAAACTCTTGCCAGTTTTATTCTTACAATCATCCAACCCAAAGATAGCTTATGTTTAATTAATTGCATGGGCACCTCTGCGGATAAAATGGCGGTGATTTATGAGGACAATAACTAAAGTTGATGTACGTACAGCTTCAGTGCTGAGCTGGCTGCAGGTTGGTGTAGACAGTTTGATGCTTGTACAGTTGAAATTGTCATCACCACATACAGATTGCTCTATTGGGAAAGTATCTTCTTCAGTCTACCTGGCATTCTCTAAATTAATGGTCTGCGTTTTGTTGCTCTGCTTTTATCAAGTGGGTGTTAATTTTAAATTATCATTTATAATGGAGATTATACCCATCATAAATCATGGCCGGAAGTTTCTGTACCTGGGCAGGTTGGGTGCAGGCGGTCAGTGTGGCGGGTCACGACCCCATTGCTGTTTCCATCCCACTGCAGAAAACTACTTCGCGCTAATGGGGCCTATTAAGCCCGCCCTGCGCGTTACCCGGCTCAATTAAATGGTGCGGGTCTGATGACGTCTCCCACGACGCGTTTTCAGCCGGTAGATTTAAAGGAGCCACATTGCATTTGAAGGTTCATCTAGGAGTGTGCAGTCACTGCACTGGAGCTTTTGATTGTTCTAATCACTTGCAAACATGACTGCACAGAGGCAGAGGGCTGCACCCAGGTTCTCCGATGACTCCTTCCATATGCTTGTAGAGGGAGTCAGAGCACGCAGGGAGATCCTCTTCGCTTCCAATTGGCAGAAGAGACCTCCACGGGAGACAAAAAGAGCCTGGCTCCAAATTGCAGAGGAGGTGAACAGCAGGGATGTGGTCAGGAGGACCTGGGTGCAGTGCCGGAAATGTTTCAATGATCTCATTAGATCAGGAAAGGTGAGTGCAAAACCACACTCAACTTCAGCCTGCTGTGCCTCTCATCACATCCCCATCACTCTGTCTTCCCAAGCTTACTCCTGCACATCATTCCTCACACCAACATACCTTGCACATCCACCCATCCCTCTCTATCGACATTATCATATCCCCATCTCACACTCACCCTCATCCTAATGCAATCATACCAACTAATAACACACAAGCAGGCTATTTGGCATTGCCACCCCAATCCATCATAGTCTCCCTCTAAAGATGTAACCCATCCATTCCTTACACTCATTCCATCACTCTCACTCAACCTTCTCCTCTTTCTCTCCTTGCAGGAAAAGAGAGCCCACAATAGGAGGATGAGGGAGAGAAGTGGAGTTGGCCCTCCATCATTTGCCACCCTCATATCAGCAGAGGAGGCTGCGTTAGAAGTACCGGGATTCGCCGAGCAACTGGAGGTGGGAGATGGAGAGAGGAGGACATCTCAGCAACCTGGTGACAGAATTACATATCAAACAGCTACATGGCATACATCAGTCACTCATATGGGGACTGATGTCATCAGCCACTTAATGGTCATCATGTGCATAATGGTATCTGTACCCATTCTTCATATTACATATCTAACTTATCTCTTTACTCTCCCACAGGTCCATCAAGAGCACCCCCCCCCTCCCGGCCCACTGTCCAGGAGGAAGAGGAAGAGGACTCCTCCAGCCTCTGAGGGCGCAGCGTCACCAGACATAAGCGCACCCAGCACCAGCACAGAAACGCCCACCTCGGTGGGTCCCACGCGAGATAGAGTAAAGTTGTCACCTGGTGTCTCACAACTCACAAGTGAGCAAGAGCAGATGGTGGAGACAGGGTCAGCAGTGGAGACTCCTCGCCGGAGGGCGCAGGATGCTCCCAGCTCTGCTCAGCTGCATGCAGACACTGAGCCTCGGGGGCCATCCAGAAAGAGGGCGATCCTGGAGGTGCAGGAAGAAGTGCAGGGGGCTCTGACAGGTTTTGCAAGCGCGATGCCTGCAAATGTTCAGAGAAGGAGGAGTCCATCTCCAACATGAGAACAACCTTGTCGCAGGCGATGGCGACTGTTGGCTCTTCCATGGAAAGGATGGCCACCTACATGAAGCAGTTGAAGTGCCACTCACATGAGCACATGCAATCTATGGAGAATAGATGGCAGACGCTCATAGACCTCCTCTCTAGGAGGGATGTCAGCGTAGACGTGGGTCCTCATGGCCCCACTGATGTGCAGCAAGGTGTCCAGCTTCTTGCTAGCAGGGAAGTGCAGGTGGCCATGAAAGGGAAGATGGTAAGAGGGGACATGGAAGTGGGGGCTCCTCTCAAAGTGCTCACACTTCTCCCCCGTTGCCACCCCCTCGGTCAGAGCCCCAGATGCCTCCTCGGTCAGCGATGGCTGCGTCTGCTCCTCTTGCGACTATGCAGGGGCAGACCTTGGCGGGGCCATCACAGGCTCCAAAACCCAGAGGATATCCGCCAAGAGTGTCTAAGCAGTCACAGCAAGGAAATGAGCAGGCTGCCTCTACCTCTGCTGAAGCCACAGGGGTAGCACCTCGTAGAAGCACACATAAGAGAAAGATGACAGACAAGTAGGATAGCCACTTGGGTGTTTTATTCAATGTTAATGTCAAGTTTCCGTTAATGTGATCTCAACCATAAAAATCTTTATTTTTCACCACTTTCCAGCCGTGGAGAAATTTGTGCACACCTTTGGAAGTGGCTTAGTGAATTGCAGTGAATGTTGAGACATAACGGTACCTCCACCAATGGTAATTGGTTTAGTCATTGTAGGGATGCTTTATGCTGTTGGTGTGGGGTGGTGCTAACCTGGTGCAGCTTATGGCAGCCATATGGGTGTACTGTGTAAAGTTAAGTAAATCTGGCCATGATGAGGCCATCCCTGGTCGCCCGGGCAGCAACGTGCTCGGGTGCTGATGCCCTCTGTCCTGTGCAGCATCAGGTGGTTGCGGAGAAGGTTGTTGGTGTTGTTGTTGGTGCTGCTGGTGTGCCTGGTGCTGCTGGTATTGGGGCTCATTGTGGTCAGATTCTGAGGACCAAGGTGAGATAGTACAAATGGCACCCATGCTAGTGGAATAAATGGCAGGTCAAGTAGAGTTGACAGAAGCATTCTGTCAATGGTGAGAGAGGTTCTTACAATGAGGTGACACTGGATGGAGACTTTGTTGGAAATACTTACAGCCTGCAGAAAGTTAAATCTCTGCTGGTAATGTAGTCAGTAACAGCTTCTGCCTGAGGAAAGTGATCAGCTGTGAGGTGGGAGCTTTTATAGTACATTTGATGCTGTCAAGTAATCAGCTGGAGCAATGGCCACTCAACTCCCGCCTCAGGTTGACTGACGTGGTTCCTGAGCTGCGTGAATCCCGTGGCCATGCAGGGAAATTTGAAATGTAGGGGGGAAAAGGCTCTTAAGTGTCTGGCAACAAGCTTATAATGATTTCAATTAGGTCGCCTGCCTCTGCCGGTCAGGTCGCTGCTGCAACGGCAAACACGCCTGAGGGAAAGGCGTGTTTGCCCAACCCGCTTAGACTTTTCTCAAATTTCCCACCCCACCCACCTCTAATCGTGCCTGCACGGACCCCAGAAAATTCCGGCCCATGACCCAGTAACAATAACACCACAGAGATATGTGGGCTTCAAATGGTATCACCCACTCACTGAAAAATGTACAGCAACCTTTGAGTGGGTTTGAGACAACTCACCGTAAACAGGAAGAAAATGTAACTTAAAAAGTTAGATATCACCACAACTGAAAATCCAGCATATGATGAAAGATGCTCGAGCTACTCAAATTTCTCATCACCATTGGCGGATAAGTCTGGATGGCCAATAACATTTCTGTTGTTCTGACAGTTAAAAATGTTTACACAATGATGTATGCAGTTAATAATTGTTAGTGACAGCGTTATACATTATGGTTTGGGGAGGGAGACATTACTAATGCAGAAATTGTGTTATTGCAAACATAAGAACTTAAGAAATAGGAGCTGGGGTAGGCCATTCGGCCCTTCAAGCCTGCTTCACTATTCAATAAGATCATGGCTGATCTTCTACCTCAACTCCACCTTCCTGCACTATCCCCATATCCTTTGATTCCCAAAATCTATCGATCTCTGTCTTGAATATACTCAACGACTGAGCATCCACAGCCCTCTGGGGTAGAGAATTCCAAAGATTCACAACCTTTCCAGTGAAGAAATTTCTCCTCATTTCAGTCCTAAATGGCCAACCCCTTATTCTGAGATTGTGACCCCTAGTTCTAGACTCCCCAGCCAGGGAAATCATCCTCCCTGCATCTACCCTGTCAAGCCCCTTAAGAATTTTATACGTCTCAATGAGATTACCTCTCATTATTCTAAACTCTAGATCTCTCCTCATAATCCCCCAATCCTAGGAATCAATCTAGTGAACCTTCCCTGCACTCTCTCTAAGGCAAATATATCCTTCCTTAGGAAGAAAACCAAAACTACACAGTACTCCAGATGTGGTCTCACCAAAGCCCTATATAGTTGAAGTAAGAATTCTTTACTCTTATACTCCAATCCTTTTGTAATAAAGGCTAACATACCATTTGCTTTCCTAATTGCTTGCTTTACCTGCATGTTAACTTTCTGTGATTCATGTACAAGGATACCCAGGTCCCTCTGAACACCAACATTTCAGTCTCTCATCATATAAAAAATATTCTACTTTTGCATTTTTCCTACCAAAGTGGATAACTTCACATTTCTCCACATTATATTCCATCTGCCACATTTTTGCCCACTCACTTAACCTGTCTCTATCCCTTTGCAGCCTTTTTACATCCTCCTCATAACTTACTTTCCCACCTAGCTTTGTATCATCAGCAAACTTGGATACATTACACTCAGTCCCCTCATCTAAGTCATTGATATACGTTGTAAATAGCTGAGGGCCAACCACTGATCCTTGCGGTGCCCCACCAGTTACAGCCTCGAAAATGACGCATTTATTCCTACTCTCTGTTTTGTGTCCGTTAACCAATCCTCAATCCATGCTAATATATTACCCCAGTCCCATGAGCCCTCATTTTGTGTAATAACCGCTTGTGTGGCACCTTATCGAATTTATTTTTGGAAAATCCAAATACACCACATCCACTGGTTCCCCCTTATCTACCCTGGTAGTTAGAACCTCAAAAAACTCTAACAGATTTGTCAAACACAATTTCCCTTTCATAAAACTGTGTTGACTCTGCCCAATCATATTATAATTTTCTAAGTGCCCCGTTACCATGTCCCTAATAATACATTCTGGCATTTTCCCGACCACTGATGTTAGGCTAACTGGCCTATTGTTCCCTGTTTTCTCTCTCTGCCATCCCCATTTGCAACATTTAATCTCTCCTGCCTCCTACCCTAGTACAGAATGTTCCTTCAGTTCCTTCCGCCCCCTCCCCTCCCCCTTTCCCTGCCTCTGCACCTTCTTAAAATCTGTTACATCTCTAGCCTTTTCCAGTTCAGATGAAGGGTCCCAGGCCTGAAACGTTAACACTGTTTCTCTCTCCACGGATGCTGCCTGGCCTACTGAGTGCTTCCAGCATTTTCTGTTGTTATTTCAGATTTCCAACATCCGCAGTATTTTGCTATTGTGGTGAAAAGCTTTCCTCACTTTCCTTAATCCTAAACCACTTGCAGTAAATCATAAATCAGGTTGGTGTGGCGACACGCCACCACTGGACATAATCCGCTCGCGGCGGCACGGACAGTTTAAGCAGGCGCCCCCAGCCGGGGGCCCTTTCCTCCAGCAACTTGTTTCCCGCAGGGACAGGCTGCCGGAGCACTTCCTGTCTGGGGAGTATTTAAGTGGATGCGCAGGCTTTTCCAGTTCTTCTTTTGCCATGAGGTAGAATAAAAGCAGTTGTGTTTTACTAGCTCTGGTCTCGACTCCCACGTTTGCCGCGGTATCTCAACACTGGTGACCCCGACGCTCAGGACGAATCCTAAGCTAGCATGGCGGATACAAACGCAGCCACGGTTAAACTACCGGACTTTTGGGAGAACCTGGCCGAAGCCTGGTTTGTTCAAGCTGAGTCCAGATTCCGACTGAAACACATTACAGTCGACGCCACAAAGTACGACTACCTCGTCTCCTCTCTCACCTACGCCACAGTCCCCAAGGTTTGGGCAGCGCTGCAGGATCCACCACCGGAAGGCAAGTACGAACATCTGAAGGCTGCGCTCCTTAAAAAATTTCAAACGTCCTCTTACCAGCGCAACTGCCAACTCCTTGACCTCCCCGGCCTTGGTGACGCTTCACCCTCGGATCTGCTTTCCCACATGCTGTCCCTCTCGGACGACAAAAACACCGGTGCCCTCTTTCGCACGCTTTTCATTCGGCAGCTCCCCGCCAGCATCCGCCTGCTCATTGTGGAGCCTGGCTCCACGGACCTGAATGACATAGCCGAAAAGGCCGACCGGCTGCTCTCTGCACAGTCCGCTCGCGACGTCGCGCCCGACCTCACGGCAACGACCACGCGGTCTTCCCGGCCCACTAGGCCCGACCGCCCTACCACTTCGGGTCACTGCTACTACCGCACCCGTTTTGGCACTAGGGCCCAACGCTGCACGCCACCGTGTACTTTCAAACCCCCCCCGCACCGGCCCCCACGATGGCCGCGGGGCAAAAGGGGCCTATACTGTACGTCACCGACGACAGAACCAACCACCGATTTCTGTGCGACACAGGGGCCCAGCACAGCATCACCCCCGCCTCCGCCCTCGAAATCCAACGCAGCATGCGGGGTATCACGCTGGCCGCAGCCAATGGCTCTGACATCCGCACATATGGCACCCGCATGATCACGCTCGACCTCGCGGGCCGTCGCTACCGCTGGGAGTTCCTCACAGCCAAGGTCCTCTGCCCACTCATCGGCGCCGACTTCCTACGCGCCCACGGCCTCCTTGTCGACATTCCGAGGCACCGCCTCGTCGACATCAACACTATGGCCCCCATCCCCAGCGCATTCACCCCGGCCCGTTCGGCCGGCCTGACGACCTACTGCCTCGCCAGAGCCACGGACGACTACTCGGCACTCCTAGCCGAGTTTCCCGCCCTCACTAACCCGACCTTTTCGGCCAAAGCCGCCAAACACGGTGTGGAGCACTATATCCCCACCACCGGCCCCCCAGTTTCTGCCCACGCCCGCAGACTCAACCCGGCCAAGCTGGAAATCGCGCGGGCCGAGTTCACCACCATGGAACAACTCGGCATCATCCGCCGCTCCAGCAGCCCTTGGGCCTCGCCCCTCCACATCGCCCCCAAGCCCGGGGGAGGCTGGCGCCCTTGCGGGGACTACCGCCGCCTCAACGACGCCACCACCCCCGACCGATACCCGGTGCCACACATCCAGGACTTCTCGGCCCGACTGGCCGGACGAACCGTCTTTTCCAAGGTCGACCTGGTGCGCGGTTACCACCAAGTCCCCGTACACCCCGCGGGCATCCCCAAAATGGCCGTCATCACCCCATTCGGCCTGTTCGAGTTCCTGAGGATGCCCTTCGGCCTCAAGAATGCAGCCCAGGCTTTCCAGCGCCTTATGGACTCAGTCCTCCGGGACCTGAACTTCCTATTCGTCTATCTAGACGACATTCTTGTGGCCAGCTCCTCCAAACAGGAACACCTCGAACACCTTCGCACCCTGTTCGGGCGCCTAGCCCAACACGGGCTCATCCTCAGCCCGGCGAAGTGCCAATTCGGCCTAACCGAGATCGATTTTCTCGGTCACCACATCACCCCTGCTGGGGCCGTCCCCCTGCCCAGCAAGGTGCAGGCCGTCCAGTAATTCCCCCGCCCCACAACCATCAAGGGCCTCCAGGAGTTCCTCGGGATGGTGAACTTCTACAACAGGTTCGTCCCCAGAGCTGCAGCCCTCATGAAGCCCCTATACGACTCCCTCTGAGGTAAATCCGGCAAGATGGATGTAGCCTGGACCACTGACACGTCAGCCGCCTTCGACGCCACCAAAAATGCGCTCGCCGACGCCACCCTGCTCGCGCACCCGAGGGCCGATGCCCGGGTCGCGCTCACCACCGACGCCTCCGACCACGCGGTCGGCGCCGTGTTCGAGCAGTGGGTCAATGGCGCGTGGCAGCCACTTGCCTTCTACAGCCGCCAACTGCGCCCCCCGGAGGTCAAATACTCCACTTTTGACCCCGAGCTTCTCGCGCTCCACCTGTCGGTCCGCCATTTCAGGTTCCTCCTGGAAGGCCACCCCTTCACCGCGTACGTGGACCACAAGCCGCTCACATACGCGATGGCCAAGCACACCGAACCCTGGTCCGCTAGGCAGCAACGCCAGCTCGCGGCCGTGTCCGAGTTTACTACGGACATCCAGCACATCTCCGGTAGAGACAACGTTGTCACCAACTGCCTTTCCCGTCCTGCCATCTGCGCGAATCACCTCGCGGTCGACTACGCGCAACTAGCAGCAGCCCAGCTCACGGACCCAGACCTCCTCTCGGCGGCTACCAGCCTGCCAGGGCTACGCCTAGCCAAGGTCGCGCACGGGCCCGAAGCCACGGCAGTCACTTGCGACGTCTCACTCGACCAACCCAGGCCGGTCGTCCCTGCAACCTGGCGCCGCCGCATCTTCGACGCGCTCCACGGGCTCTCCCACCCGGGTTCCCGCGCATCCGTCAAACTCCTCTCCCAGCGCTTCGTCTGGCGCGGCCTCAGCAGAGATGTTCGGACTTGGGCCACCTCCTGCCTCGCCTGCCAACAGGCTAAGGTACAGCTGCATACAAGCACCCCTGGGAGACTTCGAGGTACCCAGCCACCGCTTCGACCATGTACACATCGACATCGTCAGTCCTCTGCCGCCATCGCAAGGCCAAACTTATCTCCTCACGATGGTCGACCGCTACACACGCTGGCCTGAGGCAGTGCCACTGACCTCCACCGCCACAGCCGACATCGCCAGGGCGTTCGTTAACACCTGGGTTGCGAGGTTTGGCGTACCGGCCGACATAACCTCCGACAGAGGCGCCCAGTTCACCTCTGAACTCTGGACGGCCACAGCACGCAACCTCGGGGTGACGCTCCACTGAACCACGGCGTACCACCCGCAGGCCAACGGGCTTTGTGAACGCTTCCACAGGTCGCTCAAGGCCTCACTCCGCGCCGGCCTGCAGGACAGTACCTGGACTGACCGCCTACCGTGGGTGCTACTAGGCCTACGCACCGCGGTCAAGGAAGACCTCCAGTCCTCGGCAGCGGAGTTAGTCTACGGACAACCACTGCGCATCCCAGGCGAATTCCTTCCGGAGGCTACCACGCCTTGGTCGGCCGAACAGCAGCAGCTCAACTCTTTCTCTTCCGCTCAGCAGTTCGCCCCACTTCCGGTCAACCGACACGGCGAACTCGCACCTCACGTCCCGCCAAATTTACAGCAGGCGCGCTTCATCTTCGTGCGACACGACGCGCACTGCGGGCCCCTGCGACCCCCGTACGACGGACCGTACGAGGTACTACAAACCGGGGACAAGGTCTTCAAGCTGCGACTCGGCGACAGGGTCGACACAGTCTCCATCGACCGGCTCAAACCAGCACACACAGAACCAGGGGAACAGGTCCCCTTGGCCCGGCCTCCAACTAGAGGCCGTCCCGCCAGCAAGCCAGCACAGCCGGCGGCGAACCGCCCGGCCCCACCAACTAGACCGGCGACCACTCAGAGCTGCTGCGGCAGAACCATCAGACCACCGTCACGACTCGTCCACTCCTCCTAAGCGGATTCTGGGGGGAGCTCTGTGGCGACACGCCACCACTGGACATAATCCGCTCACGGCGGCACAGACAGTTTAAGCAGGCGCCCCCAGCCGGGGGCCCTTTCCTCCAGCAACTTGTTTCCCGCAGGGACAGGCTGCTGGGAGCACTTCCTGTCTGGGGAGTATTTAAGTGGATGCGCGGGCTTTTCCAGTTCCTCTTTTGCCACGAGGTAGAATAAAAGCAGTTGTGTTTTACTAGCTCTGGTCTCGACTCCCACGTTTGCCGCGGTATCTCAACATTGGCTTGTTTTGTTTATATTTAAATAAATAAGAGTTGTGCTACTGATTTAGAACATGCTAATCAGTAATGAACTGTTGCTAACACATCAGAGTTCACACAATAGTAAATAAATGCTTTGCAATAAGAAGTCGTTTTCACATATCAAGCATAACTTTCAGCTCCGATGAGGTACTATCATACCTCTGAAAAACACTTAGTAATGTTTAATAATGGATCAACAAGACAGAATATTATCCACGAGGTTCGATTTTCTACTAAGCTGTTATCGACTACGAACAACACATCAGGGAATTGCTTCAAGTCGCTGAGCGATAGTCTGAGTACTTGTTGCAAACTTGAATCAATCTCAGGAATCAACTAAAACAAAGGAATGTTCTTCTGTGATATTGGCCCAGAACTTGGTGTCGGGGGCTTGCCGCGGGTGCAAGCCCCTGATCTGCACTCACCCTGCGCGCTGACATCTGAAGCCCGGGCCTGCTTGCATTTCCTTTCACAGGCCCGATTCAGATGTCGGCGCGCAGTGCTTACCTGATCCAGCGGCGTAGTTAGTGCGATGTGCCAGCTGGGATCAGGTGAGCACTGTACAACCAATCAGGGGAGGGGAAGGTTCATTCATGAGTTTGAGAGTAAGAACTGTCAAACTCATGAAAACTACGGGGGCCCAAAACACTATTTAAACTTTAAATAAAAATTTAAAAAACATCCCAATCATTAAATTAAGTGTAAATAAGTTTAAAAAAATAATTTAAACAATTTTTTTTTTTAATAAAAAGGTCTAAAACTAAACTTACCTTATTGTAGATTCTTTAAAATAATAAACCTGTGGGAAAAAAAATTCTAAATTACACTAAAACACCACTTACCTGTAAAAATAAATACTTACGTGTGCTTTTTACAAGCGTAAAGACCGGAGGCCTTTAGACATGCGCAAATCCCCCAAAACAGAGGAAATCCAAGACGCACGCGCTGCCCCCTACAGCGCACGCGCTAGCCTCTTCAACTCTTGGGTTAGAGGAGAGGAAATGCCGGTTTTCAGCGCATGCACTGTGCATGCTGAAAACCGGCATTTCCTCCGGCCAGACGTGTGAGTACCCCTTCCGTACTCAAGCGTTTGGGGAGGAATTACTGCCCCATTGAATAGGAAAACAATGTCATGTAATATCCCATCAGATGAGAGAACAGCTTCAAGCTTTGTCACAGCTGTTGCCAAAACAGCTGACTGATGGTAGTTAGAATGTGGAACTCGCTACCAAAGGCACTGGTTGTTGCAAATAGCTAAGATGCTTTCAAAAGGAAGCTAAGATGCTTTCAAAAGGAAACTAGACGAGTACGAGAGAAAAGCGAACAGAAAGATATGCTGAAAGGCTGAGATGGGGTAGATGGAATGGGAGGGGACTTGTGTGGAATACAGACTAGTTGGGCCAAATGGCCTGTTTCTGTGCTGCATATTCTATGTAATTCTATGATTGGCTGTATAGTAATCTGGGATGTTATGATTAAGGTTATCCACCAGGTGGTGCTGTAGCCAATGCTGCTGCTAAGGTCAGGGGTTAGCTTCCTGCTAAGGTCAGCAAAGGTGCAGTGTCTGGAAGCAGGCCTGCCTGGTTGTCTCGCAGTCGTTCAATAAAGTACTCGTCTTAATCCTCATACCTCGCCTCTTCGAGTTCCTTGTCTCACTACATGGATTTATCACAGGCTGGTAGGGTGTATGTCTGAATGTTGCAAGTGAGGAATGCTTCTCAAGTTAATTTTTGTCTTAGTTGACTTGTGATAACTAGCAACTGTCCCCCCCACCCCTGAGAAATTAAAATTGGGAAATAGAGGTTAGGTTTTAATCTTGAATGTCCAAGTCGCTAGATTATACAGCTAATAAACGATTTGCTTTTAAATTTGAAAACTTATGTTTAACACATTTATGATTACAGGGCAAAAACAAACAATGTTGTACAATATATAATTTACAAAGAAAGAGACGAGAGAGAATATTGCACCCGGATTACCCTAACCACTTGGCGAATGTAGTACATTGTCAAAACTTGAGACGGGATGAGCACATCTTGCACTTTACTTATAAAACTACCCACAATAAGGAGTAAAGCATCTTCTGATACATTAAGGTAACAGTGCAAACTTAGAAAGACCATGAGCTTTGCACACTCTAGTGAGTGGAAAAAAGATGAATGTAAATGACCACTGTTCCTATAATCATATGAAGAACAAATTAAATTTAATGCAAAGAAATGTGGAGGTCCTACGGTGGAAGGAAGAATAAGGAGAGGAAATATATACTGAATGGTAAAACTTTAAAAGGGAGTAGAGGAGCAGGGAGACTTTATGGTTCAGATATACTAATCTTTAAAAGTGAGAAGACGAGTTGATAAAGCGGGAAAAGAAAAATCACAGGGAATCTAGGTTTTATAAATAGGGGCACAGAGTACAAAAGCAAAAAGGTGATGCTAAACATATACAAATCATTACTTGCACTGCAGTTAATATATTGTGTTTGGTTTTGAGTGCTTTACTTTAGGAAATATGTCAAGGCCTTTGAGAGAATACAAAAACTAGTTACTCAGATGGTACCATGAATGAGAAGCTTTAATTATAAGAGACTAGAGAAACTAAAATTCTTTCACTAGAACAGGAAGTTTAACAGTAGATATGATGGAAGTGTGCAAAATTATCTGGGGTTTTGATTAGCTGGATATTGGAAAAACTATTTATGGTAGTCGGTGAGTCAGTAACTAGAGGGCATAAATTTAAGATCACCAAAAGAATGAAGGGAGAGATTAGGAGATTTTTAATGGAGATTATTATTAAGACATTAGGGGGGAGAAATTGGCTAACCCCCGAAAACGGGTGTGGGGGTCGCGATTAACCCGTGCCCGTTCATTGTGCTGCAGGCAGCACAGTAAATTGGTGCTGCCTGCTGGTTTAAATGATTGCTGTGTGCAGCCAGTGCTCCCTGCGCTATTCATTAGCTGCATGTATCAGCAGGGGGCCCGATATACACCCCCATCACCCACCTACCAACAATCTCCATCAATCAGTACTCAATCCCAAAATTCATATGCTTTACCTCACCTTCACATACTCGGTACTGCTGCAAGCCCCACACCCACACCTCACGGCTTGCACACACTGGCAGCTATTCAACCATGGCAGCCACATCACCCAAACATATTGCACGACACTCACTGACACATTTCCCTCTTTCTTGCAGGAGAAGGTGGTGCATAACAGCAGGCAGCAGGAAAGAACTGGAGGAGCACAAGCGCGCCTGCATGTTTTAACCCCCATGGAGGGAACAGTGGTGGCCATTGATGTAAAAAGACTACTGAGCACTTGGTTTGAGTATAAAACAAGGCTTTAATCAACTGTTTCAAAACCATGAGATTTCTAGTTACATCACTAGTTCCTAGTTACAGAAACATCCTGAGCAAGCTGGGCCCACGCCCGAGTATTTATACTCCTTGGACGGCACCACCAGCTGGCTGCCCAGTGTTACTTCATGAGTCATGATAAGATTCATGACAGCCATCATGGCATCACTGAGCCATGTCCACTGGCAGGGATGGAGGGATCGATGATGGGGGTATCTGCATACCTAATCCTCCTTTTCTCATCCCACTTCTCCCTCATCCCACAATCTCTTCTGACTCACAAACTGCAGATGGTGTAAGCAGGCACTTCTTACTTTCTCCTCTCCCCTTACCACAACCCAACCCTTGTCCCTTTTTCATTTCAGATACCCAAGAACTGGAAACTTCCCAGTCAGTGGATGAAGAGGAAGAAAACCGTGAAGATGAAGAGACACCGTCACTCGATCTTGCACTCGCAGCCACCAGCTCAGAGACTGAAACTGCGCATATTTTAGAGGCTAGGACAGAGGACGGATCTGCACATTGTGAGATACCGGACACAAGTGTCAGTGATAGAGAAAAGGTAAGGAATGTGGGACTATTGTTGAATGGAGAGGTGTGGTTCAGGTTACTTGTATCGCTTATGAATTATTTGATCACATAGAGCCCGGGCAGAAAGGGGCTGTCTTTGTTCCTCTTTCTGTTCCTCCACTTCCTGTTGCACTTCCTTCTCCTCCGCTTGTTCCACTTTCTCCTCTTCCTCCTCCTCAGCTTCTCGTCTGGCAGTTGGTGGCAAAGGCTGTTCCCTCATAATGGCCAGGTTGTGCAGCATATTACCACAAATCTTGATACCCACTCAGCTGAGTACTGCAGGGCTCCTCCAGAGCGGTCCAGGCAGCAAAAAGCCTCAGTGACCTCCCTTATGGAGCAGTGTACTGCTAGATGTTGCTTATATCTCCAGCAGCATCTTGGAAGGAGCCAGACGCAGGAAAGTTAAGAGCCATTATCAACTTGACAGCCACAGGCAATGCTGTCCTTGCCCTCCTTTGAGGTTGCAGCTGTGGCTGCAGCAGTTGGCAGATTTTTGTCATGATGTCTTTGTGAAGTGAACACGACTCAGGCATTGGTCCTCGCTGAAGTTAAGGTAAGAGAATTACTCCCTAACGACCCTGGGCAGATATGGCCGCTTGCTGAGAGCCCTTCTCCCCCTCACTTTTCTAGCAGCTTGTCCTGCTCTGAGTGGCCTCTCTTCATTCTCCCAGTCACGCTCAATTCCCAGAGGAAGCTCTACCAAGCCACCCATGACTGGAAGCTACTAGTTTCAGCACAAGCTTTTAAATCAACAAAAAAGTACTTCAGCCCAGCCAGACCATTCCCTGTAGATTATTGAAACTTTAGCCAAGTATAGGAAAGCTCCAAAAACACAAATAATTGCACCAGCAGCCAGAAGAAATAATCCAGCAACTAACCTGTAAATAGTTCATGATCCCTTTAAATAGCACTGGTGGGGGGGCCCCTTCATTTAGTTTAACGTGTGTTCAGCTGTGCGAGGTTAAGACTAGGGCTTGGCTGACGCATGGAATTTGAAAATTTGAGCGCTGGTGTCCCATCAGCATTGCACACTGATTGATGTCATAATCTGCCTGCTCTGCATGCTGCCGGTGGTCATTCGGTACATGCGCACAAACTCCTTTACCAAGATGGCATCTGGCACACTTCCTGTCGGAACTCGGAACCCAATTTCGAGTCCTAACGCCTAAAAGACGGGTGCTACAAAGCTCAATTTCTTCCCCTAGATGTCCTACCAGAAAAACAATGGAAAAATATTGAAAAAGAAGAACTTTTAAAGGGTATGGGCGAAGGGCAGAACAATGGAACTAAGTAGATAGCTGTACCATATTGCCGAAGGGTCTTCCTCTGTGCTGTAAAGTTCTATGATCTTACACTTTGCCTGCAGTCATGAATGGGTGATTATTTATGATTATTTATTCATTCGTTTATAATGTTAGAGGGCTTCATCTTCATGAAAAGTGTTTGATGAACCTTTTCTGTTTGCAAACCAACAGAAAATGGCTCTCCATCAGAAGAATATGGGTTCAAACCCCATAATACAAGCTGACACTCCAGTGCAGCACTGACAAGAAGATAATTTTATGAAGCTAACATCCTAAACTTAGGAGAAACTGTATGACATATTGGGGGTGACATTCAACATTTTGGAATACTAGGCAATCGGGGGATATCATCATCTCAGAAATATAATACCTCTCAGGATTGCTAAACCGGTTATCATGCAGATTATGAAAAAATATAGTGCAGTGGTTTTGTGAGGTAAATCTTGGTCTCCATATTGGAATTGTATCTTCAGTGTCCCAGAAGTTGTTTTAATCAACGATACTCTGGCTCTGGTTACCTCTAAAAATGGTTCCTTGCAGGATTGTCGAGATGAGGAAGGGGCATCATAAACCAGGGTTTAATCCACTGTCATTATCCCTCAGCAACCAACCATGAAGCACTGATGGTTTGGCTCAGAAAACATGAGTCATGCGTTCGACTCTAAAAAGTTAGGATAAACTTTGTTAAGGAGAATTTCAGTATTAAGGACTTTGCAAAGACTGTCGGGATACTTGACATTAAAACTGGTTAACAAAGGGGCCCCCTGAGCTCGCACGTAGGCTGGGGTGAGATAATGCCAGCTGCAGTTTTATTTTTGAACGATTGTGGTCACCTTGCAACGACGAACAGTCTGGAACCATTGTTACTTCTGCTTATCTCGTCTGCGGTCAGAGGTTTTAACCTATGGCCATCGCTTGTTTAAGAATACGTAACCATTTGCTTAAGAATAGAAATGTCACAAGGGATTGCTGTGCTTATGTAATCAACTTCTAAAACTGTCTAAGTTGTTTTGACTCCTGTATAAAAGTAAGAGACTTGAGTGTACAAAACGAGAAGTGCGGCGATTGCACACGGGGTGCACAGCAGCTTCTCCCAGAGCTCTGCAATAAAGCATTCTTTTACTTTGCCATTCACTCGTAGTCAGAGTTTTATTGACTCAAAAAGCTTCTGTTGGGATTGCGTCGACCTAGAATATCACCTGGCCCGCTTAGCCCCAAATTAGCTACAACAACTTGAAACATGATATCTTGGACAATATATACCAGCTGCATGTTGATGAAATAATTCCTCTTCTGGTTTGGAGGCCATGGAATTATGCAATCTCTACCCAACTCAAATTTATTTATTTATTTATTTATTTAATTCATTGATGGGATGTGGGCATCGCTGGCTAGGCCTGCATTTAGTGCCCATCCCTAATTGCCCTTGAGAAGATGGTGGTGAGCTGCCTTCTTGAACCGCTGCAGGCCATATGGTGTAGGTACACCCACAATGCTGTTAGGAAGGGAGTTCCAGGATTTTGGCCCCGCGACAGTGAAGGAACGGCGATACAGGTCCAAGTCAGGATGGTGTGTGGCTTGGAGGGGAACTTGTAGGTGGTGATGTTCCCATGCGTCTGCTGCCCTTGTCCTTCTAAGTGGTAGAGGTCGCGGGTTTGGAAGGTGCTGTTGAAGGAGCTTTGGTGAGTTGCTGCAGTGCATCTTGTAGATGGTACACACTGCAGCCACAGTGCGCCGGTGGTGGAGGGAGTGAATTCAACCGTGGCTAACAAGGGAAATTAGGGATAGCATAAGATCCAAGGAGAGGACATATAAATTGGCCAGAAAAAGCAATAATCCTGAGGATTGGGAGCTGTTTAGGATTCAACAAAGGAGGACAAAGGGATTAATTAAGAAAGGGAAAATAGAATATGAGAGTAAGCTATCAGGGAACATAAAAACTGACTGTAAAAGCTTTTATAGATAGGTGAAGAGAAAAAGATTGGTGAAGTCAAGCGTAGGTCCCTTGCAGTCAGAATCAGTGGAATTTATAATGGGAAACAAAGAAATGGCAGACCAACTAAATACATACTTTTGTTCTGTCTTCACAAAGGAGGACACAAATAACCTCCCAGAGATGCCAGGGAACATAGGGTCTGATGAAAGGGTTGAACTGAAAGAAATCAGTATTTGTAGGGAAATGGTGTTAGGAAAATTGATGGGACTGAAGGCCGATAAATCCCCAGGGCCTACATCCCAGGGTACTTAAGGAAGTGGCCCTAGAAATAGTAGATGCATTGCTGGTCATCTTCCAGAACTCGATAGACTCTGGAACAGTACCCATGGATTGGAGGGTAGCTAATGTTACCCCACTATTCAAAAAAGGTGGTAGAGAAAAAGTGGGGAATTATAGACCGGTAAGCCTGACATCGGTAGTGGGGAAAATGCTAGAGTCTATTATAAAAGATGTAATAGCAGAGCACTTGGAAAGCAGTGACAGGATCGGACAAAGTCAACATGGATTTACAAAAGGTAAATCATGCTTGACTAATCTACTGGAATTTTTTGAGGATGTAACTGGTAAAATAGATAAGGGAGAACCTGTGGATGTGGTGTATTTGGACTTTCAGAAGGCTTTTGATAAGGTCCCACATAAGAGATTAGCGTGCAAAATTAAGGCACATGGGATTGGGGGCAAGGTATTGACTTGGATAGAGAACTGCTTGGCGGACAGAAAGCAAAGAGTTGGAATAAACGGGTCTTTTCCGAGTGGCAGGCAGTGACTAGTGGGGTACCGCAAGGATCGGTCCTCGGACCCCAGCTGTTCACAATATATATTAATGATCTGGACGAGGGAATTGGATGTAATATCTCCAAATTTGCAGACAACACAAAGCTGGATGGGAGGGTAAGCTGTGAGGAGGATGTCGTGAAACTCCAGTACGATTTGGACAGGTTGGGTGATTGGGCAGAAACATGGCAAATGCACTATAACGTGGATAAATGTGAGGTTATCCACTTTGGTGGCAAAAACAGGAAGGCAGATTATTATTTGAATGGCAATAGATTGGGAGAAGGGGAAGTGCAAAGAGACCTGGGTGTTCTTGTGCACCAGTCACTGAAGGTAAGCATGCAGGTGCAGCAGGCGGTTAAGAAGGCAAATGGTATGTTGGCCTTCGTAGCAAGAGGGTTCGAGTACAGGAACAAGGATGTCTTGCTACAGTTGTACAGGGACTTGGTGAGACCACACCTTGAGTATTGTGTGCAGTTTTGGTTGCCTTACCTGAGGAAGGATGTTCTTGCCATGGAAGGAGTGCAGCGAAGATTCACCAGGCTGATACCTGGGATGGCAGGAATGACGTATGAGGAGAGATTGTGTCGATTGGGCTTATACTCACTGGAGTTTAGAAGATTGAGAGGGGATCTCATCGAAACCTATAAAATTCTGTCAGGCCTGGACAGACTAGATGCAGGAAGGATGTTTCTGATGGCCGGGCAGTCCAGAACCAGGGGTCATAGTCTAAGGATAAGGGGTAAGCCATTTAGCACTGAAATGAGGAGGAATTTCTTCACCCAGAGAGAGGTGAACCTGTGGAATTCTCTGCCACAGAGGGCGGTGCAGGCCAGTTCATTAAATATATTGAAGAAAGAGTTGGATATATTTCTTAAGGCTAAAGGGATCAAGGGATATGGGGAGAAGGCAGGGACAGGGTACTGAATTTGGATGATCAGCCATGATCTCATTGAATGGCAGAGCAGGCTCAAAGGGCCGAATGGCCTACTCCTGCTCCTATCTTCTATGTTTCTATGAAGGTGGTGGATGGAGTGCCAATCAAGCGGGCTGCTTTATCCTGAATGGTGTCGAGCTTCTTGAGTGTTGTTGGAGCTGCACTCATCCAGGCAAGTGGAGAGTATTCCATCACACTCCTGACTTGTGCCTTGTAGATGGTAGAAAGGCTTTGGGGAGTCAGGAGGTGAGACACTCGCCGCAGAATTCCCAGCCTCTGGCCTGCTCTTTTAGTCACAGTATTTATATGGCTGGTCCAGTTCAGTTTCTGATCAATGGTAACCCCCAGGATGTTGATAGTGGGGGATTCAGCGATGGTAATGCCATTGAATGTCAAGGGGAGATGGTTAGAGTCTCGCTTGTTGGAGATGGTCATTGCCTGGCACTTGTGTGGTGCGAATGTTACTTGCCACTTGTCAGCCCAAGTCTGAATGTTGTCCAGGTCTTGCTGCATATAGACATGGACTGCGTCAGTATCTGATGAGTCTCGAATGGTGCTGAACAGTGTGCAATCATCTGCGAACATCCCCACTTCTGACCTTATGATGGAGGGAAGGTCATTGATGAAACAGCTGAAGATGGTTGGGCCTAGGACACTGCCCTGAGGAACTCCTGCAGTGATGTCATGTGATTGAGATGAATGACCTCCAACAACCACAGCCAACTTCCTTTGTGCTAGGTATGATTCCAACCAATGGAGAGTTTTCCCCTTGATTCCCATTGACTTCAGTTTTGCTAGGGCTCCTTGATGCCACACTCGATCAAACGCTGCCTTGATGTCAAGGGCAGTCACTCTCTCCTCACCTCTTGAGTTCAGCTCTTTTGTCCATGTTTGGACCAAGGCTGTAATGAGGTCAGGAGCTGAGTGGCCCTGGCGGAACCCAAACTGGGCGTCAGTTAGCAGGTTATTGCTGAGTAAGTGGCGCTTGATAGCACTGTCGACGACACCTTCCATCACTTTGCTGATGATTGAGAGTAGACTGATGGGACGGTAATTGGCCGGGTCAGATTTGTCCTGCTTTTTGTAGACAGGACATACTTGGGCAATTTTCCACATTGCCGGGTAGATGCCAGTGTTGTAGCTGTACTGGAACAGCTTGGCTAGGGGCGCAGCTAGTTCTGGAGCACAAGTCTTCAGTACTATTGCCGGAATGTTGTCAGGGCCCATAGCCTTTGCAGTATCCAGTGTCTTCAGCCGTTTCTTGATATCACGTGGAGTGAATTGAATGGGCTGAAGACTGGCATCTGTGATGCTGGGGACCTCAGGAGGAGGCTGAGATGGATCATCCACTCGGCACTTCTGGCTGAAGATAGTTGCAAATGCTTCAGCCTTGTCTTTTGCACTCACGTGCTGGGCTCCACCATCATTGAGGATGGGGATATTTTTGGAGCCTCCTCCTCCTGTTCTGTTTAATTGTCCACCACCACTCACGACTGGATGTGGCAGGACTGCAGAGGTTTGATTTGATCCGATGGTTGTGAGATCGCTTAGCTCTGTCTATCGCATGTTGCTTCCGTTGTTTGGCATGCAAGTAGTCCTGTGTTGTAGCCTCACCAGGTTGAGACCTCATTTTTCAGTATGCCTGGTGCTGTTCCCGGCATGCTCTCCTGCACTCTTCGTTAAACCAGGGTTGATCTCCCGGCTTGATGGTAATGGTAGAGTGAGGGATATGCCGGGCCATGAGGTTACAGATTGTGGTTGAATACAATTCTGCTGCTGCTGATGGCCCACAGCGCCTCATGGATGCCCAGTTTTGAGTTGCTAGATCTGTTCGAAATCTGTCCCATTTAGCACGGTGGTAGTGCCACACAACACGGTGGAGGGTATCCTCAACATGAAGATGGGACTTCGTCTCCACAAGGACTGTGCAGTGGTCACTTCCACCAACGATGTCATGGACAGAGGCATCTGCAACAGGTAGATTGGGGAGGACGAGATCAAGTAGGTTTTTCCCTCTTGTTGGTTCCCTCACCACCTGTCGCAGACCCAGTCTGGCAGCTATGTCCTTTAGGACTCAGCCAGCTCGGTCAGTTGTGGTGCTACCAAGCCACTCTTGGTGATGGATGATGTGCCTCAATAATTCCGAGACTCGATGTTAGCGAAACAAAACAAGGCTTTTATTAACTTAGAAGGTAACACGCAGTGGAGAGAGGTATCTTCCATCTGGAGGTCTGCAGTACTGGATATGAGGCCAGACTGAGCTTGCTTACATAGGGGCCAGGTATGGGCGGAGCCCTACACACAATACATTACAATATACAATACAATGGTGAGGAGACGGAACTGAGGTAAGGGAACTGAAACCTGAAACCAACCACAGTCACAGGCAGTGATGAATGGAATATTTCATCACAATGGACATTGAAGTCCCCCACCCAGAGGACATTTTGTGCCCTTGCTACTCTCAGTGCTTCTTCCAATTGGTGTTCAACATGAAGGAGTACTGATTCCCAAGGAAACGCAGTGATGTGGAAATGCTGCTGTACAACTACCAATCGCTCCTCAAATTTTGCCTACACCAAGTAAGTGGACCTTGCCCTGGTAATACATTGGAAGGTATAATCTGCTCCATCTATTTCCTTCTTCTTCTCCTTCTCCCTTTTCTATTCTCTCTTTACTAACATACATTTGTAACCAGAGCAAAAATTGTACTTGCGCAAGACATTTGTGACCTATTAAGGAACTAGTGTTTGGTGTTCCACCTCAATGCTATTTAATCTAAAAAGAAAAAAAAGACTTGCATTTATATAGCGCCTTTCACGACCACCGGACGTCTCAAAGCGCTTTACAGTCAATGAAGTACTTTTGAAGTGGAGTCACTGTTGTAATGTACAGATGGATGAGAAGAGAATGTCAGCTGGAAAGCTGTGGGTTGGTTTATTTTGAGTAGATCATCTTCCTCATAATTGCCTTAATTGTTTTAGTCATCATTATTGCATATTGGCTGTGTGAAGCTGAGGGTCAAATGTGAACTTATGGTAATTACCATAAGTGCTACATTAGCTCAACAGTGGAAACCTACTGCACATGCAGAAGCAGAACTAGCTTTTCTCCTAAATATAAATGAACGCGTTGTGGTTTGTGCAAATGCAAAGCTGAAGCTGGGGAAGATGACCCTCCCAGCTCTGGTGTATCTCGCTTCCAGAAGGTGACCTGGCTTGCAAAAAATATAAATGTGTTAATTAAGCCAGTAAGACATAGTGGTGCAAATAGTCTAGATCACTCAACCTGGAATTGGAACTATCACAGGAGCAATTACATGATCATGTCTGCAACATCAATAGGCTTGATACCTGAAATTTGTCATACTTTGCAGGCACTTCACAGGCAAAAGGAGCATTCGCACCCCTGACAGAGGAAAGAAGGTAAAGGGGGGATTCAAACATAGGGTGGTACTGAGAGAAGCAGAACACAAAGCATGTTTCGGAGCATGTTACAGTCTGGTGCTAAAACAATTCTCATTACCCCTACTGCTGTTTGAGCAGAGCATAGTTTTAAATGATTGGGCCATTTATAGAATTATAGGGCTGGATTTTAAGGAGGAGCGCAGGTTGGGGGCGGGGTGGGGGCTCGGGGGGGCTCCGATGCAGGTAGGAGGCCGGGTTTCCCGCAGGCCCTGCCGACTATAACGGCAGGGCCCGATTTGTATGTGAGGCCTCGGTTTCCCGCCCGCAGCCAGCCAGATTGAGAGGCTGGCTGGCTGGCTGCGGGTGGGTAAGCCTGCAGCACTAGGCCACAGAGTGGGAGGGATCACGTGGGGGCTGGGGGACCGGCTGCAGCAGCACGGGGACGGGGGTGGGGGGTCCGAGGATGATCGCTGGTCAGGGGCCGGCCACAGCAGCATGGTTGGGGGGGATCTTCAGAAGATCATGGGCCGTGAGGAGCTGGGGTGGGAGGGGATCTACAGACGATCGTGGGTCGGGAGGAGCTGGAGGGGATCTACAGGTGATTGTGGGTCGGGAGGAGCTGGGGGGGATCTACAGACGATCGCGGGTCAGGAGGAGCACGGGGAAGGCCGGAGGAGTGGGGGGGAGGCCTCATGGAGGCATCGGAGGCCTGTGGGGTGAGGTGATTGGAGGCCTCGTGGAGAGATCAGAGGCCGGGTAGGTTGTGGGGAAGAGGGGGGTTCTCCGATCGCCGTGAGTGGGCTAGGTAAGGACCAGGAGTTAGATATATAGCCACTTACCTCCTGGATCCAGCAGTCCCCACCTTGCTGTAACTGCCCGGTTTGGGTAAAACCCGTCCACATGCAGTTAAAAACAAAATGTAGGTTAAAAAAGCGGCTTCCAGCCTCATTATAATATCTAAATTGACGTCCCACCCCTTGGGAGTGGGTTGGTCGCCCGCCCCCCTTCCCGCCTCCATTAAAACCAGAAGTGGGTGGGTTGGAGGCGGGATCAGGTCGGGAATCCCATTTTTAATAATTTATTTATCCCCACGCTCCAAACCCACCCGTATTTTAGGTTAAAATTCCCCCCATAGAATTATAGAATAGTACAACACAGAAGGAGGCCATTCGGCCCAGTCTGCGCCGGCTCTTTCGAAGAGCAGTCCAGTTAGTCTCACTCTCCCCGCTCTTTCCCCATATTCCTGCAATTTTTTCTCCTTCAAGTATTTATCCAATTCTCTTTTGAAAGCTATGATTTAATCTGTATCCACTATCCTATCGGGCAGTGCATTCCAAACCCTAACCACTCGTTGCGTAAAAAAGCTTTTCCTCATATCGCCTCTGGTTCTTTTTGCCAATCACCTTAAATCTGTGCCCTCTGGTTATCGACCCTTCAGCCATTGGAAACAGTTTCTCTTTATTTACTCTATCTAAACCCTTCATGATTTTAAACACCTCTATCAAATCTCCTCTTAGTCAATAATTTTCCCTCAACCAACATTTACTGCTATCTTTGTACATAAGTTTGTGCTGTTCTGTATGTGTCCTACTTGCTTAATTTCTATATATGAATCCAGTTAGCTATTTCAGAACCTGAGTGTAATGTATTGATAAAAGCGGGGCAGAGTGGGGCTAACTGGTTGCTCTTCGAAAGAGCCAGCGCAGGCTCGATGGGCCGAATGGCCTCCTACTGTGCTGTATGATTTTATGATTCTATGCTCTCTTGTGGAGTGACTTGGAATGAAATAAAGTATGACCTAGATTGCATAAGTCCTAAAGCATACAAAGTCTCTAAGGGTAGAAAACCACATGGCTGCCGCTTCTGGCTTATAGGGGAAGTTTGCTGGGATGTTGCAAGAGTTAACAGCTCATTTCAAATACCCTAAGATTCAATCATAGTTACGGCAGCACGCTGTCTCGTCACAGCAATAACATTAACGGTGCACTTGGCCACAAAATGTTAAGCACATTAGACAATCACGTATCTGGAAAGTTTTGTTTTCCAATTACAATGTATGATTTTTACAAGAGGCTGGTGAGAATAGAGTTGAAAATTAGAATTTTTCTAATTTTCTTAAAATGTAATTGAATCCTGGTTACATTGCCAATACCTTAAGGCAACAAGCTTTGTATTACTGGCACAGCTAAATATAGCTGATGTCTTTCATCAAATCACCAAGGATAATTGAGAAAGTTCATCCACAGCGCTAACATTTTGGTACAATTAAGAGCTTTCATTTACTTGAAAGCTCCAATCAGCTAATGGCCCAGCAATTCCGGTCCCAACGCGTGAGTACGGACGGGGTACTCTCGTGGGCCCGTTGGAAGTGCCGGATTTCAGCATGCACAGCGCATGCGCGGGAAACCGGCATTTCCTCCAAGGGGTTCAGAGGTCCAACGCGTGCGCGCAGGACTCTGCGCGCACGCGTTGAACTTCCTTCTTTTTTACAGGTTTGCCCGTGTGTAAGGGCCTGAACTTTTTAGAAATGTAAAAAGGAGACGTAAGGACTTGATTCTTTAAGGTAAGTGGTCTATTATTTAAAATTATAACATTTTTTCCACAGCTTTATTGTTTTTAAGGACTTTACAGTAAGGTAAGTGTATTTTTAGACCCGATTTTTAAAAAAAAAAATTATTTTTAAATTTTGAATAATTTTTTTAAATAGTTTTTTTAAAGTTATTTATAGTTTATTTAATTAGTGGGATGTTTTTAAAAATTTATTTAAAGTTTAAGTAGTGTTTTGGGCGCCCGTAGTTTTCATGAGTTTGACAGTTCTTACTATCAAACTCATGAATGAAGTTTTCCCTCCCCTGATTGGCTGCCCAGTGCTCACCTGATCCCAGCCGGCACATCGAACTAACTACGCCACTGGATCAGGCAAGCACAGCGCGCCGACAGTTGAACCGGGCCAGTGACAGGAATTCCAAGCAGGCCCAGGCTTCAGCTGTCAGCGCGCCGGGTAAGTGCACATCGGGGGCTTGCACGCGCGGCAAGCCCCCGAACCTAATTTCTGGGCCATTGTCTTTCATTGGATGGCGGGTTCCTTTCTCTTTTAGGGCAGAAGGCTTCTAATCTCTGTGCACACCATAGGGTAAAAATGTGCATGCATCACATCTGATTTCTGGGTATACTGTTCCCGATTCCCTCCCCCCCCCCCCCCCCGCCGAAGGGAGCATTAGTTCCTTGATTATGCTAACCAGGGGCCAAATGCCTGCTTCAGGGCCCTGCTGCAAATTGGGTAAAAACTGAGCAGAGCCACATGTGTTCCAGTTGGTTTTACTGTCACTCCTGCTGGCTCTGCTGCACTACCGTGGGCGGTGCCCACACTCACCCCCTCCCATTCCCCAGCCCAAATTGGAGACTACAAACCGGCAAGCTGCGCCAGGACGCCCATTCGATTCAGATGAGGCCCGGTGCCGAATTTGGCACAAGGCTTGAGGCGACATGGACCAGCACGCGGAGCAATCACTCAGTTGACTTGCCACACATTTCAGGTGCAACTCTAATTTCTAGCCCCATTAATCTAGTGAACAAAGGGTTATTTAGCTGCCACATCCAGAATGCTAGATTACAAAAACTGCCAAACCATGAATAACATTTCATTGATTACTAATGGAGTTGAGGGAATGGTACTGAGGACATAATGTACAAATGACTGATGAGGTAAATGCCTCAGTATGATCTTGTGAAAGAAAAATACATTAAAATACCAGCATCATGGGCAAAGAACACAGTGTGAGGTATGAATACAATGCACATGGAGTGATAGTGTATAGATGCTCCTAAAATGTCATCCCTAACTCGCCATCTGAGCTCAGACTACTGTAGTTAGTTGTTGGTCAAGTATGGCTAACACGTATTACATTTGAAAATAGGTTTGAGAGCATCTTTATTGTTGATAAACGAATGAAAAAAGTGGGAAAAGCAGACCTATTCTTCTGAGGAATGTAATAGATAACTTTATGAATACAAATTCAGAGCATTACTCAGAGTGACAGTGGGATTATTGACTTTACTTGAAAGTGAAATACCAGTAGCTCCTGAGACCTGAGCTCTTTAACAAGTGAAGTAACTTGTATTCTTACCATCATTGGTCAATATTCTGTTTTAAACTACTGTTCACCTTAGGCACAACCTATTGCTTTTCCATCTACTGTAATTTTCAATTTTAAGGGTGGATTTTAACCCTGAGTGGGTTTTGGGTGAGCAGGAGGTGGGGCGAGTGCGAAATGCACCCACTGTCATAAATTTCAGGCCCAAGGTATTTTAACTCCCAGGCCTCATCTACAACTGCCTGCCCAAAATAGCAGAAAGTGGCAGCTGGCCAGCTGAGAAAGGATGTTTGGGCAGCCTGCAGACTGTTGGCCAGTGCTAAGGGAAGCATGCAGGTTAGTCTCAGGGGGCTGTTTGGCAGGGTATTACTGGTGGGGGTAAAGGGCCCTGGACACCAGCGACCCAGACCTTCCTTGTGGGGCCTGGAGTAGCACTAAGGCAAGTATTTTTACCTATCTTGGGGGGGCCTCCGTTGCCTTCAAACCAGGTGTCACTGAACGGGATGACAACGGCATGTGCCCCACTCAGGAAGGGATTAAAATTCCAGCGGGGTCCTATTGGCATCCATTAGCTCCCACCTGAGTCCGACAGGCATATCATCCACTGCCAAAACCAATGGCATTCAAATCGGAAATTAGCGGGAATGGAGCGGAGAATCGAGCCACTCCACTTGAACTGGTCGCCTGCTCCGATCCCACCAAGTGGGGGAAATTAAAATCACCCCCCCCCCCCCCAACCCCCAACCCTTAGCTTCTGCCCTTACCTTTCTTGAAGGCAGTGAATTTGGTGGTGTACGGGTCCATGGATACCATCAGCCCTAAACAGTGAACATAGCTGAGCTCAATCCTATCCCCATCCGACATCCATAACAAACACACACACTCATCTCCAGTACAGGCCACTGGATAGAGAATAGAAAAGGACAAGGATACCTGGGTGTTTGCTTTCTACATCCCCATGCTAGCACAGGATATTAAGGCTAATGACAACAGGTTTACTGGCAGTCTACCCGAGGTACGCACTGGTTAGTTGTGGTGTTTTTTTTGTTTAACAGGTGTAAATTAACAATGCGCTACAGATTAACATGTTGGATCAGCACACCTCTATAATGAGGCAGCACACCTCTATAATGAGGCAGTACACCTCTATAATGAGGCAGTACACCTCTATAATGAGGCAGTACACCTCTGCTCCGAAAAGGCTCCCATTCTCTTTCCATCATTTCTTGTTAACATCTACCACCCTACCTTGGTAATTCTATACTATATTATTAAATGCAATTCTAACAAATATTTGTATTATTATTGTTATTGAGATACCAAGGTGAAGGGCAAGAAACCACCAAGGCTGAAAGAGCAAAAGGGAAGAAGGGGTAACCCTCTGGAAATTGTAAATATAGCAGAAAGATTTCCTAAGTTTTCTGCTTGTAATAAAATAGGAACTGTGCTCTTTTAGAATGTGCTTAAGGTTTTGTTAGAAATAGTGAATTTAAGAAATGTTTCTGCAATGTTTATTCTGCCTCTATACATAGGTAGCAAATATGTCGCCCAAAGATAAAATGTAAATCAGGAGAGAGCGAATAGGTAATGCCAAGCCTGGGTTTAAAAAAGCTGAAGCTTATAGAAGGAAAAAAAGAGTGGGGAGGTCCGAACTAAATGATCCTGCTTGAACCAACCCAATGTTCTACTGTGAGTCACAGAGGGCAAAAGCATTCAATTCTCAGGTATCAACCTTGCCTCCCACCTCAGCAGGACTACGAAAATCATCAGGACCGCTTTCGTTTAGACGTTTAGAAACATAGAAACATAGAAGATAGGAGCAGGAGTAGGCCATTCGGCCCCTCGAGCCTGCTCCGCCATTCAATGAGATCATGGCTGATCGTCCAAATTCAGTACCCTGTTCCTGCCTTCTCTCCATATCCCTTGATCCCTTTAGCCTTAAGAAATATACCCAACTCCTTCTTGAATATATTTAATGAATTGGCCTCTACTGCCTTCTTTGGTAGAGAATTCCAAAGGTTCACCACTCTCTGGGTGAAGAAATTCCTCCTCATCTCTGTCCTAAATGGCTTACCCCTTATTCTTAGACTGTGACCCCTGGTTCTGGACTCCCCGACCATTGGGAACATCCTTCCAGCATCTAGTCTGTCTAGTCCTGTTGGAATTTTATAAGTTTCGATGAGATCCCCTCTCATTCTTCTAAACTCCAGCGAGTACAAGCCCAATCGACCCAATCTCTCCTCATACGTCATTCCTGCCATCCCAGGTATCAGCCTGGTGAATCTTCGCTGCACTCCTTCCATAGCAAGAACATCCTTCCTCAGATAAGGCGACCAAAACTGCACACAATACTCCAGATGTGGTCTCATCAAGGCCCTGTACAACTGCAGCAAGACATCCTTGTTCCTGTACTCAAACCCTCTCACTACGAAGGCCAACATACCATTTGCCTTCTTAACCGCCTGCTGCACCTGCATGCTTACTTTCAGCGACTGGTGCACAAGGACACCCAGGTGCACTGCGAAAGATCATTTTTCAGAAGGAAAAGTACTTGGATTATCTGATTATATACCATTTAGGCCATAATGGAGCTGACTGTAAACAATTATCCTGATAATGCAATGTTTTGAATGTTATACATAAATCTGCATCGCTTTCAATGTAGCAGGTATACAAAGCTGTGACCTCCACATAGCCAGTCTTTACCATTGCCCAAACCTTTACATTTAATCACCATTCTCTGAAAAATCACAATTTTTCAATAATTTCACAGTTACATAGAAACATAGAAGATAGGAGCAGGAGTAGGCCATTCGGCCCCTCGAGCCTGCTCCGCCATTCAATGCGATCATGGCTGATCATCCAAATTCAGTACCCGGTCCCTGCTTTCTCCCCATATCCCTTGATCCCCCTTAGCCTTAAGAAATATATCTAACTCCTTCTTGAATATATTTAAGTATATAGTTAAGTATTAAGTATAACAACATTGTAGAATCATAATTTTCACCTAATGATCCATCTTTATTAAGTCTTGTGGAAAATTAATTTTTCTCCTGCAAGCTCCAACCACCTTCTGTTGGATTTGTCAGTGATCGTGCACTGCGAAAGATCATTTTTCAGAAGGAAAAGTACTTGGATTATGACACTTTTACCAGCGTGTCTTACCAAACAGAAATGTTGCTACACTGAAAGTGATGCAGATTTATGTATAGCATTCAAAACATTGCATTATCAGGATAATTGCTTACAGTCAGCTCCATTATGGCCTAAACGTCTAAACAAAAGCGGTCCTGATGATTTTCGTTCCGTTTACAAATTGCCCTTCATTTAATTCATACGGTGTTCTCTGCTTCCATTAGTAGATTTCCCCACACAGTTTTGGTGCCAGAGAACAATTCATTACAGATAAATTTGAAGATAAATTTGCTGTATTAGAATCCCACTCAATGCAAATTCGTCACGGTTTGCATAATCTGTGTGAGATGCTGTAGCGTGCCACTTTAACTAAAGCTAAGCTGAAATCTATGTTTTAAGTGCTTAAAGTGCCTCAGTTGCACCTAATGCCTGACCAGCAACGGAGGAACCCTCGGGATGGGTTGGATGTTAGAATGTGCATTGCTCACAACTCTGAAGCTCAGGCTGCTGGGCTAAACTATTCAGAAATATTTCAGTTTACATTTATAAAAATAAAACACTGCAAATGCTGGAAATCTGAAATTAAAACCACAGCTGGTAAAGAAAATAACAGCTGTAAAGAAAAAAGATAAAAAGATGCTCTGATGTAAGATGCATCTCTGAAACATCAAAACCAGTCTTTTCTCTTTGCTGACTGACTATCCTGCAGTTTTGGGATAATTTATGCCATGTTTGTGGAGGCACAGCTTCCTGTTTTAAGTGGTTGGCAACACAAATAACTTCCACCCCCCTCCACCCCTCCCCCGCTCTGAAAAATGATGTATTTTGGATAAGAGGTTGTTCACTTCCTATGTGCAGGAGCACACCTGCCTGCAGTTGATTGAAGGGGATTGATTTGGGTTGGTTAACTATGGAAGGTCTATCCAACTTAACAGAAACAATGGCCTCAGTATTTACTGGGGCGAGGATTCGGAGCGGGGAGCAAGGAGTTATGGTCATCCAATAGTCTGAGTGTCCCCGAACACCTTGGAGTTTTTTTAAAACAGATTCCCCGCCCGGAAGCCAGCCTGATTGACAGGCTTGACTCCCTGTCGGGTGGGGAACGCTCCAAAAGAGGCCGCGGCCCAGGGGCAGGTGCGTTTAGTGGTTGTTGGGGGTGGAGATCATGGGGGGAGGGGGTGGTGGGTACAGCGTGGTTGGGAGGATTGGGGTGATCACGGGAGGTCAAAGATCACAGAGGGGTCAAGGAGAGAAAGGAGGGGGGTCGGAGGTCGGGGGCAGAGGTGGGGGTTCGGGGGGAGAGTCGGAGATCGGAGGGCGTTAGGTAGAGTTCGGAGGGGGTCATAGATGGGGGAGGGTCAGTGATCCTAGGGGGGCGGTGATTGCAGGGAGGGGGTGTCTGGGATGTTGGTGATCGTGGGGGGGAACGATCGTCGAGATGGGGGTTGGGTGTTTACAGGTTCGCTTGTTCAGCCTGGAGGAAACACTCTGATGTAATAAAACTCACTACACACTTAGTTCAAGTATAAAGCAAGGCTTTAATCAACTTGTTTCAAAACATGGAGGTCTAGTTATCTTTCACTAGTTCCTGTTTACAAAATGTCCTGGGCAAGCTGGGCCCACACCCGAGTATTTATACTCCTTGGACGGTGCCACCAGCTGGCCATCCAGTGTTATTTCACTCCCCTGCTCCTCCTGGCCCACCAGCAGTGCTGTAAAGGTACATACCTGATGGATCCAGCCCTTCTCACCTCCTGCCCGGGTGCACTAACGGGAGGCGTAAAGGCACCCAATTTCGCCCCCAAGATGTCTTCAGGAAGTTTGCTATATATATCTTGGTATTTTATAAACTGAATCTGTGGTTATGGCTGGGAAAAACAAACTACACTGGAAGAAATAGTGTGCTTCAAAATAGTGAGGAAGTGTTCTGATTCCTTCTCCAGGTGAACCAAAGTAATGGCTTTCTTGGAGAAACTGCTAAAGATTTTAGAATGAGCATGTACTTAGGAAAGCCAAAGAATCCTGTGGCTCCTGGCCCTGAATATCTGAGTAAAAGAGCTATCAGCTGGTCTATTCCTGACCTGCCTCTATTATCCTAGCCATTGACTTCAGGAGAAGTTGCACTGGGGAGGTAGGGCTAGCTAGCATTTCACTGGCAAATTGCAGAACACCTAACTAGTAAAACCAGTGGAGTCTCCCCTCCCAACCCTACCCCTGGTCTTAGAAGGGTCCCCCTGCCACCTTTGAGTAAATTTTGCCCCCAGCCCACAATTCTATAGTGTCTACAGAACTAAATTAACGTATATAACCATATACCGATATCATTATCTTTCTCATTGAATTTTTCAACGTAAAGCTCAAAATAATCTCATTGTTTGTGATTGAACCTAAAATATTACTTTCACAAGAGGACTAAAAGATTTGATAGCCATGGATCTGACATGGTCAACCCGAACTGGTTCTTTATAATAGCAACACTGCTGATGGTGGGTTCATTACACAAAATCCAATACAAAACTAATAGGTTTTGAAATTCTGAAAGCTGATTGACCATTGGCTTGCTAAATCTATAATCAATCCATCTCGAGAATGAGCCATCAATATCTGTCTCTTCTGTATCAGCCTCATGCTCATCGCCTGTTTTCAACGTTTGAATGGTAAGATCTTCAATATATATATACTTTTGTGAGCTACAGCATACACAGCTTTGAAGATTCATCGCTCTTGAGTAATCAGAGAAGAGTTGAGCTTGTGACAGTCGCACAGTTCAGGGACATCAGCCGCCATCACTATCTCCTTATTTCTTACCAGATGTTTGAGGTTAACTGAAGATAGACAGCAAATGACCAGAAAAGCAATCATTCAGTTGCATTAGTAGCAGGTTGACTGATCGAAAATGCACTGCAATCTTTAGTCGCTGAAATGTATCTGTGATTGGTGCATCAACACCAAGCTCATCGAAAAGTCGCTTTTGTTTTCTGCTCTTTGGAGCCTGAATGTCAGTTATGTTTGTGTACAAAATAATTTCTACGACTCTCCAGGACTTATAGAATCATACAGCACAGAAGGAGGCCATTCGGCCCATCGCTCCAGTGCCGGCTCTTTGAAAGAGCTCTCCAATTTGAGCCACACCCCTGCTCTTTCCCCATAGCCCTGCAAATTTTCTCCCTTCAAATTGTCATTGTGAAGGTTTTGAAGACTGCACCTGGTATTACTGATGAGCCCAAAAATAACCTCGAAATCAACTGCTGTTCATTGTAAGCAAATCGTGACTGGAGATAATAGTGTGAATAGCTATCTGCAGGTGATCATCAATGCAATTATGTGCATCTCTGAGGCACGCTTTTTTCAAACCATTAGTGCCTTCAACTGTCTCAGGGCCCATTCCTTTATCTTCTGCAAGAATTCCAAGCATCCCAATGAGTTCCTCATAAAACTAGAATCATTTTCAGTGCAGCTGCTGTGCTGCTCCATTCCGTTGTTTGGACTTGCTTTAGACACCTGCTTGAATTGGTGATGGCGCTTATGACCTGACATAAATACATAGGGGTAGAGTTTCCACTTTTGGCGTCATCAACGAATCAGGCACAAATTGCACTTAAAATTGCGCCCGTTTTGAAAAGTGTTTTTCGTCCCCCCCCCCCCGAGTTTCCACTCAAACATATTTGCATATCACCGAACGCAAAGTCTGCCATGAACCAACGCAATCGGGCAGCATTTTAAAACGTAATTTAAAAAAAAAATGTTGCTTTAAGAAATATTCCTTGATATATTTAAGAATGGTAACTTGGTGCAGTTTGATTAATACAGCTGAAAATGGGTTTATCACAAGAAATAAACCTTTTAAAATCAGTGTCAATCCACCACCTGAGTAACCCGATTTTAAATGACTGAAAATGACTTTTGAAAAATATACAAAACTATTTTCTGGTTAGATTGGTGTACAGTAGTCAGTTCCTTAGCAAATTTAAAAAAAAATTCATTCAAAACCTTTCAAAATGTGCCTATTAGTGTTCTTGCGCCCAAAAGATCCAGATTAATATTTGGTGCCTTTTCAAAGACCTGCAAATGAGTGCAATTAGCAGAAACTCACAAACTGATTCATCCTGGGGGTGTAGCCAGTTTTGTGGGCGGGCATGATTCTAGCGTGATGCTTTTAAAACTAGCGCAAAAGATCGCGGAAACTCAATTTGCACTTAAAATCCTGTGATCTTTTACATAGACATAGAAACATAGAAGATAGGAGTAGGCCATTCAGCCCCTCGAGCCTGCTCCGCCATTCAATGCGATCATGGCTGATCATCCAAATTCAGTGCCCGGTCCCTGCTTTCTCCCCATACCCCTTGATCCCTTTAGCCTTAAGAAATATATCCAATTTTGCGCCAGTTACAGCGATATCGGGCAAATTGCGTTGAAAAACCAGCACAACTGAGCGGAAACTCTAGGCCATGTAACTGTTCTGGAACATCAGAAAGATCTTTGAGAAACGGACAGACTTTGATACATTTCTCAATGACTAAAGCAAATCAATGCAAAGAAACCAGATGGACAGAGCTGCCTTGAGCTCTGATATCAAAGGTTTCACACCTTTGTCAATTTCCCTGCATGTTTCCTGCACCATCCATGCTCTGTCCCACACGTTATTTTGGTCTATTCCATGACGCTTGTCAGGTGACTGTTAGTGTTGTTAAACCTACGCTCCGAACAAACAACGCAGTCTAAAATTGGCACTGATGACCCAGGGAAATGATGCTCAAAATGTCTCTTGCAGCCTGTGAATTGACAATCTTTTGGTGATGCCAACTTGTGGAAATTGACAAGCTGCATTATAAAATCCAACAATGCAATTGGCGATGGGTCTGTAAGAAGAGGTGGACTGGCTTCCCCGAAAGGGCGTGAGATTCTTTGGGATTCTCACAGTAAAATGGGGATGGTGATAATGCAGCACTATGGAACCATTCACAGGGGCAGTCGGGAAATCTCCCGGTTTCCCATATGACCAGTCTGCCTCTTTCTGTATGTTGGGGAAAACAAACAAGTTTGACCCCCAGAAACTAATGTCACTCTTCCTACTGCCCCCCCCCCCCCCTCCTTACCCCCATGTGCAAAATAACCTGTGTTCCCTCAAGACTCGAAGGTCTCGATATTAACCCCCACGCCGCCACCCCACGATGGCCTGTGAGGCTTGGGGGAGGGGGGTTAAAAACTGAAATACGAGGAACGTGACCCCAACCTGGGATGTCCAAGTGTCCTGCCTTGCAGAGGTGAGATACTTAATTAACATATTTAAATAGGGCTCCAACAACAACAACAACTTGTATTTATATAGCGCATTTAACGTAGTAAAATGTCCCAAGGCGCTGCACAGGAGTATTTTAAGAGAAAAAAATTTGACACTGATCCACATAAGGATAAATTAGGGCAGGTGACCAAAAGCTTGGTCAAAGAGGTAGGTTTCAAGGAGCGTTGTAAAGGAGGAAAGAGAGGTGGAGAGGCGGAGAGGTTTAGGCAGGGAATTCCAGAGCAACAGAAGGCATGGCCACCAACGTTTGAGTGATTATAATCAGGGATCCTTTTACAGTGCAATTTAATGTTGCTGCTCGGGTTTCCCAGTGGTCGGAAAACTCGGCAGTGAAACAGAAGTGGGAGCTACCGGCTCCCCAGGGGAAGTAGCTATTTCAGCACACCTTGTGGATCAGGAGGAGCAGGAGTGCTCCCCCCACCCCAGGCCCCTCAAGGATGCCTTCGGCCTCCCCTAACCCCGATCGCCAGCCTCCCCCCCAGTCTTCCCGCTCATAGGCCTCTCCCCCACCTACTGATTGCCAACCTCCCCCTCACGACTTCTGATCTCCCCCCACCCCAATTCCCGATCTCCCCTCCCCACCCACTCCCGATTGCCAACCTCTCCCTTCTCTGATTTCCGACCTCCCACCCCCGTCCCGATTGCCGAGGAGCGTCCCTCAGGGTCCCCGGCTGCGGCCTCCCACCGATGGTGTTTCTTCCCGCCCGCCAGCCAGGCTGTCCATTTGGCTGTCTGCTGGGCGGAAGTTGGAGCTACAAGATGTTAATGAGGTGCCGTCGTTAAGATCGGCAGGACCTCCGCGTCACTGCCCTTGCCGGGTTTTTCAGCCTCACCCGTACCCTCCCCACCTCCCAGTAAATACTGGGTCCAAGGTTTCTCACTCTCTATCTCATTTCTTTACAAGGTTCTTGTCTAAACAGATAAAATTAGACAATTTCAAAATTATGTTTAGGAATAATGTAGACCTACGACCTGCTGCAGCAAATACAATATGATAAAGTAGCTGCACTTGCATTACGAAGATTGCACCGTAACCTTGAAAAGTTCCCTAAAGTTAGCCAATATCTCCTCCTCCCTCTTAAATTTTGTCAAAGCAAATGTACAGTTTGGATTGCATTTCCTTCTGAACTAAAACAGCTATAATTTAAGAACAGTTCCCTGCTTTTAAATCTAAACCCTTTTCAAGTGGCAGAATGCCCAGAAGCTGATATTTAATGGGACTTGGCTCCCTTTAATCCATAAATATCAATTAATGGAAGCTGTATTTTCTTAGTCAGAAAGAGCAGTGGCAACAATTCAGGAGATAGTGTATTATCATGTTGAGAACAAGATGCTTTTAGCTGATAAGGAGGTTGCTCCTAAAACACTTTAAATTGTTCTTTCATTCATCATGGTAGCTTCTGGAGCTCACTCTGCTCAAAAGCAGTTTTTAAAGTAGTTAATATGCCAGTCAGCATCAATTTCTACCAAGTGTACTTCAATTTTTAAGTGACATTGCAGGTCAAAGATTCACGCTTTTCTATAGTGAGCATCGCATTAGTTGCATTTGTTCTGGAGGAGTTCCACAAACAGTAATTGAGTGCAACAATGCATATTATTAAAGTTTCAATGTGACCCTATCTGCAGATGTAAACCAACAAAAAACCACAGCACAAACTATAACATATTTGAATTTAGATGACTTATTACGAATAAATTCCAAGCACTGCCCAAGGTCACAGAAGATAATGATGTCTTGGAACAAAAAGCAGCTCTGTAGGTCACAGAGGGACCATACTTGTAGGAAATTCTTTGCACAGGAAAATAGATAGCCAGGTGTGCCAGCAACACACAGCCCATCAGCTTGGTGAGCTGTCTGCTTTGAGCCGGTGCAGTACACCTTTAGGAAAGGTTAGAAGAGATACTGAAGAGGTCAGGTCCAGGCCCTGTGTTGGTAGGCCATGATATAGGGTGAAATAGGAATGGGTGTCAGCCTTGGCTCAGTGACAACACTCTCACCTCTGAGTCAGACAGTCGTGGGTTCAAGCCCCATTCCGGAGACTTGAGCACCTAATCTAGGCTGGCATTTCTAATATTTAAATAAGGGTCCTACGCTTGTTGTGAAAAGAATCTTCTACATAAGCGTTAATAAATACATTTGCATGACTCTGCTTTTCCCTGATTTGACTTGCACCAGGATTCGGGCTGCATTAGAACATAAGAAATAGGAGCAGGAGTAGGCCAACGGCCCCTCGAGCCTGCTCCTCCATTCAATAAGATCATGTCTGATCTTCTACCTCAACTCCACTTTCCTGCACTATCCCCATATCCCTTAATATCCAAAAATCTATCGATCTCTGTCTTAAATATACTCAACGACTGAGGCTCCACAGCCCTCTGGGGCAGAGAATTCCAAAGATTCACCACCCACTGAATGAAGAAATTTCTCCTCATCTCAGTCTTAAATGGCCGACCCCTTATTCTGAGACTGTGACCCCTGGTTCTAGGCTCCCCAGCCAGGGAAAACATCCTCCCTGCTTCTACCCTGTCAAGCCCTGTAAGAATTGTGCATGTTTCAATGAAATAACCTCTCATTCTTCTAAACTCTAGAGAATATAGGCCTAGTCTACTCAATCTCTCCTCATTACTGTGCCTCTGCTTCGCACACATTTCAAATTCATAGCTGTGTAAAACCCAATAGCTGTATTGTAACTGCATCATAAGAGTCCAGGGGGAACATTGTGCAGGAGTCTCACTGATGCATGACTTAGCTGGTCGTTTATTGTTAAATGTTGCAGATTCTTCCACAGCAGGAAAGACCAGGGCTGGGGTCACAACACATCACCTACACCGTCAAATGGTACACGCTGATTGAGTGCTCCTCACCCTTCAGCAACAAAATCCTCGGTCACACCTCACTCTTACAAGGAACTGCTTCAGTGTGAAGTTGATCCACTAGTAATGATTTAATCTTATGCTGAGAGAGTAGCAATGTTCCTTTCTTTTCTGCAGTGCATCCTGATGGTCGTGATTCTGCAGTAGGTCAGTGAGCTGCTGCTGATTAAAATTAATGTAATGTAGCAAACATCACACAAATGACTACATTTAATAGCTAAATGCGCTTAAATTATCGAATAGAAGAAGCAATATTTTCTAGCTGAATAGGGCAGCCAATCATGTAACATTGTAATGCTAGCAGACACTGTAAAATCAAAGCCACAGCCCTGTTACAACAGGTTGTCTCCACAAAGCAGCAAATTCAGAATGCATTGAATTGGTGTCACATGGCAGAGGTTGTGCTCGTGTAGAAATAGAGCCAGATTTTCATTTTCACCTAGACTTCAGGTCTCCTTTAAACTGTCCAGTAGCTCCACACTGCACTTTGTTCACCATCATCCCTAATTTTGATGTTATGCCAAAATTCAAGTAAAAAATCCGTGGCATAAAAAAGGATTTTTCTTTTGCAATCAAACAATAGAACTTTTATCTTCTAGTGTAATAAAAAACAATTGCACATGGGATATGGTAGCTGATGCATTTGACATCAAGGTGAATTATGGCTTCTGACTGTAATGCAGTGCATTAGTCATATTATTAACCAGTAAAACTAAAGGTGGAACCCAAAGAATAAATTGAGGTGAATGCTGAGAGTGGGTTGCAATGCTGCAATCTCACTGAGGGATTGAGATGATGCAATAAACAGGAGGGCCAAGAGCTTCCGCTTCGGGCCCAATCGGCGATTCCGAGCACAAATTGTGTTCAAAATTGCGCTAGTTTTCAGGAGTCGTTTTTTGCTCATGTTTCTGCTCAGACTTGCATATTGCCGAACATAAAATCTACCAAGAACCAGAGCAATCGGGCAATGTTTTACAATGTAATTAAAAAAAAAAATTATATTAAAAATATTCCTTGATATATTTAAGCCCTGGTGCAGTTTGATTAATACAGCTGAAAATGGGTTTATCACAAAAAATAAGCATTTTTAATCAGAGTGTTTAGTCCACCACCTGTGAGTAACCCAATTTTAAATAATTGAAAATGACTTTAAAAACTATACAGAACCATTTACTAGTTACATTGGTGTACAGTAGTAAGTTTCTTAGTAAGTTTTTAAAAATAGAATCATAGAATGATACAGCACAGAAGGAGGCCATTCGGCCCATCGTGCCTAATATTTAAAAGCTTTTAAAAGGTGCCTATTAGTGTTCTTGCGCCTAAAAAAAAAAGCTTAAAATAAGAGCCTCCGCAAACAGGCGCAATTAGCGGAAACTCGCCACGGTGATTCATTTGATCTGGGGGCGTGGCCAGTTTTGAGGGCGGGGCCGGCTTCTAGCGTAATGTTTTTTCAACCAGCGCAAAAGATCACGGAAACTTGATTCGGGCTGAACGTAATTTGAGCTTGAAATCCCTCGATCTGTTGCACAGGTTGGCCAATTTTGGGAGAATCGTGCCGGAAAAGAAAACGGCCCAACTGAGCGGAAACTCCTGCAACTTGAAGCCATCTTTTGAACCTTGAGATTCACTGTAGTGTTTAACTCACTTTTGGTGGTGGGGGGGGGGGGTTTAATTACTGCATCCCTGTGGGGTTGGGGTTTACAGGCGATTCTTTCCTCCTTCCCGCAATCATCATATTCATTGTACAATAATATTCACATATAGATGTTCATATTTCATGGTAGAGACAAAAAAGACCCTCACAACTTATTTCCGGTAATTACAATGTTACCTCAGCCTACTCCCAAATGGATAAACTCCATACCCTTAAACTCGCTTTTAGCAAATTTTTACAGCCCAAGTGAGTAATGTTGGAGCTGTTCAGGGATCTGGGGAAATGTCACTAGGTGTGGGCCGCTTTCTACAGGCCTGCCTAGTACACCCACTCATTTCCCCGCTCACTGAGAACCCTGGGACCATCAGTTGACCAAGGAAATGCCAGCCTCCCATCTTGGCACTGAAAGGCCGCACACTCCCCGAGCCACAGCCTCGTCCAGTGCTCAGCGAGTCTCCAACTCACCCTCTTTCTGCAGATCCCAAAACCTCCTGTATCAGGGAAGAGATCCTGCAACAATCAAACTTAGGATTCAAACACTGCTGGGGAGTTATCAATCCTAGTTTATAATATTCAGTAGTAGACAGATACAATTGTCATTCTGCGCCTTAACAATTATTTTTAAAATTTCAGGGTTTTGCTAGTTTAATGCAAGTGAATTCCAGACACAGTCCTCACCACTTACACCATCCACGCTGGTCAAAGGCAGCCACCCATATCGGGCAAATAGCGCTAACCATTTGCTATTACCATAGGAGTCATTTACAAAGGTGTCGCTTATAATTTATTAAACGTGCCAACTATTTTGGGCGGTTCAATAAGTTCTTTGCATCTCTTTATTCCCCTGAATTTACTGTTTTATTGAAAGCTCTGCTGATTTCAGATAAAGTCTGGTCTTCAAGCAGCTTCAATTAACATTTTTTTTCAAAAATGTTATTAGTTTTATGGGATGTGGGCGTCGCTGGCAAGACGAACATTTATTGCCCATTCCTAATCCCCCTTGAGAAGGTGGTGGTGAGCTGCCTTCTTCAACCGCTGCAGTCCGTGTGGTGAAGGTACTCTCACAGTGCTGTTAGGGAGGGAGTTCCAGGATTTTGACCCAGCGACGATGAAGGATCGGCGATATACATCTAAGTCAGGATGGTGTGTGACTTGGAGGGGAACTTGGAGGTGGTGGTGTTCCCATGCGCCTGCTGCCCTTGTCCTTCTAGGTGGCAGAGGTTGCGGGTTTGGGAGGTGCTGCCGAAGAAGCCTTGGCGAGTTGCTGCAGTGCATCTTGTAGATGATGCACACTGCACCCACAGTACGCCGATGGAGTGAATGTTTAAGGTGGTGGATGGGGTGCCAATCAAGCGGGCTGCTTTGTCCTGGATGGTGTCGAGCTTCTTGAGTGTTGTTGGAGCTGCACTCATCCAGGCAAGTGGAGAGTACTCCATCACACTCCTTACTTGTGCCTTGTAGATGGTAGAAAGGCTTTGGGGAGTCAGGAGGTGAGACACTCGCCGCAGAATACCTAGCCTCTGACCTGCTCTTGTTGCCACAGTATTTATGTGGCTGGTCCAGTTAAGTTTCTGGTCAATGGTGAACCCCAGGATGTTGATGGTGGGGGATTCGGCGATGGTAATACTATTGAATGTCAAGGGCAGGTGGTTAGACTCTCGCTTGTTGAAGATAGTCATTTCCTGGCACTTCCGTGGCATGAATGTTACCTGCCACTTATCAGCCCAAGCCTGAACGTCGTCCAGGTCTTGTTGCATGCGGGCATGGACTGCTTCATTATCTGAGGAGTTGTGAATGGTACTGAACACTGTGCAGTCATCAGCAAACATCCCCATTTCTGACCTTATGTTTAGGGAAGGTCATTGATGAAGCAGCTGAAGATGGTTCGGCCTACGACACTGCCCTGAGGAACTCCTGCAGCAATGTCCTGGGGCTGTGATGATTGACCTTCAACCACCACAACCCCCACAACCCCCACATGTTCGTACCTCGTTAATCCCGTGTACTTAATAACATGAGACCTCACTACAGTTTGCAGAAAAGGACATAATAAGCATTGCTTAACTGTGTCACTGTAAGCATGATGTTGTATTTGCAAATCTATGAGTGAGGATAAATAAAGAGAACTTTTGGCTCATTACTACAACAGACAATACATTCAGCAAGGTGGAAGTAACATTTATATACTCACCCAAATATTGCCATGGCTCTTGGATATTAGATTTATAAGTACTTTCTTGTTGCTAGTACATTCTTTCTTAAGCTTTACTGTATTAGAAATCCTTTGGCTTCTAGGGTATATACAAGGTAGCATTTTGAGAAAATTATTCAAACAATATCATGATAGTCAGGGGAAAATAAAACTTTATTTACTGTCTAGATCTTCAATATAGTTTTTATAAAAAACACACATTTTAGAACACATTACCTATTAGTGGCAGTTGAACGGCTATTTTATTATTTCAAGAATACAAACAGAAACACTGCTGTCAAAATGCTCCAGCTAAGACTATGGCCGGAATTTTTATCTTGGGTCAGGTGCGTGCGAGTCAGAGTGGGTCAGGAACGCGATGTCGGGAATGCGACTTTAACTTAATGGGCCCACTTAAAACAGTCATATGCATTTCCCGGCCCAATTAAATGGAGCAGGTCTGATGATGTCATCGATGACTCGCTTCCAGCGCCGATATTTAAAGCAGCCTTGCACACAACTCATTTGAAGGTTGCTGTAGGAGAGATCAAGGTCAGTTACAAACGTCTGAGTACTGTCCCAAACGTTAAAAGAGGGATATACAAAGGCAGAGGGCTGCACCCAGATTTAATGATACATCCCTGCATATTCTGGTGGAGGCGGTGAGAGCACGCAGGGAGATCCTGTTCCCTGCAGATAGGCGCAAGAGACCTCCTAAAGACACAAAAAGGGCCTGGTTGGAGATAGCAGAGGAGGTCAGCAGCAGGGATGTGGTGAGGAGGACCTGGATCCAGTGCAGGAAATGCTTCAATGATCTCATGAGGTCAAGAAAGGTGAGTGCCATGCCACACTCACCTTCATCCTGATGTGCCTGTCACCACATCCCCATCACTCTGCCTTCTCAAGCCTACTCCTGCACATCATTCCTCACACCAACATACTTTCCAGGTCCACCCATCCCTCTCTCTCTATGTACACACTCACATCCCCATCAGACTAACCACCCCTCACACTCACCCTTGCGTTCATAGCAAGTAACACCACAGAAGGAGGCCATTTGGCATTGTCACCCCACTCCCTCATAGTCACCCTCTACAGATGTAGCCCATCCATTCCTTACACTCATTCCATCACTCTCACTCAAACTTCTCTTCTTTCCCTCCTTGCAGGAGAAAAGAGCCCAAAACACGTGGGCGAGGCAGTGAACCAGAGGTGGCCCTCCAGTATTCACGCAACTTACTCCAGCAGAGGAGGGGGCCCTGGAAATATCACGAGTTGCAGAGCAGCTGGCGGTGGGAGATGGAGAGAGGGGGACATCTCAGCAACCCGGTGACAGAATTACATCTCATACAGTCACATGGCATACAGCAGCCATTCATATGGGGACTAATGTCAGCAGCCAGTGAATTTTCATCATGTGCATAATGGTAACATTGCCCATTCTTAATATAACACTTCTAGGTCATCTCTTTACTCTCCCACAGGTCCATCAAGTGCTCCCCCCCCCACTGTCCAGCCAGAGGATGAAGATGACTCCTCAGAGGAACCTCCAACCTCTGAGGGTGCACCGTCATCAGACCCAAGCGCACCCAGCACCAGCACAGATACGCACACCTCGGTGGGTCCTGTGCGAGATAGAGTAGAGTTGTCACCTGGTGTCTTACACTTCGCAAGTGAACAAGAGCAGATGGTGGAGTCAGGGACAGCAGTGGAGACTCCTCACCGGTGGGCTCAGGACGCTCCCAGCTCTGCTGAGCTGCATGCAGACACTGAGGCTCGAGGGCCATCCAGAAAGACGGTGATCTTGGAGGGGCAGCAACAATTGCATGAGGCTCTGGCAGCTTTTGCAGCCACGACATCTACAAATGTTCAGAGAAGGAGGAGTCCATCTCCAACATGAGCACCACCATGTAGCAGGCGATGGCGACGAGGTGCTGTTCCATGGAAAGGATGGCCACCTGCATGGAGCAGAAAATGTGCCATTCACACGAGAACATGCTAGCTGTGGACAACAGATGGCAGACGCTCATAGACCTCAACTCTAGGAGGGATATAACCGTAGACTTGGGCCTTCATTGCCCCACTGCTGTGCAGCAAGTTGCCCTCCAGCTCCTTGCTAGCAGGGAAGTGTGGGTGGCCCATGAGAGGGATGACGGTAAGAGGGGACATGGAAGTGGGGGCTCTTCTCAAAGCGCTTCCACTTCTCCCCTGTTGCCTCCTACTCAGTCAGAGCCCCACATGCTTCTTCGGATCCCAATGGCCCTGCACAGTTGCAGGAGGAGCAGGCTTTGGCGGAGCCCTCACCGACTCCAAAACCCAGAGGACGTCCGCCAAAAGTGTCTAACCAGTTTCAGCAGGGAAGTGAGCAGCCTGCAGCTACCTCTGCTGAAGCCACAGGGGTTGCACCTTGTAGAAGCACTTGGAAAAGAAAAAAGACACAAAAGTAGATGCACAAGGGTATGTATGCACATGGGTGTATGAAAAAATGTTTGTTAAGTTTCAGTTATTTTGATGACACAGATAAATGTATGTCTTTGCACCACTTTCTGGTCATGTCCATTTTTGCCTGCTACCTTTGAAGTGGCTTTGTCACTTGGAGTGAATGGTGAGATATTACTTAACCTCGATCATTGGGGGTTTGGGTGAGAGGAATGGCTTGGTTATTGTAGAGATGCTTCATGGTGTTGTTGTTGGGGGGAACTTAGTACAGCATGTGGCAGTAGCAAACGATGATGATTCTGGAGACCCTGGTTGGTGCGTACTGAAGGGCTCCTCCTGATCTGTCAAGGCATCTGAAGTGCATCTTCAGTATGCTTATTGCTTGCTCTATGACACATCTGGTGGACAGGTGGCTGTCATTATAATGCTCCTCAGCCTCAGTACTTGGCATCCTCAAGGGTGTCATGAGCCACGTCTTCAGTGGATGGCCCTTGTCTTCAAGCAGCCAGTCGGTAAGTCTGCTTGGAGGTGCGAAGAGCTGAGGGAGGTTGGACTGGCGCAGCACGAAAGAGTCATGACAGCTGCCAGGGAATCTGGCGCACACAAGCATGATTATCTCTTTATGGTTGCAGACGAGCTGCACATTGAGGAAGTGGAAGCCCTTGCAGTTCACAAACACTCTTGGTGATGAGGGGGTACCTACATAGCCACATGCGTGCAGTCAATGACGCCCTGCATCTGTGGGAAGCCAGCCAGAGCCGCAAAGCCGAGTGCTCGCTCAGTAACACTGGTCTCATCAGTGACAAAGTTGACATAATTGACTGACTTGTGAAGCATGGCATCGGTCACCTGGATGATGCATTTGTGGGCGGCCAACTGCGAGATCCCACAAATGTCTGCTGCAGATCCCTGGAAGGAGCCTGAGGCGAAGAGGTTGAGGGCGGTGATGACTTTGACAGACACTGGTAAGGAGTGTCCACCAGGACCTCTGGGCAGCAGGTCTTGTTCCAGCAAGCTACAAATGTCTGCGATGACCCCGTGCGATAGCCTGAGCCTTCTGAAGCACTGCTGCTCAGTCATATTGAGGAAGCTCATCCTCTGCCTGTATACCCTCTGCCGGGGGTATCGCCTCTAGCGCGCTGCAGCCCTGTGGTGCCCCCCCGCTCTCCTGTGGAGCATCAGGCCATTGAGGAGAAGGCTGCTGTTGTGGTTGCTGCTGCTGCTGGTGTGGTTGGTGTTGTTGATGTTGGGGCTCATCTTGATCCGATTCTGAGGACCAAGGTGAGACAGTATAAGTGGCACCCATGCTGATGTAGTAGATGGTAGGTAAAGTGGAGATCAGGGAGCCAATCCCTCAATGTTGTGATAGTGAGTAACAATGTGGTGAGAGTGGCATCTGAGGTTGCAGAAATGACCTGCAAACTGTTGACACCTAATTCTGTGAACAAAATGGAGTCAGCAAGAGACTTTCCATGAGGCAAGTAATGAGGTGTAATGGAGTATTTATGTACTTTTCCCAGCTCTCAATGAATGAACTCGCACAATGGCCACTGAGCCTCCACCACCACTTCACAGACGAGGTTCCCGAGCTGCATGAATCCCATGCTCCTGCAGTTAAAGTCAAAAGCTGTTGTTAAGAACCCTCTTATGGGTCTCTCAACAAGCAGTTAATTATTGAATGAGGTCGTCCGCCTCTGCTGATTGGGTCCGTGTCGCGCCTTCAAAGCCGCCCGAGTTAAATGCGCAGGGTGGCGGGATGACGGCGGGTTCCTGACACACTGGCAATTTCAGGGATTCTTACTGCCAACCCGCCCCCAAACCCGCACATTTGGCAACAGGAAAATTCCAGCCTATGAAACAGTATGAAATGCGAAATGGTTTTTGAAGATACAATTAGCATTCAGTCATTTACCTTTTATCCTTTAATCATTTCTCCTGGGGTATTTTTTTCAAATACAATTCATTGAGAGAGCCCAAGTTAATTCTTACACTACCCAGGGTTTCCAAATGTCTGCCATAATAAAAAGTGAATTTCTGTTGCTTCACGATAATATTTTTCATCAGCCTTCCTGTCAGGAGCTCTCGTTGCAGTACTAGTTCTTCTGACAGGTTTGCATGAGAATCAACTAAAGCATATTATGCTGAGGATTGTATTGTAGAGTGTATTTGAATTGATTTCTCTACAGGGACAGCTTTGGAGGCACTGTATGTTATATTAGACAGTGTTATAATGAAGGCTACTTATATTGGTTATTCCTCCATGTTCTAGAACCTCATTGGAATTCTCACAGATTTAATTTCAAACTGCAGCTCATCAGCTTTAATGGGATCTTATGGGTCGGTTTCAAAATCTGACGTGTGTTTTGAGTACGAGTCTACAACTACGGTTAGAAATGTTTTCAGAAAGACCAAGTCATCAACATTACAATCTCTACCAGTAATTCCGTTCCCAACGCGTGAGTACGGACGGTGTACTCACGCGTGTGGCCGGAGGAATTGCCGGATTCCAGCATGCACTTCCTTCGTTTTGACAGGTTTGCGCGTGTGCAATGGTCTGGACTTTTTGGAAATGAAAAAAGGAGGCGTAAGGAGTGGATTCTTGAAGGTAAGTGGTCTATTCTTTAAAATTATTACAGTTTTTCCACAGCTTCATTGTTTTTAAGGACTGTACAGTAAGGTAAGTTTATTTTCAGACCCGAATTCGTAAAAAAAAAAAAATTTCAAAAATGTTATTAATTGTTTTAAATAGTTTTTTAAAGTTATTTATAGTTTATTTAATTATTGGGATGTTTTTTAAAATTTTAATTTAAGTTAAACTAGTCTTTTGGGCGCCCGTACTTTTCATGAGTTTGACAGTCTTTACTATCAAACTCATGAATGAGTTTCCCCTCCCCTGATTGGCTGCACAGTGCTCACCTGATCCCAGCCGGCACATCGCACTAACTACGCCGCTGGATCAGGTAAGCACATCGCGCCGACATCTGAACCAGGCCAGTGACAGGAAATGCAAGCAGGCCCGGGCTTCAGATGTCAGCGCGCAGGGTGAGTGCAGATCGGGGGCTTGCACGCGCGGCAAGCACCCGATCCTAATTTCTGGCTCAATCACTCTTGCGTACAGTCAGTTAAACGTTCTTGCTGCATGATCTGCTCTGGCAGGGCATGGATTCTGAGATCTTTGCAGGTCTTTACACTGATTTATGATTATCTGAATTGATTAGCTACTACTTTATAACTTATAATAAATATAATAACAGTGCAATATTAATTTCATCACAAAACCATTGGCTCTCGAATAAAATTCAGAACCGTACTCTGCATACCATTAGAGCCTGTCACTCGGTATTTACTGAGAAGAACTGCAAAGATTTTGTACTTTGTCTTTTCTTGTCCAGATCAGTTCATAAACTGTGCAAATTTACTCATTGTTGTTGTTTAGTATTTTGCTGCTTCATTTTGCTTCAATGTACCATTTTGCCTGTAAATAAATCTGACCAAAGTAGTTTTAGACCGTGTGCAATGCTCTAGCATGTGTTATTTTCCCCTTCCGAAGGTGATCAGAAAACATGGTGGGCATTCCATACATTCTATAATGAGTAATATGCCATAATTTGGAGATTAATTGTTAAACCTGAACATGCTATTACTCGGGTTTTTGTCCATAGGAACTTCAAACTATTAGGTCAAGGCTTGTCTGTGTTTAAAACAGATTTATTTACAAGGAGAAATTAACAAAGATTTTTTTAAATACCTGTAGTATAATCGACGGCAATGCTAATGCTTTATGATGCAAACAAACCTACAGTGATGAATAAAGATTCAAGCAGTTACAGCTTGGGAAGTATATTGCTGCAACAGCATGGAAATAAACATTCACCAGTTGCAATTTGTTCCCAAACTTTGACAGAATTGGAAAGAAGATAAACCCAGATTAAGAAATAATCTAAAAGAAAAATACTGCGGATGCCGGAAATCTGAAATAAAAACAGAAAATGCTGGAGATCAAACAGGTTTTTAAGTAAGTGTTGGGGCAGGGAGAGGGAGAGGGGAGGAAAGAACAAAAGGGAAGGTCTGTGATAGGATGGAAGGCAGGAGAGATTAAGAGACATTAAGAGTCCCTTTCAGCATTCCGAAGGGACCGCTCCCTCCGCGACACCCTGGTCCACTCCTCTATCACCCCCAACACCCCTTCCCCTTCTCCTGGCACCTTCCCGTGCAAGCGCAGGAGATGCAACACTTGCCCTTTTACCTCCTCCCTTCCCACTGTCCAGGGCCCCAAACACTCCTTCCAGGTGAAACAGCGATTTACTTGTACTTCTTGCAATTTAATATACTGTATTCGCTGCTCACAATGCGGTCTCCTCTACATTGGGGAGACCAAACGTAGATTGGGTGACTGCTTTGCGGAACACCTCCATTCAGTCCATAAGAGGGACCCTGAGCTTCCGGTCGCCTGTCACTTTAATTCTCCGCTCCACTCCCACTCAGACCTCACTGTCCTCGGCCTGTTACACTGTTCCAATGAAGCTCAACGTAAGCTCGAGGAACAGCACCTCATCTTTCGACTAGGCACTTCACAGTCTTCTGGACTCAACATCGAGTTCAACAATTTCAGATCATAACCTCGGCCCCTATCCTTTTTTTTCCATTTATTTCATTTTTTAAAAACGTATTATTATTTTTTTTGTCTTTCTCCCACATGGCAGCTATCTTTCATTCTGCTCGTGCCATTTACACTTCATCTAGAGCCATCTTTTGTTTCTTAACTTGTCCCATTACCATCTCATTTTGCCTTGCACCATCTCTTAATCTCTCTTAATCTCTCCTGCCTTCCATCCTATCACAGACCTTCCCGTTTGTTCTTTCCTCCTCTCCCCCCTTTCCCTGCCCCTGCACTTGCTTAAAAACCTGTTCGATCTCCAGCTTTTTCCAGTTCTGACAAAGGGTCATCAACCTGAAACATTAACTCTGTTTCTCTCTCCACAGATGCTGCCTGACCTGCTGAGTATTTCCAGCATTTTCTGTTAAGAAATAATCTCTTGTAAAGATATGGGTTTGTGAGAGATTTTTCAGATACTTGCATGGTTGAAGCCCTTCAAGTTATTTACAGGCCACAAACCCTTGATACCACTAGTCAACAGTAAACATTTGGACAAAACACCATAAGAGTTTGCTAATAGCCCCGATATTGAGAGGGGTGGGTTCCGTAAGCAGGGAGGAGGAATTTTGGTAGGGAAACCCGGAAGTCAGGGTTTCTCCGCATGCTGTGGAGTTTAACTCCACAGTGTGTCTTTTATTTTCTACAGGATCCCTGCCTAGAAGTCAGCCTGATTGACAAGCTTGGCTCTCTGTCATGCGGTGAGCCCACTGGAGCAGACGGCAGTCACAGGAGCAGGTAAGGAACCTGCTACTGCGTTAGTGGGAGTGTGGCGGGGGGGGGAGGGCTCCGATCCCTGATACTGGGGAGGGTCGGATCCCCAACCCCAGGGTGTCCGATCTGGGGTTGGGGAGGTCTTTGGATGGGGGGGTCCGATGACGCGGGTGGGCGGGGGTAGGTAGTCCAATGGCTGAGGGGTCCGATGGCTGGGGGAGAGATCTGATGGCTGGGGGTGGGAGGAGTCCGATGGCAAAGAAGCAGGTAGCTTGGTGGGAATGGGTCCAGGGGAAAGCAGTCCTTCTCCTGCTGGCCCACAACAGTGCTGTAAAGGCATTTACCTTTTCCCTGAACCTATTCTCGCCTCCCTGTGCTGCTGGGTTTCCCGAGGCCCGGGAAACCTGGCCAGCCAGGGTTAATCCTGTAAGGCAGGTTAAATGTGAAGCTCCCAGCCTCATTATGATATTTAAATAGCCAACCCGCCTCCTTGGAGTGGGTTTGAGATTTAAATTTTTTTTACATCTCACCCGACTCCAACCCGCCCATTTTTGGGGGTTAAAATTACCCAATGTGTCTTACATAAAAGATAAAAGATGTTCAAAGTAGAGAGTTGAGCCTATGTTGAAGTAGTTATGGCTTGCATGCCAATGTCTGGAGAGAGATTTGCTGACAGATAATTTCAAATGGCTATCAGTATACTAAAGATGGGTAACCTAAATATGCTCAAGGTGTTTCTAGAGAATGTTATACAGTATGGGAAATGTCAGTAATGAATTGGCTTGTTAATTGCATTAGTACAGGATTGTAACTCCTGATACAATGAAGAGTGAGATTCTTGACAGAATCTATGCGGATTTTCGAAGATTAATGGAGTGATGGAAAGAGAAAACATATCCAGGCATTAGCAAGATTAGAAATAAAATGTCTTCATGTGAATTTTGCCTGGTGAATAAACCAACTGCTTTATTGGCAGAACCTTGGCAGTTACTGAGGAACTGTGTGAGCTCAGCGGACAAAAGTTTCTCGTAGTTATTAACCATGAATTCTGATTTCCTTAAATAGCTCATCTGTCAAATATAATAAATTGTTACATATTGGAAAGCTTAAAAATACATTTACTCATTGGGGCATTTCTGAGGAACTTATCATCTATAATGGAATACAATTTACAGAGCTTCAGCCATTCAGAGCTCAGCGGGACTTTGTACTTGACAGCCGAAGTTGAAATTGATCCTGAAGCTCCCGCTGTTCAACTGTTGCTCCATAATCCTTAACTATAAGTACATGAAATGACTGTGAGGACTGCAAAAAGAATTTTGAAACAAGAGCCTTTCCTAGCGTTATTTAGTTATACAGCAACCACAGTTGTGCCTACAAATATCAGGCCAGAATAGTTAGATAGTTTGAATCTGTATTCCTAATAATTCCCTGGACCCGATGGCCTACATCCCAGGGTTCTAAAAGAGGTGGCTGCAGAGATAGTGGGTGCATTGGTTTTGATCTTCCAGAATTCCCTAGATTTTAGAATGGTCCCCGTGGATTGGAAGCTAGCAAACGTAACGCCGCTATTCAAGAAAGGAGGGAGAGAGAAAACAGGAAACTATAGGCCAGATATCCTGACATCAGTAGTAGGAAAAATGCTAGAAACTATTATTAGGGACGTGATAACAGGACACTTAGAAAATCATAATATGATTGGGCAGAGTCAACACGGATTTATGAAAGGGAAATTGTGTTTGACAAATCTGTTAGAGTTTTTTGTTGTTGTAACTAACAGGGTAGATAAAGAGGAACCAGTGGATGTGGTGTATTTGGATTTTCAAAAAGCATTCGATAAGGTGCCACACAAGAGGTTATTACACAAAATGAGGGCTCATGGGATTAGGAGTAATATATTAGCATGGATTGAGGATCGGTTAACAGACAGAAAATAGAGAGTAGGAATAAATAGGTCATTTTCGGGTTGGCAGGCTGTAACTAGTGGGGTACCACAAGGATCAGCGCTTGCCCTCAGCTATTTACAATCTATATTAGTGACTTAGATGATGGGACCGAGTGTAATGTAAGTTTGCTGACCATACAAAGCTAGGTGGGAAAGTAAGCTGTGAGGAGGACGCAAAGAGGCTGCAAAGGGATAGAGACAGGTTAAGTGAGTGGGCAAGAACGTAGCAGATGGAATATAATGTGGAGAAATGTGAAGTTATCCACTTTGGTAGGAAAAATACAAAAGCAGAATATTTTTTAAAAGGTGAGAGATTGGGAAATGTTGGTGTTCAGAGGGACCTGGGTGTCCTTGTACATGAATCACAGAAAGTTAACATACAAGTACAGCAAACAATTAGGAAAGCAAATGGTATGTTATCCTTTATTGCAAAGGGAATGGGGTATAAGAGTAAAGAAGCCTTACTGCAATGATATAGGGCTGTGGGGAGACCACACCTGGTGTACTGTGTACAGTTTTGGTCACCTTAGGAAAGACTGGGGGCAAAATTGGGTCGCGCCCCCTTTGGGGCGCTAACTTTGCCGGGGCACGTGAAATTCACTGGTAGCACCCCAAGAAATTCATTGGAAGCGCCCTGTCTCCCTCTTAGGGTGCTGCAAGTGAATATCGCAGTGCTACGTGGTGCTGCGGCACGTTGTGCCGCGGTACTGCAGGACTTCCTTTCCTTATAAAGGGGAGGAGCCTAGCGCAGCATGACCCGGGGCCCAGCTGAGCCACCAGGAATTGGCGTGCCATCAACGGGAGCAGGTGCTGGCGGGCGGCCAGCAACAAAAATGGCCACCCGGCACCTCCCCTTTAATTTGCGTCGCCCCGGCTGCACGTATGCCCCCCGACCCTGTCGGACATAGCGTCCGGCGGTAAGTCAGGGGGCACTACCGAAAATTGCAGCCGGGGCGCGAGCAGGGCACTGCGCACGAGAATGACATCATCGGCAGAGGCACAGTACCGCGGGGCGCTAACGGTTACCGCTGCCGCTATCCTCCCGCTGAATTTCACAGGAGGCGATAGCAGCACCGTACCCGGGCGCTAGTTGCTTTGTGCCCCATTAGGTAATGGGAGGCGCAAATCAACCGAATTTCTCCCCCATACTTGCCTTAGAGGGAGTGCAAGAAAGGTTCACTAGACTGATTCCTGGGATGGGGGGATTTTCTTATGATGAGAGATTGAGTAGACTAAGCCTATATTCCCTAGAGTTTAGAAGAATGAGAGGTGATCTCATTGAAAAATATAAGGGCGAAAATTATGTTGCTTTGCACCTTCCGTTTAATGGGGCACAAAACCCCTCGCGCCCGGGCGCAGCGCCGCTAACACCTCCTGCGAAATTCATTGAGTTGTTAGTGGCGGCGGCAGCCAGTAGCATACCACGACGCTGCGCCTCCAGCGAGGACGTCATCGCCGTGCGCAGCGCCCCGCTCACGTCCCGGCCGCTACCTTGGGTTGCGCCCCCTGACCTATCACAGGACGATATGTCCAACAGGATCAGGGTGGCGTTTTTGCAGCCGCGGCAGCGCTACTTAAAGGGCAGGTGTCGGACAGCCATTTTTATTTTGGCTGATTGCCAGCACCTGCCTCCTTCCCCTTTTTCCCTCTGGGTGCCGGCCGTGATCGCTCAGCTCGGCACTCCTCTTTAATCAGGGGAGGGAGGCCTGCAATTACGCAGCGCTACATACTGACGCACGTGGCGCTGTTACATGTAGTGCCACGAAATTCACTGTTAGCGCCCCAAGAAGGAGGGGGAGCGCTTCCAGTAGTATCCTGCCTCCTGCTTGGGATGCTACTACTGAATTTATGGCGTAGGGGCGCTAACATTTTCAGGGCGCTAAAATTAGCACCCCGGCGATGCTAGGGCCCCAAAGGGGGCGTCACCTAATTTTTCCCCCATAAAATTCTTAAGGGGCTTGACGGGTGTTGGGAGAATATCTCCCCTGGCTGGGGAGTCTAGAACTAGGAGTCACAGTCTCAGAATAAGGGTTTGGCCATTTAGGACTGAGATAAGGAGAAATTTCTTCTCTCGAAGGATTGAGAATCTTTGGAATTCTGTACCCCAGAGGGCTGTAGATGCTCAGTCGTTGAGTATATTCAGACAGAGAGCGATAGACTTTTGGATACTAAGGGAACCAAGGGATATAGGGATAGGGCGGGAAAGTGGAGTTGAGGTAGAAGATCAGCCATGATCTTATTGAATGGCAGAGCAGGCTCGTGGGCCCGAATGGTCTACTCCTGCTCCTATTGCTTATCTTCTTATACAGGACAAAAATTGGAAACCAAAATGACCAAATAAATTTTTTTTAAAGGGAGGCTAACAAGAAAGCTAAGGATTCTTACCAGCATTTTTTAAAGCAGCTATATTCAGTTAGATTACTCTGAGCCAGATCCTGGTGAATAAGTTATGATCAGACTTGATGGGAAGAAAGGCAAGGGCAAAACTGCAGGGCCATACACAGTGCCATTAGCTAATGGACTATCTGCAGGAACAGGAAAAGTTCATAATCAAATCCAGATACAAAGAAGAATGGTTTGGGTCAAGAGTTGGAGGGTTAGAGTGAGTTATAAGAGTGAGTTACCGCGAGCATCAGATGAATCTGAGCCTGAAGATCCTAGTCTTATATTCTAGCTGAAAATCCACTACAGATGATACTGTTGCACCAATACAAACAACGTCAAACACTGAAGTGAGAACTTCCAGTGGCAGGATTGTGATAAAAGCTCAATTCATTATAGTGTAAGATTCTCAAAATTCACAGATCCCCCAAAGCTAGAAGAAAACCCTAAGGAAAATGACTTTGGACTCTTTCTAAACAAGTTTCAGGATGATAAAATAAAAAGGCATGTTTGGACCTGTACAGGGAGAAAAGGCTGCAACAGGAAATGGGATCAACCTCTGTAAAGACAGTTTGGATATTGGAATAAAATCAAATTGTCTGGGGAACTGTGTAACCTCAATTCATCCTAACAATCGATCCACGAAGGAGCAGTCCCCACCCAAAACACAAGACCCATCCAAAACATGCACAATGCAAATCACCTCGCCAACCTACATAGAAATCTCAGGCTCAGACAGGATACTCGAAACCTGAATATAACTATGACAATGAACTAGGCGATCAACAGCTCATTGACTAAACAGTACAACATCCCGAAACCATTTTTCACATTTTTTTAATCAAGTTACCTTAATGAGCCCGCCCAAATCAAACAATAAACCAGGACTGATTTGGCGTGCAGATTAGGAGGCCCCAATTAGTATAATTAAAGGCCTGTTTTCTAAAGAAAGCAAACTCTCCAGAAGGTGGAGACAACTCAAGAAGTTCTCTCTCAGAAAGCTCGCCCCAGAAGCAACACACAAGAGAAACCGAAGCACAGAAACGGGGCAGCATTCTACCGTACACCCAAGTTCAACAGCTTCAGTGACCCAGGACATCGTCGGACACCCTGTGGCAACAAGAGCCTTACAAAACTACCAACAAAATATTACCACCAACCAATCCGGTAATATTGAGCCACCGCGACCAAAGAAAAACAACTCAGGAGAAAAACCGAAGATTCAAAAGTTTCCACTCTAGAATTTATTCCTGACTTACCCAGGGTAAGACTTTTACTTAAAAGGAACTCTAAACCCTATCTCTACCAAAGAAAAGTGGGTACTCACCCCATAGATCCAAAACGCACCCTACCGCATCAGCGGACTCGCGAAGACTGACCAGCAGATAGTCAAAGTCCTCTACCGCGTATGGGGTACGGCAGACACTGACCAACACATCCAGCGAACCCCGAAACCGCGAACCAGCTCAACTGTCAAGGATTCATTTTGGTGTGCATTATCCCTGGTCCTCAAGTCCAACTTAGCTAGGAGGTGGGATTGGAAGGGGTGAGGTATTTTCCTACTATATTTTCCCTCATATGTATCAAAGTGTTCCCCATTTTTATAAGAGTAGAAGATTGCTGTGTTATATTTTCTTTCTTGAATAAAGATCAAAGTTTCTTGCACCAAAACCAATTGTCTGCTGCACTTTTGTCACAACCCCTAAATAAGCCCAAGGTCTAGAATCAAGGGAGTGGGAGCGATTCAAAGCGCTCCGAAGTCAGAGGGGAAGCTGACCCACACACCACCCCCTACAATAGAGACTACGATTAGTTAGTAATAACAAATGACTTGTTTGTTTCATTGGCTCAAAAGGACCTGGGCGCAATCTGTTGAACACCCACAAATGGGCGCAATTGGTGGAAATTCACCATTCCAACCTGGGTCGGTGGAAACTCACCATTCCAACCTGGGAGCGTGGCTAGTTTTGTGAGCAGGGTCTGTTTCGGGTGAATGAACTTTTGAACCAGTATGCAAGCTTACGGATACTCCAGCATAAAGTGGTTCATAGATCATAGAGAATCATAGCAGTTTACAACACAGAAGGCGGCCATTTGACCCATTGTGACTGTGCCAGCCGATAAAGAGATATCCAGCCTAATCCCACTCTTGGTCCGTAGCCTTGTAGGTTACGGCACTTCAAGTGCATATCCAAGCACTTTTTAAATGTGATGAGGGTTTCTGCCTCTACCACCCTTTCAAGCAGTGAGTTCCAGACCCCCACCACCCTCTGGGTGAAAAGATTTCTCCCCAACTCCCCTCTAATCCTTCTATCAATTACTTTAACTCGATGCCCCCTGGTTATTGACCTCTCTGCTAGAGGAAATAGGTCCTTCCTATCCACTCTATCTAGGATCCTCATAATTTTATACACCACTGTGGCGGAGCCACTAAGAGACTCAGGGCAATTAGTAATCTTCCCTTTAACTACCGTGTAGTGCAGCTGTGGACTGCACCTTTAAACTGTATGTACTTTCTTGCATTTCCGCATGATGACGTCACGATGCCGATCACGTGACCACCAGTTGGCGCGGAGAACGTGATGACGTCATGACGTCAGCTTCCAGTACTTTGCAGCAGTCTTTGAGTTGCTGGGAGGCTGCACAGACCTGTGTACATCTTCTCCTGTAGTGTTACCAGTTAAGTCGTTTGTTTAATAAACTTTGTTATTTTGTTTCACTGCGTCGAACTTCATTATTCGGATAGGAACCTCAGTTCCTATATTGGTGACCCCGAGCTCGTCGGACAACTTTCGTCGAGATATTTATAATGAATACGAACGCCGTCGCCCTTAAATTGCCGCAGTTCTGGGAACAGTAACCAGCAGCATGGTTTTTCCAGACAGAAACCCAGTTTGCATTCCAGGACATTACAGCGGATTCGACCCGTTATTATTACGCGGTCTCCGCTCTCGACAGCGCCACGGCCTCGCGGGTTGTTAGCCTCCTTGGCAATCCACCGGCAGAGGGCAAGTATGAAGCTCTAAAAACTCGTTTGCTACAGGTGTTTGGTTTAAATAAGTCAGAGCGTGCACGCAGGCTTATTGCTATGCCCGGCCTTGGGGACTCAAAACCATCGGAATTGATGAGCCAGATGCTCATGCTTTCGGGTTTGGAGCCTCAATGTTTTTTGTTTCGAGAACTCTTCCTCTGCCAGCTACCTGAACCAGTTCAGGCAGCCTTGGCCAGTTCTGCGATTACGGACTGTGCCAAGCGCACTGCAGAGGCAGACAAGATTTTTACGGTCACACAGCAGAGTTGTGCAGCCACGAGGCGCCTTTCTCCTATGCGAGCAAAGTCCAGCCCTCCTTCAGCAGGCTGGTGTATGTACCACGCCCGTTTTGGCGCCAAGGCTCGACACTGCCGTCCTCCCTGCAGTTTTGCTGAAACAAAATCTCCAGCCGGCCTGCAAGCTGCGATGAGTATGACAGGGTCTGAAAAACACAACCAGTTCACCATGGCAGTCGGTTCAGCGGGAAAACTCCTTTACATTACGGATTCCATGACAGGGCGACGATTCCTGTGTGACACTGGTTCTCAGTGCAGTATTTTGCCAGTTTCAAAGCTGGATCTGCAATCCGGCGGTCACAGTCCTTCCCTCGAGGCAGCCAATGGTGCGGCCATTCGCACGTTCAGTAAACGGACAGTTAATTTAACTCTCGGAGGTCAGCGTTTTGTGTGGGAGTTTATAACGGCTAAAGTATCACAGGCCATCCTGGGGGCTGATTTTTTCTGTGCCAATGGCTTTCTGGTCGATGTTCGACATTGTCGACTCATTAATGCGTCCACTTTCCACATGGTGCCTTGCCACCGCAGCACCGCTGTCTCCTGGTCGGTCGCCTGTGCGGTTCCATCGCAGGAAGGGCTTATGCGCCTACTCGGCGAGTTCCCGGAGCTCACCAGGCCTACATTTTCGGCAGCAGTCGTGAGGCACAGTGTGGCGCATCACATCACCACGACGGGATAGCCTGTTTATGCTCTGGCACGAAGATTGGAACCCGGGAAGCTTGCAGCTGCAAAGGCGGAGTTTCAGACAATGGAGCACCTTGGGATTGTCCGACGCTCCGATAGTCCTTGGTCCTCCCCACTACACATTGTACCTAAACCAGGTGGCGGATGGAGGCCTTGCGGGGATTACAGACGCCTTAACGAAGCCACTATGCCGGATAGTTATCCAATACCGCATATACAAGATTTTTCGGCCCATCTGGCTGGCAACTCAGTATTTCCCAAAGTAGATCTCGTCCGTGGATACCACCAAGTTCCTGTGCACCCTCAAGACATCCCCAAAACGGCGGTCATCACACCATTTGGCCTTTTTGAGTTCCTCCGAATGCCATTCGGATTGAAAAATGCAGCTCAGGCCTTTCAGCGACTCATGGACTCTGTGTTACGGGACCTTCCCTTCATTTTCATTTACTTGGATGACATTCTCATCGCTAGTAAGGATACGAAGGAGCATATGGCCCATTTGCGTACACTCTTTGCCCGTCTCAGCCAACATGGCCTCATCATAAACCTAGCCAAATGCCAGCTTGGGTTAACCAGCATTGACTTTCTGGGGCATAGGATTACCTCAGAAGGCGCCGTCCCACTGGCCACCAAGGTAGAGGCAGTTACGGCATTCCTGTGGCTTCACACACTCAAATCTCTTCAGGAGTTCCTGGGGATGGTAAATTTTTATCATTGGTTTGTCCCCAAGGCAGCCCAGTTGATGCAGCCGCTGTACGAAGCACTCAAAGGGAAGTCGGGCAAAGATGTTATCATTTGGACACCGCAGATGGACCAGGCGTTCCTTGACACCAAGGCGGCGTTGGCAGACGCAACTATGCTTGCACACCCAGTCCCGGGCGCGACCATCGCCCTTACTACCGATGCCTCCGATTACGCCATTGGGGCGGTTCAAGAACAATGGGTCGACGGGACTTGGCAGCCGTTGGCTTTTTTTAGCCGCCAACTGCGCAAGAACGAGCGAAGATATAGCACTTTTGACAGGGAGTTGCTGGCCCTGTTTTTGGCCATCCGGCATTTCCGTTTTCTCCTAGAAGGGCGCTCGTTCACTGCATTCGTGGACCATAAGCCGCTCACTTTCACGATGGCTAAAACGGCGGAGCCCTGGTCAGCTTGGCAACAGCGCCACCTTACATTTATATCCGAATTTACGACGGATTTACGACATGTGTCCGGCAAAGATAATCTCGTGGCTGATTGCCTTTCACGTGCCCCAGTCCAGGCAGTTCACCTGGGAATTGATTTCGTCGGGTTGGCGGAAGAACAACTGGCAGATCCCGAAGTTCAGGCGTATCTGACTATGCCTTCTAGTTTGCAGGTAGCCGATGTTATGTTCCAATCAGCAGGAACCACGCTCTTGTGTGACACATCCATGGGAGTGCCCCGGCCCATTGTGCCAGTCGAATGGCGTAAGAAGATTTTTCAGGCTATACACGGCTTATCACACCCGGGGATGCGAGCTTCACAACGGCTCATGTCCCGCAAATTTGTTTGGAAGGGAATGCATTCGGACGTTCGGGACTGGACAAACAATTGCGTGGACTGTCAAAAATCAAAGGTCCATCGTCATGTTAAGGCTCCAGTGGCCATCTTCCCGGTGCCTGAACGCCGTTTCGATCATGTACATGTGGACTTAGTGGGTCCCCTCCCCGCTTCGCGGGGTTTCATGCATCTCCTGACAATAGTGGACCGCACTACCAGGTGGCCAGAGGCGATTCCCTTGGTTGCTACCACTGCAGCGGACGTATCCAGGGCGTTTATTTTGTCGTGGGTGGCCCGGTTTGGGGTGCCATCAGCCAGCTCCTCTGACCGAGGTCCAAAATTCACGTCAGAGTTGTGGAACACAGTTGCACAGGGCTTGGGTACCAAGCTGCACCGTACCACCGCTTACCGTCCGCAAGCGAACGGTCTATGCGAGAGGTTTCATCGGTCTCTCAAGGCGTCCCTCCGTGCCAGCTTGCGTGGTCCCAACTGGGTGGACAGACTCCCCTGGGTGATGCTAGGCCTCCGCACAGCCCCCAAGGATGACCTCCAGGCTTCATCGGCTGAGTTAGTCTATGGTCAAGCACTTCGAGTACCAGGGGACTTCCTCCCTCCACATACAGAACCGTGGTCGCCTGCTCAGCAGCTCCTTCAGCATCACGAGAAGGCAAAGAATTTCCTGCCTATTCCAACCTCGCATCACAACCTACAGAGGCCTCATGTTCCGGCAGAACTTATGAGTTCGATTACATTTTTATTCGGCAGGACGCTCATAGAGATACACTCAGACCACCTTATGCTGGACCGTTTCGTGTCATCTCATCGGGAGAAAAAAATTTCACGGTCGAAGTGGGAGGCAAGTCCAATACCATCTCTATCGACCGACTTAAACCAGCCCATCTAGATCGGAGTGAACCAGTTGTTGCCGCCCAGCCACCTCGCCGTGGACAACCACCGTTGACTGCCAGACCAGTTATGCAACAGCCCACCATTGAACTGCCTGCTTCTGCCTCATCCTGGCCCACACCTTCTGCTACTGTTTCCTCCACCCCGGATGCGCTGCTTCAGACACAGCCAAGCACCGACTCGTCTCCCAGCGTTCCACTGCTTGAAGTTCGTAGCCGTTCGGGCAGGATCATCAAACCTCCTGTTCGTTTGGCACTGTCTGTTAAAGAGAATTCTGGGAGGGCGCCTGTGGCGGAGCCACTAAGAGACTCAGGGCAATTAGTAATCTTCCCTTTAACTACCGTGTAGTGCAGCTGTGGACTGCACCTTTAAACTGTATGTACTTTCTTGTATATCCGCGTGATGACGCCGATCACGTGACCACCAGTTGGCGCGGAGAACGTGATGACATCATGACGTCAGCTTCCAGTACTTTGCAGCAGTCTTTGAGTTGCTGGGAGGCTGCACAGACCTGTGTACATCTTCTCCTGTAGTGTTACCAGTTAAGTCATTTGTTTAATAAACTTTGTTATTTTGTTTCACTGCGTCGAACTTCATTATTCGGATAGGAATCTCCGTTCCTATACCACAATCAAGTCTCCTCTCAGCCTCCTCTGTTCCAAAGAAAACAACCCCAGCCTATCCAACCTTTCCCCCCAGTGGCTGAAGAGCTCCTCCCAGAGTCACAATGTGGATTCTGCCCACTGAGGGGCACAATGGCCATGATCTTCACCGCACGTCAACTGCAAGAGAAATGCAGGGAACAGCACCAACCGCTGTATATGGCCTTCTTTGACCTCACGAAGGCCTTCGACACCGTCAACTGTGAGGGATTATGGAGTGTCCTCCTCAAATTCGGCTGCCCTTAAAAGTTTGTCACCATCCTCCGCCTGCTTCACGACAACATGCAAGCTGTGATCCTGACCAACAGATCCACCACAGACCGAATTCACGTACGGACCGGGGTCAAGCAAGGCTGTGTCATCGCGCCAACGCTCTTCTCGATCTTCCTGGCTGCAATGCTCCATCTCACCCTCAGTAAGCTCCCCACTGGAGGGGAGCTAGTCTACAGAACAAACAGGAAACTGTTCAACCTCCGTCGCCTCCAGTCCAGATCCAAGGTCATCCCATCCTCTGTCATTGAATTACAGTATGCAGACGACGCTTGCATCTGCGCACACTCTTGAGGTCGAACTCCAAACCATTGTCAATACCTTCACCGAAGCGTACGAGAGCATAGGCCTTACACTAAACATCTGTAAGATAAAGGTCTTCTACCAACCTGCCCCCGCCACACAGTACTGCTCCCCGGTTATCAAAATCCATGACGAGGCCTTGAACATCGTGGACCACTTTCCATACCTCAGGAGCCTACTGTCAACAAGGGCAGACGTCGATGACAAAGTCCAACACTGCCTTCAGTGTGCCAGTGCAGCCTTCGGTCGCCTGAGGAAGAGAGTGTTTGAAGACCAGGACCTCAAACCCTGCACCAAGCTCATGGTCTACAGAGCAGTAGTGATACCCGCCCTCCTGTATGCTTCAGAGACATGGACCATGTACAGCAGGCACCTCAAAGCACTAGAGAGGTACCACCAACGCTGCCTCCGCAAATCCATTGGCAGGATAGGCGCACCAACATCAGTGTTCTCGCTCAGGCCAACACCCCCAGCATCGAAGCTTTGACCACGCTCGATCAGCTCCGATGGACGGGCCACATCGTCCGCATGCCCGATACGAGACTCCCAAAACAAGCGCTCTACTCGGAGCTCCGGCATGGCAAGAGAGCCCCAGGTGGGCAGAGGAAACGCTTCAAGGACACCCTCAAAGCCTCCTTGAAAAAGTGAAACATCCCCTCCGACACCTGGGAATCCCTGGCTCAAGACCGCACAAAGTGAAGGAGAAGCATCTGGGAAGGCGCCGAACACCTCGAGTCTCTTCGCCGGGAGCACACGGAAGCCAAGCGCAAACAGCGGAAGGAGCGCACATCAACCCAAGCACCCCACCCACCCGCCCCTTCAACCACCATCTGCCCCACCTGTGACGGAGACTGTAGATCCCGCATTGGACTCATCAGTCACCTGAGAACTCATTTTTAGTGTGGAAGCAAGTGATCCTCGGTTCCGAGGGAGTGCCTCAGAAGAGAAAAAGATAGTTAAAATGGTTATGGACGCAATTCACTGACGCTTAAAATTCTGCGATCTTTAGAGCTATTTCATTCGATTCCGCACAGATTAAGCAGATATCTGGGTGGAAATTACGCGGAAGCACTAGGCCTGTATTTTTTTTCCAATATGTCTTGCATCTTACCTTGGTCAATAAACAAACAAGAATTAATGCATATGGCAGGTTTGTAATTTTTAAATTCAAATTAATAGAGATATTCACTGCACTGTATATGATAGAATGCACCTTCCACAAAGCTTTACATATTTCATGCTTTGCAATGTTCTGGGATTGTATTGATTAACTCTACATTTCTGTTGATCATATAGAATAAACCAAGAACTGGTGATTGGTCATCTCCCAACAGTGCTGTAATGTACTTGGCTGGGCCTGTCTCAGATCTTCTTAAACACATTATGATTTAATTTTCATTTACACAAGAGATTTTTATGTCAGAGCTTCAAATAAAACCTCTATCTGCTGCTGTTTAACTCAGCATCTTAATTACAATAATTTGGTGGCAGGCTAAATATTTCACATTTTTATACACTTAAATGAAGAGCTTTGCATATTGACCAAGGCAAGATGCAAGTAGCCTGTATGCTGGCCTTTTTTAAAAATTCATTGATGGGATGTGGGCATCGCTGGCTAGGCCTGCATTTAGTGCCCATCCCTAATTGCCCTTGAGAAGATGGTGGTGAGCCGCCTTCTTGAACCGCTGCAGTCCATGTGGTGTAGGTACACCCACAATGCTGTTAGGAAGGGAGTTCCAGGATTTTGGCCCAGCGACTGTGAAGGAACGGCGATACAGGTCCAAGTCAGGATGGTGTGTGGCTTGGAGGGGAACTTGTAGGTGGTGATGTTCCCATGCGTCTGCTGCCCTTGTCCTTCTAAGTGGTAGAGGTCGCGGGTTTAGAAGGTGCTGTTGAAGGAGCTTTGGCGAGTTGCTGTAGTGCATCTTGTAGATGGTACACACTGCAGCCACAGTGCACCGGTGGTGGAGGGAGTGAATGTTGAAGGTGGTGGATGGAGTGCCAATCAAGCGGGCTGCTTTATCCTGAATGGTGTCGAGCTTCTTGAGTGTTGTTGGAGCTGCACTCATCCAGGCAAGTGGAGAGTATTCCATCACACTCCTGACTTGTGCCTTGTAGATGGTGGAAAGGCTTTGGGGAGTCACGAGGTGTGGTAAACCACGTTCACTATCGTATCACTGTTAGTAGTTAGCACTGTTCACCACTGTTCGTTATAACTGTATCACTGACCACTATTGTATCACGGTACGAGGTCGCCTCTTGCCACACTGCTATACCTGGGATGACCACTGCCGACTCCGCCTTGGCTCCACCCACCAGGCCAGGTATAAAGGTGAGCGACTGGCTGGTATTCCTCCTGCTTGGATCGGATCACCCACAAGAGTGGGCTCTGTTATTTAGTCAATAAAAACCTTTAGTCACCTTCGTAACTCTTCGCCTTTTATTGGAGGAATTGATAGGTATATCAATTTTATTGACTAAATTTAATGATGTCCGACAACGAGTCACAACCGGCGGAGGAGCCACCAGCGCAGCTCCCAGGAGCACAGCCACACCAGCCAGCTTGGCTGCGAGCCCTCAGACCGCCGTACCTGGACCTGAACCCACGAGCAGCAAACTCAGCCGCAGACTTTAAACACTGGCTGGTCTGCTTCGAATCATACCTGAGAGAATCCAGCGTCCCTCAGGCATCCAAACTAAGTGTCCTGCAGGCACAACTGAGCCCGAGAGTATACACTCTCATCGAGGACATGACTACCTACGAGACCGCCATCAACCTGCTGAAACAGAAGTACCGGACCCCGGTAAACTACATGTACGCTAGGCACCTCCTAAGATCACGGCCGCAACAGCCAGGAGAATCAGTAGCCGAATTCTCACAGGCGCTATATGCACTCGCCAGGAACTGTGACTTTAAATCGGTGTCGGCAGCCGAAAATACTGAAGATAATATCCGCGACGCATTCCTGAAAGGCCTACGGTCCGAGTACTCACGGCAAAGACTGCTGGAAGCTAAAGACCTCAGCATGGAAAAAGCTGAAGCCCTCGCTATCTCCCTGGAAGTGGCCCACCAAGATCAGGAAGCATTCACCAGGTACTGCTCGCGACCCTGGGACTCGGGCCCGACCCCTACCACAGCACCCTTCCCAGCGCCGCCCCCGGGACCTACCTCTGCGTCGGCGTCCCGGACCCGACCGGCCCCGGCACCGGCCCCGACATCGGGCATCCGCGATCGGGCCGCCGGCTGTTTTTTTTGTGGCCAGGAGAAGCACCCGAGGTCGCGCTGCCCAGCCAAGAACTCCATATGTAAAACCTGCCTGAAGAAAGGCCACTTCTCCAAGGCCTGCAGGAGCGGATCCTCAGAGGCCAGCAGTGCCGCATGCGAACTATGGGGGCGGCCATCTTCGTTTAGGGCAACTGAGGCCAGCATCCCCACACATGAGTCATGGGGCGGCCATCTTTGTTTAGGGCAACTGAGGCCAGCATCCCCACACATGAGTCATGGGGCGGCCATCTTTGATTAAGGCAACCGACCCCAATAGTGCCTCATGGGGCCCTACCTCGTGGGAGACGCCATTTTACTCACCACGCCCAACCGCCTCGCCCGCAGATGACAACGACTCGCTCAGCTACACACTAGCTTCCGTCACCCTGGACCAAGCCCGCCCGCACCATCTGTCCAAGTCAATGATGGACATCAAAGTGAACGGCCACGCCACGACCTGCCTGTTCGACAGCGGAAGCACGGAGAGCTTCATCCACCCAGACACGGTGAGCCACTACTCCCTCTCTGTCCTACCAACGCGCAGCCGAATCTCGATGGCATCGAGGTCCCACGCCACGGACATCAGCGGCTACTGTGTCGTGACCCTGTCGGTTAAGGGCACGGAGTATAAAAACTTTAAACTCCTCGTCCTCCCCCATCTCTGCGCTGCCGTCCTACTAGGGCTGGACTTCCAATCCCACCTCCAAAGCGTAACCCTAGCATACGGTGGACCCCTCCCCCCACTCACAGTCAACAACCAGCAAACGTTAAACCGCCCACCGCGTAACACCTGCAGCCTCTCCACCCTCAAGGTCCCGCCACCCTCTCTGTTTGCTAACCTTACCCCTGACTGCAAACCCGTCGCTACCAAAAGCAGGCGGTATAGCGCCGGGGACAGAGCCTTCATTAGCTCTGAGGTGCGGCGCCTCCTGAAAGAGGGCATTATCGAGGGGAGCAGCAGCCCCTGGCGTGCCCAGGTCGTAGTCGTAAAGACCGGCGATAAAAACCGCCTGGTCATCGACTACAGCCAGACCATAAACAGATATACCCAGCTGGACGCATACCCCCTCCCCCGCATATCTGACATGGTCAATCAGATTGCACAGTATAAAGTATTCTCGACCATCGACCTGAAGTCGGCCTACCACCAACTCCCTATCCACCCTGAGGACCGCCAGTATACCGCCTTCGAGGCGAATGGGCGCCTATACCACTTCCTTAGGGTCCCCTTCGGTGTCACTAATGGGGTCTCGGTCTTCCAAAGGGAGATGGACCAGATGGTTGACCAGAACGAACTGCAGGCTACATTCCCCTACCTAGATAACGTCACTATCTGCGGCCGCGACCGGCAGGAACATGACGCGAATCTGGAGAAATTCCTCTGTACGGCCCAACGGCTGAACCTCACCTACAATAAGGAGAAATGCGTGTTTAACACCACGCGCCTTGCCATCCTCGGCTGCGTAGTGGAGAACGGAATCATCGGCCCCGACCCAGAAAGAATGCGCCCCCTCATGGAGCTACCCCTCCCCCACTGCCCTAAAGCACTTAGGAGAACCCTGGGGCTTTTCGCCTACTATGCCCAATGGGTACCCAATTACGCGGACAAAGCCAGACCCCTCCTGAAAGCCACTTCCTTCCCCCTCACGGAGGAGGCGTGCGCGGCCTTCTCCCTCATTAAGGGAGACATAGCCAAGGCCACGATGCACGCAGTGGACGAGTCCATCCCCTTTCAGGTGGAGAGCGACGCATCCGACTTCGCCTTAGCCGCCACCCTAAACCAGGAGGGGAGGCCAGTGGCCTTCTTCTCAAGGACCCTACAGGGCCCCGAGATCCGACATTCGTCGGTCGAGAAAGAGGCCCAGGCGATCGTGGAGGCAGTACGGCGCTGGAGGCACTACCTGGCAGGCAAACGATTTACCCTCCTCACTGACCAGCGTTCGGTGGCTTTCATGTTTAATAACAAGCTGAAGGGCAAAATCAAGAATGACAAGATTTTGAGATGGAGAATCGAGCTCTCCACCTACGATTATGAGATCTTGTACCGGCCAGGCAAGCTGAACGAATCCCCTGATGCCCTTTCATGAATGACATGCGCCAGCGCGCATATCGATAGGCTTCAGACCCTCCACGACCAGCTCTGCCACCCCGGAGTCACCAGAATCTACCATTTCATTAAGGCCCGCAACCTGACCTACTCCATCGAGGAGGTCAGGACCATGACCAGGAACTGCCAGACCTGTGCGGAGTGCAAACCGCACTTCTATAGGCCGGACCGAGCAAGCCTGATCAAGGCCACCCGCCCCTTCGAGCGCCTGAGCATCGACTTTAAGGGGCCCCTCCCGTCCTCTGACCGTAATGTGTACTTCCTCAACATCGTTGATGAGTACTCCCGTTTCCCCTTTGCCTTCCCCTGCCCCGACATGACCAGTAGCACGGTCATTAAGTGCCTGAATGCCCTCTTCGCCTTGTTCGGGTTCCCGAACTATATACACAGCGACCGGGGCTCCTCCTTCATGAGCGAGGAACTCCGGCAATTCCTCCTAGAGAGAGGTATTGCAGCAAGCAGGACCACCAGCTACAACCCCAGAGGTAACGGTCAGGTGGAAAGAGAGAACGCGACGGTATGGAAGGCCGTCCTCTTAGCCTTAAAGTCTAAGGGCCTCCCAACCTCCCGCTGGCAAGAAGTCTTCCCGACAGCGCTGCACTCCATCCGGTCATTACTTTGCACGGCCACTAACACCACCCCCCATGAACGAATGTTTGTTTTCCCCAGGAAGTCGACTACGGGAACCACTCTACCAACCTGGCTGACCGCCCCGGGGCCGGTCTGGCTGCGGAAACACGTGAGGACCCATAAAACGGACCCCCTGGTCGAGAGGGTGAACCTCCTGCACGCCAACCCCCAGTATGCCTACGTGGCGTACCCAGACGGGCGGGAGGACACTGTCTCCCTACGAGACCTCGCACCCTCAGCCGATCCGGAAACACCGCCACCACCCCCCCCAACCTCAGTCCAGGTAGACGGCATGCCGGAACCCCACGATCCCTCGCCGACCATGCAAACACCAGCATCAACACCGGATAAGGCACCAGCACCGGATAAGGCAACACCACCGCTGCGGCGATCGGAGAGGCTTACGAAGCCTCCGGACAGACTGACCTACCAGAATTGGTAGTACACTTCACCCCGCCGGACTTAATTCTAAACAAGGGGTGAATGTGGTAAACCACGTTCACTATCGTATCACTGTTAGTAGTTAGCACTGTTCACCACTGTTCGTTATAACTGTATCACTGACCACTATTGTATCACGGTACGAGGTCGCCTCTTGCCACACTGCTATACCTGGGATGACCACTGCCGACTCCGCCTTGGCTCCACCCACCAGGCCAGGTATAAAGGTGAGCGACTGGCTGGTATTCCTCCTGCTTGGATCGGATCACCCACGAGAGTGGGCTCTGTTATTTAGTCAATAAAAACCTTTAGTCACCTTCGTAACTCTTCGCCTTTTATTGGAGGAATTGATAGGTATATCACGAGGTGAGACACTCGCCGCAGAATTCCCAGCCTTTGGCCTGCTCTTGTAGCCACAGTATTAATATGGCTGGTCCAGTTCAGTTTCTGATCAATGGTAACCCCCAGGATGTTGATAGTGGGGGATTCAGCGATGGTAATGCCATTGAATGTCAAGGGGAGATGGTTAGACTCTCGCTTGTTGGAGATGGTCATTGCCTGGCACTTGTGTGGTGCGAATGTTACTTGCCACTTGTCAGCTCAAGTCTGAATGTTGTCCAGGTCTTGCTGCATATGGACACGGACTGCGTCAGTATCTGACGAGTCTCGAATGGTGCTGAACAGTGTGCAATCATCAGCGAACATCCCCACTTCTGACCTTATGATGGAGGGAAGGTCATTGATGAAACAGCTGAAGATGGTTGGGCCTAGGACACTGCCCTGAGGAACTCCTGCAGTGATGTCATGTGATTGGGATGAATGACCTCCAACAACCACAGCCAACTTCCTTTGTGCTAGGTATGATTCCAACCAATGGAGAGTTTTCCCCTTGATTCCCATTGGCTTCAGTTTTGCTAGGGCTCCTTGATGCCACACTCGATCAAATGCTGCCTTGATGTCAAGGGCAGTCACTCTCACCTCACCTCTTGAGTTCAGCTCTTTTGTCCATGTTTGGACCAAGGCTGTAATGAGGTCAGGAGCTGAGTGGCCCTGGCAGAACCCAAACTGGGCGTCAGTTAGCAGGTTATTGCTGAGTAAGTGGCGCTTGATAGCACTGTCGACGACACCTTCCATCACTTTGCTGATGATTGAGAGTAGACTGATGGGACGGTAATTGGCCGGGTCGGATTTGTCCTGCTTTTTGTAGACAGGACATACTTGGGCAATTTTCCACATTGCCGGGTAGATGCCAGTGTTGTAGCTGTACTGGAACAGCTTGGCTAGGGACGCAGCTAGTTCTGGAGCACAAATCTTCAGTACAGGTAGACTATCCTTTATCCGAAAACCTCGGGACCAGCCGTGTTTCGGATTTCGGAAGGTATTTTATAAGACTGGGAAATTTGTCGGGGGTGGGTCGGGGGGGGTCCGCGGGGGGGTCGGGGGTCGGCGGGGTCGGCGGGGGGGTCGGCGGGGGTCCGCGGGGGGTCGGCGGGGGGGTCGGCGGGAGTCGGGGTCAGCGGGGGTCCGCGTGGGGTCGTCGGCGGGGGTCAGGGTCGTGCGCACGACTTATGCTGATCCTCTGCTCAGCGTAAGTCGTGCGCCACTCTGGTCATGTCGTGCGCACGACTTACGCTGAACGAAAAAACCTTCTGTTTTTAGAGGGTTTCGGTTTTCGGAAGTTCGGATAAAAGGTAGTCTACCTGTACTATTGCCGGAATGTTGTCAGGGCCCATAGCCTTTGCAGTATCCAGTGTCTTCAGCCGTTTCTTGACATCACGTGGAGTGAATTGAATGGGCTGAAGCCTGGCATCTGTGATGCTGGGGACCTCAGGAGGAGGCCGAGATGGATCATCCACTCAGCACTTCTGGCTGAAGATAGTTGCAAATGCTTCAGCCTTGTCTTTTGCACTCACGTGCTGGGCTCCACCATCATTGAGGATGGGGATATTTTTGGAGCCTCCTCCTCCTGTTAACTGTTTAATTGTCCACCACCACTCACGACTGGATGTGGCAGGACTGCAGAGCTTTGATTTGATCCGATGGTTGTGAGATCGCTTAGCTCTGTCTATCGCATGTTGCTTCCGTTGTTTGGCATGCAAGTAGTCCTGTGTTGTAGCCTCACCAGGTTGACACCTAATTTTTCGGTATGCCTGGTGCTGTTCCTGGCATGCTCTTCTGCACTCTTCGTTAAACCAGGGTTGATCTCCCGGCTTGATGGTAATGGTAGAGTGAGGGATATGCTGGGCCATGAGGTTACAGATTGTGGTTGAATACAATTCTGCTGCTGCTGATGGCCCACAGCGCCTCATGGATGCCCAGTTTTGAGTTGCCAGATCTGTTCGAAATCTGTCCCATTTAGCACGGTGGTAGTGCCACACAACACAGTGGAGGGTATCCTCAACATGAAGACGGGACTTCGTCTCCACAAGGACTGTGCGGTGGTCACTTCCACCAATGCTGTCATGGACAGATGCATCTGCAACAGGTAGATTGGTGAGGACGAGATCAAGTAGGATTTTCCCTCTTGTTGGTTCCCTCACCAACTGTCGCAGACCCAGTCTGGCAGCTATGTCTTCACAGAACTTCACAGAAACCCCACAGTGCAGATAGAGGCCATTTCGGCCCATCGAGCCTGCACCGACACATGTCCCACCCAATCCCCGTAACCCCACATATTTAATCCCCCTAACACTAAGTGTCAATTTATCATAGCCAATCAACCTAACCCGCACATCTTTGGACTGTGGGAGGAAACCGGAGCACCCGGAGGAAACCCACGCAAACACGGGGAGAATGTGCAAACTCCACACAGACAGTCACCCGAGGCCGGATTCGAACCCGGGTCCCTGGTGCTGTGAGGCAACAGTGCTAACCACTATGCCACCGAGAAAATGTCCTTTAGGACTCGGCCAGCTCGGTCAGTTGTGGTGCTACCGAGCCACTCTTGGTGATGGACATTGAAGTCCCCCACCCAGAGGACATTTTGTGCCCTTGCTACTCTCAGTGCTTCTTCCAGATTAATTCCTCTACTGGACATCAATGTTCAACAAAATGACAATTCATTACATATAGAAGCAGGTGGCATCGACCAAACAAAGAAGGGCTTCTTCTTTGGGTCAAGTTGTCTTAGGTATTGGATAAGAACTAAGTACCAGGAACCAGACAGTCTGGTTAAAATTTCCACAGATTAACAGTTACAAGTTAGCAGTTAACATTTAGCAATGTTGTTAACAGTGTGTATTCAATGTATTACTGGTAAATTCCCAGTATTAAGACTGTCTTTCTGTGACCTGAGCATAAGGTAGACAACCTCTCCTTTTTTAATAGGTTGGCTATTGTGGCGATGGGCAATCCCGCTATAATGCTCGGGCTTCACGTTTGTCGATCCCTATGGTGAGTCATCTTCTGTGATCACTGATTTCTTAGACAGGGAATTATAAACAAATTGCCTTTTCATTGATTAGGTCACCTCAAATGAGGTTCCCCTTATGGCATTTTAAGGTATTTAATATCAGGCAGCGTTCACCTAACAGTCGAGGGTTTAAAGAAAGGTTCCTGGACAGGTTAGAAGGTTAACCAAAGTTGTAAAGAGCTTTCTGAACAGGTATTCAAAAGCTTAGAGAAAATTTCTAAGTGGAAGTTGGAACATTTAAATTAATAATTTAATTTATTAGGCCAACAGAGGTCAAGACTACAAAGCATATCACAACAGTTAATTAAATAATTGAAGTTCCTAAGCAAGGCGAGAAACAGTAGTATAATTTTACAGAGAAAATGTTTTTAATGCAAGCTTAAATAAAACTAGGAAGAGAAGCGTTTGATAAAGTGTCACATAATAGGCTTGCCAGCCAAGTTGAAGCCCATGAAATAAAAGGGACAGAGGCAGCACGGATACGATATTGGCTAAGTGACAGGAAACAGAGAGTAGTGGTGAACGGTTGTTTTTCGGACTGGAGGAAGGTATACAGTGGTGTTCCCCAGGGGTCGGTACTAGGACCACTGCTTTTCTTGATGTATATCAATGACTTGGACTTGGGGGCACAGGGCACAATTTCAAAATTTGCAGATGACGCAAAACTTGGAAGTATAGTGAACAGTGAGGAGGAGAGTGATAGACTTCAGGAGGACATAGACAGGCTGGTGGAATGGGTGGACAAGTGGCAGATAAAATTAAAGGCAGAAAAGTATGAAGTGATACATTTTGGTAGGAAGAATGAGGAGAGGCAATATAAACTAAAGGGTACAATTCTAAAGGGAGTGCATGAACAGAGAGACCTGGAGGTGTATGTGCACAAATCGTTGAAGGTGGCAGGGCAGGTTCAGATAGCGGTTAAAAAAGCATACGGAATCCTGGGTTTCATAAATAGAGTACAAAAGCAAGCAAGTTATGATGAACCTTTATAAAACATTGGTCTGGCCTCAACTGGAGTGTTGTGTCTAATTCTGGGCACCGCACTTTAGGAAGGATGTGAAGGCCTTAGAGAGGGTGCAGAAAAGATTTACAAGAATGGTTCCAGGGATGAGGGACTTCAGTTATGTGGATAGACTAGAGAAGCTGGGATTGTTTTCCTTAGAGCAGGGAAGGTTGAGAGGAGATTTGATAGAGGTGTTCAAAATCATGAGGGGTCTGGACAAAGTAGAGAGAGAGAAACTGTTCCCATTGGCAGAAGGGTCGAGAACCAGAGGACGCAGATTTAAGGTGATTTGCAGAAGAACCAAAAGCGACATGAGGAAAAACTTTTTTACGCAGCGAGTGGTTAGGATCTGGAATGCACTGCCTGTAAGGGTGGTGGAGGTAGATACAATCGTGGCTTTCAAAAGGGAATTGGATAAATACCTGAAGGAAAAAAATTGCAGGGCTACGGGAAACGGGCGGGGGAGTGGGACTAGCTGAGGTGCTCTTGCAGCGAGCCAGCATGGGCTCGACGGGCCGAAAGGCCTCCTTCTGTGCTGTAACCATTCTATGACTCTATTCTAAGAAGACAACCAAAGAAAGAAAACAACAATTCAATGTGAAGCTGAATATGAATAAATATAAGTTCAAAGTGCTACAAAGGATGTTGACTAGATCACACTTGGAGTACTGTACACAGTTGGAGAAAGTGTGGAAAATATTTACAAGGATGTTAACCAGAATTGAGAAAATGCAACTATCAGGAAAGATTGAGCAGTCTGGGGCATTTTTCTCTGGAAAAAGAGAAGACGAAGAGGAGACCTGATAAAGGTTTTTAAAACTATGTAGGGATTTGGTAGGGTAGAGAAACTGTTTCCACTTGTGGGTGAGTCCAGAAGAAGGAGGCATACATATAAGATATCCACTAACAGATCAAATAAGGAATTTAGGAGGCATTTCTTTACACAGACAGCAGTGAGAATGTAGAGCTCCCTGTCACATAGAGTGGTTGAAACAGACAGCATTGACACATTTAAGAGGAGGCTTGGTGCATGCATGAGGGAGAAGGGAATAGAGGGATATGGGGGCAGGGTGGGATGAGGCAATAAAAGAGTTGGAGGAGCCTTTTGTGTTGTATAAACACCAGCAGAGACCAATTTTGCCCAATGGCCTGTTTCTGTGCCATAGATTCTATGTAACTCTATGTTAAAGAGGAGAATTGAGGTCAGCTTCACACGGGGTTTCAGTCAGTAAAAAGGAAGATGTTTTAAGATCTATTTCCAGCTTGCAAAAGCAGCACATGCTATCTACAAATGAACGCATGATTCCACGGATGCGTTATAAAGGGTAAGTGTTGATCGGAAGCCAAGATATATCATAAACTCACTTGTGGCGTCACTTTCGGTTTGTAGTAGAATTTGCAAAGAATTTTCCCACTCAGCAGAAATAATATTTTTTAATGCGGGTTACGGTGTATATACCCACAATTAATTCAGCCACAGTAATGTTGCAGTAAATATTGTGATAACTGGAGTGCTGGTACACAGCAAAAATGTTTAAAGCCCCATAATATTTTGGTGCTAAATCATTGCTGTGCCGAATACTGAAAAATTTTTATTGCCCAAATTCATTGTCAAAATTGTGTACAAGTCGCATAAACAAAGAGCAATTACATGAAATTCACTCAAGTGACCTATCCACTTTAATATTACATAAGAAATGTATTTATTTACAATTTTCTGCCTGAGGAGCTAGTTTTGAGGAGTACTATCAATCTCAGTAACAGATAATTCAGCCTGGACAATAAACCATTGGTTATAGCATCCACAAAATACTGTTACATGCTAAGCCACACTACTGACACCTGTTAGATAGTGATGACATTAAAACCTATTGTTCCAGGGTTCAGGACATAAAAAGCATGGAGCATCAAGCCGCTCCAATCATGAAGATGGCTCCTTCCACAGACTACCTGCAATCTACCACATCGTGGATTCCGCCCGATTTATTTAATCTCTGAGCGAAGGCGCTGCATAAAGACTCTAGGATCAGCAAAGACAACCAAGGGAAATTTCATAATATCTATTCATCCCACCTCCATTGATCAAGTCTGGCCAATTGCCCCAACAGCACAGGGAGCAGCATGCCTCGTGGAATGTTTGAAAGTAAGATGGCTTGGTTTCTCTGCTAGCTCCTGGGGATTCTGTTAGGAGTTCCTCCAATTGTCCCTTCCTGAAACTGGCTTCTGTAGTTGTTATGTATTTTGTGTTCTCCTCCCACCTGTGGTGGCGCTGTCACAGGAGATAAATGGTTGGGTGTTCTCTGTTAAGTTTAGCTCTCTTTGTTCGGAACTTGCCAGAACTTCCTTTCCTTCCAATAAAGCACTTCATGTTTGAATCTCTGAGCTCTGAGTCCTAAATTGTGACTAGGTAGAAAGGTACCGACACAACAAGTGGCAACGAGGAGCGGATGAATCTGTGTACGTTACGGGTGCAGTGAGTAAACAGAAATTTTAATTTGAAACGTGAGATGGCTACTATATTAGGAAAATTCGGTGATTTTGATGAAAATGTGGAGCAATGAAGCGCATATACGGAACGTTTTGACTATTTTGTATTGGCCAATGCGGTGGCAAATGAAAAGGTCGTGCCTACCTTTTTGAGTGTAATCGGGCCGAAGACATTCAATTTACTTCGCAGCCTTGTGCAGCCAGATAAGCCAGGAACTAAAACATATAAGCAACTAGTGGAAATTCTTGGAGCACATTTTTCACCAAAATCTCTGGTTATTGCTGAGAGATTTAGATTTCACAAACGGAATCAAGAGGAGGGGGAATCAGTGACGATGTTTATTGCTGCTTTAAAAAGGTTATCAGAACACTGCAAGTTCAAGGAGGTGCTGAATGACACCATTAGAGACAGACTCATGTGTGGTCTGCAAAATGCAGCCACACAGAAGCGCCTTCTTACTGAGGACAACCTTACTATTGAAAAGGCCACTGAAGTTAGTGTCTCCATGGAGATGGCGGAAAAGGAGGCTCACCAGTTGAGTTCAACAGGGAGAGTTCACAAGGTGTCGTCTGAGCCTAAAGGTGCGCGGAACGGCACATGTTACCGTTGTGGGAAAATGGGCCATCACGCTAATGACTGTTGGTGTATGGAGCTGGAATGCCGAAATTGTGGCAAAAAGGGTCACATTGAACGCGTCTGTAGAGGTAAAAAAAAGAACAGACAGAGCTGGGAAGCATGGAAGCAAAATGTCTGTATTTGGACAAGAGAGGAAAAAGAGTGTTCATTCAGTGCAGTATGATGGAACAAGCAAAACAGAGGGGAGCGACACCTCTGAGGAGGAAGAGGTGCACATACTGACGGTTGCAGGTGATTCAAATGGCTACTGGGTGTCACCACTGGTGGAGGGACAATCAGTGCGGATGGAGGTGGACACAGGCGCGGCTGTGTCCCTTGTTTCAGACACTGTCTACAACAAAATGCTAAAGCATCTTACCCTTCAGCCAACAAACATTGTGCTAAAGATGTATACCGGCGAACCTGTGGCCATGAGAGGCGTCATTGAGGTGACAGTTAAATTGAACGGACAGACTGCAAAACTGCCACTATATGTGGTAAAGGGAAATTACCCATCGCTACTGGGACGTGCGTGGCTAGAGAAAATCACGCTGGACTGGCCTGCAGTCCGCATGATGTCAAAAGGGGAGTCAGGTCTGACTGCAGTGTTAAACAAACATGCAGAACTCTTCAATGGGGAACTTGGGAGCATGAAAAAGATCAGCGTGAGACTGGACATTAAACCTGACAGCAAGCCGAAGTTTCACAAAGCCCGACTTGTACCCTATGCAATTAGGCCAAAAGTTGAGGCTAACTTGGAGGCCTTAGTCGAGAATGGAGTCCTGGAGCCTGTGAGCGTGAGCAAATGGGCCACACCCATTGTTCCTGTCCTGAAAAAGGATGGATCTGTTCGAATCTGCGGGGATTTTAAAGTGACTATTAACCCGGTGCTGTCTGCGGAACAGTACCCTCTTCCCCCTCATTGATGATCTTTTTACGGGCCTGGCCAGAGGGCAAAAGTTCAGCAAAATAGACTTATGCCAGGCTTATCTACAAATGCATGTCAATGACAAATCAAAGGAGCTGCTGACAATTGTGACACACAAGGGGCTATACAGGTACTGCCGCCTTCCATTTGGAATTATGTCGGCCCCTGCTCTATTCCAAAGGGCAATGGATCAGATTTTGAGTGGACTGCCAGGAGTCCAGTGCTACCTGGACGACATCCTTGTCACTGGGACAAATGAGGGGGATCATCTTCTGAACTTGGATGCGACACTACAACGACTGAAAGAGTACGGACTCAGAGTTCGTAAAGACAAATGTGAATTCTTTCAGTCTTCAGTTGAGTACCTGGGGCATGTAATTGACGCTACTGGCCTGCATAAGGCGCCGTCAAAGGTCAAGGCGATCGTGGAGGCCCCAGCACCCCAGAATGTGAGCCAGTTACGTTCATTTCTGGGGCTACTTAACTACTATGGGAAGTTTATTCCAGACTTAGCAACATTGCTGAAGCCGTTACATCAGTTGCTATGTCAAGGCAAAACATGGAAATGGACTGAACTGTGCAATGAAGCTTTCGCCCAAGCAAAGAAAGCATTGCTGAAATCGGAGGTCCTGACACACGTCGACCCAAAGCTACCCGTGCAGCTAGCATGTGATGCATCACCATATGGTGTGGGAGCAGTCATATCCCACATCATGCCTTCGGGTGAAGAGAAACCTATCGCCTTCGCATCACGCACCTTGAACAAGGCCGAGAGTAACTATGCGCAGATCGAGCGCGAGGCCTTGGGAATCGTTTTTGGAATTCGAAAATTTCATCAGTACCTGTTTGGGAGAAGGTTCACACTCCTGATGGACCACCGTCCATTGACTTCAATCTTCGGGCCCCACACCGGAATTCCGTCTCTCGCTGCAAGCAGGATGCAAAGGTGGGCTTTACTGTTGTCAGGACACACATACGACATCAAATATCGCAAATCAGACTTGCACGGCAACGCAGACGGTCTCTCGAGGCTACCCTTGCCTGTTACTCCCCCAGAGCCTTGTCAGATAGACATCTTCTACTTTAGACAAGTGGAGGGAGCACCTGTCACTGCAGTTCAGGTGCGAAGGTACACCCGCAACGATCCAGTCCTGTCTGAGGTAATGGACGATGTCATTCGAGGGAGAGCTATAGGAGATTCTCCTAGTTTGAAACCTTATGTTTCAAAAAGAAATGAGCTCTCCATCCAGGCAGGTTGTCTTCTTTGGGGACGCCGTGTCATCATTCCGCCACCTCTGAGGGAACCTATACTGCAACAACTTCATACAGGCCACAGTGGGATGGTTCGGATGAAGGAAATGGCAAGAAGCTACTTCTGGTGGCCAGGTCTCGATGGGAATATTGAGGAGAAAGCCAAAACATGTTCCCCATGTCAAAGGGTCCGGAATGTTCCACAGCTGGCAACCCTACACCCCTGGGATTGGCCTGCAGAAGTGTGGCAGCGAGTACATGTGGACTTCGCCTGTCCTTTCGAAGGGAAGATGTTTATGGTGGTTGTGAATGCTCGTAGCAAGTGGCCGGAGGTCGCTGTGATGAGGTCTACCATGGCAGAGAAAACAATTGAGAAACTTGGTGAGATGTTCAGCCGTTATGGCTCACCGGAACAACTCGTAAGTGACAATGGTCCACAATTTGTATCACAGGAGTTTGCAACCTTCCTGCATGTGAATGGTGTCCAACACATCAGGTCTGCGCCCTATCATCCCTCCACTAACGGCCAGGCAGAAAGGTTCGTGCAAACTTTGAAGCACGCCTTGAAGGCATCACAAGGTCAGGGCTCAATCCACCAATGTCTGAACAGCTTCCTGTTGTCCTACAGGAACGAGCCGCATGCCACAACCAAAACTTCCCCCGCTTCGCTCATGATGAAGAGGCAGTTGCGGACAAGTTTTGACTTACTCAAACCTCCAAGGGCAGAGCAGGTTGTCCATCGTCAACAACAAGCTCAAGTTGAAAAGAGAGAGAAAAGAGCCAAGGAGAGACGGTTTCATCCGGGAGAGCACGTCCTAGCTCGAAACTACAACACTGGACCGAAATGGGTGCCTGCTACGGTGATCGCGCAGACGGGCCCTGTGTCTTACACGGTTGAGACTGCTGAGGACGTCGTCTGGAGAAGACACACAGATCAACTGTTGCTAGGAGCAGAGACAGCCATAGAAACATAGAGATAGGAACAGGAGTAGGCCATTCGGCCCTTCGAGCCTGCTCCGCCATTCAATGAGATCATGGCTGATCTTCGTCTGAGATCATAGCTGATCTTACCAGTTCAGTACCCCGTCCCCGCCTTTTCTCCGTAACCCTTAATCCCCTTAGCCTTCAGAAATATATCCAATTCTCTCTTGAAAATATTTATTGAATTAGCCTTCACAGCCCTCTGTGGCAGGGAATTCCACAGGCTCACCACTCTTTGAGTGAAGAAATTCTTCCTCATCTCTGTTTTAAATGATTTGCCCGCTATTTTTAGACTGTGGCCCCTGGTTCTGTGCTCCCCTGCCATTGGAAACATTCTCTCTGAATTCAGCCTGTCCAGGCCTGCCATAATTTTATATGTTTCGATGAGATCCCCTCTCAATCTTCTAAACTCCAGTGAGTACAAGCCCAAACTATTCAATCTCTCCTCGTAGGTCATTCCCGCCATTCCAGGTATCAGCCTGGTGAATCGCCGCTGCACTCTTTCCATGGCAAGAACATCCTTCCGCAGATGGGGCGACCAAAACTGTACACAATACTCCAGATGCGGTCTCACCAGCACCTTGTACAGCTGTAGTAAGGTATCCCTATTCCTATACTCGAACCCCCTTGATATGAAGGCCAACATACCATTTGCCTTCTTAATCGCCTGTTGCACCTGCATGCTCTCCTTCAGTGACTGGTGCACAAGAACACCCAGGTCCCTCTGCACTTCCCCATCTCCCAATCTATTGCCATTTAGATAATAATCCACCCTCCTGTTTTTACCCCCAAAGTGGATAACCTCGCATTTATCCACATTATAGTGCATCTGCCACGTATCCGCCCATTCCCCCAACCTGTCCAAATCGCACTGTAGCCTCCTGACATCCTCATCAGAGCCCACCCCTCCTCCTAGTTTAGTGTCGTCAGCGAATTTGGAAATATTGCATCCAATTCCCTGATCCAGATCATTTATATATATTGTGAACAGCTGGGGTCCCAGGAGAGATCCTTGCGGCACCCCGCTGGTCACTGCCTGCCACTCCGAAAACGAGCCGTTTATTCCAACTCTCTGTTTTCTATCCGCCAGCCAGTTCTCTATCCACGTTAATACTTTGCCCCCAATCCCACGAGCCTTAATTTTGCATGATAATCTTTTGTGTGGAACCTTATCGAAGGCTTTCTGGAAGTCAAGGTACACCACATCCACTGGCTCTCCCCCATCTATTTTACCAGTTACTTCCTCAAAAAATTCCAGCAGATTAGTCAAACACGATTTACCCTTTGTAAATCCATGTTGACTCTGTCCGATCCTTTCCCCATTTGTCAAGTGCTCCGCTATTTTATCCTTAATAATGGACTCTAGCATTTTGCCCACAACCGATGTAAGGCTTACTGGTCTATAATTCCCTGCTTTCTCTCTACCCCCCTTTTTAAATATTGGGGTAACATTAGCTACCCTCCAATCCACGGGTACTGTTCCCGAGTCAATGGAGTTCCGGAAGATGATCCTTAGAGCATCTGCTATCTCCAGGGCCACCTCCTTAAGTACCCTAGGATGTAGTTTATCAGGCCCCGGGGATTTGTCGGCCTTCAGTCCCCTCAACTTACCCAACACCATATCCCTAGAGATACTAATTTCTGTCAGCTCCTCCCTCTCATTAGTCCCTATGTTTGCCGATATTCCTGGGAGGTTATTTGTGTCCTCCTTTGTGAATACAGAACCAAAGTATGAGTTTAATTGGTCTGCCATTTCCTTATTCTCCATTATATATTCTCCCGAATCGGACTGCAAGGGACCGACTTGGGATTTTACCAGTCTTTTCCTCCTGATATACCGATAAAAGCTTTTGCAGTCTGTCTTTATGTTTGCTGCAAGTTTACTTTCGTATTCTATTTTCCCCTTCCTGATTAATCCCTTTGTCCTCTTTTGCTGTATCCTGTACTGCCCCCAATCTTCCGGTCTGGTGCTTTTTTTTGCCAGTTGATATGCCCTTTTTTTTGATTTTATGCTGTCCCTAATTTCCCTCGTTATCCACGGTTGAGTCACCTTTTTAGGTTTATTTTTATGCCAAACCGGTATAAACATGTTCTGGAATTCTTCCATTCTATCTTTGAATGCTTGCCATTGTCTATCCACTGTCAATCCCCCCAGAAACACCACCCAATCAATCTTACCCAATTCCCGTCTCATACCCTCGTAATTCCCTTTATTTAAGTTCTGGACCTTAGTCTCTGATTCAATTTCCTCACTCTCCTTCTCGACTGAGAGCTCGATCATATTATGATCGCTCTGACCCAAGGGGCCTCGTACAAGAAGATTGCTGATAAGTCCCTTCTCATTGCACAATACCCAGTCTAAAATGGCCTGATCTCGAGTCGGCTCCTCGACATATTGGTCCAGATAACCGTCCCGAAAACATTCCAGGAATTCCTCCTCCTCAGAATTTTTACTAATTTGGGTAGTCCAATCAATATGTAAATTAAAGTCACCCATGATGACAGCTGTGCTCTTATCGCACGCTTCTCTAATTTCCCTTTTTATGCCTTCCCTCACCTCCATATTACTATTTGGAGGCCTATATATCACACCCACTAACGTTTTCCTCCCCTTGCTATTTCTCATTTCTACCCATACAGATTCCGTTTCATCCTAGTTAATATCCTTCCTTTCCATTGCATTAATCCCCTCCTTTACCAGCAATGCTACCCCACCTCCCCTGCCTTTTTGCCGATCCTTCCTAAATATTGTATATCCCTGGATGTTAAGTTCCCAGCCTTGCCCACCCTGCAGCCACGTTTCTGTAATCCCAATCAAATCATACTTGTTTACCTCTATTTCACAGAGGCTCCAACGGCTGGTTGGCCTGAACTGTTTCCGGATGATACCGCAAACCAGCATCCTTTGCCACAGTGCTCTTCTCCAACACAGGAAGTCAAACAGACTGTTCTACCTGTGCAAACTCCTGACTTTCGACTGACACAGGCACCTTCTCCATCCAGGCCTGTGTCAATGCCTACTGCTGTGGAAACCAGCGATGACTGCCGGTATCCTGTCAGAGAGCGGCGGCCTCCAAGACGCTTGGATCTGTAGCCTTAGTGACTTACCCACAAGACTGGGGCAGAATAAACCCCAGGGTAAAGTCAGGGGTTGAGGCAGTCTAGCTCTACCCTAGGTTTGTTGAGTGCATTGAAAGTAACTTACCTGTTGAGGAATAATGTGGACCTTCCTTTTAAGAGGGGAGGAAATGTTATGTATTTTGTGTTCTCCTCCCACCTGTGGTGGCGCTGTCACAGGAGATAAATGGTTGGGTGTTCTCTGTTAAGTTTAGCTCTCTTTGTTCGGAACTTGCCAGAACTTCCTTTCCTTCCAATAAAGCACTTCATGTTTGAATCTCTGAGTTCTGAGTCCTAAATTGTGTCTAGGTAGAAAGGTACCGACACAACAGTAGTTACTACCATTTACCAGAGAATCTGTATTCAAAACAGAAATAGTGTTCATCTAAACAATCTATCAAGTAAAGGTGAAATGAAGCAGAAATTTTGTAATCCATTTGAGATGTTATACTGTGATATTTCATCAATTTTGTTTTTAATCAATGAGGGTGAGAAGTTCCTCCATGCTTTACATGTATATCCCACAGGCAAAGTCATGTACACATGTTAACTATGGGATAACTGTAATACATGGAAGATTTTCTCCATTGAGTGCCTTGTGGTAAGCTTGACATGGTGATATGATTTCTTCATACCTTATATAAAAGTTCAAGATTTAAATTCAACCATTTGGAAACAACATGGAATTGTCCATCCTATTGTAATATTAACATTCTAATATATGGATTTAAATGAACACAGTCAGATAGTAAAGATTCTTGTACATGGACTCTCTGAAATGCTATTTATTAAAATGGCCCTGAATTTGCGGTCAGCGGCGAAGTGACGGCGCTCACCGCTGACCTCGAAGAAAGCTGCCCACAAAGATCTAGCGATATCTGTGGTGTAAGTTTCAGCTCTCCCAACCTTTGTTTGAATCTGGTGCCAAATCAAGCGAATCTCCAGCATCCAGCAACAGTGATGTTATCAAGCAGTTTGCGTAGCCAATTATAATGAAGAATTCTCATAGACAGCAAACCAGGAAGTAAAATGCACAGATTCTAAATTATTTTTTATAAATTTTATAGTGAAGAAAATAAAGATTGGGACATACACATAGGATTAAGGTAGAAGCTGATATATAAACAAATTAAAAAATATATTATTTTAAAAACCATATAATTTTTTATCATATTAATGGAAAAATTTGACATTCCACAAATATAAAATTAGTTTTTCAGGGCCAGAACAGTTGTTCAGCAGTAAATATGCTGTTAAAAACCCAGTTACACCTCTTTCAACAAGTTTAACTTTTTGGGGGTGGGGGGAGCTTTAACAGCGATATTCCAGCGTAATAGGGGACATTTTTGTCCATCAGTATGGTTTGAATTGATTGCCCACTCTGGGGAGTTCCACAACGCAACCTGTGGCGGACCAGGGAATGACTGACCACAATTTCTAGGCTTCCGCGTTTATCTGCACATGTGCTAAATCCTGAAATTGCTGTCAGTTTCAGATGGGTAATGACAGTGAATGCTAACAGTTTTGCTGTAATTACCACTGCAAAATCCAGGCCCATGGCTATTCAAACATACAGATCAATAATAACTGAGCAGCTTTTCGCACTCAAGTTACTTGCAAAAATGCATAATTTGGCCACTTGAAAAAGGTTGTTTGATCAATTTCACATTTATCAAATGCAGCAGTTAGTTCTGGCAAATTAAACATTTTCAATATTTTTGAACACAGTATTAGTATGGAGAGTCCCTGAGACGGGAATAGCACAGGTTACATGCAGAATAAAGCTTCCACTACACTACCTCATGGTAATCCCACGTAACCACCAAGTGCCTGACTAATGGGTATTTCTAAGCACATTCCAAAAGTAAATGTTTACTTTCCAAAAATACCTGGGACTTTTCACTTAAATAAAATACTTTTAGAGTGACAATGTAATGAATATTCAGCAGCATCTAAAAAGTTTAAGAACGTGTCAAATCAGCACATTAATTTTATTAATACTTCATGTTCAATGCTCCTGAGCTCGCCATTCTTGTTTCTAATAAGTTGCAAAAATGTCATTATGCTCTTCCTCATCCTTACATCTTCACTTGTTGAAATCAGGGCTCATCCCACAGTATTCTATTCTAACTCAAACTTCCCCAGGACCTCAGGACCGTGGAACCTATTACCTTCCTCCTTCTTTCCTTCCTCTTGCAAACTTCAAACTTTTAAAACCAAAATAACAGAAAACGCTGGAAAAACTCAGGCAACATCCGTGGAGAGAGAAACAGAGTTAACGTTTCAGGTCGAAACCCTTCTTCAGAACTTTAAAACCAAGTTGGGCAATGTCTAATCATTACTTTCTGCTTTACCTCACCTTCTTATCTTCCTACATTAATGGTCATGGCCATTCTTCAAATCATCTCTAATGTCAGGATTCTACAAGGCATTGCAAGAGATGAAGGGCTCGATTTTCCAAGCCCCGAGGAGGCGGGTTTGGAGGCGGGAGTGGTGGGAAAATTGCAGAACCCATCCCGCCCCCAACCCGCCTTCGTGCCAATGTCCCAGGAGGCGGGTACCCGACCTGTGCTTGGAGCCGCCTCCCCGAGGTGGGAAGGGGATTAGTGCCAATTAACTGCCTGTTAACAGGTAGTTAACAGGCAGTTTTTTGCCTAATCCCTATTTTTAGCCCTGAAGTGTAGGTTGTCCGACGGCTCCGAACCACGCCAAGTTAGCGAGGCGGACCGTCGGTCTGCAGGGGTTGGAAGGGTCGAGATGTCCATTGTGCAGGTGAGTGATGGGCATATGTATGCAGAGGTAAGTGTGTGAGGTAAGTGTAAAGTGTTTTAATAAGTTTTACTTACCTTTACTTTCTCCTGCAGGCTTCCTTCCTTCAGTTCTTGAGAGTCCCTCAGCTCACCGGCACAGAAAGCAGAATGGCCGCTGAACTGTCAAAAGCTGCAGCCTCTGCTTTCTGGTCTGGAGATCTCTCTAACTGAGTCTGAGTAGAAGGACTCAAGTTAGAAGACAGATTGTCAGTGTTTGACAGCTTCACAGAGCTGTCAAACGCTGATTTTTCATCTGTCAAAAGCTCTTGACAGATGAAATGTCAATCACTGACGTCACCAGTAACCAGGTGTCCCTTAATTGGCCTGCTGAGCCCGCTGGGCGGGCATAACAAGGTCAATCAAGGAAAAATAGCGTGGGTTGGCCACAAGTCGATGGAGGCAGGACTACAACCCAAAAACCGCCTCCAAAAGCTCCCCATTGACAAAATCGAGCCCGAAGTCTCCACTTGCCCCTTACAAGGCTAATGAGGACTGTGACTTCTTAAGAAAAAGGGGGCAGCAGGGGCACAATCTTCTACTTTCTGGGATCACCAACATCCCTTGGACTAGGCACAGTATGTGCATTTTGTGGTCTCTGAGGGCAGGTGGGCACCCAAGATGTGGGTGTCTGCCACTGCCATGTAAAATGGGGAACCTCCTCCTAACCCCAGAAAGTTGTCCGATAAGTAATGGAGGTTCCTGGCATGTGCATCCCAGCATTTATTTGCCCCTGCCCCATGAGGTTTTAGCGCTCCCATCCACCCAACCTGCAGTGCAACGTTGCAGGGAGTCAAGGGATATTGGGATAGAGCGGGAAGGTGGAGTTGAAGTCAAAGCTCAGCCATGATCTTACTAATGGTGGAGCAGGCTCGAGGGGCCATATGGCCTACTCCTGCTCCTAATTCTTATGTTTCCCAAAAAAAGGTTAGCCATAGAACACTGGGTGCTGATGTGCTGCTAAAATAATGCAGTCCCTTTATATGGTTACTTAATTTAATTGTAGTTAATCTCATGTCAGTAGCAAATCAGCATTCAAAAAGGTTAAAAAAAAACCCTTAACAATATTTTTTCTAGCATGTACATTTCCACATCAATCCGTCAAGAGCACCAGCAACCTCTCTGTGTCAACTTTTATCTTTCTTTAGCAGACCAGTGCTGCATGTATTTCAAATTATTGGATTGGATTTTTGATGTATAATTCAGTAGAATCTTTCATGTATTAGTTTCTGAATTGAGTGCCATAGCAAACTAGCATTGAACTGTCACCAGCAACTCAGACTTAAAAGGTGAACCTGTTACTGTGGATTCTCAGTGAACTGAAAGATATCATTGTCTTTATTGTCATAAGAACAAAAGAATTAGGAGCAGGCCAAACGGCCCTTCGAGCCTGCTCCACCATTCAATAAGATCATGGCTGAGCTTCAACCTCAACTCCACTTTCCCGTCGGATCCCCATATCCCTTGATTCCCCTAGAGTCCAAAAATCTCTCTCAACCATGAAGGAACTCAACGATTCAGTATCCACAGCCCTTTCGGGTAAAGAATTCCAAAGATTCACAACCCTCTGAGTGAAGAAATTCCTCCTCATCTCAGTCTTAAATGGCTGACGCCTTATCCTGAGACTATGCCCCCTCGTTCTAGACTCTCCAGTCAGGGGAAACAACCTCTCAGCATCTACCCTATCAATCCGCTTCTGCCTCTGGGTTACCGACGTCAGGACACCATGTCAGGTAAGTGTGGTGTGTCTTAAGTCTGCTGTAGTGTTTCTGTGTTGATGACAGCTGCAGACGTAGTGTGAAGGATCCAATGGTGCACTGGTGAGTTTCAGAGGTAAGAAAATGTTGGGAAAATCATTTTTAATGCATTTACACTTTTCTGTGGGTAACAAGTTTTGAATTGGATGTTTAGTCCCAACTCATTGGGAGAACCTCTCTCACCAGTGACAGATCGCTTCTGTAACCTCACCTGCAGCTGCCATCTGTTCTAGCCTATGGAGGGAGTCATTGGAGAGCCTGGGTACAAGAACTCACCTTTGTACAGTGATTGTCAGTGTTTGCAGCACCTCATGCTGTCAAACACTGAGAAATGAGCTGTCAAAAAAAAATTGTTCGTGGTCCCTTTAAGAAAACTGGCAGATGACGCATCATCAAATGAATTCATCTAACCGGCTTCCTCTTAATTGGCTGGTAAGCCCGCAGGCTTAACAAAGTCAATCAAGGAAAAATCACATCCTTGGCCTGGATGCAGTTGGAGGCGGGACTGGAAGCTGGAAACCAGCTGACCCGCTCCCAAGTCGCATCCATTTACAAAATCGCGGCCAAAATATTTGTTTAACGTCTCTGCCATTTCCTTATTCCCTATTATAATTTCTCCTGTCTCATCCTCTAAGGGACCAACAGCTACTTTTGCTACTCTCTTCATTTTTACATGCTTGTACAAGCTCTTACAATCTGTTTTTATATTTCTTGCTAGTTTAGTCTCACATTCTATCTTCTTCCTTTTTATCAATTTTTTGTTCATCCTTTGCTGGTTTCTAAAGCTCTCCCAATTCTTAGGCTTATTACTATACTTCATAACATTATAAGCCTCTTCTTTTAATCTAATATTATCGTTAACTTCTTCAGTTAGCCACAGATGGATCAATTTTCCTGTGGCATTTTTATTTCTCAATGGAATGTATATTCATTGAGAATTTTGGAATATTTCTTTAAATGTTTGCCATTGCTTATCTACCTTCATACCTTTAAATCTAATTTACCAATCTACCTTAGCTAACTCACCCCTCATACCTATATAAGTGGCTTTATTTAAGTTTAAGACTCTCGTTTTGTACTTAGAATTTTACATTGAGTTTGAGAGTGAAATATTTATCATATTATGATCACTCTTACCCAGAGGATCCTTTACTATGAGATTATGAATTAACCCTGTCTTATTACACAATACAAGATCTAAAATAACCTGTTCCTTGGTTGGTTCCATGATGGATTGTTCTAGGGAACTGTCTCAAATGCATTCCATGAACTTGTCCTCCAGACTACCTTTGCCAATTTGATTTGCCCAGTCTATATGAAGATTAAAGTCCCCCACGATTATTGTATTGTCTTCATAAATACAGAGTCCCAGTGTCATAAAGAACCATCCTTAGGTGGTTTGCCAATAAGTAGGATTCCAGAATACATAGAATAAATTTAACGTTATCGCCAGAAATCTTTATTATCTGGATATTTGCAGAAACTTTATAAAGTGGTAGAGGCATTATAGAAAAGATAGCAAGTATACAGTCACGTGTTAGGATATTAGGGCAGTGGAAAACAGGAAAAAGTGAGCATTGCCTTCCATTTAGTGGGACATTGCCTTTATTTCAGGATTTATTTTGTTTTACAAGAGATGAGCTTTAATTATTTAAAAAGCTGTTTGTTTTATTCTTCTCTCCCACATAATCCTCTGCCTAGTGTTGTGAATTATGTGCTGGAAAAATACAACTGATAGCATTATATCTGTGAGGCACAGTGCTGGCTCCTATTCCCTGTGAATAATATTCCACAATGATGTCATGACAATCCACAGAACCAACTCATAAAATAAAGCATCATCTCATAAATTAAAGTGCTGGACACTTTTGCAAAAGGTTACTTCTTTTTGTCAGACTGTCCTTTCTGATCTAGGTTTCTTTGAGGTTGTTTGGTACTTCCCTTTAATTTGATTTTTTTTCTTCTAATAAGATGGTCCTAAATGGAACTGGACCAATTAAATACAAGTGGTCCTCAACCATTGCTGCCAATACATAACAAGTGCCCCCTCTTAAATGAGAAATGCCAAAAAACAAATTGAAACCAATCTAATTGGGATTGCCTTTAAAGCAAGTGTGTAAAACTATGATACTGTGAAGTAAAATATAATGGAATACCTAGTTTAGGATATATTCCTTTATTGACAGACTCGAATCAATCCTATCTGTTCTTTTTTGACGATTCCACATTGTATTCACCAACTTCCTTCTATGGTGGAGATAAAAGTAATAGGGGGGGAAATTGGCTCAAGCCCCTTTTGGGACAATAACTTCACTGGAGCGCTACTTTTAGCACCCCGAAAAAGTTAGTGCCCCCGAAATTCAATGGTCGCACCCCAAGTAGAAGGCGGGGCACTACTGGAAGTGTTCCTCCTCCTCCTTGGGGCGCTCCCATTGAATATCATGGCGCTACGTGCAGCAGCGCAACGCATGCCATCACATAGCGCCACAGTACTGCAGGCCTTCCTCCCCTATTAAAGGGGAGGGGCCTAGCGCAGCGCACGCTGGGGCCCTGCTGGACCACCGGAGAGCGGGGTGACGGCAAAAAAGCCCGACACTCAAGAGCAGTGCTGGGCTGACGCATCGTGGCCGGCACCCCATAGGAGGAGGCCAGAGAGGGCAGGTGCTGGCAGGCGCCCCCCCAAAAAAATGGCTGCCCAGCACCTGCCCTTTAATTATCGCCGCCCAGGCCACAAAAACGCCACCCTGACCCTGTCGGACATAACGCCCGGTGGTAGGTCAGGAGGTGCGAGCCAACTCTGTGACCGGAGCACGAGCGGGGCGCTGTGCACGGCGATGACATCCTATGGGCTGCCGTTGCTGCTAAGCTCCCCCTGAATTTCGCAGGAGGCATTAGTGGTGCTGCACCCGGCCGCTAGGTGCTTTGCGCTCCGTTAGCGACCCCTAACGGGAGGCACAAGCAACCGTATTTTTCCCCCATATTCCCCTGAGTGTGCACTGCTGTAGTAATGGTCTCCTGAGTGTGTATTCCTGTAGTAATGGTCTCCTGAGTGTGTATTGCTGCGGTAATGGTCTCCTGAGTGTGTATTGCTGCGGTAATGGTCTCCTGAGTGTGTATTGCTGTGGTAATGGTCTCCTGAGTGTGTATTGCTGTAGTAATGGTCTCCTGAGTGTGTATTGCTGTAGTAATGGTCTCTTGAGTGTGTATTGCTGTAGTAATGGTCTCCTGAGTGTGTATTGCTGTAGTAATGGTCTCCTGAGTGTGTATTCCTGTAGTAATGGTCTCTTGAGTGTGTATTGCTGTAGTAATGGTCTCTTGAGTGTGTATTGCTGTAGTAATGGTCTCCTGAGTGTGTATTGCTGCAGTAATGGTCTCCTGAGTGTGTATTGCTGCGGTAATGGTCTCCTGAGTGTGTATTGCTGCGGTAATGGTCTCCTGAGTGTGTATTGCTGCAGTAATGGTCTCCTGAGTGTGTATTCCTGTAGTAATGGTCTCCTGAGTGTGTATTGCTGCGGTAATGGTCTCCTGAGTGTGTATTCCTGTAGTAATGGTCTCCTGATTGTGTATTGCTGTAGTAATGGTCTCTTGAGTGTGTATTGCTGTAGTAATGGTCTCCTGAGTGTGTATTCCTGTAGTAATGGTCTCCTGAGTGTGTATTGCTGCGGTAATGGTCTCCTGAGTGTGTATTCCTGTAGTAATGGTCTCTTGAGTGTGTATTGCTGTAGTAATGGTCTCCTGAGTGTGTATTGCTGCAGTAATGGTCTCCTGAGTGTGTATTGCTGCAGTAATGGTCTCCTGAGTGTGTATTGCTGTAGTAATGGTCTCCTGAGTGTGTATTGCTGCAGTAATGGTCTCGTGAGTGTGTATTGCTGCAGTAATGGTCTCTTGAGTGTGTATTGAAGAACAACAAGGCCTCAGGAGCAGATGGAATCCCCGCCGAGGCACTAAAGCATTGGCGGAGAAGCACTAGCGCAAATTCATGAACTAATTTATCTTATCTGGAAGGAGGAGAGCATGCCAGGGGATCTCAGAGATGCCGTAATTGTGACAAGCTTCAAGAAAGGTGACAAGTCCGATTGCGGTAATTACAGAGGAGTTTCCCTGCTGTCTGCCACAGGGAAAGTAATCGCAATAATCCTCCTCAATCGTCTTCTTCCAGTGGCCGAAGAGTTCCTCCCAGAATCGCAATGCGGATTCCGCCCACTAAGGGGCACAATGGACATGATCTTCACCGCACGTCAATTACAAGAGAAATGCAGGGAACAGCACCAACCGCTGTACATGGCCTTCTTTGATCTCACAAAGGCCTTCAACACTGTCAACTGTGAGGGATTATGGAGCATCCTCCTCAAATTCGGCTGCCCTCAAAGGTTTGTCACCATTCTCCGCCTGCTTCATGACGACATGCAAGCCGTGATCCTGACCAACGGTTCCACCACAGTCCCAATTCACGTACGAACCAGAGTCAAGCAAGGCTGTGTCATCGCACCAACGCTCTTCTCAATTTTCCTTGCTGCAATGCTCCATCTCACCCTCAGTAAGCTCCCCACTGGAGTGGAGCTAATTTACAGAACAAATGGGAAACTGTTCAACCTCCGTTGCCTCCAGTCCAGATCCAAGGTCATTTCATCCTCTGTCGTCGAATTACAGTATGCAGACGACGCTTGCGTCTGAGCTCACTCGGAGGTCGAACTCCAAACCATCATCAACACCTTCACCGAAGCGTACGAGAGCATGGACCTTACACTAAACATCCGTAAGACAAAGGTCCTCTACCAACCTGCCCCCACCACACAGTGCTGCCCCCCGATTATCAGAATCCACGCCAAGGCCTTGGACAATGTGGACCACTTTACATACCTCGGGAGCCTACTGTCAGCAAGGGCAGACGTTGACGACGAAGTCCAACACCGCCTTCAGTGTGCCAGTGCAGCCTTCGGTCGCCTGAGGAAGAAAGTGTTTGAAGACCAGGACCACAAACCTGGCACTAAGCTCATGGTCTACAGAGCAGCAGTGATACCCTCCCTGCTGTATGCCTCAGAGACATGGACCATGTACAGCAGGCACCTCAAAGCACTGGAGAGGTACCACCATCGCTGCCTCCGCAAGATCCTGCAAATCCATTGGCAGGATAGGCGCACCAATGTCAGTGTTCTTGCTCAGGCCAACATCCCCAGCATCGAAGCTTTGACCACACTCAATCAGCTCTGATGGACGGGTCACATTGTCTGCATGCCCGATACGAGACTCCTGAAACAAGCGCTCTACTCGGAGCTCCGGCACGGCAAGAGAGACCCAGGTGGGCAGAGGAAACGCTTCAAGGACACCCTCAAAGCCTCCTTGAAAAAGTATAACATCCCCACCGACACCTGGGAATCCCTGGCCCAAGACCTCACAAAGTGGAGGAGAAGCATCCGGGAAGGCGCTGAACACCTTGAGTCTCTTGGACAGGAGCAAGCGGAAGCCAAGCGCAGGCAGCGCAAGGAGCGCACATCAACCCAAGCAACCCACCCACCCGCCCCTTCAACCACCGTCTGCCCCACCTGTGACAGAGACCGTAGGTCCCGCATTGGACTTATCAGTCACCTGAGAACTCATTTTTAATGTGGAAGCAAGTCATCCTTGGTTCCGAGGGACAGCCTAAGAAGATTGCTGCAGTAATGGTCTCCTGAGTGTGTATTGCTGCAGTAATGGTCTCCTGAGTGTGTATTGCTGCAGTAATGGTCTCCTGAGTGTGTATTGCTGCAGTAATGGTCTCCTGAGTGTGTATTGCTGCAGTAATGGTCTCCTGAGTGTGTATTGCTGCAGTAATGGTCTCCTGAGTGTGTATTGCTGCAGTAATGGTCTCCTGAGTGTGTATTGCTGCAGTAATGGTCTCCTGAGTGTGTATTGCTGCAGTAATGGTCTCCTGAGTGTGTATTGCTGCAGTAATGGTCTCCTGAGTGTGTATTGCTGTAGTAATGGTCTCCTGAGTGTGTATTGCTCTAGTAATGGTCTCCTGAGTGTGTGTTGCTGCATTATTGTTCGAAAGAATTGTAATGCTGTAGTGATGCACCAGATGCTGTTAGCAGGCTGTGTAAATATACTGCAGACATTTAATGGTCAGCAATATTGTTTTGCAACAATAACTAGATGATACCCAATCGGCAGTGATGGTGTATGAAAAACACACCAGAGTGGGTTTTCCTTTGGATGTCGCTCAAATGGTGGAGTCTGTTCACTTCAAATCAAATACTATTAGCTTTAATCTGAAAGAAAAATCTGTTTTTACTCACCTGTCTGCCCCTTTGAAGCAGGCTTGCTCTTTGCTTGTTTAGCAATTTTCTGCATCGTTTAATATTGCTGTTAAAAGTTGGTGATAGAACCACCAGAGGCTTCAACCATGTTTTCAGCTCGTTCTGCTGTGGCTGCAGATGAGCTTGCCTCTGGGACTGGCTGCATCGTTATTCTGGTGTAAGAAACAGTCTCAGAGATTAGGTTGAAAGCCTAAATATGAAAAATCAGCAGAAGAGTAAAGGGGCAAAACCACAAAATAGCTTATATTGCCTGAAATGCAATAAAATACCTAAGTCTTTGTGTTGAGGCTGCAATTGTAGTGTAGACATTAGTGACACAATCACATTGAAAATAGTTCCATTGTAGGTGTATATTCCACTTGCATGGCATAAAGAATTGCCAGAGATGAAGGCTGGGGTATGAAAAATAATTCCCAAGCGACATCAGGTAAAGTTGTAGGTTACATGCTTCCTGATGGCACAAATTGGTTTATTTACCATTCACCCATGGTCCCAACTCTTTGGGGTCGATTTTCATTAAGCTGTCGGGAAGGAGGCGGGACTACAACTTTCGGGTTTTAGTCCCGCCTACATTGACGTCCGGCCAATCCACGCGATTTTCCCTTGATTGACCTTGTTGAGCCCGCCCAGCGGGCTCAGCAGACCAATTAAGGGCCACCCGGCAACAGGTGACGTCACAGACTGAAATTTCAAGAGGTCTTGACAGATGAAATATCAGTGTTTCACAGCTGTTTGAAGCTGTCAAACACTGACAGTCTGACTTCTAACCTGAGTCCTTCTACACAGACTCAGTTAGAACTCACACCGGCACTGAAAGCTGAAGGCTGTCACTTTTGATAGATCGCAGCCATTCAGCTTTCAGTGCCGGCTGAGTGATGGGCTCCCGACGCCTACAGGAAGAAAGGCTGTTAAGGTAAGTACAGGTAATTTAAACTTTAGACACACCAAACACACTTACCTTTGCACTCATGCACCCATCACTCACCTGAACACCAACATCGCGACCCCTCCAAGTCCTTCAACCCGACGGCCCGCCTGCTCTAACCTGGCGTGGTTTGGAGCCGTCGGGAATCCCACACGACACCCCTCAAAATAGGGATTAGGCTAAAAACTGCCTGTTAACTACCTGTTAACAGGCAGTTAATTGGCACTAATCCCTTCCCGCCTCAGGTCGGCGGGTCCCAGTGCGGGGCAGGTACCCGCCTCCTCTGAAACTTACGTGGAGGCGGGTTTTGGGCGGGATGGTGTCGGAACCCCTGAATTCGGGATTTTTGCCCCCCGCCCGCCCGCCTAAAAGCCCGCCTCACGGCACACTGAAAATCGAGGCCTTTACTTCTATATAGAATGTAGGTTTTGTGGGCCATTGACAAATTATATCATTGATGATATTTGCTGATGTTTGCTGAAAAAGACTTGTAAAGATTAACCTGGCCACTTCCATAATTTGATCAGATGGATGATGGGACACCCTTTAATGGCTCAAGAAAACACGCGAGGTCAATCTTTCAATTTAAAAGAGAAAGCAAACATTCAAATGGTAAAGTTAGAAGACAAAAAGGACAACTTCCATTTATAGAGGACCTTTAATGTAATCAAATGTTCCAAAATGCTTCACAAAAGAGAAACTGACACTGAACAGTAGTACAAGGATTAGCAGAGATGATTGAATACATTTTGAAGAGATTTTTAGACATAGGGAGAGATGTAGCAAGATGGGGATGTTTAGTGACGGAGTTCCATAGAACATGCTCTCGAGGCAGTTCAGAGAAGGTTCACTCGGTTGATTCCAGAGATGAGGGGGTTGACGTATGAGGAAAGATTGAGTAGGTTGGGCCTCTACTCATTGGAGTTCAGAAGAATGAGAGGCGATCTTATCGAAACATATAAGATTGTGAGGGGGCTTGATCGGGTGGATGCGGGAAGGATGTTTCCACTGATGGGTGAGACTAGAACTAGGGGGCATAATCTTAGAATAAGGGGCTGCCCTTTCAAAACTGAGATGAGGAGAAACTTCTTCACTCAGAGGGTAGTAAATCTATGGAATTTGCTACCCCAGAGAGCTGTGGAAGCTGCAACATTAAATAAATTTAAAACGGAGATAGACAGTTTCCTAGCAGATAAGGGAATTAGGGGTTACGGGGAACAGGCAGGGAAGTGGACGTGAGTCTAAGTTCAGATCAGCCATGATCCTATTGAATGGCGGAGCAGGCCCGAGGGGCCGTATGGCCTACTCCTGCTCCTACTTCTTATGTTCTTAGCAGAGAGAACTTGTTTTAAATTCTCCTTTTTACATCAAATTTTAAATACTTATTTTAGTAGTACAAGGGTAATATTACAGTAAAGAAGCTACTCCTGATATTGAGTAGTTTTCTTACTGTAATATTCACATTTCAGTCACATGATGTAGCAGCAGATACCTGGCCTGTCCAGGAAGTATGGAGTCACCAGCAATCTAAAATTATAACTCCTGGAAACATATGTGACGTTCCTATTATTTTCAGGTTAAAAATAACCAACAAAACTAGTCCACAGTTTCTCCGACCTCACACATAGCATTAAAGGTAATGGTTTCCATTGGTCAATCAGACATGTGCAGCAACATTTTCTGCTTTCTAGTAGATTTCAATGCTTAGACCAGCAGAACATTCAACTCCTTATATACGTACATAAAACTGAAAGGAGTTTAAAGGATGTCGTAATATTGCGGTTTAAAATCCAAAAAGGTCCTGTTACTTTAGTATGAAAATATTTTCTGAAACGATTTCTTGGCACTTCCACAGTAACCTCTTTGTATTCCGAGCCCACCTTGATGCATTGCCTATTTTACTTTTAATATCATTAGATTTAGAATGGTGAGTTGATTTTAGTATTCACATAGGGATTGAAATTTACTACCTCATATTAGCAAGGAACCCACTAATGAGGTTGAATTAAATTTCTCTGTTCGCCTTTATGAAAGCTGTAAATTTATTTAAAATAATGCATTAATATGATCAGTATTAACATGGCACAGCAGTCAGCCTTTAAAATATATTTCAAATAAATTAGTGATATAGGAATACCTCTCATGGAAATTTTTTAAATTCTAATTTTACATTTTTCTTGCGCTATTATCATAGCACACATACCATATTTAAAGATGGCACTTCCGACAGTGCAGCACCCCCTCAGTGCTCCACTGCAGCGTCAGCCTAGAGTTTTGTGCTCAAGTGGCACTTGAACCCACAACCTTCTAACTGAGAGGTGAGAATGCTACCACTAAGCTATACCTTCCACCAACCATGACTTTGACAACTGTGGTCTCAGTGATATAGGTGAGGCAAATGGGGATCTGGAACAGAAGGTTCGACCCGAAACGTCAACTCAAATTTCTCTCCACGGATGTTGCCTGACCTGCTGAGTTTTTCCAGCATTTTCTGTTGTTATTTCGGATTTCCAACATCTGCAGTATTTTGCTATTGTTCCATTTTACTATTGGCTGCCTCCATGTTGCTTGTGGACAAGTAAAGATGTAAAAATGACTTAGCAGTAAACATCACAGAACAAATTTGGCTAGGATTCTCAAATAACAAATTGCAATTAATGAACACTAATTAATGAACTAGCGAATTACATTTATTTATGTGGTATTATGAACAATTAATGAACATAATATTAGAATTAAGTGAACATACTTGTCTAGTGCACCAATTATATTAAACATATTATTATATTTAATACAGTAAATATGCAGGAACCTGTTGGGAGATCAGATTTGTTTCTGGTCTACTGGAGATGTCTCAACTGGATATTCATGCGCTGAAGAAGGAAAGCAAATAATTTGTGTTTCAAAGCTTCCACCTGCACACATATGCTGGCCTATTCTTTACCTAGTAACTCATACCCATTATTAAACTACTGAGCTATATATTTCACGTTATATCCAAGGCACCAACATAAGAGAAATGTTTTCAAAGTTGGTTGGGTAGATTTTAAATGGGCACCAACTTCAGAGAAAAGTGTTTGGCTTTTTCATTTGACAATGGGGTTGACGTTAACTTTTGGGTGACCAACTGGCAGGTCATGCCCACAGTGAAGAGGCGGCCACCATTTTGAGGCCCTGGATTCAGTTACATTGTGCCAGCAAGCAGCTCAGCAGAATAAGGCTGGGCAATACCAGGCCCCCCACCTGGTAAGTACGGCAAAGGGGCAGGAGGGAGGGTCCCGGGGGGTCAGTGTCCCAGACGCTCCTCCGGGCCACAAAAGTAATTTCAAACTTTCCTTTGCTGGGCGCATGCTCCGACCAGTTCGAACTTAAAATGGTGATCGGGGGTCCGAGGACCCTGATTTGCATATTAAAAGGGACCTACCGCCTGACACAAGTGAGCGTTTTGAGCGCCCAGCGGTAGGCCCCTTTCAAAATGTCTACAGCCGCAGCATCGGGGTTAACGGGACATGAAAGCTACTTTGAGGTTGTTACTGCCCCATTAATGACAGGCAAAACAGGTACAAATCGACCTCTAGGCGGGTATATTTTTGTACCAAAATTCAGAAGGCAAAAAACCCCTTGTTTCTTCAAGGAAATTGTTTCTAAATGATAGATGTTTCTTAATTTCAGGGATATATTCAATCCTGACAAATTGGGCTTGGTTGCTACGGTTTGGAAGTTCTAGCTATATTACTGAAAAGCTAGTAACAAGACAGTGATGATCATTGGGGACCGTGAATAAATATTTGAAGTAAATGCCCAAAGGAAATCTGCAAATGGAATAGTTCATGATAAATTATGCCAATTTATGTGGTATTATATTACAATGTATTGCATAATGCATTCTATGGAAGTGTAATGGTCAGAACTAGAAATTTTTGTACTTGAAAATTACTAGAAAATGGTCTAATATATTAGAAAGCACAGTGATTTCTTACTGGTGCCAAGTCAGCATGATTTGAAATGTGCATTGCTTCATGCTTTAATTCCTGCCGGCATTTCTCCATTATATGTTTATTTTTCATTTAAAACCTACTAAAATTAGATTTTAGCAGTTCAGTTACTGATGCTTGCAACATTCCTCGTTATGTTTTTCAGTGGCTGAATGGGCCCATTTCCTTCTATATTTGCCAATGAACTAGAGACACTGTAGCTTTTTAAAGATGGGAGAGTGAATTGTTCTGCTGCATTTTCCCCCTGTATATGAGTCTTTATGTCACTAAGAGTGAATTAGTAAGAAAGCAAGTTAATGTGTGCGTGTGTGTGTGAGAGAGAGAGAGATGGAGCGATCACCATGCTGCCTTCGAATACCTACCATTCAACCTATAAAAATGTTGCAACCTGGAACTCCCTTGTTACCTCTTCTGCAATGTTCTGGGAGTAACCTGAATTCTACTAGAAGTGTGTTCCATGTCTCAGTGAAATGTCTTTGAAATTACTTCTTCCCTCCCACTCATCTGTCTATATCATTTTGTCCACAAACTGGTTGATTCCACTTTGCTCGTGTCTCACCTACCATCCTGGATAGACAGGTGTTAGATTGTGTTTCAATTAGTGCCCCTTTACACTGCTCGTCCAGGGACCCACTGATTCCTTAAAGCTAAGAACGTGCCAAATCTAGAATAAATCTAATAAAGAATACAGTCAGTACTTCTCTGTCTATTCAAGTATTTCTTCACTCAAAGGGTCGTGAATCTTTGGAATTCTCTACCCCAGAGAGCTGTGGATGCTCAGTCGTTGAGTATGTTCAAGACAGAGGTTGATAAATTTTTGGGAACTAAGGGAATTAAGGGATATGGGGAGAGTGCGGGAAGGTGGAGTTGAGGTCGAAGATCAGCCATGATCTTATTGAATGGTGGAGCAGGCTCAAAGGGCCAAATGACCTACTCCAGCTCCTATACTTATGTTATTCAGTATTGCATGTTCTAATTATTGCTGATGTTTGAACAATGTGCATTTAACTAGGAAATGATCGTGGAGGCGGGCCTCCCTGGGGCATCCCACATTGTTAGTGTGAGCTTTATAATTGAAAATCTTACGAAGTGGTTTTCATGCACTGTTATAGCGTAGCAATTTGACTCAAAAGTCAAAGCTAAATATTGGTAAGTGACCATCTCTAGGTAGTCTTCTCTCATTGCCAGATTGATTTGCCATTGTTTAGCAAAGAGCCTCTGTTCTAACGAAGGTTCTCTCCATAATGTCTAATAGCAACAGGGGTAGGCCATTCAGCTCCTCGAACCTGTAGGCCATTCAGCTCCTCGAACCTGTTCCGCCATTCAATTAGATCATGGATAATCTGTAGCTCAGCTCCATTTACCCGCCTATTTTCCATATCCCTTGACACCCATACCCAACAAAAATTCATATCGCTAGAAAAAAACACATCAATCCTTTACAAAGCCAATGGGGGTAAAATTGGGTTGCGCCCCCTCTGGGACGCTAACTTTGCCAGGGCGCTACTTTTAGTGCCCTGAAAAAGTTAACACCCCCTCGCCCGAAATTGAATGGTAGCGCCCAAGCAGGAGGTGGGGTGCTACTGGAAGCGCTCCCCCTCCCTCTTGGGGCGCTCCCATTGAATATCACGGCGCTAGGTGCAGAAGCTGATTAAAGGGGAGGGGCCCTGCTGGACCACGGGGAGCGGGGTGCCGGCAAAAGAGCCTGGCACTCAAGAGGAGTGCCGGGCTGACTGATGGCGGCCGACACCCAGCAGGAGGAGGCGAGAAGGGGCAGGTGCTGGCAGGCGGCCCAAAAGAAATGGCCGCCCGGCACCTGCCCTTTAATTTACACCGCCCTGGCCGCAAAAACGCCACCCTGACCTTGTCGGACATAGCGTCCGGCGGTAGGTCAGAGGGCGCGAGCCAAATTTGCGGCCGGGGCACGAGCGGGGCACTGCGCACGGCAATGACGTCATCGCCGGAGGCGCAGCGACGCGGGGCGCTACCGCCACCGTTAACCTCCCGCCGAATTTCCTGGGAGGCGTGAGCGCCACCATGCCCGGGCGCTAGGGGCTTTGCGCCCCATTAGTGCCCCCTCAGGCCCCCGGCGCAAAGGAACCGAATTTTTCCCCCAGTGACTGCTACACTCTCAGGCAGTCTAATTAATTAACACGCACGCAATTAGTAAGTTTTTGTTTTATTATATCCTTGCTGACAGGTTTCAGCCCAATTACACATCACCCCTCAATGGCCAACATGTTTGTTGAACCTGTTGTATAAACATGGGATACAAGTCTAGGGCCTTATACTTCTCATGGGGTGCAGCTTTGTGCTCAGCCACTGAAGTTCCAAATAATCTTGGGAACCCAATGAATTTCATAGAGGTATTTGCATTCATTTTAATTGACCGCTATTAAATTTATTTGCTCCCCTGGACTTTGAAGAATTTCAGAGACAACTTCTGAAAATACAAAGCTCTGAAGATGACATAAATCTCATCAAGATGTTTCATCTGTTATTTGTGCACAACATTATTGTAATAAAATTACATATGGCTTTTCTCTCCCCATCCCCAAAAGTATCCAACCACTTTCTGCTGGGAACAGCACCTCTTTCATTAATGATAGTGATTTATTCATTGTGATTAATCAATTACCTGCTTGAATAGTCAACTGTTTTTGAACAATAAAAAAGAGCGTCAATCTTCCCTCAGCCTTCACCGAGTTTCTTTGGTAAGTAACTAAGCCACACAGACCAGGAAGATACTATGTGCCGAGTTAGCAGTGGCAGGGCTATTTTTATGTACTTTTCCAGACCTGGATCACAGTATTCCTGGGAAATGAAAAGAATTCCACACAATAATGGAAACAAGTATAAAATCAGAAATGCCTGTAATTTAACATCAGCTTTTGTATTTTCTTATTGTAAAGTGACTTTTTCCATACTCTTTTATACGTGACTGGAATAATGTCAGGATCTGACACAGCGGCCCCAAGCAGCAACAAAGAAATAAAGAACAATGCTATGTGTGGAATTATTTTAATATTTCTAGCAAAATCATATACATGTCATAAAATAAAGCAATTTTATGTTAATGTATTTTTGATTTCTCTAACATAGCCAGCAGAAGTGTTCTGACCCGGATATATTCTATTTTCATTTTATACCATTTGCTGACAGAAACATAACAATGAGATTTTGCTTGATTCAGCTTTCTCATGTGTATTTATTTTTCTTTATACTGCTGTGTTAATGGTGTCTGTAAATAATGTGGCCATGCAGCTTTCTGAACTACCAGATAGTACAGACCTTTTTTTATGCTGTGCTGAGCTTGTGCTTTGCTGGGGAGGAATTACCACTGTGGGAGCTGGTAAAAGAAAAAGCCATTTATCTAAAATAACAACAGAAAATGCTGGAAACACTCAGCAGGCCAGGCAGCATCTGCGGAGAGAGATACAGAGTTAATGTTTCAGGTCTGTGACTCTTCGTCAGAACTGGTAAAAGTTGGGGATATAACAGATGCAGGGGCAGGGAATGGGGGGGGGGGTAGGGAGGAAGGAATTGAAGGCACAGTCTGTGCTAGATTTGAAGGCAGGAGAGATTAAATGTTGCAAATGGGGATGGCAGAATCATCCACAGCTGCCGCCTGAAAAAATGGTGGTGGGGGGGGTTATAGTCTGAAATTGTTGAACTCAATGTTGAGTCCAGAAGGCTGTAAAGTGCCTAATCGAAAGATGAAGTGCTGTTCCTCGAGCTTACGTTGAGCTTCATTGGAACAATGTAAGAGGCCGAGGACAGAGAGGTCAGAGTGGGAGTGGAGGGGAGAATTAAAGTGACAAGCGACCGGAAGCTCGGGGGTCACCCTTACGGACTGAACGGAGGTGTTCCGCAAAGTGGTCACCCAATCTGCATTGGGTCTCCCCAATGTAGAGGAGACCGCAGCTTGAGCAGTGAATACAGTATACTACATTGTAAGCAGTACAAGTAAATCGCTGTTTCACCTGGAAGGGGTGTTTGGGGCCCTGGACAGTGGGAATGGAGGAGGTAAAAGGGCAGGGGTTGCATCTCTTGTGCTTGCACGGAAAGGTGCCATGGGGAGGGGAGGGGCTGTTGGGGTGATTGAGGAGTGGACCAGGGTGTTGCAGAGGGAGCGGTCCCTTCGGAATGCTGAAAGGGGAGGCGAGGGGCAGATGCGTTTGGTGGTGGGATCACGTTGGAGGTGATGGAAATGGCGGAGGATGATCCGTTGAATGTGGAGGCTGGTGGGGTGAAAGGTGAGGACAAGGGGAACCCTATCGTGGTTCCGGGAGGGAGAAGGGGTGAGAGCAGAAGGGCGGGAAATGGAACGGACACGGTCGAGGGCCGTGCCAACCATGGTAGAGGGGAATCCTCGGTTGAGGAAAAAGAAAGACATATCAGAAGCACTGGTATGGAAGGTGGCATCGTCAGAACAGATGCGGCGGAGACGGAGAAACTGGGAAAATGGAATAGAGTCCTTATAGGAAGCGGGTGGGAGGATGTGTAGTCCAGGTAGCTATGGGAGTTAGTGGGCTTGTAGTGAATGTTTGTCTAATTTATCTAAATTATTCTTTAAAACATTTTTTATTAGTAGATCTCCAGTAGCATTGCCCACACTGAGTCAGATGGTGTGTTAAAGTGTGGGTCTCAATATTAAACTCCCCATGACAGGCGGAAGAAGGTCAAGGGAGGGGGAGGTTAAAAGGTGAAATCCACGTAACCCGACCCTAACACACTGTGCACCTGCTTGTGGCGGATATCGAGGCGTCCGAGTGTCCCGCTTTGGAGCAGCGGGAAGCTTATTAACATATTTAAATCGGGTTCTTACAATGCAATTGGGAGCCCGATTTAAAATGAACTGCTGCTGCACGGGTTTTCTGGGGGCGGGGGGGCAGTTCAGGAAACGGAGGAAGGGGCTACCCACTGCTCAAGGTAAGTGGTTCTTTGTGGACTAGGAGGCGCAGGAGTGCTCCACCTAGGCCCCTCGAGGCCTCCCTCAGCACTCCCGATCGCAGGCCGACCCCCCACCCCACCCCCACCGATTTCCGACTGGAGCATCCTTACCAATGCCGACTTTCTCCCAGCCCTCTCGATCACAGACCTCCAACCCCACATCGTTTCCGTTTGCCGATCTCTCTTTCTCCCCTTTCGCCACCCTCCCCCCCCCCGCCCAACTGCTGACTTCCTCACCCCCGCCCCCCCTCAAATTTTTGGAGACCGTCCCCAAGGGTCCCTGGCTGTAGCCTCCTGCCGCCAGTGTGCCCTCGTGTCCGTCGGCCATGCTGTCCATTTGACGGGCTGCGGAGCTACAATATGTTAATGAAGCCCTGCCTTTAAGATAGGCAGGGCCTCCACGTTCCGGGCCTTGCCATGTACTTTGGTCATTTTCGGCCTCCCCGCACCCTCCCCGCTTCCCCATTAAACTTGGGCCGTGATGTCTGAAATGTGATAAAGCGCGGCAGGAGGAAGTGTGCAAATTACAGGAAGTGTGCACAAGACTTTTAATGTATTTTAGATTCAGTCTACTGATAATTCAAACTATCTAATTAACACAGCAAAGTGGGAATTTGGTGCAAAAAAAACTGAACAAAAAGTCTGAAGTGTTAGCTTACCTCAGCGGTAGTATTCTTGCCTCTGAGTCAGAAGTAGGTTCATACCCCACTTCCAGCACATAATCCAGGCTGATACTTCAGTGCAATACTGAGCGAGTGCTGCACTGTCAGAGATGCTGCCTTTCTGGTGACAAATTAAACTAAGATCACCTTTGCTTGTACGGGTGGACTAAAAAAATCCCATGTCATTGTTCAAAAAATAGATAGGGAATTCTCCTGATGTCCTAGCCAACACTTATCACCCAAACAACACTAGTAAAAAACAGACTACGTGGTCATTTATCACATTGCTAGCTGTAGGATGTTGCTATGTGGAAATTGGCTACCATGTTTGCCTCAAAGGTAGTAATCTCCGAATTACTCCCGGTGTCATGTGCTAGTGAGTACAGGAATAGGAGGATAGAACCGATGAATATGTGGCTGGAGAGATGGTGCAGGAGGGAGTGCTTTAGATTCCTGAGGCAGGAGGGAGTGCTTTAGATTCCTGAGGCATTGGGACCATTTCTGGGGAAGGTGGGACCTGTACAAGCCGGACGGGTTACACCTCAAGAGAGCTGGGACCAATATTCTCGCGCGGAGGTTTTCTAGTGCTGTTGGGGCGGGTTTAAACTAGCTTGGCCGGGGGATGGGCACCAGCATATAGGAGTAGAAAAGAGGAAGAAGGTGCATAAAAGAGTGAGTGTGTTGGATAGTACTAGAGAAGATAGTACTAGAGGCGGTAGTAGTACCACATTAGATAGGAGCAGAGTAAGAAAGACTATGAAAAATTCAAAAATGGGTTTAGAATGCATGTGCTAAACGCACAAAGTGTGATGAATAAGGTTGGTGAACTACAAGCACAATTAGCTGTGTGGCAATATGATGTAGCAATAACGGAAATGTGACTTAAAAACGGTGAGAACTGGGCACTTAATATTCAAGGGTACAAGGTGTTCAGAAAAGATAGGGAAGGAAAAAAGGGAGGTGGGGTGGCAGTGCTGATTAAGGAAGACATTGTAGTGTTGGAAAGGGAGGATGTTCTTGAGGGAACAAGGGCAGAATCCATTTGGTTAGAGTTGAGCAGCAAAAAGGGTATGATCACGCTATTGGGGGTATTCTATAGGCCTCCAAATAGTGAGAGGGAGGTAGAGGAGCAAATCTGCAGGGAAATCACAGAGATATGCAAGAGCTATAGAGTGGTGATATTGGGGGACTTTTAATTACCCAAATATCGATTGGGATAATGCTAGGGTAAAGGGAAAGGAGGGGGAGGAATTTCTGAAATGTGTTCAGGAGAATTTCCTTGACCAGTATGTTCTTGGCCCAACTAGGAAGGAGGCATTGCTGGATCTGGTGCTGGGGAATGAGGTGGGCCAGGTCGACCAAGTGTCTGTGGAAGAACACTTGGGTACGACTGATCATTGCATCATAAGATTTAGATTAGCAATGGAGAGGTGCAAGGAACAATCTAGAGTAGAACTTTTAAACTGGAATAGGGCTAACTTCAATGGGATGCGAAGGGATCTAGCCAGGGTGAAATGGAACCAAAGACTGACAGGAAAAACTGTAACGGAACAATGGGTGATCTTTAAGGAGGAGATGTTCCAAGTACAGGCTAGGTACATTCCAACAAGAGGGAAGAGTAAGGGAACCAAAGCAAGGGCTCCTTGGATGATGAGGGAGATAGAGAAGATGATGAAACAAAAAAAGAGGGTGTATGATGCATGTCAGGTGAATTCTTCAAGGGAGAACCAGACCAAATACAGTAAGTTGAGAGGGGAAGTGAAGATGAAAATAAGATTGGCAAAGAGAGAATATGAGAGTAGAATGGCAGTTAACATAAAAGGGAACCCAAAAATCTTCTACCAGCATGTAAACAGTAAGCGGGTAATAAGAGGCAGGGTGGGGCCTATTCAGGACAAAGAAGGTGATATATGCTTAGAGGCGCAGGGCAAGGCTAGAATACTCAATGAGTACTTTGTATCGGTGTTTACTAAGGAGGTGGGTGCTGACAAAATATCGGTAGCAGTGGAAAAGGTAGAAGCAATGGAAGGGGTGAAAATTGATAGACAGGATGTACGAGAAAATCTGGGTATGCTTAGAGTGGATATGTCGCCTGGTCCAGATGGCTTGCATCCCAGATTGCTAAGGGAATTGGGGGAGGAGATAGCAGAAGGGCTTGCCATAATTTTTCAATCTTCCCTAGATGCGGGGGAGGCGCCTGAGGATTGGAAAGTGGCAAATGTGACACCATTGTTCAAGAAAGGGTGTAAGGACAATCCTAGTTACTACAGGCTGGTCAGTTTAACATCAGTGGTGGGTAAAGTTTTAGAAACAATAATCAAGGAAAAAATTAATGGGCACTTGGAGAGGTTTAAGCTAATTAAGGAGAGCCAACACGGATTTGTAAAAGGCGGATCATGTTTGACTAATATAATTGAATTTTTTGATGAAGTAACAGGGAGGATCGCTGAAGGGAATGCAATGGATTTTAGGAAGACGTTTGACAAAGTACCACATAGAAGGCTGGTTAATAAAATTGAGGCTCACGGAATAGTTGGGTCAGTGGCAGCTTGGATAAGGAATTGGCTTAAGGACAGAAAACAGCAAGTTGTGGTAAATGGCTGTTTTTCAGACTGGAGGATGGTAGACAGTGGTGTTCCCCAAGGGTCAGTGCTGGGGCTACTGCTTTTTTTGATATATATAATTGACCTGGATATTGGAATACAAAGTAGAATTTCTAAATTTGCCGATGACACCAAACATGGGGGTGTGGCAAACAGTGAGGATGATACCAATCGACTGCAACAGGACATAGAAAGGCTAGCAGAATGGGCAGACAAGTGGCAGATGGAATTTAATACAGAGAAGTGTGAGGTGATGCGTTTTGGCAGAAGGAACAGGGAGAGGCAATATACACTTAATGGCACAGTTTGAAAGAGTGTGCAGGGACAGAGGGACCTGGGAGTTAATGTGCATAGGTCCCTGAAGGTGGCAGGACATATTGAGAGAGTGGTTAGCAAAGCATATGGGATCTTGGGTTTCATAAATAGAGATATTGAGTACAAAAGTAGTGAAGTTATACTGAACCTTTATAAAGCGCTGGTTAGGCCACAACTGGAGTATTGAGTCCAGTTCTGGTCACCACATTTTAGGAAGGATGTGAAGGCCCTTGAGAGGGTGCAGAGGAGATTTACCAGAATGGTTCCAGGGATGGGGGATCTTAGCTACAAGGACAGGTTGGAGAAGCTGGATTTGTTTTCATTGGAACAAAGGAGGTTGAGGGGTGATTTGATAGCGGTGTACAAAATTATGACAGTTTTGGATAGGCTAGACAGGGAAAGGCTGTTCCCACTAGTTAATGATACAAGGACTAGGGGACACAGATTTAAGGTTTTGGGCAAGAGATATAGGGGGGATGTGAGGAGAAACTTTTTTACGCAGCGAGTGGTGAGGACCTGGAACTCGCGGCCGACGGAAGTGGTAGAAGCAGAAACACTCAGGGCTGGATTTTGTCAGCCCCGAGGAGGCGGGTATGGAGGCGGGACTGCCGGTAAAGTTGCAGATTTTGGGGCGGCTGGCAAACCCGCCCCAACCTGCCTCCGTGCCCTCTTACCAGGAGGTGGGAAGCCGTCCTGCCCCAGGTCCCATCTCCTCGAGGCGGGAAAGGGATTAAAGCCTATTAACTGCCTGTTAACAGGTATTAAAATAGGATTATCCCCATTTTTAGCTCCGAAGTGCAGGCTTCCCGACCTCGGAGAACCCTGCCAGGGTGTAGGAAATTAGAAAGCGGTCTGCGGGGGTCGGAAGGGTCTGAAAGTGCGATGTAGAGGTGAGTGATGGGTGCAAGTGTGGAGTAGTAAATATGTAAAGTGAGTGTTAAGTGTTATAAAATGTTCACTTACCTTTGTTTCTGCCTACAGCATTCAGCCACTGAGAAGCCGGATTCCCGACATCTCCATTGTAGATATCACAGACTGGCTGTTGGATCCTCCGAACCAACAGCCAGGTGATTTCTGCAAAGTTGAAAGGTTTGATGAGCCCTGAACACAAGGACTCATCAAACTACACAGAATACCAGTGTTTGACAGCTTCACAGAGTTGGAGGCGGGATTGAAAGCCAGCAAGCAGTAGTCCCGCCTCCAAAAGCTTCTCATTGAGAAAATCCAGCCCTCAATGTTTTCAAGGGGAGACTGGATAGGCACTTGAGGGAAATAAGCTTGCAGGGCTATGGGGATAGATAGAGTGGGGGAATGGGACTGACTGGAGTGCTCTAGAGAGAGCCGGCACGGACTCGATGGGCCGAATGGCCTCCTTCTGTGCCGTTATGACTCTATGACATAACAGCAGTGACTGCGCTTCAAAAGTGACTCATTTACTGTTAAATGTTTTGGGTCATCATGTGGTAATTAAACTCACTACAAAAATGCAAGACCATTCTTTAGGTAACTGAGTTAAATGGAGTATACTTTATATAAAGTAGCAACAATTGAAAAAGGCTCATCCCTCCATGGCCAACTATACTTATTTTGGTTTTATTTTTATATTATTGGGTTTAGGCAGTATAACTCCATCAAATCCGCTGTGCCCTCCCTTCATATACACACGACACACATGCACCAATGTACTTGCACTTCAGTGCTTTGTGATTCAACACACTTACATAATTGTGTTACAGTTCCCAATAAAACTACCAGCACTCACAAGAAAAATAAAACAATGAACAGTTACCTTATTTATGGAAGTGAGTGAACCATTTTTTGTCAATGTTCTAACGCTGGCCATATGGAATAATATTCTCCTTTCTGTGATCATAAGACTTTAACTAAAGGTTCTTGATTGAATGATTAGCAGTCTCAATCAACTTCTAAGGATCAAGAGTCAGCAGCAGAACCCCCCCCCCCCAAATGCTTAGAGAATTGATTCCATTATACTAAAAGCATTAGGAGCTCTGGAAAATTGCAATGCCCTTCTGATGCTGTAGACGTGAAGTGCCTGACTGTAATTTTTTTTTAAAATCACTTCCTAACATCGTTACCCACTTGGTAATATGCTAAAGAAAGTAAAGAACAAAAAGTTGTTTTGGATAGCATTTCTCAGTCATAAATCATAATGGCCCGGATTCTCTGGGGCCTGTGACTGCGTACTCGGCTTAAGTGCCCCGCAAGTTCCGGGTTTCTGCCCGCGCTGCGCATGCGCGAAAACCTGGAACTTGTGATCTGTCAGGTTTCAGCTTGGCTGGTCACACGAATCCCCGGAAAATGGACATTCGCTGGCGGACAGTTGGGCTATTTGGCCAACTCTTGCCCAGTGAATGCCCGTGAAACTCTTACGCCTGGTAAAAACAGGTGTAGGCCCTTCTTTTACCAGCGTAAGGGTTTAAAGAAATATTACAATAACATTTTTTGAATCATTTAAACTTAAAAAAACTTTAAAAATTAGTTCAGGTTATTTGGGACCTTGTAAAAATGTTTAAATTTATTTTTCAAAAAATTATATATTTGTTTTAAATGTTTAATTACATTGTATTTTATTTACGTTTGACTGTGCAATGATTTATTTTTATTTAAGTGCTGTGAAATTTGTGTTTTTTAGGGGGTTCCTATTAAGCTTATGGAGATTCCGTACGTAAATGGAATCCCCATAAACATAATGGGGATCCCCCTTTCTCATTGATTGCTCTGGCCCACGTGATCCCAGGGACGCTTGCGAACCGCCTGTGCCCCTGGGATATGTGGGCCTTTATGCAGGCCCGTACGCCCGCAGGCCCAGGACCACGAGTCTTTGCAGGTACGAGACCATCAGGTAGGTTTGTACTTTATTTGCGATTCGGAGGCATTCGCCCACGGGAAGCTTCCAGCCCCAAATTCAGGCCCATTGTATCATTGAATCCTGACTAGGTGTGCAAAGCCTTTGGATGTTCTAATCTTAAGTGACTGGTGTCCTATAGAGGGCTTTAATATTCAAAATATAATTGAGATCAAAATTTCAAGTTTAATTGTCACAGAAGCTATCTTTTATAGTTGGTTGAGGGACAAGATGGTTAGACATTTTGAAAAGAATAAAAAGAGCTCATGTAGACTAATGACAAAGAATGAAGTAACTTTATATATTACACACCGGAGGGGGAAATCGTAATGTGTGTATTAACCCAGCAGCAGCAAAACCTACACTACTGTTTTATATTAACCATAATGTTGTTTAATTTGGGTCGATACTGATCCCAGAGGAGGCGTACTATAATTACAAAAATCAGTCTCTAATTTGAGGACATAGCAATATCCCTGTCTTCTGAGATTTGAATGATTAGCTCTACATGGTCATTAATAAATGAATAATGGAAACTATACACAAGGCAGATAAACACAACAGGACAGAATTTACTGTAGCCGGCAAATGAACAGCGCCTGCTGTTCTTTAGACTTGCCCTTACCCATTTAATCTCCATGCGATTTTGCATGGCAAGTTGCTGTAAATGGGAGATCGAAATGGCGCGGCGCCCTCTACAGGGCATCTGGGACCTGTGTGAACAAGGCAAGTCACCGTGTATCTCCTTAACAAATCTGATTGAATGATTGTGAAATGAACAGCACAGGATGTGTAAGTTAGAATAGTGAATTCAATGTCAAATCAGGTACAGAAAGCAAAATAAAGAGAGGGAAAGGAAGATTGGATTAAGAGAGAAAGAAAAAGTTAAAAAAAATGTAATTTACATTTTTTTTTAAATCTCCAACAACAATTAAAATCTGAAGGCATGAGACACCACGCTTGTAATAGTTAATTTCCAGTGCAAGAGAGGTTGTTTGGCAGTAATTAAGACTTATCACGCTGTTAAAAGGGTGATAAATTGGCATGGACAAGCTCTAACTTTCTGTGACAAGTTTAGTTCATATCTACCATGCAAGTACAGGAACTTCAGGCCGTCAATGCATTGGTGAGATGCTGTTTTCGCGAAGCTAATGGCGGAGTGGCACATCTCGGACAGCAACTTTTAGATTTTCGCTTTTAACTGCACATCTTTCCTCGCCTGAAGTTGCTGTGCGATTTGTGCATAAATAATGTGCCTTAAGCCTCAGCGTTATTTTGACAGTAAACTCTGGCTCAACATCTTGACGAGACTTCTAAGTAAATGTTACCATTAAAAAGTTAGAGAACCAAATACTGTAATTTAAGTTACAAACCTAAAAAATGTTACTCAGATATTTAGCAAAACAATGAAATATTAAACAATATAAATTATGTATATAAAAAGTTATGTGACTGCTAATTAAGAATTATTTAATGTGGTTCCCCTGACAGCTTAACGAGTTTATCCAGTGTGCAGCTGATTTGATTATGATGCCCCCCGTGAGTGAATAGCTGGCCTACATTTGCCATCAAAACTCACACCTGAATCATGGCTACTTTGGCAAGATATCAGGAGGTGCTACTGCACTTAGCAAGAAATCATTACCTTAAGGAGAGAAAGGTATTGAGAAAAAAATGGCAATGAAAGGAATTGTCTTAACAATACGAGGAGAAAAAATATTTATCTTTAAGATTTGATTATTGGGATTTAGGACAAGTGTACAGTAGAACAGTTTTTTTAAAGAATTTTGATCTAAAGTGGTTAGCTATGATTCGTATATGGTGCTGATCACCACTATATTGACCATGACCACATGACACTGTGTAAATGGCATCCATTTTGATGAACGGGGGAGGATTTAAACTAGCATGGTAGATGGATGGGGAAAGGCTTCGCTTGGGCTGAGAAGGAGAGCATAATTAATAAAGCTGTTGGAATAGAAGCAGAAGGCTTAGCTGAAATAAAAGAGGAGAAAGTATTACCAAAGGGTATAATAGCTTTGAAGCAGTGAAAGATTGAAAATGCTGAGTAGAAAGTATTTCTAACAACAGATTTTCCACTGAAACAGTTACGGCTTAGAAGAAATTTGTAGAAGATTTTAAAATTATAAGAGGGTGAAGTGGTAAAGACTATTTCCTATGTTTGGGGTATCAGTGACAAGGGGTCATAATTTTTTTAAGTGTCATTAAGACAGTGAGGAGAGAGCGTAGGAGGAGAAATTTCTTTATGCAGAGTGTTGTTGGAACATTAGATGCTTCGGCACAGGCAGTAGTTAAGGCAGGAACCATTCCACCTTTTAAGGGAAAAGTGGATAAATATTTGAAGCAGAGGAAGATACCGACTTATGAGAAGATTATAGTTCATTTTGAATTGCTTTAGCAAACACTCAGCACAGACTCGATGTCTGAATGGCCTCCACCTGTGCTGTAAATTTCAATGAGTCAATGATTCTAAACCTGTTTTAAAATAAAGTACAGCAGGTAGAATTACAACATTGCATTTAGCATGATCTCCCTTGTAATCATAGATATGTGAGCAGCAGAGTAATTTACTTGTTATGCATCCACAGATGGAACTGAGGAGTGTGAGATAGAACAGACCATACTTGCAGTGAGACCAGCCTTGGAGAATTCAGTCAAACTGAAGGAAACATTCTGATGAAAGGTCATCGGCCTGAAACGTTGGGCTGAATTTTGCCGATGCTCAGAATTCAGGTTTGGAGGTGAACCACTGTCAAAATCGAAATGATTGACAGCGGGTTGGGAACCCACTCCGTACCTGCCTCCATGTAAGTTTCCAAAGTGTCAGGTCTGCGATTTCAGAACAGATCTGACACCAAATGGCGGGGGAGGCACTTAGATAGTTAAATGCTTGTTAACTACTATTTTACCAGCCTATTTCTATTTTACCACTTTTTTTACAAGGTTTCTATAGTAATCTGGGATGTTATGATTAAGGTTATCCACCAGGTGCTGTAGCCAATGCTGCTGCTAAGGTCAGAGGTTTGCTTCCTGTTAAGGTCAGAGGTTTGCTTCCTGTCAAGGTCAGCAAAGGTGAAATGCCTGGATGCAGGCATGATGTTTGTTACTCTGTTTGTTAATAAAGTACTCGTGCTAATTGTACGATATCGCCTCTTCGAGTCCTTGTCTCACTACATGGATTTATCACATTTGGCAATGAGGTAAAAAGGACCCTAGATAAAGAAGAGAAGTCTGCCAGGACTTTTAAACAACAAAACCACGAGCTGAAGTTAGCTACCAGTTGGAAGAGAGCATGGCTGCCACGGTAGGAACGGTTTCCGCTTTTGATAGTCAAACACAAACCTGGGAGGAATACTGTGAAGTGTTGGGTTATTTTTTCGAAGCAAATGAAATAAATGATGCCGGAAAAAGGAAAGCCATTCTGCTTAGTTCAGTGGGAAGCCAGACCTACAGTTTGATGAGGAATCTGCTCAGTCCTGAAAAGCCTGGAGACAAATCATTTGTTGAATTAGTGGCTTTGCTAAAAGAACATTTCAACCCTCTAGTGAGATTGTACAGCGGTTCAAGTTTAATTCAAGGAACAAGAAAGAGGAAGAGAGCGTAATGGACTATGTAGTGGTGTTGCGTAAATTAGCACAAGATTGCAATTATGGGAACAACCTGAAGGAAATGCTGCGAAATAGGCTAGTTTGCGGAATTATGGATGACCGAATGCAGCGTAGATTATTATCCAAGACTGGGCTTACTTATGAAAAAGCATTGGAACTTGCTCAAGCCATAGAGACAGCGAACCGAGATGTAAAAGAAATACAGGGTTCAGACAGAGCTAATGCTACGTAAGTTGCAGGTCAGGTTGTTGTGCACAAGTTGAACATGCGTCAGAAACCACAACGTGAGCATGTGAAGGCATGTTATAGATGCAAGGGCGATCGCCTGGCGAGTGAATGCCGGTTTCTGGAGGAAAAGTGCTACAAGTGTGGGAAACAAGGACACATAAAACGAGCTTGCAAGGCAAAATCACCTGTGGAGGAATCCAAACCAAAAGGGGGTGGACAGCAAAACCAAGGGAGAGAAGTGAAAAAACATGGAGCACACCACATCAGTGGGGAAGCTGAGGAAGAAGAGGACATGTTCATAATGTATAGCATGTTAGAGAACATTCCAAAAGTGGCTCCTATCACATTGCAACTGACAGTAAATGACTCTAAGGTGGATACCGGGTGCGGCGTGACCATAATGAACAAGGCAGAGTACTCAAAATTGTGGAACCGTGCAAAAGTTCCAGAGTTAAAGCCTTGCTCCCTGCATCTTAAAACATATACAGGTGAACAAGTAGTGACATTAGGTACAGCTAATGTAACTGTGCAACACAGGGACACAGTGGAACAGCTACCTGTAGTTATAGTATCGGGTACCGGACCAAACCTGTTAGGTCGGGGCTGGATAAAAGAACTTAAATTAGACTGGGGAGCAGTACATCAAATAGATGCGGGCAAACAGTTGACTTTGCAAGAAGTGTTGAGTGAACATGAGAATGTGTTCAAGGAGGAACTTGGCACATTTAATGACCCCCCAGCTAAGATTTATGTAGACAAGGAGGCACCGCCAAGGTTTTTTAAACAACGACCTGTGCCTTATGCCATGAAGCCTAAGGTAGAGGCTGAGCTTGACCGTCTATTGAGAGAGAACATACTGGAGCCAGTGAAATGTTCGGAATGGGCAGCTCCCATAGTACCTGCTTTAAAACCGGACAATTCGGTAAGACTCTGTGGAGACTATAAATTGACAGTCAATCGGGTGTCCAAACTAGAGCAGTATCCGATTTCCAAAACAGAGGATCTCTTTGTAAACTTGGCTGGAGGAAAGAAATTCACAAAGTTGGATATGAGTCATGCCTACTTGCAGATTACACTGGATGACGAATCAAAGAAGTATGTCACCATAAATACACACAAGGGCTTGTTTACATATAACCGCTTACCGTTTGGTGTCTCATCTAGTCCAGCTATCTTCCAGAGGACAATCGAAGGTGTACTGCAAGGGATTCCACATGTTTCCATCTATCTGGATGACATTCTGGTGATGGGAAGAACTGGCCAGGAGCATCTGAGCACTCTGAGAGAGGTACTACAGAGATTGGAGAGGGCAGGGTTCTGGCTCAAGAGGAGTAAGTGCACTTTCCTGGGGAATGAGGCAGTGTTCCTGGGACACAGAGTGGACGCCACCGGGCTCCATCCACTCAAAGAGAAGGTACAAGCACTGCAGGACGCCCCTGCTCCTACAAATGTGGCTGAGTTAAAAGCTTACCTGGAACTGCTGAACTATTGTAACAGGTTTTTACCAAACTTGTCAACTGTGTTAGCACCTCTTCACAAACTACTGCACAAGGAGACACAGTGGCAGTGGGGAGAGGAGCAGGGGGTTTTATTTGAACAGTCCAAGAAACTGATGCTGTCGTCGGATGTGCTGCTTCACTACAATGCAGAGAAAGACATCATTCTCTCTTGTGATGCTTCACCTTACGGGGTGGGGGCAGTTCTTTCACACTGCATGGAAGATGGAACTGAAAGACCAATAGGGTTTATGTCCCGAACTCTAACACCAGCGGAAAAAAACTATTCCCAGTTAGACAAAGAAGGGTTAGCAGTAATGTTTGGGTTACAGAGGTTCCACAAGTACATATATGGCAGGAAGTTCACCATATGCACCGATCATAAACCTCTTCTCTCTCTTTTCAATGAAATGAAAGCAGTTCCACAGATGGTGTCACCCCGGATCCAGAGGTGGGCAGTGACGTTGAGGGCATATGAGTATGTCATCGTCTACAAGGCGGGCAAGTACCATGGGAACGCAGATGCCTTGAGCCGCCTTCCACTGCCAGGCACACCTATCCGTGCAGCTCCAGAGGACAGAGTTTTGATGTTGGAGGACACTGACACGGCACTTGTGACTGCAGAGCAAGTAAGAACATGGACAGGTAAAGATCCAGTACTGTCTAGAGTTCGAGAATATGTGGTGAGGGGATGGCCACAGCATCCGGAAGGGGTTGACTTCACACCCTACAGTGTCAGGAAAACAGAGCTGAGTGTGCAGGATGGTTGTGTGTTGTGGGGAGCACAGGTGATTATTCCACAGCCAGCACGACAGTCTATCCTAGAGCAACTACATCAGTGTCATCCTGGGGTCTCGCGTATGAAAGCCTTGGCTAGGAGTTACTTGTGGTGGCCAAAGCTAGATGAGGAGATAGAAAATCTAGTCAAGACATGCAGCACTTGTCAGGAACACTGGAAGGCACCAGCAGTGGCTCCTCTCCACCCCTGGGAGTGGCCGGATAAACCATGGAGAAGATTGCACTTAGATTATGCGGGTCCATTCACGGGGAAGATGTTCCTCATAATCATTGATGCACATTCCAAATGGATGGATGTTTATCCTGTAAATTCTGCTTCCACCACTACTACTATAGACTGCCTGCGTCGGAGCTTCAGTAATCAAGGGCTACCGGAGATCGTGGTGAGTGACAATGCCACTTGTTTTGTGAGTACAGAGACAAAAGAGTTCTTTAGAAAAAATGGCATAGTGTAGGTGACCTCGGCTCCATATCATCCGTCCTCGAATGGACTTGCGGAGAGAGTCGTACAAACATTTAAGGAGATGATGAAAAAAAGTGCAGAAGGGAGTTTAGCAGCCAAAGTGTCACAGGTTCTGTTCAGCTACAGAATAACACCTCAATCCACCACAGGACTCTCTCCTGCTGAGATGTTATTAGGTCATAGACTACGCTCCACTCTTGACCTTGTCCACCCAGACCTAAAAAGGAAAATGGAAAACAGACAAAACAAACAAAAAGAGAACCATGACAAAAGAACAAGGAGCCGAAGTTTTGGAGAAGGAGATGCAGTCCTTACCAGGAATTTCAGTTATGGACCAAAGTGGATTCCTGGCTTTATAGACTCAATGACAGGTCCAGTATCATACAAGGTCATGTTGGGAGATGGTAGGGTTGTACGCAGACATGTAGATCAGATACTTCCCAGACAAGGGGAAATTGAAATGAAGGTTCCAGATGCAATGACTGAAGACAGGGTTGCCCCCAGTTATCCAAGTGCATCTGTGGTGCCACCCCCAGGGACAGAGACAATTCCACAGGAACCTATTCCTCAAGAGGAAACCATCGTTGCAGAGTCAGATACTCTGAGCACTGCTCAGGAGCAGCTGGTGGCTTCACCACAAACAAGCAGGGACTTTACTGTTAGACGTTCACAAAGGGCTCGCAAGCCACCAGAGAGATTGATACTGAACTGTTAGGTTCGTCAAGTATGGAACATGATGAATGGAGACTCCTTATGTGACCCTCAGGAATGGTTGTTTGTTAAGAAATTCATACTGAAATCTTAAGGCGGGAGGGATATAGTAATCTGTGGTGTTATGATTAAGGTTATCCACCAGGTGGTACTGTAGCCAATGCTGCTGCTAAGGTCAGAGGTTTGCTTCCTGTTAAAGTCAGAGGTTTGCTTCCTGTCAAGGTCAGCAAAGGTGAAATGCCTGGATGCAGGCATGATGTTTGTTACTCTGTTTGTTAATAAAGTACTTGTGCTAATTGTATGATATTGCCTCTTCGAGTCCTTGTCTCACTACATGGATTTATCACAGTTTCCGTCGCTCAGGGATCATGTCAGGTAAGTAGGTTGGGTTCTCTATGTCTCCCCATTGCTGTGAATAGGTTACAGCTGCAAAAGTGGTATGAAAGCTACCATTTCACAACTGTTCACTTTCCAATGTCAGAAGTTCGAGCTTTCAGGACTTGAAAGACACTTTTGAGCTGTATGCAGTTTGGAAGTGTTTGGAGTAAACTCTCTATCCACTGTCTCCTCCTTGGAGCAAGCTCTCTCACCATTGACAGATCGCTTCTGTTCTCTCAACTTCAACTGCCATCTATTCCAGCTACATCGGTGCCCTTGAAAAAATCTCACCTTGCTCCTCTGAATCCCTCCACGATCAGCCCCAACACCAACATCACCAGGCTCGCCAACATCACCAGGCACACCAACATCACCAGGCACACCAACATCACCAACAACATCACCAGGCTCACCAACATTGCCAGGCACACCAACATCACCAGGCTCACCAACATTGACAGGCACACCAACATCACCATCAACATCACCAGGCTCACCAACATCACCATCAACATCACCAGGCTCACCAACATCACCAGGCACAAAAGGCATCAAGGGGTATGGGGAGAGAGCGGGAATATGGTATTGAGATAGAGGATCAGCCATGATCATATTGAATGGCGGAGCAGGCTCGAAGGGCCAAATGGCCTACTCCTGCTCCTAATTTTCTATGTTGCTATGTTTCTAACATCACCAGGCTCACCAACATCACCAGGCTCACCAACATCATTAGACACACCAACATCATCACCAACATCACCAGGCACACCAACATCACCAGGCTCACCAACATCACCAGGCTCACCAACATCATCAGACACACCAACATCACCAACAACATCACCAGGCTCACCAACATCATCAGGTACACCAATATTACCAACAACATCACCAGGCTCACCAACATCATCAGACACACCAACATCACCAACAACATCACCAACAACATCACCAACATCACCAGGCACGCCAACATCACCAGGCTCGCCAACATCACCAATCACACCAATATCACCAGGCTCACCAACATCACCAGGCTCACCAACATCACCAACAACATCACCAGGCTCAGGTACACCAATATTACCAACAACATCACCAGGCTCACCAACATCATCAGACACACCAACATCACCAACAACATCACCAACATCACCAGGCACGCCAAAATCACCAGGCTCGCCAACATCACCAGGCACACCAATATCACCAGGCTCACCAACATCACCAGGCTCACCAACATTGCCAGGCACACCAACATCACCAACAACATCACCAGGCTCACCAACATCACCAGGCTCACCAAAAATATCACCAACAACATCACCAACACTAACAACAACACCAACCTTCTCCACAATCACCTGATGCTGCACAGGACACAGGGCATCAGCGCCTGACAACATTGCTGCCTGGGAGGCCAGGGATGGCCTCACCATGGCCAGATTTGGTAAGCTTGCAGTAGGATGAGTGTGAGTGTGAGGGGTGACTAGTGAGATGAGGAAGTGATAAAGTAGATCGAGAAGGCTGGGTGGAGCTGCAAGGTAAGTTGGTGTGAGTAAGGATGTGCAGGCATAGGGTAGGGAAGGCAGAGTGATGTGGATGTGATGAGTGGCACAGCAGGATGAGGTTGAGTGTGACTTGGCATTAACATTTCGTGATCTGCTCAGATCATTGAAAGGTTTGCGCCACTGCAGCCTGGTCCTCCTGATGACATCCCTGCTTGTGCCCTCCTGTGCAATGTGCAATCAGGCTGCGTTGATCTCCTGGGGAGGTCTCTTCCGCACATGGGAAGGGACGAGAACCTCCCTGTGTGCTATGACTCCCTCCATAAGCATATGGAGGGAGTCATGCGAGAGCCTGGGTGCAGCTGTCCACCTTTGTGCAGTGCTTGTCAGCATTTGCAGCACCTCAATGCTGTAGAACACTGACAGCACAACTCAAAATGAATGTGGCCATGGCCCCTTTAAGGAAACCGACTGATGACACGCCATCAAATGACATCATCAGACCCGCTTCCTTTTAATTGGCCGGGAACACGTAGGGCGGGCTTAACAAACCCAATCTACATAAAATCACTTGGAGAGAGTGGGCTGGAGCCGGGAGCTGGACCGGGACCCGCCACCCACCTCTCCCACCATGATCCCACCTCCGCTGGCGAAATCGCAGCCGTTAACTCTGTTTCTCTCTCCACTGATGCTGCCTGTCCTGCTGAGTATTTCCAACATTTTCTGTTTTCATTTCATGAAACATTTAAACCTTCTGATTTAAATCTCTAACATCCGTACAAATGAGGATTATGGAATACTTCCTGATCTCTTCAGAAATGTATAGCTATCATTATTATCAGAATAAAATGAAACTCTTGAGAATAGGGTCCAGGTACAGTATACTCCAACTGAAGGAACTTTAAGTGATTTTATAAAACGTAGAGGTACGGGATAAATATATTTAGAGACAAAAACTACTTAGAACTTCAGTTTATTTAACAAGAATTTTAAAAATACGCAGAAATGCTTTAGCCTTAATGTAGCTTGATTATTACCAAAAAAGGCACCTCCAGAAATCTCTTGAAGTAAGATTCGGGAAGGTGGGCAGTTCAGCTGCAATTACTCTTTGATGCTATTCTGCTACCGTCATCAAAAGGTTGAAACAGCTTGACATTCAACACTCTTTAGAAATTTCACACTAACACAAGAAATTGGAACTGATTATACTTTCACAACCACTTTTTAAAGGTTGAATTCCAACCAGTAGCTGTCAGTCTAATTATCGCTCATTAGAAAACTAATGAATACAAAAAAAGGACATCATCCTTGGCTCACGATAAAGAACCATTGAAATTGACAGCCTTAATGATGAGATCATATCAGAACTATACATAGCTAGAGTCAACATATGGAATGACAAGCTGGACTATCTCCCAGCAATAAGAATCTGCTTAGAACCCTGAAATTGATTTTTTGTGAAAATTGATAAGTTACAACTTAATGTAATGGTAACTACAACCAGTGCCTAAATAGGTTAAACGGTAAATAAAATGTTGCACTCAATGGGGTACTAACTTGATTACATTTTTTGATGAGGTAACAGAGGGTTGATGAGGGCAACGCTTCCAAAAGGTGTTTGATAAAGTGCCACATAATAGGCTTGCCAGCAAAGTTGAAGCCCATGGAATAAAAGGGACAGTGGCAGCATTGCCTAAGTGACAGGAAACAGAGAGTAGTGGTGAACGGTTGTCTTTCGGACTGGAGGAAGGTATACAGTGGTGTTCCCCAGGGCTCGTTATTCGGACCACTGCTTTTCTTGATATATATTAATGACTTGGACTTGGGAATACAGGGCACAATTTCAAAATTTGGAGATGGCACAAAACTTGGAAGTATAGTAAACAGTGAGGAGGATAGTGGTAGACTTCAAGAGGACATAGAGAGGCTGGTGGAATGGGCGGACATGAGGCAGATGAAATTGAACACAGAAAAGTGCGAATTGATACATTTTGCTAGGAAGAACGAGGAGAGGCAATATAAACCAAAGGGTACAATCCTAAAGGGAGTGCATGAACAGAGAGACCCAGGGGTGCATGTGCACAAATCGTTGAAGGTGGCAGGGCAGGTTCAGATAGCAGTTAAAAAAGCATACGGGATCCTGGGCTTCATAAATAGAGGCATGGGGGTAAAAATTCCCCTCCTTTGCGGCTCCTGTGGGGAGTGCTAATGGGCCGCAAAGGGCCTTTTCGCTCGGCTGCGACTGCGCCAAATTCCGCGGGAGGTTAGCAGCGGCGCTACCAGTTTGTGTCCCAATCTCATGCGCCCGGAGAGCATGACGTCATCTCTGGGCGCATTGCCCCGGTAGCGCCCCAGCCGAAAAATTCCCCTTCGCCCCCTGCAGCAGCACTGGGCGATGGCAGCGAATGCTGCAGGGGGCGCAAGCAGGGCGGCCGGCCACTAGCTGGGTGGAAGTTAAAGGTGAGGTGTCCAGCCGCCCTGAGAAAAATGTCAGCTTTTTTGAAAATTGTTTTTTTTTGCTTCAGACGCAGGGTCCGTGCCGTGATTGGTCAGCCCAGCAGTCAGCTTGAGTTCGCAGCGTGGGGCCCTTCCCTTTAATTCAGGGAAGAGCCCCTGCAACATGTCAGCACTACATTGCCCAGTGTGTGGCGCTGCTGAGCCATGCGGCCCGGGTCGCGAACACCCCCCCCCCCCACCCCCGCGCTCCAAGAAGGAACAAAAAGTGGGAATTTTAGAAAGGTCAGAAGAGGTTTACCAGCTTTTCTGATTTAGCGCCCCAAACCGGGCTCTAGGGGAATTTCTAGCCCATAGTGTACAAAAGCAAGGAAGTTATGATGAGCCTTTATAAAACCGACCTCAACTGGAGTATTGTGTCCAATTCTGGGCACCGCACTTTAGGAAGGATGTGAAGGCCTTCGAGAAGATACAGAAAAGATTTACAAGAATGATTCCAGGGATGAGAGACTTCAGTTACATGGATAGACTGGAGAAGCTGGGGTTGTTCTCCTTAGAGCAGGGAAGGTTGAGAGGAGATTTGATAGAGGTGTTTAAAATCATGAGGGGTCTAGACAGAGTCGATAGAGAGAAACTGTTCCCAATGGCAGAAGGGTCGAGAACCAGAGAACACAGATTTAAGCTGATTGGCAGAAGAACCAAAGACGACATGAGGAACAACTTTTTTATGCAGCGAGTGGTTATGATCTGGAGTGCACTGCCTGAGAGGGTGGTGGAGGCAGATTCAATCATGGCTTTCAAAAGGGAATTGGATAAGTACCTGAAGGAAAAAAAAATGCAGGGCTAGGGGGAAAGGGCGGGGGAGTGGGGCTAGCTGAAGTGCTCCTGCAGAGAGCCGGCATGGGCTCGATGGGGCGAATGGCCTTCTTCCGCGCTGTAACCGTTCTATGATTCTATTTGCAAATAATGCTTATACTTGTTTAAAGGAATATTTGACTGTTTACCACCCCACTTCTGAATATATGTTTTGAGGGATACGGTGAGATGGTGGCTAGATAGAGTTGATCCAAGAAAAAAAAACAGGTTTCTTAGACCTAAACACTTTATCCTGTTCTTAAAAATTCTTGTGTTTTTATGCTTTCAAATGAGAAATGTTATGCCTTACACAAATAATAAGAATTGAATTATTAGACAAAATGTAATTTTTAAACAAAAGAAATTAGATCTATGCCTTATTGCAGACTTAAAATGTAATTCTAGTCTCGCAATCACATAGTTATGAGTCATCTGAGAAACAATAGAGTAACCATCCCTGTGGAGCAGTTAACATCACTGGACATGTTCCAACAGTACTAGTGATGCAAAAAACAGCATGTAAACATTTACTCTGCAAACAAGTATACCAAAACCACACGGAGATAGTCTGGATTAAATATGCAATAAAATCAAAACCTTTATACTTTCTAAATGTCAATGGCATCTTCAGATAATTGCAACTGTGTGGGCCAAACTCTCATTACAAAGAGTGACTTAGCCTGCTGTGAGTCACATATATTCATTCACCTGTCTTTGCAGGCAAGCATATCAGAACAAAGAATGCGGATTAAAGACAGTTCTGCTCTGTAAGGTCATGCCCAAGGGGCAAGGTCAATACTGAGATATATCGTCTTCAAATAGAGGTGACCTTTTGCGATAACCCTCTTACCCAGGGCTGGAATCAAAGTGTAGTCCCCAGAAGCAAAAGACAACATCATTCTAGCTGATATGTCAGTTTAGATTACATGTCCTAGAAATTCATTGACGCAGATAAACATCCAATATGTTGGGCACCATGCCTATGCACATTCTGAGTCGGACCTGTACCACCTGCCATATTGGTAAAGATTTCAATATAGGTGTCATGGGCCTGTGCCTGAAACAGGCGTTAGTCCCTCTACATATGCAAGTAGGAGGACTGAAGTCTGTTTGAGGCCCCCTTTCGAAATTGAGCTGCCCTGAATGCAGCCAAGCTAGGCAAATTGCTGCATTCAGGATAATCATGTCTACATGAAGCTTACCAGCAGTCCTTAAAAAGACTGCTGGAGACCGCCACCAAAAAGGTAAATGTTTTAAAAAGTACTTTAAAAAAAAATCATTTATGGGATGTTGGCATTGCTGGCAAGGCCAGCATTTATTGCCCATCCCTAATTGCCCTTGAGAAGGTGGTGGTGAGCCACCTTCTTGAACCGCTGCAGTCCGTGTGGTGAAGGAACTCCCACAGTGCTGTTAGGTAGGGAGTTCCAGGATTTTGACCCAGCGACGATGAAGGATCAGCGATATACTTCTAAGTCAGGATGGTGTGTGACTTGGAGGTGGTGGTGTTCCCTTGCGCCTGCTGCCCTTGTCCTTCTAGGTGGCAGAGGTCGCGGATTTGGGAGGTGCTGCCAAAGAAGCCTTGGCGAGTTGCTGCAGTGCATCTTGTAGATGGTACACACTGCAGCCAGGTGGAGGGAGTGAATGTTTAAGGTGGTGGATGGGGTACCAATCAAGCAGGCTGCTTTGTCCTTGATGGTGTTGAGCTTCTTGAGTGTTGTTGGAGCTGCACTCATCCAGGCAAGTAGAGAGTATTCCATCACACTCCTTACTTGTGCCTTGTAGATTGTGGAAAGGCTTTGGGGAGTCAAGAGGTGAGACGCTCGCCGCAGAATACGTAGCCTCTGACCTGCTCTTGTTACCACAGTATTTATGTGGCTGGTCCAGTTAAGTTTCTGGTCAATGGTGACCCCCAGGATGTTGATGGTGGGGGATTCGGCGATGGTAATGCCATTGAATGTCAAAGGGCGGTGGTTAGACTCTCGCTTGTTGGAGATAGTCATTGCCTGGCACTTGTGTGGTGCAAATGTTACCTGCCACTTATCAGCCCAAGCCTGAAAGTTGTCCGGGTCTTGTTGCATTATCTGAGGAGTTCTGAATGGTACTGAACACTGTGCAGTCATCAGCGAACATCCCCATTTCTGACCTTATGTTGGAGGGAAGGTCATTGATGAAGCAGCTGAAGATGGTTGGGCCTAGGACACTGCCCTGAGGAACTCCTGCAGCGATGTCCTGGGGCTGTGATGATTGACCTTCATCCACCACAGCCATCTTCCTTTGTGCTAGGTATGACTCTAGCCAGTGGAGAGTTTTCCCCCCGATTCCCATTGACTTCAATTTTACTTGAGCTCCTTGATACCACACTCGGTCATGTGCTGCCTTGATGTCTAGGGCATTCACTCTCGCCTCACCTCTGGAATTCCACTCCTTTGTCCATGTTTGAACCAAGACTGTAATGAGATCGGGAGCTGAGTGGTCTTGGCGGAACCCAAACTGGGCATCAGTGAGCAGGTTATTGGTGAGTAAGTGCCGCTTGATAGCACTGTCGATGACACATTCCATCACTTTGCTGATGATTAAGAGTAGACTGATGGGGCGGTAATTGGCTGGATTGGATTTGTCCTGCTTTTTGTGGACATACCTGGGCAGTTTTCCACATTGTTGGATAGATGCCAGTGTTGTAGCTGTACTGGGACAGCTTGGCTAGAGGCACGGCTAGTTCTGGAGCACAAGTCTTCAGCACGATAGCTGGGATGTTGTCGAGGCCCATAGCCTTTGCTGTATCCAGTGCGCTCAGCCTTTTCTTGATATCACGTGGAGTGAACCAAATTGGCTGAAGACTGGCTTCTGTAATGGTGGGACCTCAGGAGGAGGCCGATATGGATCATCTACTCGGCACTTCTGGCTGAAGATGGTTGCAAATGCTTCAGCCTTGTCTTTTGCACTCACGTGCTGGGCTCCACCATAATTGAGGATGGGGATATTCATGGAGCCTCCTCCTCCTGTTAGTTGTTTCATGGTCCACCACCATTCACAACTGGATGTGTCAGGACTGCAGAGCTTTGATCTGATCTGTTGATTGTGGATCGCTGTGTTGCAGCTTCCCCAGGTTGGCACCTCATTTTTAGGTACACCTAGTGCTGCTCCTGGCATGCTCTTCTACACTCCTTATTGAACCAGGGTTGGTCCTGTAGCTTGATGGTAATGGTAGAGTGAGGGATATGCTGGGTCATGAGGTTACAGATTGTGGTGGAATACAATTCTGCTGCTGCTGATGGCCCACAGCGCCTCATGGATGCCCAGTTTTGAGCTGCTAGATCTGTTCTGAATCTATCCCATTTAGCACGGTGGTAGTGCCACACAACACGATGGAGGGTGTCCTCAGTGTGAAGACGGAAGACGGGACTTCGTCTCCACAATGACTGTGCAGTGGTCATTGCTGCCAATACTGTCATGGACAGATGCATCAGCGACAGGTAGATTGGTGAGGACGAGTCCAGTCAGTTTTTCCCTCGTGTTGGCTCTCTCACCACCTGCTGCAGGCCCAGACTGGCAGCTATGTCCTTCAGGACTCAGCCAGCTCAGTCAGTAGTGGTGCTACCAAGCCACTCTTGGTGATGGACATTGAAGTCCCCCACGCAGAGTATATTCTGTGCCCTTGCTACTCTCAATGCTTCTTCCAAGTGGTGTTCATCAGCTGAGGGAGGGCAGCCGGTAGTAATCAGCAGGAGGTTTCCTTGCCTATGCTTGATCTGAAGCCATGAGACTTCATGGGGTCCGGAGTCAATGTTGAGGACTCCGAGGGCCACTCCTTCTCGACTGTATACCACTGTGCCGCCACCCCTGGTGGGTCTGTCCAGCCAGTGGGACAAGCCATACCCAGGGATGGTGATGGAGGAGTTTGGGACATTGGCTGAAAGGTATGATTCTGTGAGTATGACTATGTCAGACTGTTGCTTGACTAGTCTGTGCGACAGCTCTCCCAATGTCCCCAGATGTTGGTGAGGAGGACTGGGCTGGGTCGACTGGGCTGGGTGTGCCATTGCCTTGTCCGTAGCTGGTGCCGAGGTGGATGCTGGGTGGTCCGTCCGGTTTTATTATTATTGTGTTTCGTAGCGGTTTGTTACAACTGAGTGACTTGCTAGGCCATTTCAGAGGGCAGTTAAGAGTCAACCACATTGTTGTGGGTCGGGAGTCACATATAGGCCAGACCAGGTAAGGACAGCAGATTTCCTTCCTAAGGCTTTGGGTGAGCCTCGGGCCTCTGGATTCTGGCGCACACTCCCAGTGCGCCATCTATTTCAGACCTGAAAATGGGCCACAACAAATTTCCACCCTTATGATAATTTTCATGTTGTGACAAAAATTTCACAGATTATTTCATCAATTGAAGGAGTAACTGATGAAAATGATAATGAAGGAACTATTTTATTCCTGATAATATAATGAAGCTGTTTTATAATAGGGTGACAACACGTCTCTGTTTTCCAGGGACAGTCCCCAGATGAGGTAGTGTGTCCCCGGACAAATAATGACCCCTGGAAGCGTCCCCAGCTCATGAAACTTGTCCGCGAATAGACTAGAGCCATATTCATTGGAATATATGCATATCATACCGTTAGACATAATCATAGTCTCAGGTCAATGGACTGAATAATGTAATTGTATTATTTATAAACAGTGTCTGAATGTGCTTCAATAGTGTGCTGTCACATCTGCGGTAATTATATGCATATTTGTCTTGCATTTGTAGTGTATATGTGCTGCTAAAATGTTTTGCCTTGCTACGCTGCACAAACTACATTTTCTGTCCTGGCTACTTTGCTGTGCTCGCACCCTGTGTGTCCCCGGATTTGGATTCGAAAATACGGTCACCCTGTTATAAGAACTTATTTCCCAAGCTCTCTGGATAAGTGAGCGTGTCCTGCACAATTAACCTAACTATGAGGCAGGAGACTTTACCGTAATAAAAACAAAAACCATGTCTGGTGTGAAATGGTGTTTTCTTTGGCAACATAATGCTAATTGATGAGGGGACATAAATGTCTGCATCTCTCTAAAGTGTCCTTATACCTGGCTGAGACAATGGCCCGTACTTTCCGATCGCAGGCCTCCCGCGGGCGCCTGCCTGGAAAAATCTACGCCCTTACCTGAGGGCTCCCGGGACGCACACGCTTCCGATCCTGGGCCTCTCCATACTCTAAGTGTGCAGAGCCCACATATCCCAGAGGCGCAGGTAGTTTGCAGCGTTCCTGGGAGCACATGGGCCATGGGGAGCCAATCAAAGAAGGGAATCTCCCTTCATACATTTGACAGGAAGACCTGTGAAATATATGAAGGGAGATCACCCCAAAAACATAGTAAAACTTTAAATAAATAAATAAATCACATTTTTTAAATGACTTGAAATTACAATAAATTACATATTTTAAACAAAAATGTAATTTTTTGAAAAAAATAATTAAAGTTTTTTATGGGGCTAAAAATAAACTTACATTTTTTTAAAGTATTTTTAAATGATAAATCAGTGATTTTTTTTTTTTTTACTTTTATCAACTCTTATCCTGGTAAAAGCAGGCCTTATGCCTGCTTTTACCAGGCATAAGAATTGTAAAGGTTTTCTGCGGGCGGAGGGTCTCCAAAAAGCAAAACTATCTGCCCGCAGAGGCCCTTCTCCAGGGCAGCCAGAGGATCTGTCAAGAGCATTCTTGACAGAACGGAAATGTCAGTTTTCGGCGCATGCGCATGCCTGAAACCAGCATTTCCAATGTCCCTACGGGTGGGTACACAGCGCGTACACACCCGTAGGGATCGGATATCTGGGCCAATGAGCTGGAGAATTACACTGTGAGTGCCACTCAGCCACTTGGAACCACGCAAGAGAGCTCTGGGGAAACTCTCCCTCTGATTTTTTTCCTGCCCCCTTCCCGTGGAGGCACACCTGACATAGGAACAGGAGTAGGCCATTTAGCCCCTCAAGCCTGTTCCACCATTCAACGAGATCATGGCTGTTCTGTGACCTTACTTAGGTAGCAGTGGGGAAATTAAAAACCAGAGCGTGTCAGGAAGGGGCAGAAGGTATGGAGTAAAAGGTAAAGTAATAAAAAGGGCAAAAGCAGGAACTAAGTGTCACAAAACATATTTGAAAGTTCTCTATCTGAATGCACGTAGCATTCGTAACAAAATAGACAAGTTAATGGCACAAATAACTACATATGGGTATGATCTTGTGGCCATTACAGAAACATGGCTGCAGGGTGACAATGCCTGGGAATTAAACATACCAGGTTATTTAACGATCAGGAAGGACAGGCAGGAAGGAAGGGGAGGTGGGGTGGCTATGTTAATAAAGGAAGGAATCACTGTAATACAGAGAAATGATATTGGGTCAAAAGATCAGGATAATGAAACAGTTTGGGTGGAGGTAAGGAATAATAAGGGGAAAAAAACACTAGTGGGCGTAGTCTATAGGCCTCCGAACAGTTGCAACTCTGTTGGACGGAGTATCAATCAGGAAATAGTTGAGGCTTGTAATAAGGGAACATCTATAATTATGGGGGATTTTAACTATCATATTAATTGGACAAATCAAATTGGGCAGGGCTGCCTTGAGGATGAGTTCATTGAGTGTATTAGGGATGGGTTTCTTGAACAGTATGTAACTGAACCGACCAGGGGGCAAGCAACCTTAGATCTGGTCCTGTGTAACGAGACAGGATTAATTAAAAATGTCCTAGTAAAGGATCCCCTTGGAATGAGTGACCATAACATGGTTGAATTCCATATTCAATTAGAGGGTGAGAAGGTTGGATCTCAAACAAGCGTGCTAAGCTTGAATAAAGGAGACTATGAAGGTATGAGAGCGGAATTGAGTAGAGTGGATTGGGAAAATAGATTAAAGGGTAAGACGATACATGATCAGTGGTGTACATTTAAGGAGTTATTTTACAACTTCCAAAAAATATATATTCCACTGAGAAGAAAAGGGTGTAAAAGAAAAGACAGCCATCCGTGGCTAAGTAAAGAAATTAAGGATAGTATTCGACTAAAAACAAGGGCATATAAGGTAGCCAAATCTAGTGGGAGGATAGAGGATTGGGAAAACTTTAAAAGACAGCAAAAAATAACAAAAAGATTGATTAAGAAAGGGAAGATAGATTATGAAAGTAAATTAGCAAAAAATATAAAAACAGATAGTAAGAGTTTTTATAGTTATATAAAAAGAAAAAGGGTGGCTAAAGTAAATGTTGGTCCCTTAGAGGATGAGACCGGGAAATTAATGGTGGGAAATATGGAGATGGCAAAAACACTGAATGAATATTTTGTATCAGTCTTTACAGTAGAGGACACTAAGAATATCCCAACACTGGACAAACAGGGGGCTATAGGGGGGGAGGAGCTAAACACGATCAAAATCACTAAGGAAGTGGTACTCGGTAAAATAATGGGACTCAAGGCAGATAAATCACCAGGACCTGATGGCTTACATCCTAGGGTCTTGAGGGAAGTGGCGGTAGGGATTGTGGATGCATTGGTAATAATTTTCCAAAACTCCCTGGATTCAGCAAAGGTCCCGGCAGACTGGAAAACTGCTAATGTAACACCCTTATTTAAAAAGGGCAGTAGACAGAAGGCTGGAAACTATAGACCGGTTAGCCTAACATCTGCGGTAGGTAAAATTTTGGAGTCCATTATTAAGGAGACAGTAACAGGACATTTGGATAATCATAATTTAATAGGACAAAGTCAGCATGGTTTTATGAAGGGGAAGTCATGTTTGACAAATTTGCTGGAGTTCTTTGAGGAAGTAACATATAGGGTGGATAAAGGGGAACCAGTGGATGTAGTGTATTTAGACTTCCAAAAGGCATTTGACAAGGTGCCACACAAAAGATTATTGCTTAAGATAAAAAATCACGGGATTGGGGGTAATATTCTGGCATGGATAGAGGATTGGCTATCTAACAGAAGGCAGAGAGTTGGGATAAATGGTTCATTCTCAGACTGGCAATCAGTAACTAGTGGTGTTCCGCAGGGGTCAGTGCTGGGTCCCCAACTCTTTACAATCTATATTAATGATTTGGAGGAGGGGACCGAGTGTAACATATCAAAGTTTGCAGATGATACTAAGATGGGAGGGAAAGTAGTGAGTGAGGAGGACATAAAAAACCTGCAAGGGGACATAGACAGGCTAAGTAAGTGGGCAGAGATTTGGCAGATGGAATACAATACTGGAAAGTGTGAGGTTATGCACTTTGGCAGGAAAAATCGTAGAGCAAGTTATTATCTTAATGGCAAGAAACTGGAAAGTACTGAAGTACAAAGGGATCTGGGGGTCCTGGTGCACGAAACTCAAAAGGTTAGTATGCAGGTGCAGCAAGTGATTAAGAAGGCCAATGGAATGTTGGCTTTCATTGCTAGGGGGATAGAATATAAAAATAGGGAGGTATTGCTTCAGTTGTACAAGGTATTGGTGAGACCGCACCTGGAATACTGCATACAGTTTTGGTGTCCATACTTAAGAAAAGACATACTTGCTCTCGAGTCAGTACAAAGAAGGTTCACTCGGTTAATCCCGGGGATGAGGGGATGGACATATGAGGAGAGGTTGAGTAGATTGGGACTCTACTGATTGGAGTTCAGAAGAATGAGAGGCGATCTTATTGAAACATATAGGATTGTGAAGGAGTTGGATCGGGTGGATGCAGGGAGGATGTTCCCGATGATGGGTGAAACTAGAACTAGGGGGCATAGTCTTAGAATAAGGGGCTGCCCTTTCAAAACTGAGATGAGGAGGAACTACTTCACTCAGAGGGTGGTAGGTCCATGGAATATGCTGCCCCAAAAAGCTATCGAAGCTACGCCATTACATAAATTTAAAACAGAAATAGACAGTTTCCTAGAAGTAAAGGGAATTAAGGGTTACGGGGAGCGGGCAGGAATTTGGACATGAGTCTAGCGGTCATGGCCCTGTGGGTAGCGGAGCGGGCCCAGGGGCCATGTAGCCTGATCCTGCTCCTATTTTGTGTGTCTAATTCTGTTAGATTCAGGAGATGGCTCTGTGATAGTAGATTGGCGGTTAGGATCAGATCAGCCATGATCTTATTGAATGGCGGAGCAGGCTCGAGGGGCTGATTGGCCTACTCCTGCTCCTATTTTTTATGTTCTTATGTTACTCCATATACCTTAAACTTTACCTTTGGTCAACAAAATTGTATCAATCTCCAATTCAAAATTAATAATTGATCTAACATCAACTGCCGTTTGCGGAAGACAGTTCCAAACTTCTACCACCCTTTGCATCTAGAAGTGTTTCCTAACTTCACTCCTGAAAGGTCTGGCTCTAACTTTTAGGCTATGTCTCCTAGTCCTAGAATCCCCAACCAGCGGAAACAGTTTCCCTCTATCTACCCTATCGGTTCACCTTAATATCTTGGAAACTTCGATGAGACCACCCCTTAACCTTTTAAATTCCAGGGAAGCCAACCCTAGTTTGTGTAATCTCTCCTCGTAATTTAATTCTTGGAGTTATGGTAAATCTATGCTGCACTCCCTCCAAGGCTAATATATCCTTCCCAACATAGGAACAGGAGTAGGCCATTCAGCCCCTCAAGCCTGCTCCACCATTCAATGAGATCATGGCTGATCTACGACCTAACTTCATATACCCGCCTTTGGCCCATATCCCTTAATACCTTTGGTTAACAGAAAGCTATCAATCTCCGATTTAAAATGAACAATTGATCTAGCATCAATTGCCATTTGCGAAAGAGAGTTCCAAACTTCTACCACCCTTTGTGTGTAGAAGTGTTTCCTAATTTCACTCCTGAAAGGTCTGGCTCTAATTTTTAGACTATGTCCCCTAGTCCTAGAATCCCCAACCAGCAGAAATAGTTTCTCTCTATCTATCGTATCTGTTCCCCTTAATATCTTGAAAACTTCGATCAGATCACCCCTTAACCTTCTAAATTCCAGGGAATACAACCCTAATTTGTGTAATCTCTCCTTGTAATTTAACCTTTGAAGTCCGGGTGTCATTCTGGTAAAACTTCGCTGCACTCCCTCCAAGGCCAATATATCCTTCCAAAGGTGTGGTACCCAGAACTGCTCACAGTGCTCCAGGTCTGGTCTAACCAGGGTTTTGTACAGCTGCAGCATAACTTCTACCCCCTTGTATTCTAGTCCTCTAGATACAAAGGCCAGTATCCCATTAGCCTTTTTGATTATTTTCTGTACCTGTTCATGACATTTTAATTATCTATGTACCTGGACCCCCAAGTCTCTTTGGACCTCCACTGTTTTTAGCCTTTCACCATTTAGAAAGTACCCTATTCTATCTTTTTTAGGTCCAAAGTGGATGAACTCGCATTTGTCTACATTGAAATCCATTTGCCACAGTTTTGCCCATTCACTTAATCTGTCGATATCCCTTTGTAATTTTATGCTCCCATCTACACTGCCTACAATTCCACCTATCTTTGTGTCGTCAAAGATGTGGTGCCCAGAACAGAACACAGTACTCCAGGTATGGTCTAGCTAGGGCTTTGTATAGCTGTAGCATAACTTTTACCCCCTTGTTTTATAGTCCTCTATAATTAGTCCTTTTTTATTCATTTCTGTACCTATCTATGACATTTTAATGATCTATGTACACGGGCCCCTAAATCTCTTCGGACTTCCACTTTTTCGAGCTTTTCATTCCTTCATTGACACCTTCATTCAGATATCACCATGGTTGTGCTGTGTGGGAGGAATTGTAGGTATGAAGCTGCATTCTGCAACCCCACGGGGCAGCATGCTGGAGGTCCAATGGATCGTACCACTATGTTGCTTCACATTTTACATGTTATGGAGCGTGCTGCTAAGACTGCATTCACAAGGAGTACAGATCACAATGTTTAATGCAGTAGCCATAAAGTGAATCTGTGCCAGTATACATGATGCAAATGAAGCTTAGCTGCATGCAAAATCATTAAAATTAATTGGGTTGCCTTTTCTTCTATATCTCTATAATAAAGGTTGTCATTAATAGCTTGATTTTCAGTAGAGACTTTTTGTTTTCTGAAATGGAACAAATCTTAATATACCATTTTGTGATGGATTTTAATTGACTGTATTTAAAAGCTTAGAACCTTTTTGGAAAATATAAGTATTCCTAATGAGAATGCCTGTTCTCCAGAATTTGGTAAAACCAAGCACAACTATTTTTTCTGGCTTATTAGACCATAAAGGTAATATTACATCTTGTAACAACAACAATAACTTACATTTATATAGTGCTGTTTGTGTAACAAAGCATCCAAAGGTACTTTAGAGGGGAAGGAGTAGATGTTACATATTGGAGTCTTTTTACCCCTTTTTTCCTCTGGATATAGAGATAGTTGAATAGTCCTTAAAACATAGTACTGACAGGCTAGAATTGAATTTCTGAGAATGCAGTCGGTTTTTAAATTCTTGTATATTTTGACTGAATTCAAAGAACCAACATCAAGTTAAAATTAGGTAAATAAATGCGTACCTTTTGTCACAGTAGACGAGCCAGAAGTTAATGGAGCAATTAGGGGAAATCTCCAAAAGCACAAATTTTGGGGAGGCTTTTTAAAAATGAGAATGCAGTAGAAAAGCAAAGAGGTTTTGGAAGAGAATTCCAAAGAGTGTGGGCACGGTGGGTGAAGGTCTGAACCAATGGACGGAGGAGGGACATCCATTAGACCTGAATCAGCGGAGCAGAGGGTGCATGCAGGGATGTAAAGCTGGAATAGATTACAGAGATAAGGTGAAGAATCAACATGCACGTATTTGCAGATGAAACATAGAAACAATAGACATAGAAGATAGCAGCAGGAGTAGGTCATTCGGCCCTTCGAGCCTGCTCCGCCATTCAATGAGATCATGGCTGATCATCCAAATTCAGTACCCTGTCCCTGCCTTCTCCCCATATCCCTTGATCCCTTTAGCCTTAAGAAATATATCCAACTCCTTTTTGAATATATTTAATGAACTGGCCTCCACCGCCCTCTGTGGCAGAGAATTCCACAGGTTCACCACTCTCTGGGTGAAGAAATTCCTCCTCATTTCAGTCCTAAATGGCTTACCCCTTATCCTTAGACTATGACCCCTGGTTCTGGACTCCCCGGCCATCATAAACATCCTTCCTGCATCTAGTCTGTCCAGGCCTGACAGAATTTGATAGGTTTCGATGAGATCCCCTCTCAATCTTCTAAACTCCAGTGAGTATAAGCCCAATCGACACAATCTCTCCTCATACGTCATTCCTGCCATCCCAGGTATCAGCCTGGTGAATCTTCGCTGCACTCCTTCCATGGCAAGAACGTCCTTCCTCAGGTAAGGCGACCAAAACTGCACACAATACTCAAGGTGTGGTCTCACCAAGGCCCTGTACAACTGTAGCAAGACATCCTTGTTCCTGTACTTGAACCCTCTTGCTACGAAGGCCAACATACCATTTGCCTTCTTAACCGCCTGCTGCACCTGCATGCTTACCTTCAGCGACTGGTGCACAAGAACACCCAGGTCTCTTTGCACTTCCCCTTCTCCCAATCTATTGCCATTCAAGTAATAATCTGCCTTCCTGTTTTTGCCACCAAAGTGGATAACCTCACATTTATCCACATTATAGTGCATTTGCCATGTTTCTGCCCAATCACCCAATCTGTCCAAATCGTACTGGAATTTCTCGACATCCTCCTCACAAGCTTACCCTCCCACCCAGCTTTGTGTCGTCTGCAAATTTGGAGATATTACATCCAATTCCCTCGTCCAGATCATTAATATATATTGTGAACAGCTGGGGTCCTAGGACCGATCCTTGCAGTACCCCACTAGTCACTGCCTGCCACTCGGAAAACGACCCGTTTATTCCAACTCTTTGCTTTCTGTCCGCCAACCAGTTCTCTATCCAAGTCAATGCCTTGCCCCCAATCCCATGTGCCTTAATTTTGCACAGTACTGCGATCCCTTTAAGGCCAACTGGTTGGGCCACCCAAGACATGGTACAACTAGACAGAGCTTGCACCCATTTGCACCTGAAATTTCCATTGGGTTTGTAGGATTTTCAAAATTAACAGATCCCCCAAAATCCCTATTAAAAAGACTTTGGACCCTGGCTAAAAACTTCAGGAGTGATAAAAAGGGCATGTTGGACCTAACAAGGAGATTCAAGGTCAGAAACAGACTTGGCATTTTAAAAGGACATGTTCAGGCATGTTTGGGAAAAGGCTGCAACAAAGAAATGGGACCTACCTCTGCAGTAGCCAGTTTGAGTATTCGAGGTAGTCAAACTGTCTGGGGGAACTGTAAACATCAGTCAGCCCCTATCAAGAATTTTACATGCTAACAATAGACCCACGGAAGAATAGCCTCACAGAACCCATCCAAAATCATGCATAGTACAAATCGTTTTGCCAACCTACAAAGGATCTTAGGCCCCACAGGAAACTCAAAGCTTGAGGACAATTCACTACAATTAGATAAGAGCTCAACAGCTCAGGAAAACCATCCCGAAACTACTTCTCACATTTTTAAACTACTTCAACAACTCAGGAAACCATCCCGAAACCGCTTAAACAATTTACACAACTTAATATTAACGAGCCTGCCAAAATCTAACAATAAACCTGAACAGATTTGGCACGTAGATTAGCAGGCCTCGATTAGTATAATTGGGGGACCTGTTCAACAGTTAAACAGTACAGTACAATTCGATCAGAAAGAAGAAACAAGTTCAAGAAGAGCCATCGTCGAGTAACATCAAGACCAAGGAGCAAGCATCTCGAAGCAGTTCTCTCTCTCAAAGAAGTAACACACCATCGGACACCTCACAGCACCAAGGGCCCCACAAAACAACCAACCGAATATTACCTTCAACCAACCGGGCAATATTGGGCCACCGCGACCAACGGAAAACCAACTCGGAAGAAACCGAAGATTCGCAAGTCTTTTCTGCTCTACAAACTATCCTGACTTACCCCTGGGTAAGATTTTATTCAAAAGACTCTAAGCCCTATTTCTAACCAAAGGAAATTGGGTACTCACCTGATAGATCCAATACGCACACTACTGCATCAGCGGACTCGCGAAGACTGACCAGATATGCAGGTGAAGTCCTCTACCGCGTCCGGGGTATGGCAGGCCTCAACCGACATAACTAGTGAACCCCGAAATCGCGAACCAGCTCAACTGTCAAGGAGTCGTTTTGGTGAGCATTATCCCTGGTCCTTTAGAGTCCAACTTAGCTAGTAAAGTGGGATTGGGAGGGGTGAGATATTTGTCTACTGTAATTTTTCCCTCGTGTATGTCGAAGTGTTTCCCCATTTTATTAGAGTGTTATTATTGTGTTGTATTTTCTTTCTCAAATAAAAATCAAAGTTCTTGCACCAAAAATCAGTTGTCTGCTGCACTTTTATCACAACCCCCAAATAATTCCAAGGTCTAGAACCAAGGGAGTGGGAGCGATTTGAACCGCTCATAAGTCAGAGGTGAAGCTGACCCCACACACCACCCCCTACAGGTTCCACAGCCAGCGTATGACGCTGATTTGCATAGTAAAGAAGTTTTACGCCTGCTTCCTTCCGCCCGCCCGCCCATTTACAGACCCCTGCTGAATATGGCCTCAGACAGGCTTTGGACATTAATGGTGGACCCCCACCACCCCACCCCACAATTTTCAATTCCTGGCCGCCTATTTTTCTGGCATAAATGTGAGTTGAATCATCACCTTCAATCCCATAGGGAAAACTTTTGAATTAATTGCTATTCGTTTGAATTCATAATCTGAAAGGCCCTCAGTTCAGTTCAAGATTATTCATAATCTTATAAACTCTTCTTTTACGTTTAAATGTTGCCTTAGACACTCTGAGATGGAATCAATAGTGAACTCTTCTGTAAAATGCCACCTTCCTGGAATTATTTTGAACTGTGGCGGTACCACCGGGTGTCCCTTACTTATAATACATAATTCCCTTTAACTTAACTATGTATATATATAACTTACCTGTTCGGGCCGTTGCCCCTTTAAGAACGCAACCTAACGCACTGACGTAACGTCGCGCATCACGTGACTCACCCAGATGCGAGCCGGCCCAGCTCGGCCTTCTACTCCCGCGACGGCCGCCGGCACAGCTCGGCCTCCCGCTCCCGCGGTGGCCGCCAGCCCAGTTCGGCCTCCCGCACCCACGATGGCCGCCGGCCCGGTTCGGCCTCCCGCTCCCACGACTTCGGCCGCAATGGCCAGCTACAGTGCCGGGTAGACGTGCCGACGTCACGACGCGGGTCACGTGACCGCCCAAGCGCGGGCAAACGTGCTGACGTCACAACGCGGTCACGTGACCACCCAAATGCGGGAAAACGCGGCCGAGCGTGATGACGTCATCATGCAATCCACGGGACTGCGGACTCAGTCCTCGTGGCGTCCCCGCTGGGGAAAGACCTACTCCAAGGCTCTCCTGCATCGATCTCTACTGCTTGCTGTATTTCATCTGTTTCCTGCATTAAAGAACTTCTTGATTGTTCTCCTGAAGTCAAACTCGATTATTTAGTAGGCATTCGTCCAATACCTACTTAGGTGAACCCGAATACCTGCAGAACTGCTATTACTCAGTAAATTAAATGTTGATTATCGAGTAAGTGTTAGTAGTGGTGATAACCGTGTGTCCACAATACGATATTACATAAAACATTTTAAAGTAAATGATTAAATTAAATTAGCAAAGGTTTACATGGATAAAGGAAAATTCCTCAAAATATAAATCATACTGTGCCCTCCGAGGGATTAATAAATTATGTATGTGCCTTTAATTTTCTTACCAAACTCAGACTGCTTTGGAAATTATATATGAGGCAAAATTGAATCCATTACTTTTCTTAAGCAACTACAGTTTATCTTGTTATTTTTAGTAGCTTGTAAAAATTCTCTCTGTTTTTGTTGATCCCTCTTCTGAAATGTTCTTTGTGACTTTGTGTAACTATCTATTTGCACAATAGAGATGTTGCACAGAAAAATGCTTTGAATGTTAATCAAACCTTCAGAGATTTTGGATATAATAATAATAGATAAACTATGTAGCAAGCAAGCAAGCTACAGAGTCCGTCTGTGTCTTTTGAGTAAGGCCTCCAATTAAAGTTAAGAAAATATGGAAAAAATAAAGGTCATTTAATCCATCAAACCAATTTTTTCTACTATCGTGGACTCAACCGATCCACTTTATCTCCTGAGGAAGGCAGCCAACCATAAATAAAACTTCTCAGAAGCTAGGTTCTATGAAATTTCTCCCTGATCCCTAAACGCAATGGGGGAAAACTCCTAGACATTGCTCCATCATCGCCACCACTACTCCTCTGCTCTGATGAGGTGAATTCCACAGATGACATATTCATTGTTTGGGCAAATAGTAACCATTATGGTTAATACTAGCAGATTTTCCATGTCCTTGCTGAGATAGCTCATCTGCCACCAGCGCATAGCAGAAAATCACAGGCACTCTGGCCTCAATTTTCCATCCATTGACTTAAAATGGACAGAAAGTCACAGGGATCATAGAATCATAGACACTTACAGCACAGAAGGAGGCCAATTGGCACGTTGTGCCTGTGCTAGCTCCTTGAAAGAGCAGTCGTACTTTGACCCACACACCAGCTTTTTGTCCCGAACCCTGTAAGTTCCACATCATCAAGTATTTGTCCAACTCCCTTTTAAAATTATTTTTAGAATCAGCTTCCAGCACCTTTTAAGGTAGAGCATTCCAGATCCCGACAACTCTCTGGATGAAAAGAAAATTCCTCATCTCCTCTCTAGATTTTTTGCCAATGATTTTGAATCTATGACCTCTAAAACCTCTCATCATCCTGAAAACTTCTATTAGGTCACCTCTTAACCTTCTCTGTTCCAAGGATAACAGTCCTAACTTTTCCAACCTCTCCAACAAGTCCCTCATCCCTGGTAACATCCTGGTAAACATCCTCTGCACCATTTCTAAGGCCTTTATATCTTTCCTGAAGTGTGGTGCCCAGAATTTTCCACAATACTCCAGCTGAGGCCTAACCAGTGATTTATAATTGTGCCCATTATTTTCTGATACACGCTGGCAGCGAGTAAGGTAGCTCACAGCAGATGAGGGCTCAGAAAATCTACCTGATAGAATACTTGTTCATCTGTCTATATCTATATTTATCCCAATTATCTTTATTCCAATTATTAATATTTATCCAGCTCTTTATGAAGATAATATCAATCCGAATATCATGCTGTAAAACTCATGATGGTAGAAAGTTCACTCTCTAATTCATTTCCTGTACTTTCAGTCTAGATCACCGTTTCTCATCACGGGTAGGAACTGTGCAGCTACAACCTCCGGACCACTTCCTGATTTATCTTGATAATAAAGGCACCTTTTTTCTTTTTCAACCATTTTTCACGTAGATTTTTTTTAAATATTCGTTCACGGGATGTGGGCGTCGGTGGCAAGACCAGCATTTATTGCCCATCCCTAATTACTCTTGAGAAGTTGGTGGTGAGCCGCCTTCTTGAACAGCTGCAGTCCGTGTGGTGAAGGTACTCCCACTGTGTTTCTCCATGGAAGAAAGGGGATACAATATTTAGGCTTTCCTATTCCTTTTTTACTCCTATTTTGCCCTTCACCCAATCCAAACACACACACCACGCATTTTGCTTTCTGAAAGACAGAATTATCAACATTGAGCAAATCCTAGGTGTGCTATTTTTAGCTGTGAGTCAGCCAAGCAGCCTCGCACCTAAACCTTGTTTGTCCTCTATTCACCTGTCATAATCAGGGTGAGGATGGCTTGAATATCTGAAAAAAATGGCTGCTGGTAGTGGTGTGTGGTAATTTTATAACACGTTTAAAATCTTGTAAGAAAACCTCAAAACTAAAGGCAACACAGTAAAACTGGTAAACATCAATTAAAGTTTTGAATTTATAAATACACATGGTGTTAGGTATCTGCACTTGAATCTATGTCTGTATAAAAGTAAGCCTTGGCTGAATCAGCTGCAATTCCTTTGATTATTATTCCTTTATTAAGCCAGAACGCACATGCATTTTTATGCTGATCCCCATGGTTTCAGTGCTGGCTCTTTGAAAGAACTATCCAATTAGTTCCACTCCCCTAGTCTTTCCCCATAGCCCTGCAATTTTCTCCTTTTCAAGTATTTATCCAATTCCCTTTGCTTAGTTTTATCTCTTGTCCATTTTCTGCTCACAGCCACGTTTCTGTGATTCTGAATATTTTTATTGCTTCTGGGCACACCTCTCATTGCAACAGCTTTGTTTTATTTTCTTGCCAATTTTCTCTGGCAATTTTTTTTACCTTCCCTCCTGGGGTTCAGTTTCATGGTTGTTAGGCTCCCTTCACTACATCTCACCAGCAGGCATTATTTGTGCATAGCCTTATCAGTGAGTGTCGGCAGTCTCTCAAATCTGGTATAACTGAATCCCAATGACTGTTTTCATGTTTGGCCCCAAAACCAGATTCTCCATCTGGCTATAAGCTTTTCATGGTTCTTATCTAAGCATGGTCTAGGTAATAAAGCTTACCAGTTATTTTTAAAAAAACATTCCCCTCTTGTGTACATTACTTTAATGCCCACTTATTGAAGTTAATTATCCTGATTTTTCTTTTCATCTTTCCAGGTAACACTGCAAGCAAACCAGGTACTTCCACCTTTGCACCATTGGCTTCATACCTTTATACTTCTTTTGTTTCTCAGACTTTCTGTCCATCGTGTCATGTAATACCGCTAATGGTTCAACCCACAGCCCCTTCATTCGCTCATCTTTAATCCTGTAGAGTTCTCTACAGCAGGCAGGATCAAATTTCACACTCCAGACAAACTATTGGGCGTGCCTTGTCCTCCAATCAGAAATCTTGTCCAACCCACTTGTGTTGCAAATAAACACAGTTCCTAGTAAAACAAGTAAAGGCAATTGTGTATTAAAATAGCTATGAAATTAAAATGAAGATGGCAGCGGGTGTTATAGATTAGACCTCTTGAGTGATTTGATAATATCATTGTGAATCATCCCAAACTCTGCTTTTTGAAATTGTGTAGTGACACCCAATAATTTGAAATACTGCCTTTTGTTTGATTCAGTGGCAGTTACTGAGAAAAGATAGAAGCATCAATCAAGCCCCATCTTAATTGCTATGGTAGTCAGTAATTTAACTTGACAAATCGGACAGCAATGGCCTTGTACGGAATTCATTTCAGTTTTTTTTTCAATTTTCTCTGGAAGAAGAGAATGTTTCCTGAGGTGTAGGGTGGGTGAAAGTAAATGAGTGCTATCCTGAGGGGGTAGTGTCTGCAAAATGAGATAACATGTACTTCTCTGCCACATGGAAGATTGGTATTTAAAATAGATTCCACTCAAATCAAATGCCAAATTCATACCATACCCTGAAGTAAATATTCAAAGGTGTGAAGCAAAATGGCAGAAAAATTAATTCAAGCCATGTTAACAGTGGAGATGTTAAATATATTGATTTCTGGCTAGTGATTTAAATTAACTAATTTCAACTATATAAGAACATAAGAAATAGGAGCAGGAGTAGGCCATTTGGCCCCTCGAGCCTGCTCTGCCATTCAACAAGATCATGGCTGATCTGATCTTGGCCTCAACTCCACTTTCCTGCCCGCTCCCCATAACCCTTGACTCCCCTATAGTTCAAAAATCTGTCTATTCACCTTAAATATATTCAATGACCCAGTCTCCACAGCTCTCTGGTGATTTAATGTAGAATAACCACCGCAGCTAGGTGGTGCTGCTTTGCCCGTCTCTCCTCACCCGATGTTCTACCTGCTTCTTTCTGTTTCCCAGCATTCTGCCTGTCTCTTCTCACCCAGTACCTGTTTCCTGTTTCTTCCATGTTGCAGTTCCACTAGTATGCCCTCACAGTTTGCCTTTACCTTGGTCAGGGTGGGTGCATTGCCAGAATATTCAAGGCAAAAGGAGATGGTAATGGGAATATCTCTTAATGTCTCTTAACCTCTCCTGCTTTCTATCCTATCACAGACCTTCCCTTTTGTTCTTTCACCACCACCACCCCCCCATTTCCCAGCCCCTACACTTGCTTAAAAATCTGCTCCATTTCCTGCTTTTTTCCAGTTCTGACGAAAGGTCATCGAGCTGAAACGTTAACTCTGTTTCTCTCTTCACAGATGCTGCCTGACCTGCTGAGTATCTCCAGCATTTTCTGTTTTTATTTCAGATTTTCAGCATCTGCAGTATTTTCTTTTTGTATAAAGGCTGCTGTGTTTGGCTTGCCATCCTCTATAGAAAAGGCTATCATGTTAATCATGCGAAGTCATTGCCTCTCTGGGTTGCTGTGTGTGTCTTGGGTATGTTGATAAACATTACTTAAAGTGGTTTAACTTCCTGAAACCAAATTGACTTAGTGCTCAAGCCAAACACATTAATCTAATTCACTTCCAAATCATAAGAGTTATAATGATGAGCATAAGGAAAAAGAATGCTCCTGTTTTAACAGAAAGCTTTCTAAACTTAATTTTAAATGTTTTTAATGTAACTCCTGCTGGTTTCTTCCTAACATAAAAATTTAAGCAGTATTTGGAAGCGAGTGAGTGGAGCCTGAGATCGGGTCCTGTAGTATAACAAGCCCCAAGAGGGTGTTAAAATAGCTTGAAGCTCAAGGTGGCGGAGCCCTGTGGCATCAGATGGAAAAAGGGTTGGTATAAACTCAAAAGGGTGAGAGAGGCCCTGTTATAGTAGAAACTGGAATTAAAGATGCATAATAAGCCACTGGCAAACAAAATCTGATTACGTAAGAGAGAGATGTGGCTGTGATAGAGCTCTTGGCGGTTGATAAACAGAGAGAAAACTGATATACCTTTCAGAAGAGCTAATCTCTTCTGTGAGAGTCTGCGTGTAGTTTGGCAGATCATTTCCTTGAGCAGTGATTAACAAATGGAAATTCAAGAGGAGATGAAAGGGAAATTATGGAAGAGGCTTTAAAAGTGAACAGTAGAGCTGTGAACTGCCAAGAAAGAGTTTTTTTATTCGTTCCTGGGATGTGGTCAACGCTGGCAAGGCCAGCATTTATTGCCCATCCTTAATCGCCCTAGAGCAGGTGGTGGTGAGCCACCTTCTTGAAGCGCTGCAGTCCATGTGGTGAAGGTACTCCCACAGTGCTGTTAAGAAGCCTTGGCGAGTTGCTGCAGTGTATCTTGTAGATGTTGCAGGGATTGAATGTTTAAGGTGGTGGATGGAGTACCAATCAAGCGGGCTGCTTTGTCCTGGATGGTGTCGAGCTTCTTGAGTGTTGTTGGAGCTGCACTCATCCAGGCAAGTGGAGAGTATTCCATCACATTCCTGACTTGTGCCTTGTAGATGGTGGAAAGGGAGTCAGGAGGTGAGACACTCGCTGCAGAATACCTAACCTCTGACCTGCTCTTGTAGCCACAGTATTTATGTGGCTGGTCCAGTTAAGTTTCTGGTCAATGGTAACCCCCAGGATGTTGATGGTGGGGGATTCAGCGATGGTAATGCCAATGAATGTCAAGGGGTGGTGATTAGATTCTCGCTTGTTGGAGGTAGTCATTGCCTGGCACTTGTGTGGCGCGAATGTTACCTGCCACTTATCAGCCCAAGCCTGAACGTCATTCAGGTCTTGCTGCATTCGGGCACGGACTGCTTCATTATCAGAGGAGTTGCAAATGGAACTGAACACTGTGCAATCATCAGCGAACACCCCCACTTCTGACCTTATGATGGAGGGAAGCTCATTGATGAAGCAGCTGAAGATGGTTGGAGAGAAACAAGTATTACTGGATTATTAAATATGGTGGCCTAGAAATTCAGTGAGGCGCTGCACGCTTTGCGCCCAGTTACCGCCTAAAGAGGGCTTCTGCGCCAGTAGAGGAGGTTGCGCTGATATTGAGCTCGGCGGTAATGGCGGCGGTAGCCGGTAGCGCTGCGCCGGTACCGATGACGTCATCGGTGTGCGCAGTGCCCCGTTTCCACCCCGATGCCGGCCCGACGCCCATATTCAGTTGCCGCCGCCTCCTCCGTGGCGGCCGCTACTAACATCCGGAGACCAGGGCCTTACTGCAGCCTTAGTGGGGCGCATAAAGGTGGAGGTGCGGCCGGCCGCTTTTTCGGCGGCCGCCTGCCCGCACCTCCTTCCCCGGCCTCCTCCACCACCCCCCCCCGCGGCATTGCCGGCTGCTTTCCGCGAGCCCGGCACTTCTCCGTGGTGCCGGGCTCATTTGCCGGCACAATCCAGCGGCGATCTCCCCGTTGCAGGCACCTCCACCTTAAGAGAAGGAGGAGGCCTGCAGTACCGCAGCCTGCCGCACCGCATCGGGTGGCGCAGCGGCACCTAGAGCGCTGAAATTCAGTTTCAGCGCCCCAAGCGGGGGCGGGCACACCCTGGAATAGCGCCCGGTTCCGACTTGGGGCGCAAAAAGTGAATATCTGACGGTCGCAAATGGCTCCGCGCCCAGCGCTAACTTTTGGGCGCTAGCCAGCTGGCGGGGCCATAGTGAATTTCTAGGCCAGTGTGTTATTAAGGTATAGTTAAAAATGAATAAATATTTTAAAAATCATTTTTAAACATTTAGAAGATAGCAAATAATATTAGAAAAGAAACAATAACATCAAGTGGAAGGAGCAAGTTAGTTTAGTAATTCACCATGTCATGGGGGGGCTTGCAATCTGCAGTATTGAAATGGCAAATGAATAAATCCTAACTACAAATGCAGCTGCTCCGACCTGTGTTTCTGTGAATTTCATAGAATGGGAAGAAGCAGGAAAAAAATGCTGCATCTTCAGAATGCTGCTAAGGCAACATCTGTGGAGAGAGAAATAGAGGTAACATTTCAGGTTGATGACTCACCAACCTGAAACGTTAACTCTGTTTCGTTCTCTCCACAGATGCTGCCTGACCTGCTGAGTATTTCCAGCATCTTCTGTTTTTATTTCAGATTTCCAGCATCTGCAGTATTTTGCTTTTGTTCATAATGCTGCTGTTGGACTGTTACCACCCACCGCCATTCCAACAGCTGAATGGAATATTCTTTTTACATTGCCTCACATTCACTTGGGGTTAGACCGATGATGTGTAATTGCTTTGTATGCTTCATTAACCAGCCCGTGGATTGATTGAAACAGGCCCTTGAAAGGGAGAAGGGCAGAGTCATTGCCCACACTCCAAGGCCATTTTGATCTCTTATTCCTTACTATGGCATACAGTATTTGCTTTCCTAATTCAAGAATTTGTATTCCCAATGGATTCTTGGTTTTCTATAATGCCAAAGAGTCCTTTAACTTTGAGCTTAGCTTGCACTTTTAAGATGAATACCTGTAAGCACACGTCAGGGTAGTTTGATGCAGAAACAGGAGCAACATCTGGAATTCCCGACCCTCCCAATGAAGCCAGATCGCTATTTTAAATTAAAAGTAAAAAGTCATTTCATTAAAACCTGAAAAGGAAAATGTTACTAAAGTTTGTTCCCTGACAGATTTTGAAAATGTAGTCCATACCTGAAGAAGCAAACTAGCTAAGAACAAGGAGTACTTTTTAAAAAAAATCCCAGGCCTCTGCCCTGTACGAATGGATTCAGGTATTTCAAATAGTGAACAAGTTAGAAGAAGTAAATCCAGAATACTACTTCAATTTAAACCATGACAGTAGGACAGTGAGGACTGGCAAAAGACAAATGTAGTACTGATGGCAGGAGGGTCTTCACACAAAGAGCGTGCAGCAAGTTTAAAGGACTTCCAGAAAGGGCAGTGGAGGCAAAAACTCTGGAATCATTTGAGAAACAGTTGGATGTTATGAGGATTGTAGTTTCTTCCTGGATGATTGAATTTAGCTGGGCCAAATGGCCCTCCTTGTCTATATCTAGCTCCTGATCTTGCAAAAGCCATTTTTAAAGCTGTTAGGAATTAAATGCTATATGCTGCTTAATCATGTATTTTATCTTTTGGAAAATAGTTCAGTTTATTGAATTCAAGAATCCAGACTGGCTTCTTTAATAAACTTCATCAGCAGACCATGTTTAGTAAAAGTTCATTTTAGCCCTTCAATTTATGACTGAAAGTTCTTATAAATGATCCAGAACATTAATATTGTTTCTCTGTAAATAGATTAACAGTAATTCAAACTCAATCACGCCCTATTTAAATTTATAATAGCAGCATTAATAAGCTAGCTATGCATTACTGGCTTATTCTCCAGTGAGTCATAGAAAGTACAATTAGTTTGCATGGACTCAAATTTGATACTGAATGATTAAATATGATAAAGCTTATAATGCTCTATCTTCTTTGAACATGTTGCTGCAGTAGTATGCAGTGAGTGACAAACTGTTGTGTGTTAAGCTGTTTATGTGGGTTTCTTATTCATTTAGTTGTGCTTCTTAATGGCATCAAAATACTTAAATTAGTACCCCTCCAGCCAAAGTCCTGGCCAGATTCTCCTACCAAACCCTGGCAGTACTGATTGTGAGTCAATGGGCACTCACAGTCCTTACCCCTCTTACCAACAAGCCAGGTTGTCACTTTAACACCAGTCATAGAGTCATAGAGTCATAGAGTTATACAGCACAGAAAGAGGCCCTTCGGCCCATCGTGTCTGCGCCGACCATCAATCCCTGTCCAGTCTAATCCCATTTTCCAGCATTTGGTCCATAGCCTTGTATGCAATGGCATTTCAAGTGCTCATCCAAATGCTTCTTGAATGTTATGAGGGTTCCTGCCTCTACCACCCTTTCAGGCAGTGAGTTCCAGATTCCAACCACCCTCTGGGTGAAAAAGTTCCTCCTCAAATCCCCTCCAAACCTCCTGCCCCTTACCTTGAATCTATGCCCCCTTGTTATTGACCCCCCCACTAAGGGGAAAAGTTCCTCTTTATCTACCCTATCTATGCCCCTCATCATTTTGTACACCTCAATCAGGTCCCCCCCTCAGCCTTCTTTGCTCCAAGGAAAACAACCCCAGCCTGTTTAGTCTTTCTTCATAGCTGAGGCGCTCCATCCCAGGTAACATCCTGGTGAATCTTCTCTGCACCCTCTCCAAAGCAATCACATCCTTCCTATAGTGAGGCGACCAGAACTGCACACAGTACCCCAGCTGTGGCCTCACCAGCGTTTTGTACAGCTCCATCATAACCTCCCTGCTCTTATATTCTATGCCTCGGCCAATGAAGGCAAGTATCCCATATGCCTTTTTAACCACCTTATCTACCTGTTCCGCTGCCTTCAGGGATCTATGTACATGTACACCAAGGTCCCTCTGACCCTCTGTACTTCCTAGGGTCCTACCACTCATTGGCCTAGAAATTGGGTTCTGGTCTTGCCAGGGCTGTAGCGCCAGAAAGTTTGCGCCAGCGGTAATGCGGCAGCGCCCGACGAAAATTCGGGTGCGCCGGGCCCAGACGGCGGCGGGCGCTAAAACCCTCCTTTAGCGCCTCAAAACGGGCGTCAACTTGGGTTTCCCGGCGCTAATCCCCCGCTGCGGCACCCGATGCGGTGCGGCAGGCGGGGGAACTGCAGGCCTCCTCCTCCTGTTAAGGAGGAGCTGCCTGCAGCCGACAACTGTCCGGCAGATTGACCCGACATCTGAGCCCGGCACCTCGGGGAAGTGCCGGGCTCGCATGAGACACTGATCAGGGCCACGGGGGGGGAATGCAGGAGTCCGGGAAGGGAGGTGCGGGCAGGCGGCCACCGGGAACGCGGCCGGCCGCCGCTCCACCTTTATGCGCCGGCGCACACTGGGGGAAGACTCTGTTGCCAGAGTCTTAGTTGCGCCTGCCACGGGCGAGGCGGGCACAACTGAATTTCGGCTTGGGGCCGGGTTACCACGGCAACCGGGACGCTGCGCACACCGATGACGTCATCGGTGCCGGCGCAGCGCTACCGGTCTACTGCCGCGGAAGGGCCCCAGGCAATTTAGGAACCGGCGCCAATTGCAGCGCTAGGCCCTCTAGCGCCACAAAATCGGTGCTAAGGGCACTGAATTTCTAGGCCATTGTGTATTCCCTTGCCTTATTTGTCCATCCAAAATGCATCACCTCGCACTTTTCAGGGTTAAATTCCATTTGCCACTTTTCTGCCCATCTGACCAACCCGTTTATATCGTCCTGTAGCCTGAGGCTTTCCTCCTCGCAATTTACCACCCCACCAATTTTCGTGTCATCTGCAAACTTACTGATCATACCTTTTACATTCTCATCCAAATCATTTATGTAGATCACAAACAGCAAGGGTCCCAGCACCGATCCCTGAGGTACCCCACTGGACACAGGCTTCCAGTCACAAAAGCAACCTTCGACCATCACCCTCTGCCTCCTGCCACTCAGCCAGTTTAGGATCCAACACGCCAAGGCACCCTGGATCCCATGGGCTCTTACCTTCTTGACCAGTCTCCTATGCGGGACTTTGTCAAAAGCTTTACTGAAATCCATGTAAACCACATCCACAGCATTTCCCTCATCCACACACCTAGTCACCCCCTCGAAAAATTCAATCAGATTGGTCAGACATGATTTACCCTTGACAAAGCCATGCTGACTATCCCCGATTAATCCTTGCCTCTCCAAGTGGAGACTAATTTTGTCCCTCAGAATTTTTTCCAATAATCTCCCTACCACAGATGTTAGGCTCACTGGCCTGTAATTCCCTGGTTTATCCCTGCTACCCTTCTTGAATAATGGTACTATGTTAGCTGTTCTCCAGTCCTCTGGTACATCCCCTGTGGCCAGAGAGGTTCTGAAAATTTGTGTCAGAGCCCCTGCAATCTCCTCCTTTGCCTCACACAACAGCCTGGGATACATCTCGTCCGGGCCTGGGGATTTATCCACTTTTTGGCCTGCTAAAACCGCTAGTACCTCCTCCCTCTCGATGCTAATATGTTCAAGTATGTCACAGTCCCCTTGCCCGATTTCTATGTCTACATCGTCTTTCTCCATAGTGAACACAGATGCAAAAAATTCATTTAAAACCCCGCCTACATCATCTGGCTCTACACACAGATTGCCACTTTGGTCCCTAATGGGCCCTACCCTTTCCCTGGTTATCCTCTTGCCCTTAATATACTTATAAAACATCTTAGGATTTTCCTTTATTTTGCTCGCCAGTGTTATTTCATGGCCCCTCCTCGCCCTCCTAATTTCTTTCTTAAGTATGCCCCTGCACTTTTTATACTCCTCTAGGGCTTCCTCCGTCTTTAGTCTTTTGTAACTGCCAAAAGCACCCCTTTTTTTCCTAATGCATTTTTGTATATCCCTTGTCATCCAAGGTTCCCTTTGCTTGTTGGTCCCACCCTTGACCTTTACAGGAACATGTTGGCGTTGTACGCTCTCTATTTCCCTTCTGAAAGTCTCCCACTGCTTTGATGTGGATTTTCCTATAAGTAGCTGCTCCCAGTCCACTTTGGCCAGATCCTGCCTTATCATATTAAAATCGGCCTTTCCCCAATTTAGAACCCTTATTTCCGGGCCGTCTTTGTCTTTTTCTATGACCACCTTAAATCTCACCGAATTATGGTCACTGTCGCCAAAATGCTCTCCTACTGACACTTCCACCACTTGCCCGGCTACATTCCCTAGAATTAGGTCCAGTACCGCCCCCTCTCTTGTAGGACTTTCTACATGTTGGCTCAAAAAGCTCTCCTGGATGCACTTTAAGAATTCTGCACCCTCTAAGCCTTTCACACTCTGACTATCCCAATTAATATTGGGGAAGTTGAAATCCCCCACTATTATTACCCTATTATTTTCGCACTTCTCTGAGATTTGCCTACATATCTGTTCCTCTATCTCCCCCTGACTGTTCGGGGGCCTATAGTACACTCCCAGCAAAGTGCTTGCCCCCTTTTTGTTTTTAAGTTCTACCCATATGGCCTCATTAGAAGAACCCGCTAATATATCATCCCTCCTTACAGCAGTAATTGATTCCTTAATTAGGTGCACTAAACATTTGCCTGACTGCTAACAGACCAATCACCTACGTGGCTGTAGGCTTATGAACGTTTCTGTTACTACCACCACTAATATTAAAGGCTTACTATAGCACAATAGAAATAATAAAATACACACTCAGAGGTTAGGCAAAACACACAAGTAAATGTTATCTGCCTGTGTGCTTTCCTAGTAAGTGAAATATTTTCGCCATGTTAATATATGCAAATAAATATCAACCTTTCCCTGCTAAAAGCTACTTTTATTGTTCTGCCCAAGTGCTGCTCGCTGTTCAGTCTCTCTCGTTCCCCCTCCTCCTCCCTCCATTTCCTCCTTCCTCTGCTTTGTCGCTGCTCAGCACTTCTCACTTGCTGTCTCTTACTGATCTGCTCACAAAGGCAAGAGACTGTGCAGGTTCAGAGCTGCACTGAAAATACTATAATTACAGAAACAATACTGGTTGGTAACTAGCCATATCTTGGCTCAATCACACTGGTGGAAAGATGAAAGAATGACTTGTATCATCTAGGCTGCCAAGAGAGGAGGATTTAAAAAAGAAATTTAAAAAAAGATTAGTACAACAAATAAAAACTCTAAATAAGATAGAAAAAGCTGATTAAATGAAAGAGGAAATTTAAATGTATTAAATCTATATCGACTCTCCAGACCTGGGTAAGTCACTGCTTGAATTACCCAAAAGCAGTTGTTTCCAATGTGTTAAATGAAAACACCCACCAGTCACTTCTGTCATATTTTGGTTTTAGGATAATGCCTATTTATATGAAACATAACTTAAATTACTTCTTTGCTAGATTTCTTATGGGTAATGTGATGTTAAAAATGAAGTCAGTGTTGTGTCGGTACCTTTCTACCTAGACACAATTTAGGACTCAGAACTCAGAGATTCAAACATGAAGTGCTTTATTGGAAGGAAAGGAAGTTCTGGAAAGTTCCGAACAAAGAATGCTAAACTTAACAGAGAACACCCAACCATTTATCTCCTGTGACAGCGCCACCACAGGTGGGAGGAGAACACACAATAGAACACACAATACATAACATTTCCTCCCCTCTTAAATGGAAGGTCCACATTATTCCTCAACAGGTAAGTTACTTTCAATGCACTCAACGAACCTAGGGTAGAGGTAGACTGCCTCAACCCCTGACTTTACCCTGGGGTTTATTCTGCCCCAGTCTTGTGGGTAAGTCACTAAGCCTACAGATCCAAGCGTCTTGGAGGCCGCCGCTCTCTGACAGGATACCGGCGGTCATCGCTGGCTTCCACAGCAGTAGGCATTGACACAGGCCTGGATGGAGAAGGTGCCTGTGTCAGTCGAAAGTCAGGAGTTTGCACAGGTGGAACAGTCTCTTTGACTTCCTGTGTTGGAGAAGAGCACTGTGGCAAAGGATGCTGGTTTGCGGTATCATCCGGAAACAGTTCAGGCCAACCAGCCGTTGGAGCCTCTGTGGCTATCTCTGCTCCTAGCAACAGTTGATCTGTGTGTCTTCTCCAGACGACGTCCTCAGCAGTCTCAACCGTGTAAGACACAGGGCCCGTCTGCGCGATCACCGTAGCAGGAACCCATTTCGGTCCAGTGTTGTAGTTTCGAGCTAGGACGTGCTCTCCAGGGTGAAACTGTCTCTCCTTGGCTCTTTTCTCTCTCTTTTCAACTTGAGCTTGTTCTTGACAATGGACAACCTGTTCTGCCCTTGGAGGTTTGAGTAAGTCAAAACTTGTCCGCAACTGCCTCTTCATCATGAGTGAAGCGGGGGAAGTTTTGGTTGTGGCATGCGGCTCGTTCCTGTAGGACAACAGGAAGCTGTTCAGATGTTGGTGGATTGAGCCCTGACCTTGCGATGCCTTCAAGGCGTGCTTCAAAGTTTGCACAAACCTTTCTGCCTGGCCGTTAGTAGAGGGATGATAGGGCACAGACCTGATGTGTTGGACACCATTCACATGCAGGAAGGTTGCAAACTCCTGTGATACAAATTGTGGACCGTTGTCACTTACGAGTTGTTCCGGTGAGCCATAACGGCTGAACATCTCACCAAGTTTCTCAATTGTTTTCTCTGCCATGGTAGACCTCATCACAGCGACCTCCGGCCACTTGCTATGAGCGTCCACAACCACCATAAACATCTTCTCTTCGAAAGGACCGGCGAAGTCCACATGTACTCGCTGCCACACTTCTGCAGGCCAATCCCAGGGGTGTAGGGTTGCCAGCTGTGGAACATTCCGGACCCTTTGACATGGGGAACATGTTTTGGCTTTTTCCTCAATATTCCCATCGAGACCTGGCCACCAGAAGTAGCTTCTTGCCATTTCCTTCATCTGAACCATCCCACTGTGGCCTGTATGAAGTTGTTGCAGTATAGGTTCCCTCAGAGGTGGCGGAATGATGACACGGCATCCCCAAAGAAGACAACCTGCCTGGACGGAGAGCTCATTTCTTTTTGAAACATAAGGTTTCAAACTAGGAGAATCTCCTATAGCTCTCCCTCGAATGACATCGTCCATTACCTCAGACAGGACTGGATCGTTGCGAGTGTACCTTCGCACCTGAACTGCAGTGACAGGTGCTCCCTCCACTTGTCTAAAGTAGAAGATGTCTATCTGACGAGGCTCTGGGGGAGTAACAGGCAAGGGTAGCCTCGAGAGACCATTTGCGTTGCCGTGCAAGTCTGATTTGCGATATTTGATGTCGTATGTGTGTCCTGACAACAGTAAAGCCCACCTTTGCATCCTGCTTGCAGTGAGAGACGGAATTCCGGTGTGGGGCCCGAAGATTGAAGTTCATGGACGGTGGTCCATCAGGAGTGTGAACCTTCTCCCAAACAGGTATTGATGAAATTTTCGAATTCCAAAAACGATTCCCAAGGCCTCGCGCTCGATCTGCGCACAGTTACTCTCGGCCTTGTTCAAGGTGCGTGATGCGAAGGCGATAGGTTTCTCTTCACCCGAAGGCATGATGTGGGATATGACTGCTCCCACACCATATGGTGATGCATCACATGCTAGCTGCACGGGCAGCTTTGGGTCGAAGTGTGTCAGGACCTCCGATTTCAGCAATGTTTTCTTTACTTGGGCGAAAGCTTCGTTGCACAGTTCAGTCCATTTCCATGTTTTGCCTTGACATAGCAACTGATGTAACGGCTTCAGCAATGTTGCTAAGTCTGGAATAAACTTCCCATAGTAGTTAAGTAGCCCCAGAAATGAACGTAACTGGCTCACATTCTGGGGTGCTGGGGCTTCCACGATCGCCTTGACCTTTGATGGCGCCTTATGCAGGCCAGTAGCGTCAATCACATGCCCCAGGTACTCAACTGAAGACTGAAAGAATTCACATTTGTCTTTATGAACTCTGAGTCCGTACTCTTTCAGTCGTTGTAGTGTCGCATCCAAGTTCAGAAGATGATCCTCCTCATTTGTCCCAGTGACAAGGATGTCGTCCAGGTAGCACTGGACTCCTGGCAGTCCACTCAAAATCTGATCCTTTGCCCTTTGGAATAGAGCAGGGGCCGACGTAATTCCAAACGGAAGCCGGCAGTACCTGTATAGCCCCTTGTGTGTCACAATTGTCAGCAGCTCCTTTGATTTGTCATCGACATGCATTTGTAGATAAGCCTGGCAAAAGTCTATTTTGCTGAACTTTTGCCCTCCGGCCAGGCCCATAAAAAGATCATCAATGAGGGGAAGAGGGTACTGTTCCACAGACAGCACCGGGTTAATAGTCACTTTAAAATCCCCGCAGATTCGAACAGATCCATCCTTTTTCAGGACAGGAACAATGGGTGTGGCCCATTTGCTCACACTCACAGGCTCCAGGACTCCATTCTCGACTAAGGCCTCCAAGTTAGCCTCAACTTTTGGCCTAATTGCATAGGGTACAGGTCGGGCTTTGTGAAACTTCGGCTTGCTGTCAGGTTTAATGTCCAGTCTCACGCTGATCTTTTTCATGCTCCCAAGTTCCCCATTGAAGAGTTCTGCATGTTTGTTTAACACTGCAGTCAGACCTGACTCCCCTTTTGACATCATGCAGACTGCAGGCCAGTCCAGCGTGATTTTCTCTAGCCACGCACGTCCCAGTAGCGATGGGTAATTTCCCTTTACCACATATAGTGGCAGTTTTGCAGTCTGTCCGTTCAATTTAACTGTCACCTCAATGACGCCTCTCATGGCCACAGGTTCGCCGGTATACGTCTTTAGCACAATGTTTGTTGGCTGAAGGGTAAGATGCTTTAGCATTTTGTTGTAGACAGTGTCTGAAACAAGGGACACAGCCACGCCTGTGTCCACCTCCATCCGCACTGATTGTCCCTCCACCAGTGGTGACACCCAGTAGTCATTTAAATCACCTGCAACCATCAGTATGTGCACCTCTTCCTCCTCAGAGGTGTCGCTCCCCTCTGTTTTGCTTGTTCCATCATACTGCACTGAATGAACACTCTTTTTCCTCTCTTGTCCAAATACAGACATTTTGCTTCCATGCTTCCCAGCTCTGTCTGTTCTTTTTTTTACCTCTACAGGCGCGTTCAATGTGACCCTTTTTGCCACAATTTCGGCATTCCAGCTCCGTACACCAGCAGTCATTAGCGTGATGGCCCGTTTTCCCACAACGGTAACATGTGCTGTTCCGCGCACCTTTAGGCTCAGACGACACCTTGTGAACTCTCCCTGTTGAACTCAACTGGTGAGCCTCCTTTTCCGCCATCTCCATGGAGACACTAACTTCAATGGCCTTTTCAAGAGTAAGGTAAGAAGGCGCTTCTGTGTGGCTGCATTTTGCAGACCACACACAAGTCTGTCTCTAATGGTATCATTCAGCACCTCCTTGAACTGGCAGTGTTCCGACAACCTTTTTAAAGCAGCAATAAACATCGTCACTGATTCCCCCTCCTCTTGATTACGTTCGTGTAATCTAAATCTCTCAGCAATAACCAGAGGTTTTGGTGAAAAATGTGCTCCAAGAATTTCCACTAGTTGCTTATATGTTTTAGTTCCTGGCCTATCTGGCTGCATGAGGCTGCGAAGTAAATTGAATGTCTTCGGCCTGATTACACTCAAAAAGGTAGGCACGACCTTTTCATTTGCCACCGCATTCGCCAAAACAAAATAGTCAAAACGTTCTGTATATGCGCTCCATTGCTCCACATTTTCATCAAAATCACCGATGTTTCCTAATATAGTAGCCATCTCACGTTTCAAATTAAATTTTCTGTTTACTCACTGCACCCGTAACGTACGCAGATTTATCCGCTCCTCGTTGCCACTTGTTGTGTCGGTACCTTTCTACCTAGACACAATTTAGGACTCAGAACTCAGAGATTCAAACATGAAGTGCTTTATTGGAAGGAAAGGAAGTTCTGGAAAGTTCCGAACAAAGAGAGCTAATCTTAACAGAGAACACCCAACCATTTATCTCCTGTGACAGCGCCACCACAGGTGGGAGGAGAACACACAATACATAACAGTCAGAGCCTAATGGATGAAATGCCGGGTAAGTGACTTTGAATGGATCTGGATCTCCAGATCAAAATAGGAAAAGGAAGATGTTATCTAACGTGCATTAGGCACTCTGATCAGCTGGTCACGGTGCTTCCATCTCTAAACTGAGAATGCCATCATCATTTATCGCTAATGGGGGAAATAGACACAGAACAGCCTCTTCTACATTTGTCAGAAGATCTCACAGCAGCATACATCAAAATACTAATACAGGGCTTACATGGGAGCAGTTTGCATTTCCCAGTCAACACCCATACATGTGTAGGCATCCAGTAATTACAAAATACAAATCAAGTCTGGCTTTTAAGTAATGCTATTCATACATTGAGTACGGACTAGAAACCCAGAGGTTGTGAGTTCAAATCCCATCAAATTGTCAAACTGAATTTAATAAATCTGTTCATTTAGGGGCAGAATTAAATGACCAAGAACCTAACTGTTCACATAGGGAAGGAACCTGCCACTCCTGCCCAGTCGGCCTACACGTGACTCCAGTCCCACACTATGTAGTTCACTCTCAAGCCACTTAGTTGTTAAAACAATTGCTATGTAGCAGCGCCAGAAGGGCTGCACTTTCTCAGAGCAACTGGAGATGGTCATTAAGGGGGGAATTTTTCCAGGGGTCAGCGGTCATGTTCAGTGGCGGGTCGGGTGGGGAAAAAAATGTTTTGACAGCGGGTCAACCTGCTGCCACGTGCCTTTCTCAGATGTCGGGTCTGTCAGTGCTGAACAGACCCGACAAGCAGCGGCCGGGGAGGGAATTCAGGTCACTATGACCTCTTTAACAACCCATTAAGAAGTATTTTGAGCTCACCTTACGATTTAACGAGGTCGCCCACGGGGTCCACACTGCTCAGGGATCACGTCAGGTAAGCAGGTCAGGAGTTGTATGACCAAGGAATCATCTCATTACTTGACAGCTGTAAATGTGCTAAAAAAGCTCCCATCTCATAGCTGTTCACTTTCCAAGCTCAGAAGCTGTTGCTTACTGCATTTGGAAGACAGATTGAGCTTTATGCAGGTTGCAAGTGTTTGGAGTAAACTCTCTATCCAGTGTCATCTCATTGGAACAACCTCTCTCACCAGTGACAGATTGCTACATCACCTGCCATCTATTACATCAGCATCGGTGCCCTTGAAACTATTTCACCTTGGTCCTCAGAATCCCACCATGATCAGCCCCAACACCAGCAGCAACCAGGCACACCAGCAGCACCAACAACAACACCAACCTTCTCCACAATCAATTGATGCTGCACAGGACACAGGACATCAGCACCCGACCACATTGCTGCCCGAGACACCAGGGATGGCCTCACCATGGCCAGATTTACTTCACTTGACACTGTACACCCTGGCTGCCACATGATGCGCCAGGTTGGCACCACCCCACACCAGCACCATAAAGCATCCCTACAATGCCCAAGCCATTCCTTTCACACTCATCACCATTGCGTGGGGTACTGTTATGCCTCACGACTGCAACTCACTAAGCTACTTCCAAAGGTGCACACAGATCTGTCCGAGAAGGCAAAGTGGTGAAAATAAAGGTTTCAATGTTTGACACCACATTGACAGAAACTTTACATGAACATTGCATAAAACACCCAAGTGGCTACCCTTGTGTGTTGTTAGTTGGTATGATTGGACTAGTATGAGGGTGAGTGTGATGGGGTAGCTAGTGAGATAGGGAAGTGATAATGTAGATAGAGAGGGATGGGTGGAGGTGCAAGGTAAGTTGGTGTGAGTAAGGATGTGCAGGAGTAGGGTAGGGAAGGCACAGTGATGGGGATGTGCTGAGTGGCACAGCAGGATGAGGTTGAGTGTGACTTTGTACTGGCGTTTCATGATCTACTGAGATCATTGAAAGGTTTGTGCCACTGCAGCCTGATCCTCCTGACGACATCCCTGCTTGTGCCCTCCTGTGCAATGTGCAACAAGGCTGTGTTGGTCTCCTTGGGAAGGTCTCTACTGCCCATTGGAAGGGAAGAGAACCTCCCTACGTGCTGTGACTATATGGAGGGAGTCATGGGAGAGCCTGGGTGCAGCCCTGTACCTCTGTGCAGTGCTTGTCAGTGTTTGCAGCACCTCAATGCTGTAGAACACTGACAGCAGAACTGTAAAAATCAATTTGCGCATGGTCCCTTTAAAGAAACCGGCTGATGACACATCATCAAATGACGTCATCAGACCCGCTTCCTTGAATTGGCCAGCAAACGCGCTGGGCGGGCTTAACAAGTCCAATCACGGTAAAATCATTATTCACAGCGGGCTGGAGCCAGCAGTGGGGTCGGGACCTGCCACCGACCCCAGCCACACCAGACCCGCCAAGGTAGGCAAAATCGCAGCCTAACTGTGGGCTGGCCACTGCCGTCTATATTACGTCCGTGAATGATTGAGACACGGACAGCAGGAGTTGAACAAAACAAGTCTTTGCTGATGGAAGTCAATAGTGAAACTGAAAACAACAGAGGCTCACTAGCGCCTTTTATACAGGGGTGGTCACTGCCCTGCAGTCTGAGACCAGTTATTCTCTTAAAGGTACATACACAACAATTCCTCCCCTTTTAGATAAACAGTACATAACATTCATTTAACAACTAAATGATAACTAATTACAATCACAATTACGGTTGCTAGATACATTGGTTAAGTTTAAGCAATTATAAGTTCAGTCTTTGAGGAGGCTTCCTGATTCTGTTTGGATAACGCCTCTTTGGGGTATCAGGTTCTTCTGGCAATGTTGAGTCGGGATCAATGTCGTTGTTTGGTTCATCTGCTTCCAATATTACCGGTTCTGCGGTAGCTGCAATTGGAACGTCGACTTCATTACCAGGTGTATCAGATCATGGTGTGGAGTTGGCGTTTTCCAGTGACTCTAGAATCTGGTCAGCATGGCGTCTTACAATGCTCTCCCCAACATCCACGGTATACATGAGAGGTCCCTGCCGTGTACAAATCATTCCTGGCTGCCATTTCTCAGTGCGGTAGTCCCGGGCCAAAACTGGTTGACCTATCTTAAAACTCCTGGTCAGCCTTTCATTCATATTCTGAAACTGCCTGTTCTCCACATCTCTTCGGACGTTTGGCTTAACCAAATCCAAGCGGCATCGTAGTCTTCGATTGAAGAACATCATGGCTGGAGTTTGGTTGGTAACCGCATGTGTCGCATTCCGGTAGGCAAACAAGAAGTTGTCCACCTTGTGTTGTAGGGGTATATCTTCATTACACATTGCCTTGATAGCCTTCTTGAATGTTTGGACAAACCTCTCGGCCAATCCATTAGTGGCTGGATGATATGGGGCAGATGTGTAATGCTTAACACCATTGTTCTTTAAGAACCTCCGGAACTCTTCAGACACAAACTGTGGTCCATTGTCAGAGCAAATCTGTTCAGGCAGCCCATTCCTGGCGAATATGGTTCGTAAAACTGTGATCGTTTTTTTCGTGGTGGTTGAGGACATTTTTATTACCTCTGGCCACTTTGAATGTGCATCCACCGCAATTAAAAACATCGAGTCCATGAAGGGACCAGCAAAATCAATGTGCACCCTTTGCCATGGAGATGAGGGCCACGCCCATGGATGCAGAGGAGCTTGTGGTGGGGCGTTTTGGACCTTCTGGCATCCTGCACAGCTCTTGGTCATCTCTTCGATTTCTCTATCGATTCCCGGCCACCACACAAATGCTCTGGCTAAGTTCTTCATTTTTACCCCACCCAGATGACCCTCATGAAGCTCATTGAGCACTCTATCCGTCAACTTAGGTGGAATTACTACTCTGGATCCACACATCAAGGTTCCTCTGCACACTGACAGCTGTTCTCTTCTCTGCGAGAATGCTGGCAGCAGTGGTTCGCCATGTGCTGGCCATCCCTTCACCGTTAAATCATAGACCCGTGATAGTGTCGGGTCATTCCGTGTTTCCTTTTCTATGTTTGCATTCGTCACAGGGAGACATTCGACTATGGTCAAGTGGAATAACTCCATTGGATCCACTGCAAGGTCTTCTTCTTCCACCGTCGGCAACGGTAGGCGTGACAATCCATCAGCATTCCCATGCTGTTTAGTTCCTTTGTACTCGATGTCATATTGGTGTGTCCCTAGGAACAGGGACCACCTCTGCAGCCGTTGTGCTGTCATTATCGGTACGCCCTTCTGAGGGTTGAAAATGGAGACAAGAGGTTGATGATCGGTTAGTAGAGTAAATTTTTGACCGTGCAGGTAGTGATTGAACTTCTTCACCCCCCACACTAGGCTGAGGGCCTCTCTGTCAATCTGGGCGTAGTTACGCTCGGCAGAAGTTAACGAGCGTGACGCAAAAGCTATCAGCCTCTCTAAACCATCAAGGAATTTATGTGACAGTACCGCCCCAATGCCGTAGGGAGACGCATCACACGCCAGTCTGATCGGCAGTGCTGGGTTGTGGTGAGCCAATACTTCCCTTGAAGTGATTAAGTCCTTACTCTTCTGAAAGGCCCGCTTACAATCATCGCTCCATTTCCATGCTACCCCCGTTCGTAGCAGGGCGTTCAGTGGGTGCAGAATTGTCGACAAATTCGGCCAAAACTTATGGTAGTAATTCACCAATCCGAGGAATGGCCTCAGTTGCGACACATTTTCAGGCGCTGGGGCCGTAACAACCGCTTCAATTTTGTCAGGGGACTTATGTAACCCCTCTTCATCAATCACGTGGCCACAATACGATATCTGTTTCTTAAAAAATTCGCACTTGGGGCGGTTGGCTCGCAGCCCATGTTCCCGTAGTCTAGTGAGCACCTGTTCTAGGTTGTTAAGGTGTTCACTGTCATCTTCACCTGTCACAAGGATGTCGTCCAAGTAACACTGAGTCCCTGGAATCCCTTGCAGGACTTGTTCCATCGCTCTTTGCCATATCGCCGGAGCCGATGCTACTCCGAATACCAATCGATGATACTGGTAAAGACCTTTGTGAGTGTTTATCGTGAGATACTTCCTAGAGGACTCTTCAACCTCCATCTGCAAATATGCTTGTGCTAGGTCAGTTTTTGTAAAACGCTTCCCTCCAGACAGTGAGGCGAAGATGTCTTCTATCCTTGGAAGAGGATATTGTACTGTGTGAAGGATTGGGTTCACCGTCACCTTGAAATCCCCACAGATGCGAATCTTCCTTGGCTCCCCGGACTTATTGCTTAACGTTTTCTTCATGACAGGAACGATGGGTGTCGCCCACTCACTTCAGTCGACCTTAGACAACACACCTGCCTTCTCCAGATTCTCCAGCTCTGCCTCGACGGCTGGGCGAATTGCATATGGTACCGGTCTTGCTTTGAAAAATTTGGGAACTGCATTCTCTTCTATTTTTATCGAGGCGGTTACGCCTTTAAGCGTGCCCAGTTCTTGTTGAAATACCTCTTTGGCGTTAGCTAAGATTGTTGACAATCGTCCAGGAGTGACGTCTTCATCTTTTTTACCGTCCACCATCATTGCATGAATGGAATGCCAATCTAAGTTTATCTTCCTGATCCATTCCCGTCCCAATAACGGTGGTCCACCATTTGGCAGTATGTAGAGATACAATTTCCGTATTTTCTTGCCGTTGTATTCGACAGGCACCCTTATTTTTCCTCTGGGGTATACTTTTTGCCCCGTATACGTCGTCAAGACGATGGATGTCTCTCTCAAGGGTATGTGTGAAAATAGCCGCTCGTAGTCTCGTCGATTCATGACGGTTAGCGCTGATCCTGTATCCAATTCCATTTTAACTTGGGACCCTGCTATCGTGAGGGTAACCCAAATGGTTCGGTGATCCTCTTTTGTGATTACGTTGTGAAGTTTGAGACAGCTTAGTCTCCTGTTCCTGGATTCACTATCGCTCATCTGGTCTTCGGAACTACTGTCCGTCATCTTTTGTACTTTCTTGTACGGTTCCTTAGTAGCCTTTTTGTTGTCGCTGGTCTTCTTCCCAGACCTGCAAACTCGTGCAATGTGTCCCATCTTCCCGCATTGCCTGCATATTTTGTCTTTGGACCAGCAGTCCTTCTGGTCATGGTTAGTTCTGCCGCAGCGATAACATTTTGCAAATCCCCGTGTCATTTCGTGGGTGCCGTATTCCTGTGGTTTTTGTTGAATTTCTGCAGCTCCCCTTGCTGATGCTTCATACGGTACTGCCACGCTGAAAGCCTTATCTAGCGTCAGCTCTTTCTCTGAGAGTAACTTCTTCTGTGTTCCTTCACTCAGGAGTCCACAGACAAATTTGTCCCGTAGGGTATCTGCCAGTCCTGCTCCGAACTGGCAGTGCTTTGATAGCTTGCGTAGTTCCATAAGGTACTCAGCATTGCTCTCATCTTTATGCTGAGTTCTCCTGTGGAATTTAAATCTTTCTGCTATCAACAGCGGTGCAGGGTTTAGGTGTTCCTGTAGGACAGCAACAATTTCATTAAAACTCTTTGCCTTCGGTTTGGCTGGAGTAATCAGGTCCCGCAATAGGCCGTACGTTCTAGCGCCCATTAAGTTTAGCAATATCGATGCCTTTTTCTCCTCAGCTATTTCGTTTGCCTCGAAATATACCTCGACTCTTTCCACATACGTGGTCCAGTCCTCTATTGTATTATCAAAAGCAGTGATACAGCCAGTCTTCGGCATCTTGCAAATCTAAAATGGTGCCTCCCGCGCTTTGCCTTCTTCCCCGCTGATTAAGATGGCGCCTCCCGCGCTTTGCCGTCTTCCCCACTGTTGCTAGTGCTGCTTACCGCGGTTCCCGTTGCAACCTGCAGCTCCTCGCGGTTTCTTGCGCGTTTAATATTTCTTTTTTTTTGATTATTTTCCTGTCGTGGAACAACCCTGTGGGACTCTTGCCTCCCTCTTCGCGGGTCTATACGCAGCCCGGGTTCGTAGCACCAGCCGCGCCCTGTGTGCTCCACCCTCTCTCTCTCTTCCCGACAACACTGCTCGGCCCCGTTGCAAACCACCCGCTCGAGTTCGCGACCGCCGCAGCCCAGGAAGGATCAGTGCACTACCTGCCACCAGCCCGATTAGCTGAAGCACCGTCGACAGGAACCAGGCCCCGCTTCCGACAGCTTCTCCAGCAATCTTCAACTCCGCTAACACAGGGGCGGATGCCCACGGTCGACGGCCGTTTCTACTGCCTCTTACTTTCTTTTCTTTCTGGCCTCGACCTCTGCTCACTTCGCTGTAGGAATGGATCCCAGGAGGTGGTGCAGACTGTAGGTAGGTTCGTATCTGCTCGTCGCCAGTATTACGTCCGTGAATGATTGAAACACGGACAGCAGGAGTTGAACAAAACAAGTCTTTACTGATGGAAGTCAATAGTGAAACTGAAAACAACAGAGGCTCACTAGCGCCTTTTATACAGGGGTGGTCACTGCCGGTACTGCAGTCTGAGACCAGTTATTCTCTTAAAGGTACATACACAACAGTCTACATCCTGAGAACTAATTTTAAAAACTCATACATAGTGGCACCAGTCATTTCAGTTCGTCACCCATTTGAAAGCATTTTTTCCAAAGTACTCTTTTTAATATCACACATGCTCATGTCTTCATTCAAAAAATAAAATGAGTTTGAATTTCCAGCAGACTTATCCGTATTTCATTAATGCACATGACATGTTAATTAAAATGGGATTGTTATTGCTTTTACAGATGTTATTATCATTTAAAAAAAACCCTTCTGTGCCAAAACATTTATACTGCCACAAACTCAGCAGCAGCCAAGAGAGCCATTGCGTAAAATTGCTAATTATCGGCATAAATAACGATCCTCTATTTATCTGAATATCTAGTGGTAAGATCAGGCATAACTTGTCAGCTTTTTTTTGAACCTCTTAATACTTCCATTATCACTGCAGTCAAAACAAATTTACATTTGACTACTGAATACTTGCTGAAAAGGAGACCTTGAAAATTTCAGGTTTAACTTGATGCGTGGGTCATTTTTGGCATTTGTTCCGTAAAACAGATATATAAGTTCCAGTGGGAAGGATTAATAGACCTAAGGTGCTTCACAGAGGTGTAATCAGAAACAAATGGATGCTGAGCCAATGAAGGGGCTATTAGGAGGGGTAGCCACGAGCGTGGTTAAAGAGGTGGGTATTAAGGAAAGTCTTAAAGGGAAAGAGTGAGGTGGAAAGGCAGAGGGGTTTATGTAGGCACTTCCAGAACATGGAATGTAGGCAGCTGAAGATATGGCTGCCAATGGGAGGGAGAGTTGCACAAAAGGCCAGAATCGGAGGAATGGCAGTTTTGGGGGATGGAGGCGGGAGGTGTGGTTGGATATTGGAAGAGGTGAGACCATTAAGGGGCTTAAACAGGATGGGAATTTAAAATTCAAGGTGTTGAGGGACAGGGTTCCACAGGGATAAGGTTGATAGATGAGCAGGACCTAGTGCAGGATAGGACAATGGCAGCAGAGTTTTTGAATGAATTGAAGTTTATAGAGGATGGAGGACGGGAGGCCAGCCAGGCGAGCATTGGATAGTTGAGTCTGAGGGGGCGATCTTGCCAGCCCTGGGGTGGCGGGTTTGGAGGCGGGACTGCCGAGAAAATGGCAGAATCTGGGGGCGGGTGCCCAACCTGCCTCCATGCCATCTTGCCAGGAGGAGGGTAACCGTCCTGCGCCGGGTCCCGCACTGGGTCCCGTCTCCTTGGAGGCGGGAAGGGATTACATCCACTTAACTGCCTGTTAACAAGTAGTTAACAGGCAGAAAATAGGATTATCTCCATTTTGCCCACACAAGTGCGGGCTTCCCGAAGGATCCGAAACCCGCCGGGGTCACCGAGGTGAGTAGTGGGTTTGCGGGGTTCGGAGGGGTCCAAAAGTGTGCTGTGAAGGTGAGTGATGGGTGCAAGTGTGGAGAGGTGAGTATGTGAGGTAAGTGCAAAGTGTTAGAAAAAGTTTACTTACCTTTGTTTCTTCCTGCAGGCTTCAATCGGTGGGGATGCGGAGAGTCTCACACCTCCGCAGTAGAGATGACAGATGGTCGTTGCATTCTCCAATGCATCAATTCAAGAACTCATCAAACTACAGAGAATGTCAGTGTTTGACAGCTTCACAGAGCTGTCAAACGATGACAATTCATCTGTCAAAAACTTTTGACAGATGAAATGTCATACATTGACGTTCTCAGTAACCGGCTTTCCCTTAATTGGCCTGCTAAGCCCACTGGGCGGGCTTAACAAGGTCAATCAAGAGAAAATAGCGTGGGTTGGCCAGAAGTTGATGGAGGCGGGGCTAAAACCCAACAAGCAGCAGTCCCGCCTCCAAAAACTCCCCATTGGCAAAATCACCCCCTGAAGGTGGCAAAGGCACAGGCGAGGGTTTCGGCAGCCGATGGGCGGAGGCAGGTGATGTCAGGGTTTTAGGGGCTGATCTCAGTTTGGTCGGCACATTTTTCCACGCATGAAAGTGGATTTTGCAAAATCGTTTACATCTTGATTGGAAACGGAAAGCATATGAGGATTAACATTTTCAGTACCAAACCTGAGGTGTGGGTGTCTTTTTTTTTAAACTTATGAATACTATCGGTCATTTATTTTGTCTGATTGATGCTGAAGATTTTAGTCAACTTCTAGTGTCTGTAACATCTATTTAAATTCAAATAACTTGGGCTGATAGTGTCAATTCTGATATTACACAGCACACCCTATGGCCACAGCATTTAAAAAACATGAATGCACAACATACACACTTGAAGAAAGGTCAGAATTTTCAGTATTTTACTGAAGGCATATTAAAAAACAAAGCTGGAATAATTCTAAAACAACATTTTTTTTAAACACACTCTTAGATAGTCTTGTGTTTAAAGAGCTGACACACAGCAAATGTGAAGAAATCGATCAATCTGAGCTCGGAGGGTCTTTTTATTCTGTACGTAGAGAGAACTGAGAACTTCACTTTCACTAAAAAAAAGATTTCCTTGTAGGGGTCAAAGGTTCTAACTTTCTACTAAATGCTATAAATGGCCTATTTGGTTGAAACAGACTACTAACAAAGTCAGCCTTTCTCTGTTCTGTGCTATTGGCCTTGCCCCTTTCAAATGAAATCTGGTCCTGTTCAGCAGGTACTGTACGATGTACTTGCGACTTGTGGGGATAAGAAAGAAGGCTGCAGGGATGAGGGCCAGAGAGATAGTCAAGTCACCATGGAGCAGGAGGCAGTCAGAGGTGGGAGAGAAGCAGAATAGAAAGGTTGTAGTTATTGGGGATTCGGTAATTAGGGCTATAGAGGGTATCCTCGCCAGTCACGATCCAGAAGGGTGTGTTGCCTGCTTGGTGCCAGCATAAGAGATATCTCTTAGCAGCAGGAAAGGAACTTGGAAAGGGAGGGGGTAGAATGAATTGTTCTGATCCATGTCAGAAGCAGTGACATTGCAAAGAACCAGGAGGAGATCCCGCTAAGGGAGTATCACAAGCAAGACAGTAAATTAAAAAGCAGGAGCCTGAGGGTGGTAATCTCTGAATTACTACCCAAGCCACATGATAATTGGCACAGCAATAGATCCGCAAGTGAATGCGTAGCTGAAAGTGGTGTGGGAAGGAGAGGTTCCATTCCATGGGACACTGGCACCAGCGCTGGGACAGGAAGGAGCAATACCACTGGGACAGGTTACACCTGAATCGAACTGTGACCATAGTCCTAGTGGAATGATAGCTTGAGCGCAGGGCTTGGAGAGAGAGCTGGGAGAATGCAATCGGAGTGGATCGCAAGCAGAGTGGAAGAATTTGGTGAGAGCAGGAATTCAGTGGCGAGGAGGAAGGTGGTTGAGATGTCTAACTGAAAAGGGGGAGAGGAGCCACAGAACCCGAGGGCTCTAATTTAATAGGCACAAGAGCGGACCTGCGGGAGACCGAGAGGAGTGGCCGCAGATAAAGATAGGCCCCAGAGCCCAGAGCCCGGAGGGAGCACGAGCCTCAGGGAGTGAGGTAAAAAAACTAAAGTGACATCAGCACAAGGGAAGGAGCTGATTGGTGAGTATCTGGTGATTGTTTTTTGTTAAGTCTTGAGTTTATTTCTGTTAAGTTAGCTAATAGTCTATTAAGTAGAGGTATGGCAGGGCACCTCAGTCCAGTGGAATGCACATCTTGTGCCATGTGGGAACTCCAGGAGGCTTCCTGTGTCCTGGACAACCATATGTGCAGGAAGTGTCATCAGCTGGAGGAACTCAAGCTCCAGGTTGCGAAGCTTGAGCAGCAGCTGGCATCACTGCGATGCATCCGCGAGGCTGAGAGCTACGTGGATAGCACGTTTCAGGAGGTGGTCACCCTACAGTGTAAGAGTGTGCAGGCAGAGAGGGAATGGGTGATTGCCAGACAGACCAGGAGGACCAGGCAGGTAGTGCAGGAGTCCTCTGAGTGCATCTCACTCGCTAACCTGTATTGTACTGAATACTGGTGAGGACTATGGTTCATCTGGGGAGTACAGCCAGAGGCAAGTCAACAGCACCACGGGTAGCTCAGCTGTACAGGGGAGGAGGAAGATCGCGAAAGCAATAGTGATAGGAGATTCGATAGTTAGGGGAACAGACAGGTGTTTCTGTGGCCGCAGACGTGATTCCAGGATGGTATGTTGCCTTTCTGTTGCCAGGGTCAAGGATGTCACTGAGCAGCTGCAGGACATTCTATGGGGGGAGGGTGAACAGCCAGAGGTTGTGGTCCATATTGGTATCAACAACATAGGCAGAAAGAGGGACGAGGTCCTGCAAACAGATTTTAGGGAGCTAAGAAAAAGATTAAAAAGCAGGACCTCAAAGGTAGTAAGCTCCGGATTACTCCCGGTGCCACGAGCTAGTGAGTATGGAAATAGGAGGATAGAGCAGATGAATGCGTGGCTGGGGAGATGGTGCAGGAGGGAGGGCTTTAGATTCCTTGGACACTGGGATCGATTCTGGGGGAGGTGGGACCTGTACAGGCCAAACAGGTTGCACCTCGACAGAGCCAGCACCAATATTCTTACGGGGGCGGGAGGTTGCTAGTGCTGTTGGGGAGGGTTAAATTTGGCAGGGGGATGGGCATCAGGATGTAGCATTAGAAAGGAGAAACAAGGCGCACAAAGGATTGGGAGAGACAGATAGCACTAGATCAAGAAATAGTAAGATATTAGGTGGGATCAGACTAAGAGAGAATACAAGCAGGTCTAAGAGAGGTTTACAGTGCCTGTGTGTAAACACACAAAGCGTGGTAAATAAGGCTGGTGAGCTGCAGGCACAAATAGCCACATGGGAATATGATGTTGTGGCGATAACGGAGACCTGACTCAAAAAAGGACAGGGTTGGGTACTAAATATTCCTGAATATAAGGTGTTCAGGAAAGATAGGGAAAGAAAAAAAGGATGTAGGGTGGCAGTATTGACTAAGTAGAATATTACAAATGTAAGAAGTCACACAACACCAGGTTATAGTCCAACAGCTTTATTTGAAATCACAAGCTTTCGGAGCGCTGCTCCTTCTTCAGGTGAAGTGGAGAAATGCATAAAGACACAGCTTATATAGTCAGAGAATCATGTCAGATGTTTACAGGTAACCTTTCCAACTGCCATTTATCACACCTCGGCATAATCAGATCTAGCGCAAAAAAAATGGTTATGGTGGTTGGAGGTCAATCATCACAGCCCCAGGACATCACTGCAGGAGTTCCTCAGAATATTACAGTGCTGGAGAGAGAGGATGTCCTGCAGGAATCAAGGACAGAATCTATTTGGTTAGAGTTAAGAAACAATAGAGGTGCCATTACACTATTAGGTGTATTGTATAGGCCGCCAACTAGTGGGAAGGATATAGAGCAAATTTGCAGAGAAATTACAGAGAGGTGCAAGAACTATAGAGTAGTGATAATGGGGGACTTCAGCTATCCTAATATAGTGTAAAGGGCCGAGAAAGGGAAGAATTTCTGAAGTGTGTTCAGAAGAACTTTCTTGATCAGTACGTTTCTGGCCCAAAGAGGCAGGAGGCAGGGGAATGAGGTGGGTCAAGTGGAGCAAGTGTCAGTAGGGAAATATTTAGGGAACAGTGATCATAGTATAATAAGTTTTAGATTAGCTATGGAAAAGGACAGGGGGCAATTTAGAGTAAAAATACTTAATTGGTGGAAGGCCAATTTCAGTGGGGGAGAAATTCATTATAGCCCAGGAATGGGTGCTAACTTTAGAAAAGTTTGAGGCCTAGAAATTCGGTTGTGGGTTCGCCAGGGCTTTAGCGCCGGAAATTTAGCGCCAGCGCTAAGTCCCCCTGCGCGCGCCAAAAATTCAGTAGCGCCGCGCCCAAACGGCTGCCGGCGCTACTAGAGGGTGTCAGCGCCTCGAAATGGGCGCTGAGTGTCGCATTGCGGCGCAATTCCGGCGCTGCGGCACCCGATGCGGTGCGGCAGGCTGGGGAAGTGCAGGCCTCCTCCTTCAGTTAAGGAGGAGCTGCCTGCACCCGCCCGCTGGCCGTTCAAATGGTCAGAAAAATGAGCCCGGCACCTCGGACAAGTGCCGGGCTTGCAGGCCAGACGCATCTGTTCCGCGGGGGGGGGTGGAGGAGTCCGGGGAGGGAGGTGCGGGCAGGCGGCCGGCGGGAAAGTGGCCGGCCGCCGCGCGACCTTAATGCGCCGGCGCTAACTCCTGCAAGACTCGGTTGCCAAAGTCTTAGTTGCGGCTGCCACGGGCGAGGCGGCCGCAACTCAATTTCGGCGCTGGGGCCCGTCACCACGGCAACCGGGACGCTGCGCACACCGATGACGTCATCGGTGCCAGCGCAGCGCAACCGGTGTAACGCCGACGGAAGGGCCCCACTGAATTTGCCAACTGCCCATAACTCCGGCGCTAGGCCCTCCAGCGCCCCAAATGGGGCGCTAAGCCTACTGAATTTCTAGGCCTCACCAGGCGCTAATGATTCAGACTGCACGCAAAATTCAGTCTCATTGCTGAAAGAAAGGATTAGTGCGCTAAATCAAGCGCTAATGGCCTAGCTCAGTGGCGTTAACCTCAAAGCGCTGACCAATATCGGGTGCAGTCTAATCTTAAATCACCATCGCCACAGGCTTTTGCCAGTACTTAAAGGGGAGGTTCATTGATAATGCAGCACCTCATTCTCAGCAATGCTGGCTATACAGCTGTCTCAGTAAGGAGAAGCACAACAAGGAGAAGGAGTCGGAGGACTGAAGCAGGTGTGCTATTGGCAGATCCACCTCAGTCGGGTGGTCAGGGTGATTGAATGCTTCACCAAATGTTACTTACCACCATCTGTACCACAAGCTTCACACACTGCCCAAAGCACCACACCCCCAGCACTCACCCACCAACAATCTCTACCTACCAACACTCACACCCACATCTCACACCTTGCACACAATTACATCTATTCAACTATGGCAGACGCAAGGGTCATTAGTTGTTGGAATGATTGTGATATGTGTGATATGTTTATGCATACATTTATTCATGGAGTTTGCAATATTTTGTGGTCTCTCATTTCAACTTTGTGCCCAGGGGGACGCTGTGATATGGCATGATAGAGTGATAACATGATGGGCATGTGGTGAATAAAAGGGATCTTGGGTTTAAGTCATCCTGGTGTGAGGCTGGAGGTCTGTTTGGAGGAGGTGGCAGAGTTCTGTGACCACCACCTTGCTAATGCGGAGCCCTCTAATATACTGCTCCTCGCTTCATTGAAGGTAGGAGAAGTGCTGTTGGAATACCCTTAGTGGGTAAGGCCTCCTGTTGAGAGCCCTGATGGCCCTCCTCCTCCCTCTGGCCATATGTTCCAATCTTTCTCGCTGCCTCTGCTCCCTCCAGAGCAGATCCTGGAGGGCGAGGCTGACTGCCAGTACAGCCCCATTAATGTAAACAAGTGTAGCACTTTGATATGTTGTCAGAATAAATGTAACTAATTTTCAGTAGTCACAACACTCCTGAAACTAAAGAACATTTAAATAACTGAATTAAACGGTTGCACAATCTCAAACTGACAAGGAAGCAATGAAACAGCACTAACCTGAGAGCTGCGACTCATTACTTATGATCCCTTTAAGTAGCGCCCCTGAAGCAAGCATCCGCCTGCTTGATGCCTACTCTCCCTGTCGCTGTCTGGGCGAGGCATTAAGGCAGGGGGTGAAAATGAATTTGGCAGATCAGGCACCCAGTCAGCACTGCACACTCACTGATGTCACAATCTTTTATTTTATTTGTTTATGGGATCAGGGCTTCGCTGGCAATGCCAACATTTATTGCCCATCCCTAGTTGCCCTTGAACTGCTGCAGTCCGTGTGGTGATGGTAATCCCACAGTGCTGTTAGGTAGGGAGTTTCAGGATTTTGACCCAGCGACGATGAAGGATCGGCGATATACTTCTAAGTCAGGATGGTGTGTGACTTGGAGGGAAACTTGGAGGTGGTGGTGTTACTATGCGCCTGCTGCCCTTGTCCTTCTAGGTGGAAGAAGTCGCGGGTTTGGCGAGTAGCTGCAGTGCATCTTGTAGATGGTACACACTGCAGCCATGGTACGCCGGTGGTGGAGGGAATGAATGTTTAAGGTGGTGGATGGGTGCCAATCAAGCAGACTGCTTTGTCCTGGATGGTGTCGAGCTTCTTGAGTGTTGTTGGAGCTGCACTCATCCAGGCTGTTGTGTATGTACCTTTAAGAGAAGAACTGATTCTATACTGCAGTACCGGCAGTGACCTCCCCTGTATATAAAGCCATAGCAGGCTTCTGTACTTCAGTCTTAAGTTACCCTCTGTTCAGTAAATACCTGTTTTATTGTTCTCCTGCAGTCCGTGTATTATTAAGGCGCGGACACTACAGTGGCGACGAACAGGTTCGAACTCACCTGCAGTACTGCATCACCTCACGGGGATCTTTCCCTGAGAAGAAGCTTTTGGAGGTCGAAGTCAGAGCAACGGGCGTCGACCGCGGGCAACCGCCCAAGGATCCCTCGGAGTTCGGAGAGTTGCAGGAGAGGCTGTGGAGAGCTGGGCTTGGCCCCCCAGTCAAGGTGTTCCAGCAAATCGTGCTGGTAGCAGGTAGTGCGCTGACCCTTCCGGACTGCGGCGGGCTCGAGCTCGATCGAGCGGCTCTGCAAAGGGGCTGTGCAGCGTCGTCGGGAGGAAAAGAGAGAGAGAGAGTGGAGCGCACAGGGCGCGGTCGGTGCTCAAGAACCGGGCAGCGTAGCGAAAATAAAACAAGGGGAAGGAAAAGTGAGACGCGCCGAAGCCGCGGGTCGCTGCCATTACCCTGCAGAATGCTAGGAGCAGCGTGGCAGCAAGGGGAAGAAGGAAAAGCGCGGGAGGCGCCATTTTATTCCATTGGGGAAGAAGGAAAAACGCGGGAGGCGCCATTTTAATCCATTGGTGAAGAAGAAAAAGCGCGGGAGGCGCCATTTTAAATCACCCAAGATGCTGAAAAGTGGCAGTATCACTGATTTCGACAACGAGGTAGAAGACTGGACCACGTATGTGGAAAGAATTGAAGTGTACTGCAAGGCAAATGAGGTGGCCGATGGAAAGAAGGCGTCGGTATTATTAAATTTGATGGGCGCGAGAACGTACGGCCTATTGCGGAATTTAATTACCCCAGCTAAACCAATGGAGAAAAATTTTGAAGAGATGTTAATATCTTACAGGAACACCTAAACCCTACACCGCTGCTGATAGCAGAAAGATTCAAGTTCCATAAAAGAAACCAGCACAAAGATGAGAGCAATGCTGACTATCTTACGGAACTACGCAAGTTATCGAAGCACTGCCAGTTCGGAGCAGGACTGGCAGTCACCTTACGGGATAAGTTTGTCTGCGGGCTCCAGAGTGAAGGAACCCAGAAACGACTACTTTTGGAAAAGGGCCTGACGCTAGAACAGGCTTTCAGCGTGGCAGTATCCTACGAAGCAGCAGCACGGGGAGCTGCGGAAATACAACAGAAACCACAAGAATACAGCACTAACGAAATGGCGTATGGAGCAGAAAAGTGCTATTGCTGCGGCAGAACAACCCATGATCATAAGGACTGCTGGTTTAAGGACAAATTATGCAGGCAATGTGGGAAAATGGGACACATAGCAAGAGTCTGCAGGTCGGGAAAGAAAACCAACACTACAAGAACTACTAAGGAAAAGTACAAGAAAGTAAAGCAATTGACAGACAGTAGTTCGGAAGGTCAAGAGAGTGATAAGGACTCCGGGAGCAGGAGACTAAGTTGTCTAAAGTTACACAACGTGATCGCAAAGGAGGATCACCGAACCATTTGGGTCACCCTCATGATAGCAGGGTCCCCAGTAAAGATGGAATTGGACACAGGATCAGCCCTAACTGTCATGAATCGACGAGACTATGAGCGGCTATTCCCACACATACCCTTGAAGGACACGTCCATTGTATTGAAGACATACATGGGGCAAAAAGTCTACCCCAGAGGAAAAATAAGGGTGCCAGTTGAATACAACGGCAAGGAAACACAGAAACTGTATCTATATATACTACAAGATGGAGGACCACCATTATTGGGACGTGAATGGATCCAAAAAATACAATTGGATTGGCATTCCATTCAGGCACTAACTGTGACTGAAAAAAAGGATGATGACGTCACACCTGGACGACTGTCAAAAATTCTAACTGACGTGAAAGAGGTGTTCCAACAAGGACTTGGGACTCTAAGAGGAGTAACGGCAACGATAAAAATCGAAGATAACGCAAACCCAAATTTTTTTAAGGCCAGACTGGTACCTTACGCGATCCGCCCAGCCGTTGAAGCAGAGCTGGAGAGTCTGGAGCGTTCGGGTGTGCTGTCCAAGGTGGACTGGAGTGAGTGGGCCACATCCATCATTCCTGTAATGAAGAAATCATTGAGCAGCACGCCTGGGGAGCCGAAGAAGGTTCGCATCTGTGGGGACTTCAAGGTAACTGTGAACCCAGTCCTGCACACAGTACAATATCCACTTCCACAGATAGAAGATATTTTCGCCTCACTATCTGGAGGGAAACGCTTTACTAAGATTGATCTGGCCCAAGCGTATCTACAAATGGAGGTGGAAGAAGCATCTAGGAAATACCTCACGATAAACACTCACAAAGGCCTTTACCAGTATAATCAACTGGTATTCGGGGTAGCATCAGCCCCGGCTATTTGGCAGAGGGTGATGGAACAAGTCCTGCAAGGGATCCCGGGGACCCAGTGTTATTTGGACGGCATCCTGGTTACGGGCGAAAATGACAGTGAACACCTTGCCAACCTGGAGCAGGTGCTCACTAGATTACAGGAATATGGGCTACGAGCCAACCGCCCCAAATGCGAGTTCTTCAGGAGACAAATCTCGTATTGTGGCCACATGATTGATGAGGAAGGGTTGCATAAGTCGCCGGACAAGATTGAGGCTGTAGTCAAGGCTCCAGCACCGGAAAATGTGTCGTAACTGAGGTCGTTCCTCGGGTTGGTGAACTACTACCATAAGTTCTTGCCAAATTTATCTACAATTCTGCACCCATTGAATGCCCTACTGCAAACTGGAGTAACATGGAAATGGAGTGATGAGTGTAAGCGTGCCTTTCAGAAATGTAAATGCCTAATCACTTCAAAAGAAGTATTGGCCCACTACAATCCAACACTACCGATTCGGTTAGCATGTGATGCGTCTCCCTATGGCGTCGGAGCGGTGCTGTCACACAAATTCCTTGACGGTTCAGAGAGGCCAGTAGCCTTTGCGTTGCGCTCGTTAACCTCAGCTGAGCGTAATTACGCCCAGATTGACAGGGAGGCCCTCAGGCTGGTGTGGGGGGTGAAGAAGTTCAATCACTAGCTGCACGGGCAGAAATTCACCCTACTGACTGATCATCAGCCCCTGGTCTCCATTTTTAACCCGAAGAAGGGCGTTCTGGTGATGACGGCGCAACGGCTGCAAAGATGGTCACTTTTTCTAGGGGCACATCAGTACGACATAGAGTACAAGGGTACGAAACCGCATGGAAACGCTGATGGGCTGCCGCGCCTACCGTTGCCTACGGTTGAGGAAGCACCTGCAGTGGACCCTGTTGAGATATTCCATGCGACCATAGTCGAATGTCTACCTGTTACAAACTCAAGTGTAGAGAAGGAAACCCGAAATGACCCGACACTCTCTCGGGTCTATGATTTGACGGTGAAGGGATGGCCAGCACATGGCGACTCACTGTTGCCAGCATTCTCGCCAAGGAGAGAACAGCTGTCAGTGTGCCGGGGGACCTTGATGTGTGGATCCCGAGTGGTAATTCCACCCAAGTTGAGAGATAGATGTTGAGTCTGTGTTTTCCAAATGTAGTTATGCTGAATAACTGGACACAGACAACAGAATACTTAAACAGGTCTTTAGTAATTGAGGGTCAGGGCTGAACTGAAACACAAACTGCTCCACAGAGTTTATATACCGGTGTGGTCACCACCGGTACTACAATATACAGGAGCCATCAGAAAGTAGTTCATCACCTTAAGGTAGTCTCTTAAAGTGGTACAGGTTACATACACTACAATTCCTCCCCTTTTAGCTTAACAGTGTACACCCCAATTTAACATAACATGGATAACATATATACAACTTTCATACAAAACTGTTCAAAGATTCAGTCTCTGAGGAGGCCTCCTGATCCGGGCCAGATAACGCCTTTCAGGGGTCTCTGGTTCTTGTTGCTGGGGTGACTCATCCATTTGATCTCTTATGGATTGAACATCATCATGTACGTTCGAGTCTGAGGTAAATGCTACAGGCTCAATAACTTCTTCAACTGGTGTCTCTGCCGTAGACATGGGGTCGACCCTTGTTCTCGATTCCACAAGTTGGTCAGCATGACATCGTATTACGTTCTCACCAACGCCTACCGTGTACATCAAGGGTCCTTGTCGGGCACGAATTGTTCCGGATTGCCATTTATCATTCCTATAGTCCCTGGCCAACACTGGTTATCCTATTTCGAAACTCCGAGTGCCCTTGTTATTTACGTGCTGGAATTGTTTGTTTTTGACTTCCCTACGCACATTGGGTTTTAACAAATCCAATCGGGACCGCAACCTCCTGTTATAGAACATTATGGCAGGGCTTTGATTTGTCACTGCATGCGTGGCGTTTCGATATGCCATCAGGAAATTGTCCACCTTGTGTTGTAGTGGAATATGGTCTTCGCTCATGGCCTTTATCGCCTTTTTGAACGTTTGTACAAATCTCTCGGCCAACCCATTTGTAGCCGGATGATATGGGGCAGATGTATAGTGTTTCACCCCATTCTTCTTCATGAATTTCTGGAATTCTTCTGACACGAACTGTGGTCCGTTGTCTGAACATACTTGTTCCGGCAGCCCATTCCTTGCAAATATGGTTCTTAGAACTGCGATCGTCTTTTCAGAGGTAGTGGTCGACATCTTAATCACTTCTGGCCATTTAGAATGTGCGTCTACCGCTATCAAAAACATGGAATCCATGAATGGACCTGCAAAGTCGATATGCACATGTTGCCATGGGGTGGAAGGCCATTCCCACGGATGCAGCGGTGCAATTGGAGGTGCATTTTGAACTTTTTGGCACCCTGAGCAGCTTTTAGTCAGATCCTCTATTTGTTTGTCGATACCTGGCCACCACACATAAGCCTTAGCAAGGCCTTTCATCTTGACTCCCCCCAGATGACCTTCATGCAGTTCCTTCAGAACTCTCTCCCTTAATTTAGGAGGAATAATCACCCTTCTTCCATACATCAATGTTCCTTGACAGACGGACAGCTGCTCTCGTCTGGCTGAGAATGCCGGTAACAGTGGTTCGCCATGTGTTGGCCATCCCTTCACTGTCAAATCGTAGACCCGAGACAGTGTCGGGTCGTTTCTGGTCTCTCTCTCAATACTCGCATTGGTGACTGGTAAGCATTCGATGATGGTCGAGTGAAATATCTCGACAGGGTCAACTGCCGGTGCCTCTTCCGCTGTAGGTAGTGGCAGGCGCGACAGCCCATCAGCATTACCATGTTGCTTTGTACCTTTGAATTCAATATCATATTGATGTGCCCCTAGGAAAAGGGACCATCTCTGAAGCCTCTGCGCCGTCATAACCAGAACACCCTTCTTAGGGTTAAAGGTGGAAACCAACGGCTGGTGATCTGTCAGCAGCGTAAACCTTTGGCCTTGCAGGTAATGGTTAAATTTCTTAACTCCCCACACGAGGCTGAGAGCCTCCCTATCTATCTGAGCATAGTTGCGCTCAGCGGAGGTCAATGATCTGGATGCGAACGTGACTGGCCTTTCCAAGCCATTTGGCAACTTATGTGAGAGCACTGCCCCGATACCATATGGAGAAGCATCACAAGCTAAACGAATAGGCAGCGTTGGGTTAAAGTGAGCCAACACTTCCTTAGAGGTGATCAGTGCCTTGCTTTTTTGAAAAGCCCGCTTACAGTCCTCGCTCCACTTCCATGGTACTCCCATTTGCAAAAGAGTGTTCAGCGGGTGTAACACCGTGGATAAATTTGGAAGAAACTTGTGGTAATAGTTAATCAACCCAAGGAACGACCTCAACTGGGATACATTTTCCGGAGCGGGAGCTTTCACAACAGCTTCGATTTTGTCAGGTGACTTATGAAGCCCTTCCTGGTCAATGACGTGACCGCAGTACAGGATTCGCTTCTGAAAGAACTCACATTTCTGGCGATTAACTCTGAGTCCATATTCTTTCAATCTGGTGAGCACCTGCTCCAAATTCGCGAGGTGTTCCTTATCATCATCTCCTGTAATCAGAATGTCGTCCAGGTAGCATTGTGTGCCTGGAATGCCCTGTAATACCTGCTCCATGGCCCTTTGCCAAATCGCTGGAGCCGATGCCACTCCAAAAACCAGTCTATTATACCGATATAAGCCCTTATGTGTGTTGATCGTGAGATACTGGTGTGACGCTTCATCAACTTCCATCTGTAAGTATGCCTGCGCCAGGTCTATCTTGGTGAAGTGTTTCCCGCCAGACAGCGAAGCGAAGATATCCTCAATCCGCGGAAGCGGATATTGCACCGTGTGAAGAACCGGATTAACAGTGATCTTGAAATCGCCACAGATGCGAACATTCCCAGGTTCCCCCGGCTTGTTGCTCAACGAACGCTTCATGACGGGAACAATGGGCGTGGCCCATTCACTCCAGTCCACCTTTGACAGTACTCCTGAACGTTCTAGCCCTTCCAGCTCTGCTGCCACAGCAGGTCGTATCGCATAAGGTACCGGTCTGGCTTTGAAAAATTTTGGGTTTGCATGCTCTTCAACCTTGATGTTTGCCGTAATTCCTTTCAGTGTTCCCAATCCCTGTTGGAACACCTCCTTAGCATCGTCCAATATTTTGGACAGTCGTTTAGGTTTGACATCGTCCTCTTTACAGGAATCTACAGTTAGTGCTTGTAAGGAATGCCAGTCCATATTTATTCTCCGGATCCATTCCCGTCCCAGTAGTGGTGGACCTCCCTCAGGTAACACATACAAGTCCATTCCCTGACTTTCTTTACCATTGTAGACCACCTTTACCTTTATCTTTCCGATGGGGTATACTCTTTGCCCCGTGTATGTTTTCAATACAATCTCCGTATCCCTCAGGGGAATGTGTGAGAATAACCTTTTGTACTCTTGCTTATTCATGACCGTCAATGCCGATCCAGTGTCCAATTCCATCTTCACTTGGACTCCTGCTATCCGAAGTATGACCCAGATAGTTTGGTGGTCTGCTGTGTTACCCACATTATGTATTTTTAGACAACCCAGTTCCTTACTGCTGGAGTCTGAATCCGTCTTTTGTTCATCCGAACTGTTCTCTGTCACCTTGTGTACTTTCTTGTACTTCTCCTGCGGTGACTTTTTGTTGCTGGTCTTCTTTCCTGACCGGCATACTTTCGCTATGTGACCAAGTCTGCCACATTTCCTGCATTCTTTATCTTTGAACCAGCACTGGTTCTGATCATGCGTTGTCCTTCCGCAACGATAACACTTTGCTGCACCCAATGCCATTTAATTGGTGCTGAATTCCGATGGCCTTTGCTGCATTTCTGCAGTGCCTCGTGCTGCTGCCTCGTGCGATGCTGCAATGCTAAAAGCTTTGTCCAGCGTAAGATCCTTTTCCTCTAGCAGTCGCTTCTGGGTTCCTTCCTTTAGTAGCCCACACACGAACCTATCTCTCAGAGCGTCTGCTAGTCCTGTACCGAACTGACAGTACTTTGATAACTTGCGCAGTTCGATTAAGAATTCAGTGTTGCTATCCTCTTTAAGCTGAATTCTTTTGTAAAATTTAAATCGTTCCGCTATCAGCAGCGGCGTGGGGTTTAAATGCTCTTGCAGGATAGTAACAATCTCAGCAAAACTCTTTCCTACCGGTTTATCTGGTGTTACAAGGTGCCTTAATAACCCGTACGTCTTCGCACCCATCGAGTTTAATATGGTTAGTGCTTTCTTATCTGCCGGTACCTCATTCGCTGTACAGTAAACTTCAACGCGTTCCACATAAGTGGCCCAATCTTCTACATCGCTATCAAAAGCAGTGATGTTACCCGTTTTTGGCATCTTGTTGAGTTTCCTTTATTTTATTTATTTTTCCAAAATGGCGGCTTCCCGCGCTTGTCGGCTTTTCCCGCGCTTATCTTCTTCCCCCGCCGACTAAAATGGCGATTACCGTGCTGTTGCCGTTCTCGCCTCCCAGCGGTCCTTATTTTCCCCGACGCTGCTGCTCTTGTTCCCCGCCGCTCCCGCGGTCCTCGTGGACATTAACGCTTTTCTGGCTGCTGCACTTCTCTGCCCGATTGCAGTCCGGCCCTTTTCACCGGCTGCGGTCGTGTTCTCCGCCCTTTTCTTCGGTTTCCCTCCCCTTCTCCCACTGACAACTCGGCCGACTTTCTCTCCGTGTCGCTAGATCGGGCTTACCCGCCGCTGTCGTAGAAGGGATGATCACTGCCTGTTGCTGATGGTGGACTTCGTGGCCAGCAAATCCAAACCGGGTTCTCGATGCCTCCCGTGCGATGCGGTGCTCAGCAGGATGATGAGGGCGGATGCCCCTTTTCGACGCCCGTTCTGAGGACGAAGCTTCCTTGGATGCAAAACTGCCGCTAGGTACGATCAGACTCGTCGCCACTGTTGAGTCTGTGTTTTCCAAATGTAGTTATGCTGAATAACTGGACACAGACAACAGACTACTTAAACAGGTCTTTAGTAATTGAGGGTCAGGGCTGAACTGAAATACAAACTGCTCCACAGAGTTTATATACTGGTCTAGTCACCACCGGTACTACAATATACAGGAGCCATCAGAAAGTAGTTCATCACCTTAAGGTAGTCTCTTAAGGTGGTACAGGTTACATACACTACAATAGAGTGCTCAATGAGCTTCATGAGGGTCATCTGGGAGGGGTAAAAATGAAGAGCCTAGCCAGGGCGTTTGTGTGGTGGCCGGGAATCGATAAAGAAATCGAGGATATGACCAAGAGATGCACAGGATGCCAGAAGGTCCAAAACGCTCCACCACAGGCCCCGCTACATCCATGGGAGTGGCCCTCATCTCCATGGCAACGGGTACACATTGATTTTGCTGGTCCATTTATGGACTCAATGTTCCTAATCGCTGTGGACGCCCATTCGAAATGGCCAGAGGTTATCAAAATGTCCTCCACCACCACGGAGAAAACTATTGCAGTCCTACGGACCATCTTCGCCAGGAATGGCTTGCCAGAACAGATTTGCTCTGACAATGGGCCACAGTTTGTGTCCGAGGATTTCCGAAGGTTTGTGAGGAATAATGGGGTGAAACATTACACATCTGCCCCATATCATCCAGCCACAAATGGATTGGCTGAGAGGTTTGTTCAGACCTTTAAAAAGGCAATAAAGGCAATGTATAACGACGACATACCACTACAACACAAGGTGGATAACTTCTTGTTTGCTTACCGGAATGCGACACATGCAGTCACCAACCAAGCTCCAGCCATAATGTTCTTCAACCGAAGGCTAAGATGTCGCCTGGATTTGCTCAAACCAAACATAAGATGAGATGTTGAGGATAAGCAATTCCAGCACATTAATGAGAAGCCAACCAGGAGCTTCAAGATAGGGCAACCAGTCTTGGCCCGCGACTACCAAACAGAAAAATGGCAGCTAGGAACGATATGCACACAGCAGGGACCACTAATGTACACAGTGGACGTTGGAGAGAGCATCGTGAGACGCCATGCTGACCAGATTCTAGAGTCACAGGAACAAGCCAAACCCATACCACAAGCAGGTGCACCTGGTAATCAACCCGAAGTACAGATTGCCTCTACCTCAGAAGCAGTGGTATTGGAAGCTGACGAACCAACCAATGACAATGAGCCAGAATCAACACCTGCTGCAAGAACAGGATACTCAAGAAAGGCGCTATCCCATCAGGATCAGGAAGCCCCCTCAAAGACTGAACTTATAAATGATTATTTCAGTTGATGTATAGAGTACAGAAAAAATTGTAATAGTAATTAGTTATTATTTAGTTGTTAAATGAATGTTATGTACTGTTTATCTAAAAGGGGAGGAATTGTTGTGTATGTACCTTTAAGAGAAGAACTGATTCTATACTGCAGTACCGGCAGTGACCACCCCTGTATATAAAGCCATAGCAGGCTTCTGTACTTCAGTCTCTCTGTTCAGTTTGCACAGCATTGTTGGCTGTGCAGCTGCAAGCACGAGCAGAGGGAGCAGCCAGACTTTGGAGAGTGGATTAAAGTGGTGGTCCCCTGACCAGGAAGAGGAGGAGAACGTTGGACCACCACCACCACCAACTCCACCATCATTACATCAACTGAGGTGCCTGGAGAGAGAGGACAGAGGAGGAGAAGGAGAAAGGAGGCCTACATCAACATCAACCAGGGGAGAGGCCTTTTCTATCACTGCCTCCCCAAATTGGCCTCCACTTCAGGAGAGGGAGAGAAGGGAGAGAAACCAACTGCTTGAAAGGAGGGAAGAAAACTTCATCCGGAACATCTACAGGTGGGTGTTATTTGGGGCACTCTCCCAAGACTTTGTATTTTAGGTGGGGGGAGAAAAGAAGAAGCAAGGCCGGATCATCAAGGGGTGTAGTGTGTGTGTGTGTGGCTCTTGTTAAAAGCTAGGCCACACACACCACTAATTAGCATCCCTTCTATTGCCTGCCCTGGGAGAGCTTGGAGCTGCCCAAGGTGAAGTCCTTAATTTAATTTAATTACATCGTTAAGACCTGTTGCAGGACTGAGCCTGGGCTTCTCCAGCTTTTCCAGGTGAAGACGTCTTCTCCCCCTGCCAGAAGACCACCACCACCAAAGACTTTTTCCATCGGAGAGTGCAACCCTGCCAACACCCACCCACCATCCTGAGTGGCAACACTGCCCTTTGCGGCCTCCCTCCTTCCCACCCCCCCACCTCTCTCTCTCTCTTTGTCTCTCTCTGCCTGTCTTTCTAAGGCACCTTAGTTTCATCTATTTTATTAATTGCCAATTGAGCAGAGGGGAGAGGGCCCCTCTCCCAATTTAAATCAATAAGGAGAGAGGTGTGTCCTCATTTTAATCAGCTCCCTTTGCTCAATAGAGGACAAAAAATATATATATACACCGAGGCCATTAACACCTTCAGGCCTGTGACTTGGGGTGAGTGTAGCCCTTAAAAAAAGCACCCCAGAATGGCGACTGCGTCTTCGCCGGTGGCGGGGCCAGCCGGGACCTATGCGAGAGTGGTAGCCACAGCCACAGCTGCTCCCGCTGTTCCTGCTGCCCCGTCACCTTTTCGATTAATAACAAAAAAGCTTGGGGTAAAGAGCTACACTCACCCCACTATGACCATCGAGGCCTGCGTCAAGGCCATGGCTGGGGTTGTCGGCCCCTCAGCCATCGTCGCGGCCTCGAAAATGTATGGGAAGGCTGTGTTCTTCCTGGGGTCGGAGCGGGCGGTGTCCCTGGCTGTCGCCAAGGGGCTCACCGTGGGCGGGACCTTCCTGCCGGTGGATCCTCTCGAGGCCACCGCGCAGAGGATCATTATTTCCAACGTCCCGCCCTATGTTCCTGGTGAGCTCCTCCTTCCCCATTTGCGACAACTTGGGGAGGTGAGGTCGGGGATCACACCCATCCCGCTCGGCTTCCGGGAGGCCAGCCTTCGCCACGTCTTCTCCTTCCGGCGCCAGCTGTTTATCCAGCTGGCGCGGGAGGAGGACACTGACGGGGCGTTCGTCGTCCTCCACGAGGGGACCGCCTACCGCGCCTTTTGGACGTCGGACGGTGTGAGGTGCCATGCCTGCAAGGAGGTGGGGCACATCAGGAGGAACTGCCCTGCCTCCAAGGCCGCCGGATCATCTCGTGCGGCCGAGGCTGGCGCCGCCGCCGCCGCCCTTCCCCCCGGATCTGCCCGCGCGTCAAGTACGTCTGATGCGCGGTTGACGTCGGGGGCCGATGCCACCAAGGCCTCCGGCGGGGGAGAGGGAGCGTGTCCAGCCGGAAAGAAGGCGCGGGGAAAAAAGAAGCACCTTAGGGCGGGTCCCCCCGTGGATGGCGAGCCCTTGCCCCTTGAGCCCCTTACACCCGCGCTCCTCGCGGAGTTGATCAGGGCAGATGTGAGCGGGAGGGGCCTCGTGCCCGAGCCTGTGGCCGCAACCGCCGCAGCGGTAATGCCAATACCTGCGGCCGGGCTCGGGCCCGAGGAACCCGACAAACCTGCTCCGCCGGAGGGAGTCGAGGAGGAGGCCTTTGCAGACATGGAGGTCTCCCTCGCTCCCTCCGTGCTAAAAAGAAGGCGCGACCCCCTCCCTGGATGAGGAGGAGGACCGGGAGGAGGAAGGTCCCTCCGAGCAGGGGGAGTCATCGCCCGCTGCGGATACTGCGCCCCCCCCCCCCAGCGCTGTCGTCATCACCAGCGATCGGCAGGGGTCGCCTGTCCCTCGGGAGGCTGAGGCAGATGTGTCTGTCCAGCACGTGCCTCCCGGGGATGGGGATGAGACCCTGCCCGTGGGGGGGGGTTGCGGAACAACCCGCGGCAGTAATTGAAATTGACCTTTTATCGGTGCCGTTACCCCTCACCGGGTCGGGCAGCCTGGGGGCTGGGTCGGGCGAGCTCGAGGATAATGAGCTCGCCCAATGCGACCCGGACATCTCCCAGGGGATGCTCGTCCTGGTAGAGCTTTTAATTCAAAACCCCCCGTCCGCTGGGTCGGAGGTTGGTGGCGGGGAGGAGGATGGCCCCCTGGCTGCGTCTCTGGTGCCGGACGTACTGGAGGAGCTGGAAATTGTTCTCTCCCCGGTTTCTCCGGTCGTTCCGGCGTCCGAGGCGGAGGGGAGCTCTGAACCACCGCCGTCTTCTGGCCCGGCACCCCTAGAGGAGCCCAGGGAGAAATCCTCTGCCGCCGATCCTGGGGGTGGGATCCGGGCGGAGGCGGGGCTGGCTGGCGCGGCCGAGTCGTTCGCTTCGCACTGCGCGGCGGACGGGTCGGCCGCTGGTGACGACCCCCTGGAGGAGGATGGGGACTCGGTGATGGGCACGGAGGACGATTCGGACTCCAGCACCGACGTGGCGATGGATGACCTCGTGCCCCTTGCCGAGTCTCCCCTCATTTCCGTAAGGGAACTCCGGGATTTTATGGCCACGTGCCTGGGTCAGCGCAATAAGGTCCGGCTGGCCCTCGACAGGTGGTCGGAGCTGGCGCTGCTCATCGATTCCGTCCGCGCCGCTGTTAAGATCATGGGCGCGGACGAGGGTGTGAACCCGCTCGAGCTGCGTCGGCTCACAACGTTTCTCACTGGGCTGCTGAGGAAGTGGCGGTTGACCAGCGGCTGCGCTTCCTCCCCCCGTTAGGTGTAGGTAGAGGTTGCACTATGCTTCTGACATGAAGATAACCATAGCCAGCCTCAACATCAACGGCAGCAGGGAGGCGCGCCGCAGATTCAATAACTTCTCGGTCCTTCGGGACGGGAAGTATGCGGTGTGCTTCCTGCAAGAAACCCACACCGTTCCGGGAGACGAAGCCACGTGGCTCCTGGAGTGGCAAGGAGGGGTCAGCATGAGTCACCTCTCCAACAATTCCAGCGGGGTGGCTATCTTGCTGGCCCCGCATTTTCAGCCGGAGATTTTGGGGGTCAAGGAGCACGTGCCGGGCCGCTTGCTCCAGGTCACTGTTCGCCTGGGGGGCGTGCCGCTCCATCTAGTGAACGTGTACGCCCCTCAGACCAGTGCGCAGCAAGTGCGCTTCTTCGAAGAAGTGTCCGCTCTCTTGGGCTCCATCGACGTGGGCGAGTGCGTCATCCTTGGGGGGGATTTTAACTGCACCCTCGAGGCGAGGGACCGTTCGGGTCCCCCGCGAAGCCCGGCGGCGATGGAGAAGTTGAGGGACCTGATTGGGTCCTTCGACTTGGTGGACGTCTGGCGAAATCTCCACCCCGACTCCAGCGCCTTCACTAGCGTGAGGTCTGGGGGAGGAAGGTCCAGAATCGACCGCCTCTACATTTCCCGGGCGTATGTCTCCTGCGTTCCGGCAGCTTCCATTCGGCCGGTGCCGTGCACGGACCACCACCTGGTGTGGGCGGAGCTCGCTCCGCTGCACGCGCGGGGGGGGTCCGTGTACTGGCATTTTAACAACCTGCTGCTGGAGGACGCACGGTTCCGGGATTCGTTTCGTCGATTCTGGGCCGACTGGAGAAGGAAGCAGGGGGGCTTCCCCTCCTTGAGGCTATGGTGGGATGTGGGCAAGGCTCACATCCGTCTCTTCTGTCAGGAGTACGCGAAGGGGTCGACCAAGAGGCGGGAGGCCCGGGTCGGGCGGTTGGAGAAGGAGGTGCTCGACCTGGAGTCCTGTCTCGGTCAGGTCGTCGAGGACCCGGCCCTGCGGAAGGTGTACGAAGAGAAGAAGGGCGCGCTGAAGGAGCTGCAGCTCATCGGGTCCCGAGGCGCGTACGTGAGGTCGCGGATCCAGCTCCTGTGGGACCTGGACCGCGGCTCCCCCTTCTTCTACTCGCTGGAAAAAAGACGGGGGGTCCGTAAGCAGCTCTTGGGGCTGCTGGCCGACGACGGATCTCTGGTCTCGGATCCGGAGGGAATCAGGGCGGAGACCCGCGCCTATTACGGGGCTCTGTTCTCTCCGGATCCGTCCAGCGAGGATGCGCGCAGAGTTTTGTGGGAGGACCTGACAAAGGTTGGCCCGGAGGGCGCCGAAAAATTGGACGCTCCGCTAAGTCTGGCGGAGCTGACCGGCGCCCTCCGCCAGCTCTCTAGGGGAAAGTCCCCGGGGCTGGATGGGCTGACCGTGGAGTTCCACAGGGCGTTCTGGGACGTCTTGGGGGGCGACTACGCGCGGGTCCTGGGGGAAAGTTTGGCGACCGGGGAGATGCCCCTCTCTTGGCGCAGGGCGGTCATTGTCCTGCTGCCTAAGAAGGGCGATCTCCGCCTCCTTAAGAACTGGCGCCCGGTCTCCCTCCTCAGCACGGACTATAAAATCTTTGCCAGGGCCATGTCTGCTCGCCTTGGCACCGTGCTGGCCCACATGATCCACCCCGACCAGTCCTACACGGTCCCGGGCCGGACCATCCACGATAACATCCATCTGGTCCGGGACCTGGTCCACCACTCCCAGAGGGCTGGTCTGTCGGTCGCCTTCCTTTCCCTGGATCAGGAGAAGGCGTTCGACAGGGTGGATCACGAGTATCTCTTCGGGACTCTGCGCGCATTCGGGTTCGGGACACATTTCGTCGCCCGGATCCGACTTCTGTACGCCGCCGCGGAGTGTCTGATTAAAGTTAACGGGTCCTTGACAGCGCCCCTTCGCTTCGGGAGGGGGGTGCGTCAGGGATGCCCCATGTCCGGTCAGTTATATGCCATTTGCGTGGAGCCTTTCCTGCGCCTCTTGCGGAAGAGGTTGACGGGACTGGCTCTGCAAGGGCCGGGCGTGGAGGTGGTCCTCTCGGCTTACGCCGATGACGTGCTCCTCATGGTCACGGATCCCGCTGACTTGCGGAGGATGCGGGAATGCCAGCAGATTTACTCGGACGCATCCTCCGCCAAGATCAACTGGGAGAAATGTTCCGGACTCCTGGTGGGTCAGTGGCGGGTGGACTCCCTGCCGGAGGAGTTCAGGCCTTTCGCCTGGAGCACCACGCACCTCCTCTATTTGGGAGTCTACCTTAGCCCTGCCGAGGACGCTTGGCCGGCGAACTGGCAAGAGCTGGAGGCCAAAGTCACCGCTCGCCTAGGACGCTGGACAGGACTGCTCCGAGTGTTGTCCTACAGGGGTCGAGCGCTGGTCATAAACCAGCTGGTGGCCGCCATGTTGTGGTACCGGTTGGTCACTTTGATCCCTCCCCCTGCGTTTGTCGCCAAGATTCAGAAGAAGCTCATCGACTTCTTCTGGGACAAAAGGAAGCACTGGGTCTCTGCCGCGGTTCTGTGTCTCCCGCTTAGGGAGGGCGGTCAGGCGCTGGTGTGCCTTCGCACCCAGGCTGCGACTTTCCGTCTTCAGACGCTGCAGAGATACCTGTACGTCGAGAATCCTCCGAGATGGTGTGCGCTGGCGACGTTTTTCTTCCGCCAGCTGCATGGCCTCAATTACGACACGCAGCTCCTGTTTGCGAAAGTGGGCAGCAGGCGTGCCGGCCTGCGGGAGCTGCCTGTCTTCTGCCAGGAACTACTATGGGTTTGGAACTACGTCGCTTCCAGGCGGAGCTCTCCCCCGTCAGGAGCGGCGGCTCTCCTTCGGGAGCCGCTGCTCAGGAATCCGCACCTCCACGAACACGGGTTCGGGCGGCTGGCGGAGGGTAGGGCTGTGGCTGGCAAGGTGACCAGAGTCGGGGACCTGCTCGATGGCGGAGGAGCGGGCTGGATGGCGCCGGAGGAGCTGGCGCGGCGCCTGTCCTGGGCCAACGTCCGACTCGCGGTCGAAACCATCGAATCGGTAAAAGCGGCACTGGGCCCCGACTCCACTAGGTGTATCGAGGCAGCTCAAGCACGTGGGGCGATCCCGTCCGAGCTTACCCCCGTTCGGACGGAATTCCTCATCGGCGCCCGGCCCCGAAACTCCCCTCGGGAACCGGCGCCTCACAACTTGAGCCGTCTCGAGGAAATACCCTCCGTGCCTTTTCATTCCGCGCGGAGGGGTTTCCTGTACGGGCTGCTCCTGCACACTCTCCACTTTGCCATCTTCGTCTACCGTCCGGACACGCCTTGGCGTGGCGTTTTGCCGACCAGCGGTAGCGGAGGTCCCCAATGGAGGGCTCTCTATGCGGGAGTCCTCCCTTGTTCCATCGGGGACTTGGCCTGGAGGGTGTTGCACAGAGCGGTCCCGTGCAATAAGGTTTTAAGTAGGTTCACGGACTCCCAGGCCGCCTGCATTTTTTGCGGCCTGGAGGAGTCCGTGTTTCACGTTTATATGGATTGTGAGAGGTTGCAGCCCCTCTTTCACTACTTGAAGGGGCTGCTCCTCGATTTTTGGTTGCACTTCAGTCCCACGCTCTTGATCTACGGTCACCCGGTGCGGAGGGGAGTGGACAGGTTGGAGGACCTCCTTGTGGGCCTGCTCCTGGGCCTGGCTAAAAGAGCCATCAATAGGCCCAGGCAGCGGGCGGTCGAGGGGGTCGTCCAGCCGGATTGCCTGCATCTCTTCCGCGGCCATGTTCGCGCCTGGGTGGCCCTGGAGATGGAGCACGCGGTGTCCGCCGGTGCGCTTGAGTATTTCCGCGACCGATGGGCGCCGCGGGGACTGGAGTGCATCATCAACACAGAAAACCAAATTTTAATTTGATTTGTTAAGCTTTAGTTGAACTTTTGTTTATTTACAGTTGAATTGGGTTTTTTTTGGGGTCCAAATAAAAGAGTACCCTCTGTTCAGTAAATACCTGTTTTATTGTTCTCCTGCAGTCCGTGTATTATTAAGGCGCGGACACTACACAGGCAAGTGGAAAATATTCCATCACACTCCTTACTTGTGCCTTGTAGATAGTGGAAAGGCTTTGGGGAGTCAGGAGGTGAGACACTCGCTGCAGAATACCTAGCCTCTGACCTGCTCTTGTTGCCACAGTATTTATGTGGATGGTCCAGTTAAGTTTCTGGTCAATGGTGGCCCCCAGGATGTTGATAGAAACATAGAAACATACAAGATAGGAGCAGGAGTAGGCCATTCGGCCCTTCGAGCCTGCTCCGCCATTCAATGAGATCATGGCTGATCATCCAAATTCAGTACCCTGTCCCTGCCTTTTCCCCATATCCCTTGATCCCTTTAGCCTTAAGAAATATATCCAACTCTTTCTTGAATATATTTAATGAACTGGCCTCCACCGCCCTCTGTGGCAGAGAATTCCACAGGTTTACCACTCTCTGGGTGAAGAAATTCCTCCTCATTTCAGTCCTAAATGGCTTACTCCTTACCCTTAGACTATGACCTCTGGTTCTGGACTCCCCGGCCATCAGAAACATCCTTCCTGCATCTAGTCTGTCCAGGCCTGACAGAATTTTATAGGTTTCGATGAGATCCCCTCTCAATCTTCTAAACTCCAGTGAGTATAAGCCCAATCGACACAATCTCTCCTCATACGTCATTCCTGCCATCCCAGGTATCAGCCTGGTGAATCTTCGCTGCACTCCTTCCATGGCAAGAACGTCCTTCCTCAGGTAAGGCGACCAAAACTGCACACAATACTCAAGGTGTGGTCTCACCAAGGCCCTGTACAACTGTAGCAAGACATCCTTGTTCCTGTACTCGAACCCTCTTGCTACGAAGGCCAACATACCATTTGCCTTCTTAACCACCTGCTGCACCTGCATGCTTACCTTCAGCGACTGGTGCACAAGAACACCCAGGTCTCTTTGCACTTCCCCTTCTCCCAATCTATTGCCATTCAAATAATAATCTGCCTTCCTGCTTTTGCCACCAAAGTGGATAACCTCACATTTATCCACATTATAGTGCATTTGCCATGTTTCTGCCCAATCACCCAACCTGTCCAAATCGTACTGGAGTTTCACGACATCCTCCTCACAGCATACCCTCCCACCCAGCTTTGTGTCGTCTGCAAATTTGGAGATATTACATCCAATTCCCTCGTCCAGATCATTAATATATATTGTGAACAGCTGGGGTCCTAGGACCGATCCTTGCGGTACCCCACTAGTCACTGCCTGCCACTCGGAAAACGACCCGTTTATTCCAACTCTTTGCTTTCTGTCCGCCAACCAGTTCTCTATCCAAGTCAATACCTTGCCCCCAATCCCATGTGCCTTAATTTTGCACGCTAATCTCTTATGTGGGACCTTATCGAAAGCCTTCTGAAAGTCCAAATACACCACATCCACTGGTTCTCCCTTATCTATTTTACCAGTTACATCCTCAAAAAATTCCAGTAGATTAGTCAAGCATGATTTACCTTTTGTAAATCCATGTTGACTTTGTCCGATCCTGTCACTGCTTTCCAAGTGCTCTGCTATTACATCTTTTATAATGGACTCTAGCATTTTCCTTACTACCGATGTCAGGCTTACCGGTCTATAATTCCCCGCTTTTTCTCTACCACCTTTTTCGAATAGTGGGGTAACATTAGCTACCCTCCAATCCATGGGTACTGTTCCAGAGTCTATCGAGTTCTGAAAGATGACCAGCAATGCATCTACTATTTCTAGGGCCACTTCCTTAAGTACCCTGGAATGTAGATGGTGGGGGATTCGGTGATGGTAATGCCATTGAATGTCAAGGGGAGGTGGTTAGACTCTCGCTTGTTGGAGATAGTCATTGCCTAGCACTTCTGTGGCGCGAATATTACCTGCCACTTATCAGCCCAAGCCTGAACGTTGTCCAGGTTTTGTTGCATGTGGGCATGGACTGCTTCATTATCTGTGGAGTTGCGAATGGTGCTGAACACTGTGCAGTCATCAGAGAACATCCCCTATTTCTGACCTTATGTTGGAGGGAAGGTCATTGATGAAGCAGCTGAAGATGGTTGGGCCTAGGACACTGCCCTGAGGAACTCCTGCAGCGATGTCCTGGGGCTGTGATGATTGACCTTCAACCACCACAACCATCTTCCTTTGTGCTAGGTATGACTCTAGCCAGTGGAGCGTTTTCCCCCTAATTCCCATTGAACTCAGTTTTACTAGGGCTCTTTGATGCCAGACTCGGTCAAATGCTGCCTTGATGTCAAGGGCAGTCACTCTCACCTCATCTCTGGAATCTGCCTGGCGTTAAAGTCCCCAGCAGTAACTGTTAGCAGCGGCACTACGAGGGGGGCCAGGTTTGGTGTGCATCGCTGGATTCGCCTCACCCCGGCGCTACTGCATCAGCATCCCATTAGCACCCCTGCCAGGGGCTAACAGGAGGCACTAATCAACTGAACTTCTCCCCTCGTGGGTTTAGAATGGATCTGGCCTGGGTAAATTGGAATCAAAGATTGGCAGGCAAAACTGTAATCGAACAATGGTCTGCCTTTAAAGAGAAAATGGTTCGGCTACAGTTGAGGTACATTCCCACAAGGGGGAAAGGTAGGGCAACCAAAGTCAGAGCTCCCTGGATGACGAAGGAGATAGAGAGTAACATGAAGCAGAAAAAGTGGGTGTATGACAGATGTCAGGTTGAGAATACAAGTGAGATCCAGGCTGAATATAGGAAGTTCAGAGGGGAAGTGAAAAAGGAAATAAGAGGGACAAAGAGAGAATATGAGACTAGACTGGCAGCTAACATAAAAGGGAATCCAAAAGTCTACTATAGGCATATAAATAGTAAAAGGGTAGTAAGAGGAGGGGTGGGGCTGATTAGGGACCAAAATGGAGACCTACGAATGGAAGCAGAGGGCATGGCTGAGGTACTAAATGAGTACTTTGCATCTGTCTTTACCAAGGAAGAAGATGCTGCCAAAATCATAGCGAAAGAGGAGATAGTTGAGATACTGAATGGCATAAAAATTGATAAAGAGGAGGTACTAAAAAGGTTGGCTGTACTTAAAGTAGATAAGTCACCACGACCGGATGGGATGCATCCTAGGACGCTGAGGGAGGTAAAGGTGGAAATTGCAGAGGTACTAGCCATAATCTTCCAATCCTCCTTAGATACAGGGGTGGTGTCGGAGGACTGGAGAATTGCAAATGTTACACCCTTGTTCAATAATAATTTAAAGATAAGAGCAAAGGTCAGAGTACAAAGAGTGGTAACGATAAATAGTCTGGGAACAGAAAACATTGAAAGAGATAATAGGCCAGAATTTGCAGTGGGCATACCGCCTTTGAAATGGCCCGCAAGTTTGGGATTTCCGCGCATGCGCTAAATCCCAAACTTGTGATCTGTCAACAGCTCATCCACATGGCCAAAGAAAAAAATTGCTTGCGCAGAGTTGGGCTATTTACCCACCAACTGCCCAGCAATTGCGTACAAAAATTTTACGATTGATGCAAACAGGCGCAGGGTCTGTTTGCATCAGCGTAAAGGGATACGTCAGGCATCTTTTAACCATTTTCATCTCGGAAATCGGATAGCTTAATTGTATCAAATGAGTTTTTCTTATTTCTGCAAAGGTGTGAGTTTTAATGATGTTGATAATTATTATCAGCAAAATTAAATTTTTACCAACAGAACTAAAATGTAGTGAAGTTGGTGGAATGATGCTAATTCGCAATTAAATTCCATTCCTGTAAATTGTAATTAAATCTGATTACAGGATTCCATTAAATCTGATTATGGGATTCCCTTCTAAAATTATGTAAAATCTAATTCTGTTTCTTGATTGGAGGACCAGGCCCATGTGATCCCAGGTACGCATTCGCACAGGCTGCAGCCCTGGGATCTGTGGGCCATTAAGCTGCCGCTATTATGCAGCGTCAGAGCAAAAGTTTACGAAGGAGGGCTCCCATCAGGTAGGTACATATGTGGGGGAGAAATTCAGTATCGCTCCATTTGGGGCGCAATTTTCAGCCGTGCGCAAAAATTAGCGCCTGGCGCTAATTATCGCCTCTGACTGCAAACTTGGCTTTTATCACCCCTGGAGGTGATTGGAGCGCTAAATCAGGCGCTTCACAACTGTCTTAAGGCGCAAAGGCCGAGGAGCGAGGCACTACCTCAAAGCACTGGCGAAGCTCATGTGATGTCTGTCAACAATGGAACACAGACACAATGGCGCCGGCCAGCTCTTAAACGGGAGGGTTGATCTTTCTCTCCATCCACATCCTGCTCATTGCAGCCTTGAATCTCGGCCTGGAGAGACCTGTACATCAAATCTGCTGGAAAGAACAATGGAGAGGCCCAGGGAAAGAGCTCAGAGTGCAGCCCCCACAGTCTCTTCTAAATCGATATAAGGAAGGGCAAATCAAAATGAACCTGCAAAGTGCTGCTCAGTACCCAAAACTCCTTCACACAGCATTGAATCTCTCCAGAAGTCTCTCTCTCTCAGAATACGTGGTGCAAAAATGTCACCAACAAAAAAAGGCAGGAAGTTGTCGCCTTTAAATAGCGCTCCCCCAGTCCCTTCCTGACTGCAAAATGCTCCCCTCAACCTGTCGTTGCTAGCGGCAGGCGGTAATGCAGGGGGCGCCACTCAATATCCGGTCCGGGGCGCTACCAGGGTGTTGCACGTTCAACTGACATCACGATCTGCCGGCGCAGGAGATCGTGGTGGTAGTGTTTAGCGCCGCCACAAAATGTCTAGTTAATTTCGTGAGCGGCGCAAACATCACCGCGCCCGGGCGCTAGTTGCTTTGTGCCCCATTAGCACCCTCTTAAGGCGTTAATGGGAGCCGCAAACCAACTGAATTTTTCCCCCATATTCTTTTCGCAGGTCCACGGCGTACTCTGGAGCTATGCCGCGGACCACAATTTTTGGGCCATTATAGTACCTGTTAAAAATAAAGCAGGAAAAAATGAGAACTTTAGGTTCGAGGGATAATAGTATAAAATGGTTAACATTAGCATCATGGATAATGGAAGTTAGCCTAAATGAACACATGCAGCTGGACATGTGCACATGATGGATTTCTCATGATACAGGAGGAGACATCCTTGAGTAGTCCAGTCAGGCAGCGGGGGAGATAAGATGGAAAGCAGAGATCCAGGCAGCTGTGACAGCTTATAGTTAACCACAATGCAAACTAAACTAAGAATGGACAATGGAGGAACTGGATTAAGGTAATAAAGTGTGATTTTAGTTAACTAACATGATTAACAGAAGCTATGTAAGTTTAGGAGTAATGGAAAAATACTGAGGGGAAAGGAATGAGCTCAGCCCAGCAGGATGGAGGCAAACTTGAACAATATATATAATAGGACCCCAGACAGTCTTAGTTTCACAAGAAACAGTCAGGAATACAGGGACTTATCAGGTGACATGAGTTGTTTACTAGTGGACTGAAGACACCAGAAGTCAAACTAAGAGCGTACTAGGGTCATCCAACGGGTTGTCTGTATGTAAGTATATAGACGTATATAACTTGCTTGCTTGCTATGATTGATTATCCTTATTTCTTAACAAAATATTAAAGTCGCTGACTCTAGACTCTTGACTAGATTGGTAAACAAAAATCTTATAAGAACATATTAAATGTGCAGATCATCAGCTACCAAAAGTATGATAGGTCAGAAATACACCATCAGGACATTTGGGTAGGGTGGGGACAGTTACCCAAATCAGAGTTCTGTACACAAATACACGCACCATAAGAAATAAAACAAATGAGTTAGAAGCACAACTTAGATTAAAGCGTACGATGTAGTAGCCATTGCAGAAACCTGGCTATAAGCTGGACATGACTGTGAACTAAATATTCTAGGCTATAGAATATTTACAGGATATTTTTTGAGGATATTACTAGCATGGTGGACAGGGAAGTGCCTATGGATGTTATCTACAGGGACATCCAGAAGAAATTCGATATGGTTCTGCTCAAGAGATTATTAGCAAAAATAAAACGCATGGAATTGGAGGTAACCTTGTGACATGGGTTGGAAATTGGTAGGAGGTAGGAGACAGAGAGTTGGGATAAAGGGATTGTACTGTGATTGGTGGGATGTGACAAATGGTGTTCCCCAGGGATCTGTACTGTAGCCTCAGCTGTTCACCATATATATCAATGACTGAGATGAAGGAATAGAGAGTTATAAATCCAAGTTTTCTGAAGACACGAAGTTAGGATGGACAGTAAGCTGTGTAGAAGGGAGTAGTAAGCAAAGGGATGTAGACAGATTAAGTGGCTGGGCAAAACTTTGGCAGATGGAGTTCAATGTGAAGAAGTGTGAGGTCATCTACTTTGGATCCAAGAAAGATTAGTTGAAACACTTTTGTAATGGCGAGAGACTAGCAACAGTGGAGTAGCAAAGGGATTTAGATGTCTAGGTACAACAATCACTAAAAGTTAGTGTACAGGTACAAAAAGTAATCAAAAATGCTAATGTCATGTGTGCAGAACATCAGATGTAAATCACATGCATGTGAAATAGGCATCCAGGGTTGCTGGACAGCAGTAAGTGTATACAGAAGGTTTACGCGAAGGACACAGCAATGTTAAGAATACGTCAGCCATTCCTTAATCATTTTTCTTCTTTTTTCCACGCTGTCTTTTCATGACCGTTTGTGCCAGTTGTTGTAAACTATTTTTTTTTACTCGAGGTTTACCAATGGGAATTCCCCTTTCTCAGGTGTTTGGAAGAAGAAGAAAATGAGGACCAATGAAGGAAAGCCAGATAGGTCAGGGTGCTCCTACCCACATTTGCAGACAAAGGCACTTTGGCTGGTGATGAGTGCATGCAGAGGTTCCTCTTCTCAAAGGAAGCTACGGAACAACAGACTGACTAAGATATGCTGAAACCTGACTAACCTTACTTTTAGATGCTTCCTCAAAAGCAGCCCAATCTGTCATGTTTCTATTTGCACTGCCTGAGAGATCAAGAGCCACTGTAGTTTAATTGGTTGCACCTGCCAAGATGTAACCAACTGTTGCTGGAGGCCCTGTCACATCTACCTGGCAATGACTATAGGGAACTAATGACTATAGGGAACCATCTCCTTCGAGTCTGGATCAGCAAAGAGGTAGATGCAAAAGCATGCCATCTGTTTCAAAGACACCTGCAGCAAACATGTAACATAAGCTGGAACATCCAATGACAGTAACATTCAGCTGTGGCCTGAAACTTAGCATCATCACTTTGCAGGCGTGCCGCGATGCAATGATTATGGGGATGGAATAAAACAGAGGTCCATCCTCCTCACAACGACCTCAACTAGACTACTTCCACTTCAGTAGCCATCAAATAAGGGAATGGGTGCGGGGCTCTATCACTCACTTACAGATTAGTGCCGTACCTTGGTTTCCTTTTCCTTCATTCTCCTTGGCTTCTCATGGTTGAATGCATAGGGGTAGAAATTCACCTTGGGCAGTATTACAAAACAGGTGGTATTGCATTGGCCGTAATACGTCTGCCTGATTCCATTGAAGCCAATGGAACTAAATATCAGGCAGGGTGAGTAAATGCTGACCGATGTGATACCGCCAAGACAAATTTCTGCCCCATTGTGAAGTTCTCCAAAGATTTGCAGAAATGTTTTCACCCTATTACAACACTCCTCAGCTGATGAATCAGTGCTCCTCCAAATTGAACAGGACTTGGAAGAAGCACTGAGGGTAGCAAGGGCACAGAATGTACTCTGGATGAGGGGCTTCAATGTCCATCACCAAGAGTGGCTCGGTAGCACCAATACTGACTGAGCTGCCCAAGTCCTGAAGGACATAGCTGCCAGACTGTGCCTGCGGCAGGTGGTGAGAGAACCAACATGAGGGAAAAACCTACTTGACCTCGTCCTCACCAATCTAACTGTCGCAGATACATTTGCCCATGACATCATTGTTAGCAGTGACCACTGCACAGTCCTTGTGGAGACGAAGTCCTGTCTTCACACTGAGGTCACCCTCCAGTGTGTTGTGTGGCACTACTGCCATGCTAAATGGGATAGATGCAGAACAGGTCTACTAGCTCAAAACTGGGCATCCATGAGGCGCTGTGGACAATCAGCAGCAACAGAATTGTACTCCAGCACAATCTGTAACTTCATGGCCTGGCATATCCCACACTCTATCATTATCATCAAGCCAGGGGACCAATGCTGGTTCAATGGGGATTGCAGAAGAGCATGCCAGGAGCAGCACCAGGCATACCTAAAAATGAGGTGCCAGCCTGGGGAAGCTGCAATACAGGACTATATGCATGCTAAACAGCGGAAGCAGCACATTATAGACAGAGCTAAGTGATCCCACAATCAGCGGATCAGATCAAAGCTCTGCAGTCCTGCCACATCCAGTCGTGAATGGTAGAGGGCAAGTAAACAACTAATGGGAGGAGGAGGCTCCATGAATATCCCCATCCTCAATGATGGCAGAGCCTAGCACATGAGAGACAAGGCTGAAGCGTTTGCAAGCATCTTCAGCCAGAAGTGCCGAATGGATGATTCATATCGACCTCCTCCTGAGGTCCCCACCATCACAGAAGCCAGTCTTCAGCCAATTGGATTCACTCTACGTGATATCAAGAAACGGCTGAGTGCACTGGATACAGCAAAGACTATGGGCCCCGACAACGTCCCAGTTATCGTGCTGAAGACTTGTACTCCAGAACTAGCCGCGCCTCTAGCCAAGCTGTTCCAGTACAGCTACAACACTGGCATCTACCCGACAATGTGGAAAACTGCCCAGGTATGTCCTGTCCACAAAAAGCAGGACAAATCCAATCCAGCCAATTACCGCCCCATCAGTCTACTCTCAATCATCAGTAAAGTGATGGAAGGTGTCATCAACAGTGCTATCAAGCGGCACTTACTCACCAATAACCTGCTCATCGATGTTCAGTTTGGATTCCACCAGGACCACTTGGCTCCCGACCTCATTACAGCCTTGGTCCAAACATGGACAAAAGAGCTGAATTCCAGAGGTGAGGTGAGAGTGGCTGCCTTTGACATCAAGGCAGCATTTGACCAAGTGTGGCATCAAGGAGCCCAGGGACAGGGTCACTGGCAAGGCTTGGAAGCTAAGCTAGAGCCAGGCCTGGTTAGTACCTGGAGGGGTGACCATCAGGGAAGACCAGCTGCAGAAGGTCACGGAAGGAGCCCCGAGGAGGGGCAGTTGGTGAGAAGGTCATGGAAGGAGCCCCGGGAGGGGCGGCTGGTGAGCAGGCCCGGGCGTTGGGCTGCAGATTGTCGGACAGGAGGAATGGTGGAAATGGAATGGCGGCGCGCACAGATGCAGCGGCTTTGCTTCTCCCAGGACGGTGCTATTTACATTTAATGTTAATGTTATTTGTACTGGGCTCATGGGAGCTTGCAAGATCACATTTCGTTGTGCATTGTACAATGACAATAAAGTTTAATTATTATTAAAACTGAAGTCAATGGGAATTGGGGGGAAACTCTCCACTGGCTGGAGTCATACCTAGCACAAAGGAAGATGGTTGTGGTTGTAGGAGGTCAATCATCTCAGCCCCAGGACATTGCTGCAGGAGTTCCACAGGGCAGTGTCCTAGGCCCAACCATCTTCTGCTGCTTCATCAATGACCTTCCCTCCAACATGAAGTCAGAAATGGGGATGTTCATTGATGATTGCACAGTGTCCAGTTCCATTCACAACTCCTCAGAAAATGAATCAGTGCATGCCCGCATGCAGCAAGACCTGGATGACATTCAGGCTTGGGCTGACAAGTGGCAAGTAACATTTACGCCACACAAGTGCCAGGCAATGACTATCTCCAACAAGCGAGCATCTGACCACTGCCCCTTGACATTCACTGGCATTACCATCACCGAATCCCCCACCATCAACATCCTGGGGGTCACCATTGACCAGAAACTTAACTGGACCAGCCACATAAATACAAGCAACAAGAGTGGGTCAGAGGCTAGGTATTCTGTGGCGAATGTCTTACCTTCTGACTCCCCAAAGCCTTTCTACCATCTACAAGACACAAGTCAGTAGTGTGATAGAATACTCTCCACTTGCCTGGATGAGTGCAGCTCCATCAACACTCAAGAACATCCAGGACAAAGCAGCCCGTTTGATTGGCACCCCACCCACCACCTTAAAGATTCACTCCCTCCACCAGCGGCGCACCGTGGCTGCAGTGTGTATCATCTACAAGATGCACTGCAGCAACCCGCCAAGGCTTCTTCGGCAGCACCTCCCAAACCCGCGACCTCTACCACCTAGAAGGACAAGGGCAGCAGGCGCATGGGGACACCACCACCTGCAAGTTCCCCTCCAAGTTACATCCCATCCTGACTTGGAAATATATTGCCGTTCCTTCAGGTCAAAATCCTGTAACTCCCACCCTCCCTAACAGCACTGTGGGAGTACCTTCACCACAAGGACTGCAGTGGTTCAAGAAGGTGGCTCACCACCACCTTCTCAAGGGCAGTTAGGGATGGACAATAAATGCTGGCCTTGCCAGCGACGCCCACATCCCAAAATGAATTTTTAAAAATTCCTCTTTAATTGTCTCCATCCCATTAAATTTCACCGAACGCAATTTCCGCTCCTACAACTGGTATGCTCCCTACACCCATCTGAATCTGCACCTGAAGTTATGCTAATGAACTGACAACAGAAAATTGGATGCAAGTAGCATACAGCCATTTGTGTTTGTCTAAAATGTGCCAACTTCAGAAATGTATAAATCAACCACTGCTGCCCAGAGCTTTTCACGTTTAATAGCTTACCCTTCAATTTGCTAATGAGTTTGTATCAACATTTATTGTTGTTTTTCTTTGCTTTTTTCCCTCTTCCCCAAGAGGATGGACTATGACCCATTTCTGGCCAACCAATTGGATCTGCTTACATAATAGCCGTCACCGCACTTGAAAAAGTAATTCATTGTTGCAAAGCATTTGAAGGCATTTCAACGTGCTATATAAATGCAAGGATAATATCATTATTTGCTGTTCCTAAGCTTCTGCCTATATCTGAAGTAATACTCAAAACCTTCCCATTCATTAAGCTGATTAGTGCCAGTTTGAAAAGGAATAAAATATTCACTCTTGAGTTAACTGTGCAGCTGTGGAAAGGTATTTGACATCCTTAGCGATGCCTTAACAAGCTGAAATCTTTTTACTAGCTTTCTGCTAATGTTTATTAATCTATTTTTGGAGAGGTAGGATTAGTCAGAGAAGCTTTAAACATGGTGGAATAGTCCCTTAGTACTTTCTACCTCCATTTCGCCACTTGTTATTTGCATCTTTTTTTTGCCGTATTAGCAAAGCCAACAGTATAAGCTCTTTAATTCTCATGCTGATAAAGGAATCAAAATATGAAGAAACAAACTTAAAACTGTCATGGTCAAACACATAGGAACAATAAAAAACTGAATTTCACTGCATGAAGCTATCACCAAAGCTAGCAAGCTGGGCATCCAAAAGCATTATTTGAAAAGTCTATCAAATTCAACGCTTCTTATTGCTTCTGGCAATTTATAGATGAAATAGAGTTGAAATTATAAACGCAACTTGTTGTTTTTGAAAAATAACAACCTAAAATGTTATGTTTTATTGGCAATGGAATAAAATTAAGGACAATTCCCAAAACTGTATCTCTGCCAGGGCTGAAGTTCGTAAACATTCTAAATTAACCATTCAGTACTCAGACATTTCAAGACTTCCCATCAATATCAATGGGAACTGACAGCAATTTTAGCTCACCCTGAGTGGGAAAGAGTTTTAAGAAAAATAACCAGACCATAAGTTGATTATCTGACTGTTTAGTCAGAGCAGCAGTGGAAATTTTCATTACCACAACATGCTTAAGTCACTGAAGCTTATCTTGTCCAAGTATGCTGATTTATTTTGAACTTGAATTTCCCTGAAAGGCAAATCAGATAAATTTTCTGCCATCCAGCATGCATACATGAGTATAATTTAAGAATTAATCCCAACAAATTGCACTGACGTTTTTATATTTCATGGCTTTACTGACTACGTTTAGAGAAAGACGACACTGTCTACATCTGATTATGTATCGATTGCCACAGAATTTGGTGCTAAGACCTAGGCCTAGATTTTCAGTATAGACAGTTTTGGGGCGCTAACCTTAGCGCCCGCCCGCAGTTAGCGCCCGCCCCAAAGTAGCGCCCCGTTGCCGGAAATTCAGTGGCTTCGCCCTAAGAGGTTGGTGGAGCGCTAAAAGAGGCGTTCCACGACTATCTTTAGGCGCTAAGCCGGCGGTGCAGAGCGCAGCGCCCGAGCTCGGGCGCAGCGCCCGGCAGACACTCTGGTGCCAGTGAGCTCTTAAAGGGGAAGGGTGCATGTGTGTTTTTTTCAAAGGCAGAGGGAGGAGGAGGAGGAGGAGGAGGAGGAGGAGGAGGAGGAGGAGGAGGAGGAGGAGGAGGAGGAGGAGGAGGCCGGAAACATAAATACACCGTTCACAACAACACACTGGAGCCTTCCACACAACACATGCAGAGTGCCTGTTATAGTGCAGGAGGAGCGCCCTTTAATTTGCGCTCCCCAGGGTGTGTTGCGTTCCATTTTACGAACGCTCTGGACGCCAGCCGCACAATGGGGCGGTCCGACTGAAGTTTGGATTCGGGGCGGCCAAAGGGCGTTGCACGAGGATGTGACGTCATTTTCTGCGCGCGCATCCGGGCGGCCGCTAAACTTTGCGCCGGCGCTAACGGGCAACTTAATTTGGGGCGGGGCGCAAACTGCGCTGCGCCCGGGCGCTACATGCATAGCGCCCGAAAATCACTTCTCTTAAGGCGCTAACTGCTGGCGCAAGCAACTGAAAATCTAGCCCCTAGACTATAGACACTGGAAATTATGAGCCTACAGTAACCTTATTCCAGTGCATCAATGTCAGAACCTATTAATATTTTTGACCCAAGGGATGAAGCAGAACATAATTTATGAGTGTCAGAAAAATAGCTGGAGGTGCTGCCAGATCTAGAAGCACGAAGACTGCTGGAGGAGAACCACCTCCTCACATTTGTTACAAGTGAAGTGTCACTGCATATTGAACTGGACTTTATCAATTTAGACAAGCGTGTCTCAAGAAGGTGCAGTGTAATTTTTCAAAACCAAGTGCTAGCCACGGGCTAAAACTACAGTGTGCTGCCTTCTGATTTTTAATGGAAACCACCAGCCTTTTTAACTCCTGAAATGAGTCCATTCCAATCGGACAGTCACTGCCTTACTGTCCAACCCCATATCCTCTCCATCACCAAGACTTCCTACTTCCACCTCTGTAATGTCGCCCGTCTCTGCCCGTGCCTTCCAACCCTATGTCCTCTCCATCACCAGGACCGGCCTCTTCCACCTCCGTAACATTGCCCAGCTCCACCTCTGCCTCAGCCCATCTGCTGCTGAAACCCTCATCCATGCCTTTGCTACCTCCAGACTCGACTATTCCAACACTCTCCTGGCCGGTCTCTCACCTACCACCCTCCATAAACTTGATCTCATTCAAATCTCTGCTAGCCGTATCCTAAATTGTACCAAGTCTCGCTCACCCATCACCCCTGTACTTGCTGACCTACATTGGCTCCCGGTCCGGCAATGCCTCGATATTAAAATTCTCATCCTTTTTCTTCAAAACCCTCCATGGCTTCACCCCTCCCTATCTCTGTAACCTCCTCCAACCCTACAACCCTCCAAGATCTCTGCGCTCCTCCAATTCTGACCTCTTGCGCATCCCAGATTTCCTTCGCTCTACCATTGGCGGTCATGCCTTCAGCTGCTGAACTCTGGAATTCCCTCCCTAAACCTCTCCATCCCTCTACCTCTCTCTCCTCCTTTAAGACGCTCCTTAAAACGTACGTCTTTGACCAAGCTTTCGGTCACCTGTCCTAAAATCTCTTAATGGATCTTGGTGTCAAATTTTGTCTGATGGACGCTCCTGTGAATTGTAATTAGTGGCACAAGTGTTTTGTTAACAAACTCTGATGAACAATACTTTCCTAAACCTTTTGTTAGTTCTCAAGAAAATCACTGAAATTTAGATTATTTTTGTTGCCCTCATTCCATCCGTATCAGATACTGCACATCTTTCCTTGAAAAAGTTGCTTTTTCTGATTATCATGGGATTGCGTCAATAAACCAAAATAAAGTAAAGATGTACTTTCCAGGGTGTGCACCTCAGTGCTCCAATGTACAATATAATGGAACAGTCAGACACAGGTTTATTATCTGGATTCCCCATGCAGGTAGTTTGTGATCTCAGCTCTATCCTGGGTTCCAGGTCCTTCCCAAGATAGAGCGAAGGAAAAGAGTCCTGCTCATCACCTAGCACCTGGCTCTAGAGAAATGTTGTTAGACCTCAAGGAACAGATCGCCAGCCCGGCCTCTTGAGAAGGGTTGTACTTGAGTATCTTTAGTGAAAATTGCATAAAATGGGGAAACATGGACTTCACAGATAAATATATCTCATCTGTATATTTTTGTGGGCTGTGAGTGATGCAAAAATGTTGCCAAACATATCATCGTGAGGGAAGATTCATGGTTATAGTCACTGGCCTACTTACTGTGCCTCAGTGAAAAAACATCAGCTGATCCAAAAAACATAACATTTAGTGTACAATGGTTTCATTCAAAACACCAAAACTTGGTCCAAAATCATCTATTACAGTACTGTACGTAAATATGACATTATTAACTGATTAATAACATATGGATTAGGAATACAACTACCAAATCAGATCCTCTTGCTTTTTAATCTAATTTCTGTGCTATGAAACTGTCAAGAGTGCAGCTTAATGAGTTTATTTGGGTCATTACAATATATGGGGACATTTTATATTTTGTAGTTGCAGCTATAAAAATTGCCTCCATAATAAAAAATTGAAAATTTTTATTTGACAGTTTGGGGAAAAAAATTGGGTTAGTTTGCGCCTCTCGTTAGCACCCCCAGGGGGGCGTTACCAGGGCGCAAATCCCCTAGCGCCCGGGCGTGGTGCCGCTAACACCTCCTGCGAAATTCAGCGGGAGATTAGCTGCAGTAGTAGCTGGTAGCGCCCCATGGCCCTGCGCCGCCAGTGATGATGTCATCGCTGAGTGACGCGACTCCTTAGCACCCCGCGGCAGAAATTTGGCTGCGCCCCGTGAAGCTGCCACAGGCGGTGTCAGCGACAGCCTCGCAGGTCGTGTTCCGGGCTGACCTCTGCTCACGAGGCGGTAATTAAAGGGGAAGCCCGGCTGCGCTCCGCATCACCATTTTATTGTTTTGGCCGACCTCCAGGTCAGCCCCTCCTGGCGGTCCTTGACATCGTCCGTGGCCGCCATTGCGCAGCCCGGTGCCGTGTCTCGATGCCGGGCTGCAGCCACGGCACCATACCAACCTGGTGGGCTAGTGGAGGCCGTCAAACGGCCTTCAGAGTGCGCAGCGTCCCTCCCCTTTAACGGAAGGGAAGGGGCAATGAAACGCGTCAGCGCCAGGCGGAGCAGCCGCGTAGTGCACCGGCACTACTGTGCTTTGTGCCCCAGACACCGCCCCGAGAGGAAGTGGAGCACCCGAAATAGCGCTCCACTTCCTTGCCGGGGTGGTAAGCCCAATTTAGCAGCCGGGGCGGTACTCCCGCGCCGGGCGCTAAATGGCTGGCGCTAATTCGGTTACCGCCCCCAAATGGGACGGAACCGAATTTCTCCCCTATTTCTTTAATCATAAAGAACATGCAGAGAATATAAACCATGTACGTGTTTTTATTCAATTCCCTTTTGTTTAGCACAGCTTTTTAAAAACAGTCTTAATCACTCAACCTGAAAGTCTTAAGTACTTATTGCTTGGAATTAATTTCATTTTAGACATTTTGTTAACTGTATATTACTGACAGACATCTTTGAACATGTTGGTGAGAGCACCAGCTCTTCTGTACCCAAGGGCAGAGTGTAGATGCTACCCTGGGGGCTGAATAGGCCTACTGTGTATACAAACACATTTGTGAGATGATGTACCTTGATGTTTTGCATAACATCGCCAAACATCTGTTTCCAATGTTTGTTGCTATGTCCGCCAAAAATAGATAATAAAGTTTTTAGAAAAAGCCGGAGATAGGCAGGGCTGCTCTATCATTGGAGTAAATCCAGTCCCATGTGCTTTGCTATTTTCCATGTCTGTCAGTAACTGCTCCATTTAAACATATATCTGGTAGACATCTGGCGTTGTAGGGCCCATTTGCCACCACTGAGCAGGCAGAGTACAAACTGTGCATGGTCCAAATATCAGCCCATTAAAATATTATTTATTATGTCATTGAAGCTGGCCTTCATTCCACCAGTGTTTTAAAATTGGAACGACTGGGTAGTCCTGCTGACCAACACCAGGGTGAGAAGACAATCTGCAGATGTGCTTCCAAGGCTCTGTTAATTTCCGCCTGAACCTAGCCAAGCGGAAGAGAGAGGCACAGCATGTCTCACTCAAATTTTCTGAAGTCTACTCAATGTTTCCCCACAGTGGCGTGCCTGAGATTTGGAATGCAACGTGTGGAGGTTTATGGATATAAACCAACATTGTATTGCTTTATGGTATGGTAGATTGGGGATTCACAGTGTGTCACCATCACACTACCTTTGAAAAAAGTATTTATAAATTGTGCTGGAAGGTATTTCTCAATACCCTGCAGCAGCCATACCATGATCATTAATCTTCTTATAGCAACATCATCCCCAAACTCCTGAGCACACCGACTGGAGGATCCCTATCGGCAGACATGATGGAATAAAGCCAAAACCAGACTAAAACCATCATGTAAAACTGAAAATAGTCCATGCTATAAATAATAAGAGTTACCCCTGGCAGTGATCTCAAAGCTGTAATTTGATCTTGCTGTTCAGATAATGGTTAGCAACTGCTATAAGCATTGCTCTCATTGTATATGCTGCCACTTGAACCCTACGGGTAATACTGGGCCTTGTAATTACTCCCTGGCAGCCTCTGTTCCCTGTATGATAGATATATTATGAGAAAAGTTGGTCAAACACTGCACTAAATAGTCTACCTTTAGAGAGTTACATTCCCTCATTTGTTAATATGTAAATTTAGATATATATATATAAAATAATTGTTCTACATTTGCAAGTAAGAGAACATTACTATAATTGTTTTAATTACATCTTAAGGATCAGTACTCAGTAGTTGAAGTATTTGTTGACCCTAACTCGCTGGTCAATTTAGCGTCCAAGGGGGGCATTATGCAGATTTGGAAGATTAGTTTACATATTGAACTGAAACAGTGCCACATTTCCTGTACAATTGCGATGCAGCGTTTGAATATGGTGTCAGCTTTGCCAAAGGTTTTTCCATTCTGATCACAATTTAATTAACAATAGGTAGAATCCATTAAATTACAAAGCAGAAAAGATCAGGAGAACTAAACTGGAACAGACAAAGGTACTGAAAGTGCGTGTGAAGATTTATTGTCACTGTCACGGAGCACTGCTGACATTATTTGAATCCCAAGGACTTATGCTATCTTCGAGTTACAGATCAGTTCTGCTCTGTCACAGCACTTGCTTAATCCATTGCACTGAGATATACAGTAGTATTATTTCCAAGTTATAGATCCTTTAAAGCAGAACTCAGTAGATCAAAATTTACAATATCTCTGTATTATCTCAAAGCACAAATGTGTAGTTTTATCATGTAGCAAGGATAATTTAGCATCATATTAATATACATTAAATTCAAGACATTGTAGAATACAAATTCTGAAATGTCTTCATGTAGCTTGATATTACTACAATGATTAATGACCGGGAAATCGATGAATGGTGAGTGGGAAGAGTGCAGGCAAGCATTGGCCTGCAGTATTTGTGTGGAGCTAAGAGGTGAAGTCCTCTCCTCTTGGCTCCACATTAAAGTAAGTAAAAAAAATAAAATCATCAGCTGCCTCCAGCGGTCCTTTAAGGACTGCTGGTTAGGCTGTTGTAGACCCAGTTTTTGTTGAATTTGACATCGAGGTCCTGAAACAGGCCCTTGTTTAGCATCTCTCGTAGAGAAGACAATATAAAATTAGTGATGGAGATTGCTTTCAGAACACCTCAGTTGCATTATGTCAAGATGAAAGAAGGCACACCAGCAAGATCAGTTTACACCCACCTGCTATTAAGCCACCAAGCATATCAGCAGGCCCTGACCCACCCACCTGCCCATGACAAAACACAACTACCTCTCAGAGTTCAGGCAAGCACAGAGCCAGTTGCACTGCTATGCCATCTGCTGTAAGGATACCTGTGAGGATCAGCTGCAGTACCAGCCTCAGTATTTGCTTCTAACCCAGGTGTCAAACAGGTGGTTGCAGCATCAATCAGCATGGCCACTGATTGGCAACAGCAGAATGACACAGCTGCCCAATGTCACCACACTGTTGCATTTCCCAAAGTAGAAGGGTTATTGATGGTAACCGTGGTTCTGCTCCTCTGCTACCACTCCTTATTCCCTCTCATCTGCACACTGTGACTCACCTGATGCTACTTCCTCAAACTCACTAATTGCACCCTCTGGTACCTGTCTACCTGTGCCAGTGTTACAAACATTGGGTGAAAGGAACACAGAGTACTGTGCGGTGACAGTGCTATCAAGCAACTTTTCCAGATTTAAAATGACAGAATTAGGACAAATGTTAAAATGTTGGTTCTAAACAGACCTTCAAACCAAGCTCCCATAAATGTGAGTGATATTTATGTCGACATAAGAAATGAATCGTACAAGCCTGGTGTTTAGGAGAGGCCTGTGGCATCACCTTTCCCTATTTGCTTTATGTTCATATGCAAGGATGTCCAGCGTGGCCTCTTGAAAGGGAATGTAAGGCCCAATCAGCTGAAAGACTATGGGCTCAAACCTGTGCTCTGCCTTGGATAACCAGATGTCCCTCTTGGAGAGATTGGTGGAGCAAGTGGAAAAGGCTTTCCAGGAGTCACTCATCTCCTGCAGTCCGCCCTCCCACTGATCAGTCAAAGTGATGAGCCCCAACCCCATGTGAGTGGCAGTGGTGCAGCGGGTGTGGCACATGTTGATCTCTCTCAGGTAGTCATCACACCTGCTCCCTCGCCACCCCCTCAAAAAGGCTAATGGACTCTTGGCTTTTATCTCAAAGGGGCTGGAATTCAAAAGTGAGGAAGTGATGCTTCAGTTGTACGGAACCTTGGTCAGACCCAATCTGGAGCACCGCTTTCAGTCTTGGGCACCAAACCTCAAGAAAGATGTATTGGAGGGGGTACAGCAAAGAATTCACCAGAATTATACCAGGGCTTAAAGGATCAAATTATGAGGATAGGATAGGTTGTATAAACTTGGCTTGTATTCCCCGCAGTTTAGAAGGACGAGGGTTGATCTAATCGAGGTATTTAAAATGATTAAGGGATTCAATGAGGTAGATGTAGAGAAACTGTTTCCTCAGGTGGGGGAATCCCTAACAAGATGGCATAATCTTAACATTAGAGCTAGGTCATTTAGGAGTGAAAACAGGAAGCATTTATTTACACAAACCATAGTGGAAATTTGAAACTTGCTCCCTTAAAAGGATGTGGATGCTGGGTCAGCTGAAATTTTCAGGACTGAGATTGATAGATTTTTGTTAGGTTAGGTTACCAAGGGATTTTGAGCAAATGCAGTTGAGGTGCAGATCAGCCATGATCTAATTGAATGGCGGAACAGGCTCAAGGGGCTGAATGACCTACTGTTCCTAGGACGGTGCCAGAAAACCAATGTACATGTAATGCATAATTTCAGAATTAGAAAAAGAATCTGAATTTAAAAGTTTGTTAGTGGTTTATTAAGGTGCAAGAATTCTTTAAGAGTTAGACACAGTGGAGTGGCAGAATGCTACTTTTTTTGCTAAATCTGGATAATTGTAATACATTGCAAGCGCCAATTTCTTAGCTGATGGGTTATTCCATGTCTCAATTATAATTGTCAGACAAAATCCTACCCTAAAGGTATCCATGTTTTGAATGTAGGGAACATGAACAATAGAGAACAGCATGATAAATAGGCATCGAATTAGGGCACAATGAAGGCACACCCAGCTAAGTCAACCCTGCAAAGTCCTCCTCACTACTCATCTGGGGACTGGTGCCAAAGTTGGAAGAGCTGTCCCATAGGTTAGTCAAGCAACAGCCTGACATAGTCATACTCACAAAATCATACCTATCAGCCAACATCCCAGACACCTCCATCACCATCCCTGAGTATCTTCTGACCCATCGACAGGACAGACCCACCAGAGGTGGGGCACGGTACTATACAGCTGAGTGGGAGTGGCCCTGCAAAGTCCTCAACATTGACTCCAGACTCCGCAAAGTCTCATGGCATTAGGTCAAACATTAGCAAGGAAATCTCTCGCTGATTACCACCTACTGCCCTCCTTCAGCTGATGAATCAGTACTCTACCATGTTGAACACCACTTGGAGGAAGCACTGAGGGTAGCAAGGACACAGAATATACCCTGGGTGGAGGACTTCAATGTCCATCACAAAGAGTGGCCAGGTAGTACCACCACTGACCGATCTGGCCGAGTCCTGAAGTACATAGCTGCCAGACTGGGTTTGTGGTAGGCGGTGAGGGAATCACAGGAGGGAATAACCTACTTCACCCCGTCCTCATAAATCTACCTGTTGCAGACCTGTCTGTCCATAATGGCACTGGTAGGAGTGACCACCGCACAGTCCTTGTGGAGACCAGGTCCCGCTTTCACACTGGGGGACACACGCCAACGGATTGTGTGGCACTACCACCATGCTACATGGGACAGATTAAGAACAGTCTAGCAGCTCAAAATTTGGCATCTATGAGGTTCTGTGGGCCATCAGAAGCAGCAGAATTGTATTCCACCACAATCTGTACCCGTTTCCTGCTCTCGCCCTGAACTAGATAAGTTCATTCACTTTACTTCCAATTTCCACCCTTCCCTCACTTTCACATGGTCCATCTTCCCTTCCCTTCCTTGACTTCTCCGTCTCCATTTCTGGCGATCGGCTTTCAACAAACATCCACTACAAGCCCACCGACTCCCACAGCTACCTGGGCTACACTTCCTCCCACCCCGCTTCCTGTAAGGACTCTATTCCATTCTCCCAGTTTCTCCGTCTCCGCCGCGTCTGTTCTGACGATGCCACCTTCCATACCAGTGCTTCCGACATGTCTTCCTTTTTCCTCAACCGAGGATTCCCCTCTACTGTGGTTGACACGGCCCTTGACCGTGTCCGTTCCATTTCCCGCACTTCTGCTCTCACCCCTTCCCCTCCCTCCCAGAACCACGATAGGGTTCCCCTTGTCCTCACCTTTCACCCCACCAGCCTCCACATTCAACGGATCATCCTCTGCCATTTCCGCCACCTCCAATGTGATCCCACCACCAAACACATCTTCCCCTCACCTCCCCTTTCAGCATTCCAAAGGGACTGCTCCCTCCGCGACACCCTGGTCCACTCCTCAATCACCTCCAACAGCCCTTCTCCTTCACCTGGCACCTTCCCGTGCAAGCGCAGGAGATGCAACACATGCCCTTTTACCTTCTCCCTTCCCACTGTCCATGGCCCCAAACACCCCTTCCAGGTGAAGCAGCGATTTACTTGTACTTCTTGCAATTTAATATACTGTATTCGCTGCTCACGATGCGGTCTCCTCTACATTGGGGAGACCAAATGCAGATTTGGTGACTGCTTTGCGGAACACCTCCGTTCAGTCCGTAAGGGTGACCCTGAGCTTCCGGTCGCCTGTCACTTTAATTCACTGCTTCACTTCCGCTCTGATCTCTCTGTCCTCAGCCTATTACATTGTTCCAATGAAGCTCAGCGTAAGCTCGAGGAACAGCACCTCATCTTTCGATTAGGCACTTTACAGCCTTCTGGACTCAACATCGAGTTCAACAATTTCAGATAATTATCCCTGCCCCCATTTTTCATGCTGTATGAATTTTGCCATTCCCATTTGCAACATTTTAACTTTCCTGCCTCTTACAAAAGTACAGGATGTTCTTTCAATTCCTTCCTCCCCTCCTAAATCCCGCCCCGCCCCCCCACCCCCCGTCTCTGCACCTGCTTAATATCTGTTACATCTCCAGCTTTTTCCAGTTCTGATGAAGGGTCCCGGACCTGAAACGTTAACTCTGTTTCTCTCTCCACGGATGCTGCCTGGCCTGCTGAGTATTTCCAGCATTTTCTGTTGTTATTTTACAATCTGTACCCTCATGGCCCAGCATATCCGTCACATCTCCATTACCATCAAAACATATAGCCAAGCCAGATTCAATAAGGAGTGCAGAAGACCATACCAGGCATACCTAAAAATGTGGTACCAACCCATTGAAGATACAACACAGGCCAAGATGCATGCTACACAGCAGAAGCAGTATGTTATAGATAGAGCTAAGTGATCTCACAACCAACGGATCAGGTCAAAGCTCTGCAGTCCTGCCACATCTTGGTGGTGGACAATTAAGCAACTAACAGGAGGAGGCGGCTCCATGAACATCCCCATCATCAATGTTAGCAGAGCCCAGCACGTGAGGGCAAAAGACAAGGCGGAAGCTTTCTCAAACATCTTCAGCCATAAGTGCCAAATGGATGATCCTTCTCAGCCTCCTCCTGAGGTCCCCACCATTACAGATGCCAGTCTCCAGCTAATTCACGCCACATGATATCAAGAAATGGCTGAGTACACTGGACAACACTCAGCTGCAGTGCTGAAGACCTGTGCTCCAGAACTAGCCGTGCCTCTAGCCAAGCTATTCCAGTACAGCTACAACATTGGCATCTACCCGACAAAGTGGAAAATTATCCAGGTATGTCCTTTTTTTTATTCATTCGTGGGATGTGGGCATCGCTGACAAGGCCAGCATTTATTGCCCATCCCTAATTGCCCTTGAGAAGGTGGTGGTGAGCCACCTTCTTGAACCACTGCAGTCCATGTGGTGCAGGTACACCAACAGTGCTGTTAGGGAGGGAGTTCCAGGATTTTAACCCAATGCCTATGAAGGAACAGCAATATATTTCCAAATCAGGATGGTCTATCACTTGGAGGGGAACTTGCAGGTGGTGGTGTTCCTATGCACCTGCTGCCCTGGTCCTTCTAGGTGGTAGAGGTCGTGGGTTTGGGAGGTGCTGTCAAAGAAGCCTTGGCGAGTTGCTGCAGTGCATCTTGTAGATGGTACACACTGCAGCCATGGTGCACTGATGGTGGAGGGAGTGAATCCTTAAGGTGGTAGATGAGGTGCCAATCAAGTGGGCTGCTTTGTCCTGGATGGTGTCGAGCTTCTTGAGTGTTATTGGAGCTGCACTCATCCCGGCAAGTGGAGAGTATTCCATCACACTCCTGACTTGTGCCTTGTAGATGGTGAAAAGGCACAGAGGTGAGGGGGAATTTCTTCACCCAGAGAGTGGTGAACCTGTGGAATTCTCTACCACAGAAGGCAGTGGAGGCCAATTCATTAAATATATTCAAGAAGGAGTTAGATATATTTCTTAAGGCTAAAGGGATCAAGGGATATGGGGAGAAGGCAGGGACAGGGTACTGAATTTGGATGGTCAGCCATGATCTCATTGAATGGCGGAGCAGGCTCGAGGGGCCGAATGGCCTACTCCTGCTCCTATCTTCTATGTTTCTATGTTTCTAAGGCCTTGGCGAGTCAGGAGGTAAGAGATTCACCACAGAATACCCAGCTTTTGACCTGTTCTTGTTGCCACAGTATTTATGTGGCTGGTTCAGTTAAGTTTCTGATCAATGGTGACTCCCAGAATGTTAATGGTGGGGGATTCAGCGATGGTAATTCCGTTGAATGTCAAGGGGCAGTGGTTAGATTCTCTCTTGTTGGAGATGGTCATTGCCTGGCACTTGTTTGGCGCCAATGTTACTTGCCACTTACCAGCCCAAGCCTGAATTTCTTCCAGATCTTGTTACATGTGGGTATGGACTGCTTCATTATCTGAGGAGTTGCGAATGGAACTGAACACTGTGCAATCATCAGCGAACATCCCCACTTCTGACCTTATGATGGAGGGAAGGTCATTGATGAAGCAGCTGAAGATGGTTGGGTCCAGGACACTGCCCTGAGGAACTCTTGCAGCAATGTCCTAGGGCTAAAATGATTGGGCTCCAACAACCACAACCATCTTCTTTTGTGCTAGGTATGACTTCAGCCAGTGGCGAGGTTTCTCCCCGATTCCCACTGACTTCAATTTTACTCGGGCTCCTTGATGCCACACTCAGTTAAATGCTGCTTTGATGTCAAGGGTAATCACACTCACCTCACCTCTGGAATTTAGCTCTTTTGTCCATGTTTAGATCAAGGCTGTAATAAGATCTGGAGCCGAGTGGTCCTGGCAGAACCCAAACTGAGCATCGGTGAGCACAAAAAGTAGGACAAATCCAATCCGGCCAATTACTGCAGCATCAACCTACTCTCAATCATCAGTAAACCGATGGAAAAAGTTGTCAACAGTGCTGTCAAGTGGCATTTACTCACCAATAACCAGCTCACCGATGATCAGTTTGGGTTCCTCCAGGATCACTCGGATCCAGACTTCATTACAGAGTTGGTCCAAACATGGACAAAAGAGCTGAATTCCAGGGGTGAGGTAAGAGTGACTGCCCTTGACATCAAGGAAGCATTTAACCGATGCTCAGTTTGGGTTCCGCCAGGACCACTCGACATCAAGGCAGCATTCGTCTGAGTGTGGCACTAAGGAGCCCTGGTGAAACTGAAGTTAATGGGGATCAGGAGGAAAACTCTCCAGTGGCTGGAGTCATATTTGTCAGAAAGGAAGATGATTGTGGTTGTTGGAGGCCAATCATCTCAGCCCCAGGACATCACTGCAGGAGTTCCTCAGGGCAGTGTCCTGAGCCCAACTATCTCCAGCTGCTTCATCAATGACCTTCCCTCCATCATATGGTCAGAAGAGGGGCTGTTTGGTGATGATTACACAGTGTTTGGCTGCATTCACAATTCCTCAGGTAATGAAGCAGTCCATGGTCGCATGCAGCAAGACAATATGCAGGCTTGGGCTGATAAGTGGCAAGTAACACGTGCACCATACAAGTGCCAGGCAGTGACCATCTCTAAACAAAAAAGAGCCTAACCACCTCCCCATGACATTCAATGGCATCACCATCACTAAATCCTCCACCTTCAACAGCCTGGGGGTCATCATTGACCAGAAACTCAACTCGACTAGCCACATAAATACCATGGCTAAACGAGCTGACCAGAGGCTGGATATTCTGTGGCGAGTGGCTCAGCTCCCGACTCCCCAAAGCCTCTCTGACACCTACAAGGTACAAGTGAGGAGTGTGATGGAATATTCCTCACTTGCCTGGATTGGTACAGCTGTAACAACACTCAACAAGCTCAACACCATCCAGGACGAAGCGGTCTGCTTGATCAGCCCCATCCACCAAATTAAACATCCACTCCCTCCTCCACTGGAGTACCGTGGTTGCAGTGTGTATAATCTGCAAGATGCACAGCAACAAGTCGCCAAGGCTTCTTTGGCAGTACCTCCCAAACCCGCGACAAGGGGGCAGCAGCTGAATGGGGACACCATTATCTCCAAGTTCCCCTCCAAATCACACACCATCCCAACTTGGAAATATATTGCCGCTCCTTCATCGTCGCTGGGTCAACATCCTGGAACTCCCTACCTAACTGCATTGTGGGAGTACCTTCACCACACGGACTAGAGCGGGTCAAGAAGAAGGCCCACCACCATCTTCTCAAGGGCAACCAGAGATGGGTAATAAATGCCGACCTTGCCAGCGACGCCCGTATCCCAAGAATGAATAAAAATATATATATTTTACTTCACAAGTGAAGGAGACTTCATGACTTCGAGATTGCAAATGATGAAGGTACAGAAGCTAAGTTTCAACTATTGTGCTACTTTGTAATGTCATAAGAAAACTGCTGCAACATTCATTAATTTCCTAATAAGGCAATTCCACTGAGCAATCTGGGAGAAGCAAAAGGGAATCCAAGGACAACACTGTAACAGGTTATTCAGTAAATTATAATTTGGGGACCAAAAGTAGACTGTGGATTGTGGACACACCTGATCACTCAAAAATAGCCATTTAACTAATATTGATTTATAATTCACCCTCTTTCATTTATCTTGTTAAATGTTAGTTTAAGTTAATTTTGCTCTTTTAAGTTCAGATGAATTTTTATAAATTGCTGATAATCTTGCATAATTGGCTCTCAGCAGAACAACTTCTTCTGTTGTGCAATTAAAGAAGTCAGTATTCCTGAGTCCAAATGCATTTATTCTACCCTGTAATGCTGCAGTGAGCAGGAATGTGATATAAATTATGTTTACTATGATCTGCAACCATTTGAGAACCATGATAGCATTCTTGCAGCATATTCATGAGTTGTAATCATACACATAAAGTACTTTGTTATAATGATGAGGTATTAACTATGCTCTATTGTGAAAGAAATGAATATCAAATACTTTATTATGAACCCTAATAAATTGATCTCTGATGGATTGTAAATTAGCGCTGCGAGGAATCTGATATGTTCCCTGTTATATTCTCTTTAATTTGATGCTTGAACAACAATAAACATAAACATGTAGAATAAATATATAGAATGAAAGCATTGTGTACAGATTAATACCCTCTGGAACACAAGCAGTAGCAACAGTATATTGATTTTTTAGGCAATAGGAAAAGCAAACAAAAAATACCATAGGTTCCCAAAGTGTCTGATACTAAGATTTTCTGAAAGTTCTGTAACCTGATAAAAATTCTTAAAGCAGGTTCAAATTCAATCAATATCTGTCTAAAAGGAACATGGCCAGGTTCTTTAATGTTTTATGCTCAGCGTAGTGCAGCCATTTATTTTTTAGCATAGAATAGGCTTTTTGAAAATTAATATTGCAATGCTGTAATAAAAATATTATATGGCTGAACAGAACCTTTCGAAAGCCAATCGTCTCTAAAAATAGTTGCCCTGACAAAAGTGTCTACGAACCATCTCTACTAATTTTATGATTGACTGACAAATTGTACTACATTAATTGCTTGTTGTAAGAATACATACAATGACAGCGCTCCAGAACAAATTGTTCATTTACTTGAGCACTCGGGTTGCCATGACACCCTTTTCCTGCCACAAATTGCATTTAAGTAACAAGGCTGAGGGCTTATCAGTTTGCCTCGAACATCAATTCAATTATTTGGAAATGATGTCATGGAAGGGTGGGTGCGATACAGCATCTGTGCAGGTGCAACTTACCCATAATTCACAGCACGGCAAGAGATGTCATGGCAACACAACTGACTCAAATACTGTAAAGGGGCACAAAGACCTCTGCCCGGAGAGGTGGACAGCAGCACAGAAACATTCCGGATAATTAATAGGAGTGAAAACTGACTAACATAGTGAAAAGAACAGCTACACCACAGGTGGTTCAATCTCCTTTAATAAAAAACACTCACAATGCTACTGTCAAGCAATCATGACTGGATATTATGTGATAAAAGGGATAATTGTGATGTTTACTTAATGTCACAATTTCAGAAGATGTAGGTTAACCATAAATGTTGTTTTAAAATATTTTTGTTTTCGAAAGTAAACAGGTAGCTTTCTTGCCGCTGAAATATCAGTAATTCTGTTTCAGCCCAGACACCATTTGTAAGAAATATATATATATTTTTTACACATTGATCTTTCTTGAGAAGACTCATGTATACTGAAGAAGGAAATCTTGGCCTTGGGGTGAAATACCATTACCAGCTATGAAGTGTTGTTATTTGCACCACCATAGATGGGCCAAATTATGTTAACTAGAAGCGGCTGTGCATCGATGTAGGAGTTATCTAGGAGTATGTTATAGCGAAAACAAATTTAACATCCTCACAAAAATTAAAAAAGTGGTTTTTTTCGTATTGTGACTGCTGCGCATTACCTAGTTTACACAAGTCCGTGGCTGTTGAGGAAACGTGGCTCAAGATATGGAAAACACAGGCTAGTTGTTCTGCAGTGCAGTGTGGACGGTTGTAAGAAAGACTCAGGAGAGTTACAACAGCACTTTGGGTATATCCCCCCGCCCCTTGAGTATCCCTCCATGGCAATTAATATAAAGAAGGGAAGCAGTGAGTACAAGCTGCTTGTCACTGAGAACTAATTCACCACAATCTCCTCCATTCCCGATGGTGTTCAAATAAAAGGGAATGCATACATTTACCGAGAACATAAAACTACATTGTCTTCAAGTGTCTAAAGGCAGAACAGAGCATTTATTAATCCTAGTGTCGGAATTTTAAATACACACGTGTATTTTTCAGTGTCCCTGAATTTTGAAGCGATTTCTCCCAAAATATAATATTACTGAGTGATTTTACCCTATTGCTTAGTAGGGAACAGTGATTGATCGCATAATGGCAACAACAGTCCTGTTGTGCTGTCTGTGTGAGCAGACACAGGAGTACCTACCAGTCGGTGTGAGGTTCATCAATAATGAGGAGAATCTTGGCTTTCTTGGCAACACCAGTGGATGTTTGCTCCGCTATTCCGGCCGCAGCAGCTGCCGTAGTTTGCTTGACAGCATTTGAAATGGAGCTGAAGAAGCTGCTTCCGGTGGACTGGCTCGACTGCCTCCTTTCGGGGGTGGGGGAAACTGGCGGAGGGGGCTGAGGGGGATCTGGCCGCTGCAGGTCAGTCATGTATCCATTTGGCAAATTAGCAATAAAACTGCTGTCAGAAAGCCTTCGGCGCAGAAAGTTCATCATTTGTGCTGAATCCGACGGTGGAACCTTGAAGACCAAACAGGAACAAAGATAGAAGGGCTGGGTGCCAAGCAGTTAGGTGGAGAGGGGAGTTTTCAGAAGCCCGGCAATGCTGTGTAATGAGCAAGCTCCTGTGCGATAGCTTTGTATCTCTGTCTCTAAAGAGTGCTCAGCTGGAGAGTCAGAGCTGCACATATGCTGACGTCTCCCTGCCACAGCTGCTGTAAGATTGTAGTCACATTCGGTGCCTTGCTCTTTCTGCCGTGCCTTCCTCTGTCTTCCTTGACTGAAGCGCCGCTCAGACACAGCCACTGGCTGATTAGCAGTCAAATGCAAACTGCCTCTTCTGTTACAGTCTAGATTGCTTCAAGTGATGTGCTCTTGAATGTTATAGGCGGCATGGAGTTGTCACATGGCAGCCAGTGAATGCCCCCTATAAATATGCAGATGAAAGGTGGGACACTGCCTACATTGTCAATGTGGCTTTTCACTTCCTGTATTTCTTTCTGACTTTTCAGCCCTGCCTTTTAGCTGCAAGGGAGTAATGAAGAATGAAGATATACATTCTCTCCGTATTGCAAATGATCACTAGGCAAGCAGATGTTTTACAATGTGCTTTATTTATATCACAGTTACTAACAAATGCACTCAGCAGCAGCCTCTGAGTGTGCAAGCTATTTGAATTTCATTCCTACGGTTATTCATAGACACAATGAAATTGAAAATAATGATATTTCACCACAAAGGTAACATTTGTTAATAAAATGTTTTCTCTGCAATGTCCTTATGTAACAGTAATCAGTAATTAGATTATTAATCAATTAAATATATGATCAAATAGCATATTTTTGTTCTGTTCTTTAAGAATTATTCTTTCAAGCATACTACACAATTAATCAGTTACAGTACAGGGTACTGTGTTACAGACTTGTGAATGTTTTTATAAGTAACTATGAAACTAACAAGTAATTTGCTTTTGGAATTTCACGTTCATTTTTGTCTCCATAGAAAAATGGTGATTTAACACAGGGAGTGAGATTAAATGGCAAAATATGATGTCATGATATGTAGTATCCGTGCTCCTATCAATCTTATGTTTTATAATCAGATCTGCATGTTGTAGATTTTTTTTAAACTGGTGATGTCGATAGATTGCTAGTTGTTTGACTCCTGACTGTCTGTGTGTTCCATCCTATAATTTCTACCAATATATTTTCTGCAAACGACATACAATTAACATCATGAAGTAGAATTGCAGAAGTGTAGAGAACCACAGAAGAGGTCTCATTTTCTGTATTTTTTGAATGAAACTAAACACTGCAATCCTCTAACATTTGTATTAGAGGCATAGAATTGCTTTGAGCCCTCGCAGATTATAACAATTACTGCAAGTGAGAAAACACAGACCTTTCCTGTGTGAAAATGTTGCCCTTGAAAAAGGTGTTTGTTTGCAGCATCCAACACAGTTTTATAATATGGAGGCTTTACAATCTGGGGTGATATCAATGTTATAGGAGGATTGTAAACCAAAGAGAAGGAAAAGGTCATGCTAATATTTTATTTCATTGGCAAATGTACAATATTTTGGTAGCCCGTTAACTTAAAAGCAGATTTATGAAATCAGTTTGAGTTGTTTACCATTAATATGACAAAAGCTGTACAGAAGTGTTTGTGTCAGGGTGTCTAGCAACGGTTATTACATTTCTAAGATGTGTTCAGCAACAGTTATCCAGAATTATGATGCTTGTACGACAGCCGACAGGATATTCAATAAGCGACTCTTGGTGAATAACGTTAAATATTCCTATAGTTAAACATCCACTTCACCTTTGTGCTGGCTTAATTTTCTGCTTCTATTATTGTGAATGTTTACATTGGGTATTACACTTTTGTCGCACTGTAGAGAGGATTTTTATATAGAAATGATATTCTTGCAACAGTCAATATACATCACTTTGCTCTAATCCTGAATTTATATTAGTTTTATTGTGAACCTCCAACACTGTGTAGTAAAATCTTCCATTGCACAGCTCGATGAGAACTGACTTCCCTATAATTTATGAAACTGAGAGTTCGCCTAACGGCATTTTAATCAATCGCAATCTTATCCATCCTGCTTGGAAGAGACAATTTCTTAATGGAATTTACTCATCTGGTGCAGTGTAAAGAAAAGATTTCTCCAGATAGTATTTTATAAAAAACACAATATTGATTCTGAACCACATGGTTGGTTAGAGAACAGCTTCAGAGCAGGGGCTGCGTATTTATGATTTATGTTGAGCTCTTACTCCTTTTCGATTACGAGGGTCATATTGATGTTGGAGTAATATAATTAGCAATTTTTTGTTAAAGGGAGAAAGAATTGTTGCAATAAAATACGTGCAATAGTATTGTGTTGAAATTTTTAACGAACTCCATCTCACAGTGCTCCTATTTACTAGCAGCTTTTCACTATGATCACACAGTGCTATGCTGCTGGGCCTTAGCAATGTGCACATTTTGCCAAATCAGGATCTGTATTTCAAAGTGATATATGTGTGAAAAATAACTGATGAAGGATGTCGACTGCAGTAGCCTCTAAAGCACTTTGAACTAAAATAGTAACAATCAAAGTGATTGTGTATCTATATGCATATATAAAATATTCTACCAACATCAAGAGAAATTTATATGATCCAATCCATTTCACCAAAGAGGTAACTGAGTTTTATGAAGGATTTCTGAATTTGGGAACTCTTTAGGCTTGAGTTTCCTCTTGCTGAAATCACCCAGCATTAAGTTGGCAGGGTGGGAGCAGGTTTGTGTCCATTGGCTGACCTCCCACTGACCCCGGATAGATTTCCCAGTCTAATTTCAATTTTGTTTGGGCCAGTTCCCAACAGTATTCCTGTCTGTATTCTGGGGGCTTGCCACTGGAGGGGGTGGGGGGGTGAGGGGGTGGGACTACTGCTGGATTCAGGCACATACAGCGGTGTAAAGGCCCAGGCAGGACGAAGTTGCAATCACTGATAAAGATTTAACAGTACAACAGCATGGAACTGCCAGTCAATAGGCCCGGTATCGATTACACTGCCTGCTTTGGACATTGAATTGTTGAGATCCTGGACATGTATTGTATGCAGCCATTGTTAGCATCCAGTGTCACTAAGGCGATAATGACAGAGGATGTGACATGCAAGTTCGCTTCATCATTACCGCTAATTTAAATGCAGCTGCTCATATTTGGACAGGCACTTTCCTGGCCAACCATCACTTCTGTTGGAAAATCCAACCAGCTACCAACTGGGTGGGAATCCAGCAGCACAGGCCCCCATCTGTTTGCCCGCCACTGCCTTCCCCACTAATATTGCTAAAATAGCAATTAATGGGAGGGAAATCCTACCGTTCTGTCTTACAGGTAGTGAGAAATTGATGTTATATAAATGATACGCTTATCAATTACTTCATAAAAGGTGATGAGTCGAAGAAGAGATGATGAGTCGAAAGAAGAGATGAATAAGGCTTTTATTAGCTAAGAAGAGACCATGCTTCTTCGTGAGTGACTGAACAAGTCTGAACGAAACCCACACAGTGGTGGGTGGAGTCAGCTGAGGCATGCCTCCATACACAGCGCCACCCAGAGGTGGCAATATACAATACAGTGGTTTACCACATTCACCCCTTGTTTAATGTGAAGTCCGGCAGGGTGAAGGGTACTACAAGTTAAGTCTATCAGGAGGCCTTGTCTGACGTCCTGATTGTCGTGGTGGCAGCGGTGGTGTTGCAGCATCCGACGTCGGGTCTGGTGTCTGGGTGGTTGGCGAAGATTCCTGGGGCTTTGGCATGCCGTCTGCAGGGGTTGGGTTGGGAGGGGTGGTGGGGGTTAACAGTGGTAAGGGGGATAACGGTGGTAAGGGGGATAACGGTGGTAATTCATCAACTATGTTGAGGAAGTACACATTGCGGTCAGCGGAGGGGAGGGGCCCTTTAAAATCGACGCTCAGGCGTTCGAAGGGGCGGGTGGCCTTGATCAGGCTTGCTCTGTCCGGCCTATAGAAGTGCGGTTTGCACTCGGCGCAGATTTGGCAGCTCTTGGTCATGGTCCTGACCTCCTCGATGGAGTAGGGCAGGTTACGGGATTTGATAAAATGGAAAAACCTGGTGACCCCCGGGTGGCAGAGGTCATTGTGGAGGGACTGCAGCCTATCACTCTGCGCGTTGGCGCATGTACCACGTGATAGGGCATCTGGGGGCTCATTGAGTTTCCCTGGCCGATACAAGATATCATAATTGTAGGTGGAGAGTTCGATTCTCCACCTCAAGATCTTGTCGTTCTTGATTTTACCCCTCTGCTTATTATTAAACATAAAAGCTACTGAACGCTGGTCAGTGAGCAGGGTAAATCGTTTCCCGGCCAGGTAATGCCTCCAGTGACGCACCGCTTCTACAATAGCCTGGGCCTCCTTTTCGACGGAGGAGTGTCTCGTCTCGGGGCCCTGGAGGGTCCTTGAGAAAAAGGCCACGGGTCTGCCCGCCTGGTTAAGGGTCGCGGCTAGGGCGAAGTCGGAGGCATCGCTCTCCACTTGGAAGGGGATGGACTCATCCACCGCGTGCATTGCGGCCTTCGCGATATCGTTCTTGATAAGAGTGAAGGCTGCACACGCCTCTGGTGTCAGGGGGAAGGAGGTGGCTTTGATGAGGGGCCTGGCTTTGTCTGCATAGAGGGGCACCCACTGGGCGTAGTAGGAGAAAAACCCCAGGCATCTCTTCAGTGCTTTTTGGCAGTGGGGAAGGGGTAGCTCCATTAGGGGGCGCATTCTGTCGGGGTCGGGCCCGATGACTCCGTTCTCCACCACGCAGCCGAGGATGGCCAGGCGCTTGGTGTGAAACATACATTTTTCCTTATTGTACGTTAGGTTCAGCCGTTGGGCCGTACGGAGGAAATTTGCTAGATTAACGTCGTGGTCCTGCTGGTCGTGGCCGCAGATGGTGACGTTATCCAAATAGGGGAAGGTTGCCCGCAGCACGTTCTGGTCAACCATTCGGTCCATCTCCCTTTGGAAGACCGAAACCCCGTTGGTGACGCCGAAGGGGACCCTAAGGAAGTGGTAGAGGCGGCTGTTTGCCTCGAAGGCAGTATACTGGCGGTCCTCATGGCGGATGGGCAGCTGGTGGTACGCTGACTTAAGGTCGATGGTGGAGAATACTTTGTATTGCGCAATCTGATTGACCATATCAGATATGCGAGGGAGGGGGTACGCGTCCAGCTGGGTGTACCGGTTTATGGTTTGGCTGTAGTCGATTACCATGCGGCGTTTTGCAGTGGTTTTAACGACTACAACCTGGGCTCGCCAGGGGCTAGTGCTACCTTCGATAATGCCCTCCTTCAAGAGCCGCTCCACCTCAGAGCTGATAAAAGCTCTGTCCCCGGCACTGTACCGCCTGCTTTTGGTAGCGATGGGTTTACAGTCGCGGGTGAGGTTAGCGAACAGGGGAGGGGGGGGGACTTTTAATGTGGAAAGGCTGCAGGTGGTTTGCAGCGGGCGATTTAAAAGTTGTTGGTTGCAGACTGTGAGTGGGGGGAGGGGTCCACCGTATGCTAGTGTGACACTCTTAAGGTGGCACTGAAAATCCAACCCTAGCAGGACGGCAGCGCAAAGACGGGGCAGGACTAGCAGTTTAAATTTTTTATATTCAGTGCCCCCTACTGACAGGGTCACCACACAGTAGCCGCTGATGTCCATTGACTGGGACTTGGACGCCATAGAAATGCGATGGTGCGTTGGCAGAATCGTGAGGAAGTGGCTACGTACCGTGTCGGGGTGGACGAAACTCTCTGTGCTCCCGCTGTCGATCAGGCAACTGGTGGCGCGGCCGTTTACCACGATATCCATCATGGAGCTGGATAGATGGTGAGGGAGGGCTTGATCCAGCGTCACGGAGGCCAGTATGTGGCTTAGTGAGTCACTATAGTCATCCGCCGAGACGGTGGTCGGTTCCGGTGACGAAATGGCGGTTGAGTGCATTGGATACGATGGCGGCGGATGCCATGCGGCCGGGGGTACACAAAATGGCGGATAAGATGGCTGCTCCCACGGCCCGCACGCTGCGCTGCTGGCTGGCTTCCCCTTGCAGGCGTTAGCGTAATGGCCTTTCTTCCCGCAGCCCGAGCAGGTAGCTGTCTTAGCTGGGCAGTGCGCTCTGGGATGTTTTAACTGGCCACAGAAATAGCATTTTTGGGCCTGGTTACTGGGCATCGCAGCAGTTCTTACCGGAGGCTGCTGTCTCGGTTGGGTCGCTGCAGCGGTTGGTGCCGGGGGCGGCGGTCCCGTGTCCCACGGTTTCGATTGCCATGTCTCGGCACCGTTACGGGGGTATGCCTCGAGGTTTCGGTGGGCCTCCTCTAACGAGAGCGCAAGGGCAATGGCCATCTTCAGGTCGGGTTCCTTGCTTTCTAGCAGTCTCTGCCGGGTGTGGTCTGACTGGAGGCCCCTGACGAAGGCATCACAGGCGAGTCCCTGCGCGTGCTCCACAGCCGTTACCGCTTTACAATCGCAGTCTCTGCAGAGTGCCAGTAGCGCCCGTGCAAATGCCCCTACCGATTCTCCCGGTTGCTGCCTGCGGGATCCCAAGAGGTGTCGGGCGTAAATTGTGTTCACTGGGCGCGTATATTGCCCTTTTAGTAGCTCGAGGGCCGCCACGTACGTATTAGAGTCCCGGATTAGCATATATACTTGATGGCTCACCTGGGCGGTCAAAATTTTCAGTTTGTGATCCTCCTCTGTAACCTGTGAGATTGCGAGGAAGGATTCAAAGCAGCTCAGCCAGTGTTCAAACTTGGCTGATGCACCCACATCTTGAGGGTCGAGGTCCAGGCGTGGTGGTCTGAGGGCTCTCAGCAATGTCTGCTGTATCCGTTGCTGTTGTTGCTCCTCAGGTGTCGCCATTTAACTTTTAGCTAATAAAATTGATACGCTTATCAATTACTTCATAAAAGGTGATGAGTCGAAGAAGAGATGATGAGTCGAAAGAAGAGATGAATAAGGCTTTTATTAGCTAAGAAGAGACCATGCTTCTTCGTGAGTGACTGAACAAGTCTGAACGAAACCCACACAGTGGTGGGTGGAGTCAGCTGAGGCATGCCTCCATACACAGCGCCACCCAGAGGTGGCAATATACAATACAGTGGTTTACCACAATAAATAGGTTTTCAATCAGAGTATTATCTGGTTTTCTACAAGTATGTCACATCATATGAAGCTTTACCTTAAAATCAGAGAAGCACATGTGGAATATAAAAGATAAAACTGCCACTTTCACTGCTTGACAGAGGATCGAGCTGAGGATGTAAAAGTGACAGGCTCAACCATGGGATTGATTCAGAACAGAGCTAGCCACTCAAACCTGGGCATTCATTAGGCGCTGTGGTCACCAGCAGCAGCAGAATTGTATTCCACCACACTCTGTAAACTCATGGCCAGCATATTCCTCACTCAACCTGGTGCAGCTACAATACAGGGTAACATGCATGCTACACAGTGGAAGCAGCATGCTGTAGACAGAGCTAAGCGATCCCACAACCAACGGATCAGATCAAAGCTCTGCAGTCCTGCCACATCCAGTCGTGAATGGTTCTCATGAAAGGTCATCGACCTGAAATGTAACTCTGTTTCTCCCTCCACAAATGCTGCCTGATCTGCTGAGTATTTCCAGCATTTTCTGTTTTTATTTCCAGCATCTGCAGTGTTTTGCTTTTGTGTTTGTTGCAGTCGTGACTGGTGATGGACAATTAAACAAATAACGAGAGGAGGCAGCTCCATGAACATCCCCACCTTCAATGATGGTGGAGCCTGTTAAATCCGTGAATCTTAAGGTATGGTGTTCTTCAATAAATAGACGGAGACTGCAGATCAACAATCAACAGGTGTTTACTGGATGAGGGTAGTCTAAAAACTAACAGTACAGATCCCTGCTCAGGGCTTATATACAGGTGTGGTCACTGCCGGTACTACAGTATACAGGAGCTGTAAAAATAGTTCTTTCTTAAAGGTACATACACTACAATTCCTCCCCTTTTAGATTAACAGTACCATAACTATCAAATAACAGTTAACACTTTTAACATGCACATTAACTGAAATAGTCCATTTATAGATTCAGTCTTTGGGGCGGCTTCCTGATCCTTTCTGGATAGCGCCTTTCTGGAGTGTCTTGTTCTTGGTGCGGAGGTGATTCTGGCCCCCTGTCGTCGGTTAGTTCATCAGCTTCCGATGCTACTGTTTCTGGGGTAGATGCTACCGGTATGTCGGGTTCATCACCAGGTACGCGAGACATGGGGTTGACTCGTTCCTGTGACGCTAGGATCTGGTCGACATGGCGTCTCACAATGTTCTCCCCAACATCCACTGTGTACATTAGTGGCCCCTGCCGTGTGCATATCATTCCGGGTTGCCATTTCTCTGTTCGGTAGTCGCGGGCCAAGACTGGTTGTCCTACATTGAAGCTCCTTGTCGGCTTCTCATTGATGTGCTGGAATTGCTTATTCTCAACATTTCTTCGCACATTTGGTCTGAGCAAATCCAGACGAGATCTCAACCTTCGGTTAAAGAACATCATGGCCGGGGTCTGGTTGGTAACTGCATGTGTCGCATTTCTGTAGGCTAACAGGAAATTGTCCACCTTATGCTGCGGTGGAATGTCGTCATCGCACATGGCCCTTACTGCCTTTTTAAAGGTTTGTACGAACCTCTCAGCCAATCCATTTGTGGCTGGATGATACGGGGCGGATGTGTAATGCCTTACCCCATTCCTTCTCATAAATTTCCGAAACTCTTCGGACACAAACTGTGGTCCGTTATCAGAGCAAATCTGCTCTGGCAAGCCGTTCCTGGCAAATATGGTCCATAGGACTGCAATCGTTTTCTCCGTAGTGGTGGAGGACATTTTGATCACCTCAGGCCATTTCGAGTGCGCATCCACTGCTATTAAAAACATTGAGTCCATGAATGGACCAGCAAAATCAATATGCACCCGTTGCCATGGAGAGGAGGGCCACTCCCATGGGTGTAGAGGGGCATGTGGTGGTGCATTTTGGACCTTCTGGCATCCTGAGCAGCTCTTTGTTAGGTCCTCGATTTGTTGATCGATCCCCGGCCGCCACACATAAGCCCTAGCAAGGCTTTTCATTTTCACCCCTCCCAGATGGCCTTCGTGAAGCTCATTGAGCACTCTCTCCCTTAACTTGGGTGGAATTACCACTCGGGATCCACACATCACTGTCCCCTGGCATACTGACAGCTGTTCTCTTCTGGATGAGAATGCTGGCAACAGTGAGTCGCCATGTGTTGGCCATCCCCTCACCGTCAAATCATATACCCGAGACAGTGTCGGATCATTTCGGGTCTCCTTCTCTATATCCGCGTTAGCTACTGGCAAGCGTTCAATTATAGACGAATAAAATATTTCGACAGGGTCCACTGCTGGTGCTTCCTCTGCAGTAGGCAGTGGCAGGCGTGATAGCCCATCAGCGTTTCCATGCTGTTTCGTGCCCTTATACTCTATTTCATATTGGTTCGCCCCTAGAAAAAGGGACCATCTTTGTAGCCATTGCGCAGTCATCACCGGAACGCCCTTCTTTGGATTAAAGATGGAGACAAGTGGTTGGTGGTCAGTCAGCAAGGTGAACTTCTGCCCGTGCAGATAGTGGTTGAACTTTTTTACTCCCCATACTAGGCTGAGGGCCTCCCTGTCAATCTGGGCGCAGTTGCGCTCGGCTGAGGTTAGTGACCGAGACGCAAAGGCTACTGGCCTCTCCAACCCGTCTGGCAATTTGTGCGACAGCACCGCTCCAATACCATAGGGTGATGCATCACACACCAACCAAATTGGTAGTGCTGGGTTGAAATGAGCCAACACCTCTTCTGATGTGATCAATTCTTTGCACTTCTGGAAAGCTCGTTTACATTCGTCATTCCACTTCCATGGTACCCCCGTTTGCAGTAGGGTGTTCAGTGGGTGTAATACTGCAGACAAATTTGGTAAGAACTTATGGTAGTAGTTCACCAACCCGAGGAACGACCTCAGTTATGACACATTTTCCGGTGCTGGAGCCTTGACTACTGCCTCAATCTTTTCAGGGGACTTATGTAACCCCTCTTCATCAATAACGTGGCCACAATACGAGATCTGCTTCTGGAAAAACTCGCATTTGTGGCGATTAGCTCGTAGCCCATATTCCTTCAATCTAGTGAGCACCTGCTCCAGGTTGGCGAGGTGATCACTGTCATTTTCGCCCGTGACCAGTATGTCGTCCAAATAACACTGGGTCCCTGGAATCCCTTGCAGGACTTGATCCATTGCCCTTTGCCAAATAGCCGGAGCTGATGCTACCCCGAACACCAACCGGTTGTATTGGTAGGGACCTTTGTGAGTGTTGATCGTGAGGTATTGTTTCGAGGCTTCTTCTACCTCCATTTGCAGGTACGCCTGGGCCAGATCAATCTTAGTGAAGCGTTTTCCTCCAGATAGTGAGGCGAAAATATCTTCAATCTGCGGAAGCGGATATTGTACCGTGTGAAGGACTGGGTTCACTGTCACCTTAAAGTCCCCACAGATGCGAACCTTCTTTGGTTCCCCAGGCGTATTACTCAACGACCTCTTCATTACAGGAACGATGGGTGTAGCCCACTCGCTCCAGTCCACTTTGGACAGTACTCCAGAACGTTCCAACCTTCCAGCTCTGCTTCGACGGCTGGGCGGATCACATAAGGCACCGGTCTGGCCTTAAAAAACTTTGGGCTTGCATTTTCCTCTATTTTAATCATCGCTGTTATGCCTTTTAGTGTTCCGAGTCCCTCCTGGAACACTTCTTGTGCGTCAGTTAGCATTTTTGACAGTCGTCCAGGTGTGACATCGTCATCCTTTTTGGCCTCTACCGTCAGTGCCTGAATGGAATGCCAATCTAACTGTATCTTCCGGATCCATTCACGTCCTAGTAGTGGTGGTCCTCCACCTGGCAATACATATAGGTCCATTTTTGGTGTTTCCTGGCCGTTGTATATCACGTTCACCCTTATTTTTCCTTTGGGGTAGACTTTTTGCCCCGTGTATGTCTTCAAGACAATCTCTGTAGCTCTCAAGGGTATATGTGAGAATAGCCGCTTGTAGTCCCTTCGGTTTATGACTGTTAGGGCTGATCCTGTGTCCAATTCCATTTTCACTTGGACTCCGTCTATCTTGAGCGTGACCCAGATAGTCTAGTGATCCTCCATTTTGATTACATTATGTAGTTTCAGACAACCCAGCTCCTTGCTTCCGGAGTCTGTATCAATTTTCTGTTCGTCTGAACTACTCTCCGTCACCTTATGTACCTTTTTGTACTTCTCCTGTGGAGATTTCTTGCTGCTGGTTTTCTTCCCCGACCTGCAGACTCTTGCTATGTGTCCTGCTTTTCCACACTGTCTGCACACTTGGTCCTTGAACCAACAATCCTTCTGGTCGTGTGTTGTTCTGCCGCAGCGATAACACTTCCCTGCTCCATATGACATTTCATTGGTGCCATATTCTTGTGGTCTCCGTTGTATCTCTGCAGCGCCCCGTGCGGCTGCTTCGTGTGATACTGCCATGCTGAAAGCCTTGTCCAGCGTAAGATCCTTTTCTGCTAGAAGCCATTTCTGGGTTCCTTCACTTTGAAGCCCACACACAAACTTGTCCCTTAACGTATCTGCTAGTCCCGTTCCAAACTGGCAGTGTTTCGATAACTTGCGCAGTTCCATTAAAGACTCAGCATTACTTTCGTCTTTCTGCTGGTTCCTTTTGTGAAACTTAAATATTTCTGCTATCAGCAGCGGTGTGGGGTTTAAGTGGTCCTGTAGGATTTCCACTATGCTTTCGAAATCCTTATCCACTGGCTTCTCTGGGGTTATTAGGTTTCGCAGTAAGCCATACGTTTTTGCACCCATGGAATTCAACAAAACCAGTGCTTTCCTGGCATCTGGCACTTCATTCGCCTTGCAGTACACCTCAATGCGTTCCACATATGTCGCCCAATCTTTGACTTCATTGTCGAACGCTGTGACACTGCCACTCTTCGGCATCCCTGGGTGTGGTTAGACTGGCTAAAATGGCGCCTCCCGCACTTCCCTTTCTTCCCGTGCTCGCCCTTCTTCTCCGCTGCGGCTTCAAAAATGGCGTCTCCCGTGCTCTCCCTTCTTCTCCGCGGCTCAAATGGCATCTCCCGTGCTTCCTTTCTTCCCCGCGGATGCTGCTCAGCCCTTGAGCCCTGGCTGCGCTCTGCGCGTTCTCATGTGCGCCTCTCTCGTTGCCGCCGCTCGGTCCTGAACCCCGGCTGTGCTTTACCCTCTCTCTCTTTTTGTTTTCTGTCGACGCCGCTCGGTCTACAACCCCCGGCTGCGCCCTGTGCGCTTTACCCTCTCTCTTACCCTGTCGACGCTGCTCGGCCTTTTCTGTGCCGTCGGTCAGCTCCAGCCGCCGCTGTCCGGGAAGGGTCTGCGCTGTACCTGTTGCCAGCCTGTTGCTGGATCGTCGTGGCTGGAGAACCAAGCCCAGCTCTCAACAGCCTCCCCTGCGATGATCACTGTCTGCTGGATGACTGGGCGGTTGCTCGTGGTCGACGCCCGTGCTTCTGGCCTCGACTTTCTTCCACTGTCCTCCAGGAGCGAATCCCTGGGAGGAAATGCAGAGTTGCAGGTAGGTTCGAATCGACCTCGTCGCCACTGTTAAATCCGTGAAACTTAAGGTATGCTGTTCTTCAATAAATAGACGGACACTGCAGATCAACAATCAACAGGTGTTTACTGGATGAGGGTAGTCTAAAAACTAACAGTACAGATCCCTGCTCAGGGCTTATATACAGGTGTGGTCACTGCCGGTACTACAGTATACAGGAGCTGTAAAAGTAGTTCTTTCTTAAAGGTACATACACTACAGAGCCCAGCACATGAGTGCAAAAGACAAGGCTGAAGCATTTGCAACGATCTTCAGCCAGAAGTGCTGAGTGGATGATTCATCTCAGCCTCCACCTGAGGTCCCCACCATCGCAGAAGCCAGTCTTCAGTCAATTCTATTTACTCCACGTGATGTCAAGAAACGGCTGAGCGCACTGGGTACAGCAAAGGCTATGGGCCTTGACAGCATCCCACTGTAGTGCTCCAGAACTAGTCGCACCTCTAGCCAAGCTGTTCCAGTGCAGCTACAACATTGAAATCTACCCGACAAAGTAGAAAACTGCCCAGGTATGGCCTGTCCACAAAAAGCAGGGCAAATCCAATCCATCAATACCGACATCAGCCTAATCTCAATCATCCGCAAAGTGATGCATGGGGTCGTTGACGGTGCTATCAAGTGGCACTTACTCACCAATAACCTGCTCACTGATGCCCAGTTTGGATTCCACCAGGACCATTCAGTTCCAGACCTCATTAGAGCTTTGGTCCAAACATGGACAAAAGAGCTGAATTCCAGAGGTGAGGTGAGAGTGACTATCCTTGACATCAAGGCAGCATTTGACCGAGTATGGCATCAAGGAGCCCTAGTAAAATTGAGGTCAATGGGAATCGGGGAGAAAACTCTCCACTGGCTGGAGTCATACCTAACACGAAGGAAGCTGGTTGTGGTTGTTGGAGGTCAATCATCTCAGCCCCACGACATCGCTGCAGGTGTTCCTCAGGGCAATGTCCTAGGTCCAACCATCTTCAGCTGCTTCATCAATGACCTCCCCTCCAACATAAGGTCAGAAATCGGGATGTTCACTGATGATTGCATTCGCTACTCCTTAGATAATGAAGCAGTCCGTGCCCGCATGTAGCAAGAACGGGATAACATTCAAGCTTGAGCTGATAAGACTTGAGTAAGTAACATTCATGCCACACAAGTGCCTGTCATTGATCATCTCCAACAAGAGCAGGTCTAACCACCTCCCCTTGACATTCAATGGCATTACCATTGTCGAATCCCCCAGCATCAACATCTTGGGGCTCATCATTAACCAGAAACTTAACTGGACCAGCCACATAAATACTGTGGCAACAAGAGCAGGTCAGAGGCTAGGTATTCTGCGGCGAGTGTCTCGCCTCCTGACTCCCCAAAGCCTTTCCAATATCTACAAGGCACAAGTAAGGAGTGTGATGGAATGCTCTCCACTTGCCTGGATGAGTGCAGCTCCAACAACACTCAAGAAGCTCGACACCATCCAGGAGCCTGCTTGATTGGCACCCCATCCACCATCTTAAAAATTCACTCCCTCCATGACCAGCGCACCGTGGCTGCAGTGTGTACCATCTACAAGATGCACTGCAGTATGTCGCCAAGGCTTCTTCAACAAGCGCCTTTCAAACCCGCGACTTCTACCAACTAGAAGGACAAGGGCAGCAAGCACATGGGAACACCACCACCTGCAAGTTCCCCTCCAAGTCACACACCATCCTGACTTGGAAATATATCACTGTTCCTTCATCGTCACTGTATCTAACAGTACTGTGGGAATACCTTCACCGGTGGGACTGCAGCGGTTCAAGAAGGCGGCACTACACTCCCTCTAAGGCCAATATATCCTTTCTAATGTACGGTGCCCAGAATTGTTGGAGTAATATAATTAGCATTTTTTTTTTAAAGGGAGAAAGTATTGTTGCAATAAAATACGTGCAATAGTATTGTGTTGAAATTTTTAACGAACTCCATCTCACAGTGCTCCTATTTACTAGCAGCTTTTCACTATGATCACACAGTGTTATGCTTATCAATGTGCACATTTTGCCAAATCAGGATCTGTATTTCAAAGTGATATATGTGTGAAAAATAACTATTGAAGGATGTCAACTGCAGTAGCTTCTAAAGCACTTTGAACTAAAATAGTAAAAATCAAAGTGATTGTGTATCTATATGCATGTATAAAATATTCTACCAACATCAAGAGAAATTTATATGATCCATCCCATTTCGCCAAAGAGGTAACTGAGTTTTATGAAGGGTTTCTGAATTTGGGAACTCTTTAGGCTTGTGTTTCCTCTTGCTGGGATCACCCAGCATTAAGTTGGCAGGGTGGGAGCAGGTCTGTGTCCATTGGCTGACCTCCCACTGACCTTGGATAGATTTCCCAGTCTAATTTCAATTTTGTTTGGGCCAGTTCCCAACAGTATTCCCATTTGTATCCTGGGGACTTGCCACTGTTGGGGGTGAGGGGGTGAGGGGGTGGGACTGCTGCTGGATTCAAGCACATACAGTGGTGTAAAAGCCCAGGCAGGACGAAGTTGCAATCACTGATAAAGATTTAACAGTACAACAGCATGGAACTGCCAGTCAATAGGCCCGGTATCGATTTGGACATTGAATTGTTGAGATCCTGGACATGTATTGTATGCAGCCATTGTTAGCGTCCAGTGTCACTAAGGCAATAATGACAGAGGATGTGACATGCAAGTTCGCTTCATCATTACCACTAATTTAAATGCAGCTGCTCATATTTGGACAGGCACTTTCCTGGCCAACCATCACTTCTGTTGGAAAATCCAACCAGCTACCAAATGGCAACTCGCCAAGGCTTCTTCGCCAGCAGCTCTCAAACCCACGACCTCTACCAACTAGAAGGACAAGGGCAGCAAGCGCAAGGGAACACCACCACCTCCAGGTTCCCCTCCAAGTCACACACCATCCTGACTCGGACATATATCACCGTTCCTTCATCGTCACTGTACCTAACAGTACTGCGGGAGTACCTTCACCAGTGGGACTGCAGCAGTTCAAGAAGGAGGTGCAGCACTCCTTCCAAGGCCAATATATCCTTTCTAATGTGCGGTGCCCAGAACTGTGCACAATACTCCAGATGTGGTCTAACCAGGGCTTTGTATAGCTGTAGCAAAACTTCATCCCATTTATATTCTAGCCCTCTAGTTATAAAGGCTAGTTTTTTTGATTTTTTCAGTATTTCCAGCATTTTATGTTTTTATTTCAGATTTCCAGCATCCACAATATTTTGCTTTTGATTTTTCTTGTACCTGACCACTACATTTTAGTGATCTGTGTACATGGACCCCTAAATCTCTTTGGACTTCCACTGTTCCTAGCTTTTCATCATTAAAAAATACTCGGATCCATCCTTTTTCGGTCCAAAATGGATGACCTCACACTTACCTGCGTTGAAAGCCAGCTGCCACAGTTTTGCCCACTCACTTAACATAAGAACATAAGAAATAGGCCATTCGCCCCTTCGAGCCTGCTCCGCCATTCAATGAGATCATGGCTGATCTTCTGCCTCAACTCCATTCACCGGCCCCATTGCCATACCCCTTGATGCCCTTACTAGTCAGGAATCTATCGACTTCTGTTTTGAATATACCCAATGACTGAGTCTCCACAGCCCTCTGGGGTAGTGAATTCCAAAGATTCACCACCCTCTGTGAGAAGAAATTTCTTCTCATCTCAGTCCTGAATGGCCTACCCTTTATCTTGAGGCAGTGACCCCTGGTTCTAGACTCTCCAGCCAAGGGAAACATTCTCCCAGCATCCATCCTATCAAGCCCTGTAATAATTTTGTATGCTTCAATGAGATCCCCTCTCATTCTTCTGAATTCAAGAGAATACAGGCCTAGTTTACTCAATCTCTTCTCATGCGACAGTCCCGCCATCCCAAGAATCAATCTTGTGAACCTTCGTTGCACTCCCTCTATGGCAAGTATATCCTTCCTTAGGTAAGGGGACCAAAATTGTACACAGTGCTCCTATATAATTGGAGTAAGACTTCTTTACTCCTGTACTCAAATCCTCTTGTAATGAAGGCCAGTGTATCATTTGCCTTCCTAATGGCTTGTAGCACCTGCACATTCACTTTCAGTGACTCATGTACAAGGGCACCCAGGTCCCTTTGAGCATCTGCATTCCCCAATATTTCACCATTTAGGAAATACTCTGCCTTTCTGTTTTTTCTACCAAAGTGGATAACTTCACATTTATCCAAATTATATTCCATCTGCCATGTTCTCACCCACTCACTGAGCCTGTTGAGATCCCCTTGAAGCCTCTTCACATCCTCTTCGCAACTGACACTGCCACCTAGCTTTGTATCACCAGCAAATTTGGAAATGTTACTTAATCTATCAATGTCTCTCTGTAATTTTATGCTCCCGGTTACACTACTTACTATGCCACCAATCCTTGTGTCATCGGCAAACTTAGATATATGGCTCTCTATCGTGTTATCTAACTCATTAATAAATATAGTGAATAGTTGAGGCCACAGTGCAGATCCTTGTGGGACACCACTAGTCACTTCCTCCCAATTCGAGTACACGCCCATTATCCCTACTCTCTATTTTCTATCGGTGAACCAATCTTCTAACCAGGTCAATAATTTGCCTTCAATTCCATGAGCTTTATTTTTAGCTAACAGTCTCTTGTGTAGAACCTTATTGAAGACCCTGATGATCTGACTGTATTTGAATTATTAGGCAGATCTAGTTCTAATCTATTAGTCATGTTGACTGAAGCAGCCCAAATAGAATATAGTCTGAATTGAGAAATCTGAATGCCTACACTTGTAGATTAATTCAAAACTTAATTCCACAAAGCTTTGGTGACCACCTGTGGCCAGCACTACAAACAAAAGATACATATTTATTTCTCCTGACAGCGACAAGCCTTTTAAGCATGCCTCTTTAGGTTGTGAATTTTTTGTTGGACCTCGGCCTTCAGGCTTCTGTAGAGCTGCTTTCTTGCTCTCGAGTTCTGTTGCTGTTTCCAGATCAGAAATGCTTTGCGCTTGCGGCTTATTAGCTCCTGGATCTCCTGGTCATTCTCGTCGAACCAGCCTTGGTGTTTCCTGGTTGGGTGACCGAGCGTCTCTTCACAGGTGCTGATTATGGAGGCCTTGAGTGCAGACCAGACGCTGTGGGCACTCTGTGTCTCTGCATCACTGGGAGTCATCAGGTTGTTTGTGAGGCGCAGGCTGAATAGGGCTTTCTTAGTGGGGTCGTTGAGTGCTCCAGCGTTAATTTTCCTGCGGCATTGTTTCTGTTGCCGCCGTTGTTTTGGGGCTACATTGATGGAGATGACAGAGCAGATTAGGCGGTGGTCTGTCCAGCAGTCATCAGCTCCTGTCATGGCGCGGGTGATGCGGACGTCCTTGCGGTCCCTCACTCGGACGATGGCGTAGTCCAGCAGATGCCAGTGCTTGGAACGAGGGTGCTGCCATGAAGCCTTGTACTTGTCTCTCTGACGGAACAAGGTGTTGGTTATGACGAGGCCATGTTCTAAGCATTTCGACAGGAGTAGGGTACCGTTGGAGTTGGCTACCCCCTCTCTGCCAATCACACCTCTCCAGAGGTCTGTGTCCTTTCCAACTCTGGCGTTGAAGTCGCCAAGGAGGATCAGCTTGTCACCCGTTGGAACTCGGGACAGGGCTTGTTCGAGGCTGGAGTAGAATTCTTCTTTGGTCTCGTCTGTGGCTTCCAGTGTTGGGGCGTACGCATTGATGACCGTAGCGCACTGGTTTCAGGCTAGGGTGGGTCGAAGAGTCATGAGGCGCTCGTTTATACCACTAGGGGAGTCTCTAAGACGCACGACCAGTTCATTTTTTATGGCGAAGCCTACCCCATGGAGGCGGTGTTCTTCTTCGGGTTTGCCTTTCCAGAAGAAGGTGTAACCACCGCTTTGCTCCTTGAGCTGGCCTTCCCCTGCCCGCCGGGTCTCACTTAGGGCGAAGATGTCAATGTCGGAGCGTCTGAGCTCCCGGGCAATGATAGCAGTACGGCGTTCCAGTCTGTCACTGTTGGGGTTGTCCATGAGGGTCCTGACATTCCAGGTCCCGAACTTCATTTTAAAGGGTGGAAGATGCCTGTGCGTGAATTATTTTAATGTGGGGTGGCCGTTGCACACCAGCTACCACACGGGCTTGACAGAGCAAGGTCTTGGTCCAATGGCAAGGGGATCCAAGATGATTGGAGACCAGGCTCTGCTACATCGGCCTAGCACACACACACAAACATACTGCTACTGTCCTCCTCCCTCCTTCCCGCAGGTCCTCTCTGCTTGGGTTTCATAGGATGCATTGTGGTCCTCCCGACCTCGCTGTTGGCCCGTGCCGCACATTCCCTGGGCCCCGACCCCACTGTTGGTCCATGCTGCGCCACTCCTGCGCCTTGACCTCGCTGCTGGGCTCGTCCTCGTTCCTGGGTCCCGGCCTCGGACATGAATGATGTTGTCTCTCACAGGATCAAATTAGCATTGATATTCTCGCTTTGGGAGCTAAGTTTAAGTGAAGAGCCAGTGCTCACTGAGAACATAGAACAGGCATGGTCGGGGGATGGGCAGTGGGCTCAGGTAACTTTAACCTTGCAGCTTGAACTTGCAGTTAGGGATAAAAATGCACCCACTATTAGAGCCAGGGGAGCTTAAACAGCAGAAGAGAGGAGAATGGGGGGAAAGAGAGCAAAGGATGGCAATGGATTGTCAAGGATGGCAAAGGAGCTCCCTAGGGAGCTGCCAGCACAGGAGCCATCTTGCAGCAGTGCAAGAAACAGCAACAGAACTCGAGAGCAAGAAAGCAGCTCTACAGAAGCCTGAAGGCCGAGGTCCAACAAAAAACTCGCGACCTAAAGGACAGATGGTGGGTGGAGAAAGCGCAGGAGATCCAGCAGCTAGCCAACAACCATGACGTGCGTGGATTCTTTAACACAGTCAAGACCATCTACGACCCAAGCACCCAAGGCCCTTCCCCACTGTGGGCCAAGAACGGAGAGGTACTCATCAAGGACAGGGAAGCAGTCATTGCCTGCTGGAAGGAGCACTTCGAAGATCTCCTTAATCACAACTCTGTCTTTGACACGAGTTTCCTCAACTCCATCCCACAGCATGCTACCTGCCACCATCTCAGCACAACCCCAGCCTGGCATGAGGTTGAAAAGGTCATCCGACAACTGAAGAACAACAAGGCCTCAGGAGCAGATGGAATCCCCACCGAGGCACTAAAGCATGGCGGAGAAGCACTACTGGCACGAATTCATGAACTCATTTCCCTTATCTGGAAGGAGGAGAGCATGCCAGGGGATCTCAGAGACGCCGTAATTGTGGCCATCTTCAAGAAAGGTGACAAGTCCGATTGCGGTAATTACAGAGGAATTTCCCTGCTATCTGCCACAGGGAAAGTCATCGCAAGAATCCTCCTCAATCGCCTTCTCCCAGTGGCCGAAGAGCTCCTCCCAGAGTCGCAATGCGGATTCCGCCCACTAAGTGGCACAATGGACATGATCTTCACCGCACGTCAATTACAAGAGAAATGCAGGGAACAGCACCAATCACTGTACATGGCCTTCTTTGATATCACAAAGGCCTTCGACACTGTCAACCATGAGGGATTATGGAGTATCCTCCTCAAATTTGGCTGCCCTCAAAAGTTTGTCACTATCCGCCGCCTGCTTCACGACGACATGCAAGCCGTGATCCTGACCAACGGTTCCACCACAGACCCAATTCACATATGAACCGGGGTCAAGCAAGGTTGTGTCATCGCACCAATGCTCTTCTCAATCTTCCTTGCTGCAATGCTCCATTTGACCCTCAGTAAGCTCCCCACTGGAGTGGAGCTAATTTACAGAACAAACGGGAAACTGTTCAACCTCTGTCGCCTCCAGTCCAGATCCAAGGTCGTCCCATCCTCTGTCGTCGAATTACAGTATGCAGACGATGCTTGTGTCTGCGCTCACTCGGAGGTCGAACTCCAAAACATCGTAAACACCTTCACCGAAGCATATGAGAGCATAGGCCTTACACTAAACATCCGTAAGACAAAGGTCCTCTACCAACCTGCCCCCGCCACACAGTGCTGCCCCCCGATTATCAAAATCCACGACAAGGCCTTGGACAACGTGGACCACTTTCCATACCTCGGGAGCCTACTGTCAACAAGGACAGACGTCGACGACGAAGTCCAACACCGCCTTCAGTGTGCCAGTGCAGCCTTTGGTCGCCTGAGGAAGAGAGTGTTTGAAGACCAGGACCTCAAACCTGGCACTAAGCTCATGGTCTACGGGGCAGCAGTGATACCTGCCCTGCTGTATGCCTCAGAGACATGGACCATGTACAGCAGGCACCTCAAAGCACTGGAGAGGTACCACCAACGCTACCTCCGCAAGATCCTGCAAATCCATTGGCAGGATAGGTGCACCAACGTCAGTGTTCTTGCTCAGGCCAACATCCCCAGCATCGAAGCTCTGACCACGCTCAATCAGCTCCGATGGACGGGTCACATTGTCCGCATGCCCGATACGGGACTCCCAAAACAAGCGCTCTACTCAGAGCTCTGGCACGGCAAGAGAGCCCCAGGTGGGCAGAGGAAACGCTTCAAGGACACCCTCAAAGCCTCCTTGAAAAAGTGTAACATCCCGACCGACACCTGGGAATCCCTGGCCCAAGACCGCACAAAGTGGAGGAGAAGCATCCGGGAAGGCGCTGAACACCTCGAGTCTCTTCGCCGGGAGCAAGCGGAAGCCAAGCGCAGGCAGCGCAAGGAGCGCACGTCAACCCAAGCACCCCACCCACCCGCCCCTTCAACCACCGTCTGCCCCACCTGTGACAGAGACTGTAGGTCCTGCATTGGACTAATCAGTCACCTGCGAGCTCATTTTTAATGTGGAAGCAAGTCATCCTCGGTTCCGAGGGACTGCCTAAGAAGAAGAAGAAGCATGCCTCTAACATTTAAGGCGCTGAAGGATTCATTACCAAATATTTAAGATGAATATATTTCAGACATTTGGGTATGAGACCATTTGACTTTAAGGCTCTCAAAGCCTCAGCAGATAGCATAAATTAAAGGATCAAGGGGTAAAAATTGGGTGGTGCCCCCTTTGGGGCGCCTAACTTCACCGGGGCACTAATTTTAGTGCTCCGAAAAAGTTAGCGCCCCGCAGATAATTTTCCCAGGTAGCGCCCCGAGAGGGAGGAGGGGCGCTACTGGAAGCGCCCCACGTCCCTCTTGGAGCGCTGCGAGTCAATATCGTGGCGCTACATGCCGCGGTACTGCAGGCCTTCCTTCCCTTATTAAAGGGGAGGAGCCTGGCGCAGCGCAGCTGGGCCACCAGGGATCGGGAGTGCCGGCAAACGAGCTCGGCACTCAAGAGGAGTGCCGGGCTCACGGAGAGCAGCTGGCACCCCGTGGGGGGGCTTCACAGAGACCGGGGACAGCAACAGGGGCAGGTGTTGGCAGGCGGCCAGCAACAAAAATGACCACCCACCACCTTCCCTTTAACTAGCACCGCCCCAGCCACAGGTAGGCTCCCTTGACCCTGGCGGACATAGCGTCCGGCGGTAAGTCGGGGGGGCGCCACCCAATATTACAGCTGGGGCGCGAGTGGGGCGCTGCGCACGGCGATGATGTCATCGCCGACAGCACTAACCTTCTGCTAAATTTCGCGGGAGGCGTTAGCGGCACCACGCCCAGGCGCCAGTTGATTTGCGCCCCGGTAGCACCCTCTTAGGGCGCTAATGGGAGGCGCAAATCAACCGAATTTAGCCCCCCAAGACTTTTTAGAAAATGAAGATTTGAAAGTCCAGGAGGCTTAATGCTAAGCTGATAGAGAATCTAACTTAGTAACCTTAAGCAGGAGGAATTATCAAACTCAGCCGCATAGGGAAAAAGATTTCCACATTGCAAAGAGTGTAATATTTATGATGCACCTCATTGGCTAAATTGGAGTTTTCTGCAGGTTGTCCCCCCAATATCCTTGATATATATGTATTTAGAAAGAAATTGGGCCAGAAATTAGGATCGGGTGCTTGCCGCGCGTGCAAGCCCCCGATGTGCACTCACCTGGCGCGCCGACATCTGAAGCCTGGGCCTGCTTGGAATTCCTGTCACTGGCCCGGTTCAGATGTCGGCGCAATGTGCTAGCCTGATCCAGCGGCGTAGTTAGTGCGATGTGCCAGCTGGGATCAGGTGAGCACTGTGCAGCCAATCAGGGGAGGGGAAACTTCATTCATGAGTTTGATAGTAAGAACTGTCAAGCTCATGAAAAGTACGGGCGCCCAAAAGACTAGTTTAACTTTAAATAAAATTTTAAAAAACATCCCAATAATTAAATAAACTGTAAATAACTTTAAAAAACTATTTTAAACAATTAATAAAATTTTTGAAAAAAATAATTTTTTAAGAAATCAGGTCTAAAAATAAACTTACCTTACTGTAAAGTCCTTAAAAACAATGAAGCTGTGGAAAAAATGTAATAATTTTAAATAATAGACCACTTACCTTCAAGAATCCAGTCCTTACACCTTTTTATATGTGTAAAAAGTTCAGGCCCTTGCACACGGGCAAACCTGTCAAAAAGAAGGAAGTTCAACGCGTGCGCGCAGAGTCCTGCGCGCACGCGTTGGACCTCTGAACCCCTTGGAGGAAATGCCGGTTTCCCGCGCATGCGCTGTGCATGCTGAAATCCGGCACTTCCAACGGGCCCACGCGTGAGTACCCCATCCGTACTCACGCGTTGGGACCGGAATTACTGGCCCATTGTCATCATAGAAATAAACGGAGAAGAATAAATGGAGCAATGTATGTTTTTAATGGGAGTGAGAATTGGCATTTGACCCTTTCTGAGCATCTGTGAAAAAATAAAACTCTAATACCAGTATTTTTCAACAGTTCTTTAATAACCCTAATATATTAAAAATATTTAATTTGTTTATACTTCCTGTTCCAAAGCCTTGCTGCCGGTTGTCACTTTTTTGTCATGCGCGTGTGTCAAAATTCCTATATCCACATTTATAATATAAACTGCCCACGTAAGCGTGTCAATCTGTAATTACACCCTCCCACCATGACGGTGCTGCAGCACCTCAGTTTTGAGTTTCCCAGTTCCTCAGCCTATATTGCAGACAATCTCCTATGATCCAACCAACTCTACTTTTCTGCTTCCAAATTGCTGTAAATTTTGATATTTAACTATAAATCATAATATAAAATCAAAGTATAGAAAAATAAGGACAGAATTTATGACTTTAAAATGGGGACTGAATTACACCTGTGTGCACTAATCCAATTATCCTCCACTTTCTAATCTCTCTTCATCAGAAGAAATCTTGACTTTCCATGTACAATGGTAGATCGACTAGAATACAATAAAATTCAGCCATTTTCCATCTACTATAAAATTATTATTAAAGTCCAACCTTAATTAATCCTCTTCCATTAGACCATTCTGGGAAAAAGTGAAATTGGGATGAGTTAATCTAACATTTTCCAGGTAATCTTGCCCAGTACTGAATTTGGTGCAGAAAGATATACTATGCATCAATGACAGAGAGCATTTGTTTCCTATTTACATACAAATAGTTTTCCATCTACAGCTGATGCACGAGTTCAGAGAAAGTGACAATGATGCCTCCATGACTTAGGGCTCTATATTATGACGAGAGAGTCAAAAACGGAACAGTGAGATACGTGTAAAATGCTGATACACAGAAGTTATTTAACTGAGACTGTAAGCACAGGATAGAGCAAATTAGTCCAAAATTAACAATCCTAATGTATGACTAGCAGTTCAAAGAACATATTTCTTCCCCAATGAGTAGTGTAAGTATAGAAAAGATTCCGTAAAAGCAATTAATGCTATATCAGTAAATTCCTAAAAACAGAGATGGATAGATATCTGGTTGATAACCAGATTAAAGACGAACAAAAATAACTCCAGCTACAGATCAAACATTCAATACATTATGGAACATCAGGGTTCTGTTGGGGCTTGGTCCAAAGAAGAGAAATGGTTAGAGTTGAGTAATGAAATGTGTAATATCAGGTTGATATCCAGGAGTTTCACCAAATTACTTTGGAGGTCAGCTAGAAACTTCACAGACTTGGTGTAGTTTTACCTCCCTCAGGACATAAAATAAATCGGGCCAAGTCCATGAGTGTGCAAATCGTACATTGTTGTGGAAACAGCAGGCTTGATGGGCCAAATGCTCTTATTCCATACTTTCTTAAATTTTAAGATTATTGTTGGCTGAATTGCTATCTGGAGCACTGTTGATTCTGAAGGTGTGTTGAACATAATAGATCGGAGTGGGAGTAGGCCATACGGCTCCTTGAGCCTGCTCCGCCATTCATTAACTCATGTCTGATCTTCTACCTCAACTCCACCTTCCTGCCCAATCCCCATAATCCCTTGATTCCCTTAGTGTCCAACAATCTATTGATCTCTGTCTTGAATATACTCATTGACTGAGCATCCACAGCCCTCTGGGGTAGAGAATTCCAAAGATTCACAACCCTCTGAGTGAAGAAATTTCTCCTCATCTCAGTCCTAAATGGCCGACCCCTTATCCTGAGACTGTGACCCCAAGTTCTAGACTCTCCAGCCAGGGGAAACAGTCTCTCAGCATCTACCCTGTCAAGCTCTCAAAGAATTTTATACGTTTCAATGAGATCACCTCTCATTCTTCTAAACTCCAGAGAATATAGGCCCATGCTACTCAATAGGTAATATTTTGAGGTAATATTTTTCAGGGGAAAACAAATATGCTATTTTTTGGGTGAACTGATGTGAATGCATAATCTTTTCCCCCTTATTTCTGCATGAGAAAAAAACATTGGGGAAGACAAGAGCTTTGAATTTTGCTAATAATACCAGTCAGGGCACTGCTTTATCAGTGAAATTTAAATGATCAGTGTGTAGTAGACTGAGAACTGTGGGTTTTATTTAGCCCTGTTCACTTTCAAATGTAATTTTCTTGACTCTTCTGCCACTAATTAAAAGTGTCACATCAGTTCCTTCTGGGCCTGAATGTGCAAAGATTTCTTGTTGCATTCAATCCTTTTTTTCCTCAAGGAGGACAAAGGAGAAGGAAGGCAAGAATAATATGGAGAACGATGAAAGAACCAAAAAGTGAATAACAGAAGGAAAGTGAAACACGGAAAGAATAAATTAAAACAAAACTCAAGTTAATGAAAAAAGTAAAAATTTAAAAAAAATGGAAAATAAGGTTGACAAAGTGAGGAAAAGAGAGAGAAAAATATGTAGATGTAAGAGTTAGGAAGAATGTGTGATTGTAAGGATGGGTTTGATTTTACTCAGTCACCCGGTGAAAACCGGGCAGGTGAGCAGTTAAAAACGAGAAGGTTACTTACCCACTCAGACCTTGATGCTTTCTAGCCATTTCCGATTTTAACCTAAAGGGATTAACGGGCGAATGAGATGCCCGCCTAAAGCAGGTGGACACTTCATGAATATACTCAAATTGGGATCCTATTATGTCAATAGGGCCCCAATTACATTTTAACTGAGATCTGAGCAGGAAACCGCTGTGGCTTTCCCGCCAGGCTGAAACAGGTCAGCAGCTGCTGGGGCAACAGCGGAGGCCCGCCAAGGTAAGTTTAAAACTTTCTTTATAGGGCCAGGAGGAACAGAAGTGCTCCTTCATGATCCACATAGGAAAGTCGTAGCCTCCCCAGCCCCACAATTTCAAACACTCCCCCCCACCCCGCCCCCTTCCCTCTCACGAGTCATACCTAGCACAAAGGAAGATGGTTGTGGTGGTTGGAGGTCAATCATCACAGCCCCAGAACATTGCTGCAGGAGTTCCTCAGAGCAGTGTCCTAGGCCCAACCGTCTTCAGCTGCTTCATCAATTACCTTCCCTCCAACATAAGGTCAGAAATGGGGATGTTCGCTGATGACTGCACAGTGTTCAGCACCATTCACAACTCCTCAGATAATGAAGCAGTCCATGCCCACATGCAACAAGACCTGGACGACTTTCAGGCTTGGGCTGATAAGTGGCAGGTAACATTCGCTCCACAGAAGTGCCAGGCAATGACTATCTCCAACAAGCGAGAGTCTAACCACCGGTCCTTGACATTCAATGGCATTACCATCACCGAATCCCTCACCATCAACATCCTGGGGGTCACCATTGACTAGAAACTTAACTGGACCAGCCACATAAATATTGTAGGAACAAGAGCAGGTCAGAGGCCAGGAATTCTGTGGCAAGTGTCTCACCTCCTGACTCCCCAAAGCTTTTTCACCATCTACAAGGCACAAGTAAGGAGTGTGATGGAATACTCTCCACTTGCCTGGAAGAGTGCAGCTCCAACAACACTCAAGAAGCCTGACACCATCCAGGACAAAGCAGCCCGCTTGATTGGCACCCCATCCACCACCTTAAACATTCACTCCCTCCGCCACCAGCGTACCGTGGCTGCAGTGTGTACCATGTACAAGATGCATTGCAGCAACTTGCCAAGGCTTGTTCGGCAGCACCTCCCAAACCCGTGACGTCTACCACCTAGAAGGACAAGGGCAGCAGGCGCATGGGAACACCTCCACCTCCAAGTTCCTCTCCAAGTCACACACCATCCTGACTTAGAAGTATATTGTCGATCCTTCATCGTCGATGGGTCAAAATCCTGAAACTCCCTCACTAACAGCACTGTGGGAGTACCTTCACCACACGGACTGCAGCGGTTCAAGGCGGCGGCTCACCACCACCTTCTCGAGGGCAATTAGGGATGGGCAATAAATGCTGGCCTTGCCAGTGATGCCCACATACCATAAACAAATTTTTTTTTAATGCAAATTCATTTAGTGTACTTCTAATATTTCCTTGCTTCCAAAATACTTTCTGTCCGATTCCACTTCAGTTAACAGACCTGACTCTCAAATTATACTGCCATTTTTGCATGATCTGCACCCAAGCTATATCACATCAATTAATTATTAAGGGATTCCTGTAACAGGGCACTGCTATGTTTCTTTAAATATTAAAACCAATTACCTAACAAACCTGCTCAAATTGTATTTGGAAATTGTTTTGGTCTCTCACCAAACAGATTTCCATATTTCATCGAGAGCTGTCTACTATACTGATGGGAGGTACTACATCTGTATATGGGCTTTAATTGCATTCATGCATGAAGTGTTGTCCGATTTGTTCAGGAAACAATTTACAAGCAAACTCCTAACTTAATTGAGTTCTGACGACAGGTCATTGACCTGAAACATTAACTCTGTTTCTCTCTCCACAGATGCTGCCTGACCTGCTCAGTATTTCCAGTGATTTCTGTTTTTATTTCAGGTTTCCAGCATCCGCAGTATTTTGCTTTTGCCGAAGTTAATTGGAACGCCCTGCGAGGCATTGTTTGATTTGATCTGGGAAAGACGCTTGATATTTCTCAAAAGTGTTGGTTTTGATGCCTACAGAGCTAAAAGCAGAGGGTCAATTGTAGTCGGGCGGGTAGGCAGTTAAAATTGACCAGGTGATTAACCCGCCAATATGCTGCCTGGATACTGCTGTCTTTGATCTTAACCTACTCTACTGAGCAGTTGGCAAAGGTACCCACCTGAAGCCAGTGGGGGCCTTCTTTAAATAAGCAGATCGGGGTCCGATAACATCATCAGGCCCCGCCTATTATTTTAACTCTGGCTTGAGCAAGGAAGTCACTGCGGCTTTCCTGCCAGGTGAACTCTACTTAGAAGAGGATTGGATGTAGAAGGAGACATTCAAAGTAAAAAAAATGTTACTTCCTTTGTTGGGCCCGGAGGAGCAGGAAAGGTTAGGCCTCCCCTGCCCCGGACTTCCTCATCTTCCATACAGTGGACCCGCCCGGAACCCCGGTCCCCACACTTACCGGGGTGCTGCTCGAATAGCCACAGGCCAGCAGCCACTTCCTATTTACTTTTTGCCGGTTCCGACAGCAAGTTAATGAGACCCAGCGCTTAAAATCTCCATGGCCTCATTCTGCCGTGGGCAGGCGAGAATCTAACTGAATCCTTCCACAAACCCCCTCACTCCAAGATCTTGCGACAGAACCTGGGGTTATTTCAAAAGCTGTTTCTCTAAAGGGATTGTGAAATTCTTGGATATAAAAGGGTACGCTGGAGTTCGAAACAGAGGCTGAATTGCAAAGTAGCAATAAGGTCTCTGTCAATTTAATAGAGACATTTGAACTAAATCAGAAGATATGCTCACTATCAGTAATTACCCATTACAAACACTGGGGGAAAAATTCAGTACCTTAGTGCCTCCCATTAGCGCCAGCAGATTGCGCTAACGGTGCGCTACAGCATTATCGCTGGAGCGAGGCAAATCTAACGCCGCACGCCAAATACCGCCCCCCGCAATGCAGCCGCTAACAGTTATTGCCGGGAGCCTCAATGTCAGGTGGATCGTGACGTCAGTGAGTGTGCAATGCTCACTGGCTGCCCCATCTGCGAAATTGACTGTCGCCACCTATCATAGCGCTTGGAGTAAACAGCGGCAGGGAGAAACATACATAGAAACATAGAAGATAGGAGCAGGAGTACGCCATTCGGCCCCTCGAGCCTGCTCCGCCATTCAATGCGATCATGGCTGATCATCCAAATTCAGCACCCTGTCCCTGCTTTCTCCCCATGTCCCTTGATCCCTTTAGCCTTAAGAAATATATCCAACTCCTTCTTGAATATATTTAATGAATTGGCCTCTACTGCCTTCTGTGGTAGAGAATTCCACAGGTTCACCACTCTCTGGGTGAAGAAATTCCTCCTCATCTCTGTCCTAAATGGCTTAACCCTTATCCTTAGACTGTGACACTTGGTTCTGGACTCCCCGACCATCGGGAACATCCTTCCTGCATCGAGTCTGTCTAGTCCTGTTAGAATTTTATAAGTTTCAATGAGGTCCCCTCTCATTCTTCTAAACTCCAGTGAGTACAAGTCCAATCGACCCAATCTCGCCTCATACGTCATTCCTGCCATCCCAGGTATCAGCCTGGTGAATCTTCGCTGCACTCCTTCCATGGCAAGCACATCCTTCCTCAGATAAGGCGACCAAAACTGTACACAATACTCCAGATGTGGTCTCACCAAGGCCCTGTACAACTGCAACAAGACATCCTTGTTCCTGTACTCAAACCCTCTCGCTACGAAGGCCAACCTCCCATTTGCCTTCTTAACCGCCTGCTGCACCTGCATGCTTACCTTCAGCGACTGGTGCACAAGGACGCCCAGGTCTCATTGCACTTCCCCTTCTCCCAATCTATTGCCATTCAGATAATAATCTGCCTTCTTGTTTTTGACACCAAAGTGGATAACCTCGCATTTATCCACATTATATTGCATCTGCCATGCTTCTGCCCAATCACCCAACCTGTCCAAATCATACTGGAGTTTCTCGGCACCCTCCTCACAGCACACACGCCAACCCAGCTTTGTGTCATCTGCCAACTTGGAGATATTACATCTAGTTCCCTTGTCCAGATCATTAATATATATTGTGAATAGCTGGGGTCCAAGGACCGATCCCTGCGGTACCCCACTAGTCACTGCCTGCCACTCGGAAAAAGAGCCGTTTATTCCAACTCTTTGCTTTCTGTCTGCCAACCAGTTCTCTATCCAGGTCAATACCTTACCCCCAATCCCATGCACCTTAACTTTACACGCTAATCTCTTATGCGGGACCTTATCGAAAGCCTTTTGAAAGTCCAAATACACCACATCCACTGGTTCTCCCTTATCTATTTTACCAGTTACATCCTCAAAAAATTCCAGTAGATTAGTCAAGCATGATTTACCTTTTGTAAATCCATGTTGACTTTGTCTGATCCGGTCACTGTTTTCCAAGTGCTCTGCTATTACATCTTTTATAATGGGCTCTAGCATTTTCCCCACTACCGATGTCAGGATTACCGGTCTGTAATTCTGCATTTTCTCTCTACCACCTTTTTTGAACAGTGGGGTAGCATTAGCTACCTGCCAATCCATGGGTACTGTTCCAGAGTCTATCGAATTTTGGAAGATGACCAGCAATGCATCTACTATTTCTAGGGCCACTTCCTTAAGTACCCTAGGATGTAGATTATCAGGCCCTGGGGATTTATCGGCCTTCAATCCCATCAATTTCTCTAACACCATTTCCCTACAAATACTGATTTCTATCAGTTCCTCCCTTTCATTAGACCCTATGTTCCCAGACATCTCTGGGAGGTTATGTGTGTCCTCCTTTGTGAGGACAGAACCAAAGTATGTACTTAATTGGTCTGTCATTTCTTTGTTCCCCATTATAAATTCCCCTGATTCTGACTGCAAGGGACCTACGCTTGACTTCACCAATCTTTTTCTTTTCACATATCTATAGAAGCTTTTACAGTCAGTTTTTATGTTCCCTGAAAGCTTACTCTCATACTCTATTTTCCCCTTCTTAATTAATCCCTTTGTCCTCCTTTGTTGAATCCTAAACTGCTCCCAATCCTCAGGTTTACTGCTTTTTCTGGCCAATTTATATGTCCTCTCCTTGGATCATATGTTATCTCTAATTTCCCTTGTTAGCCATGGTTGAGTCACCTTTTCTGTTTTATTTTTATGCCATACAGGGATGAACAAATTCCGTAGTTCATCCATGCGATCTTTGAATGTTTGCCATTGCCTATCCACCGTCAACCCTTTGAGTGACATTCCCCAATCAATCCTACCCAACTCATGCCTCATACCATCGTAGTTTCCTTTATTTAAATTCAGGACCCTAGTCTCTGAATCAACTACTTCACTCTCCATCTTAATGAAGAATTCTATCATATTATGATCGCTCAGACCCAAGAGGCCTTGCACAACAAGATTGCTAATTAATCCTTTCTCATTACATAATACACAGTCTAAGATGGCCTGATCTCTAGTTGGTTCCTTGACATATTGGTCCAGGAAACCATCCCGTATACACTCCAGGAATTCCTCCTCCACAGTGTTGTTACTAATTTGGTTAACCCAATCTATATGTAGATTAAAGTCACCCATGATAACTGCTGTGCCCTTATTGCACGCTTCTCTAATTTCCCTTTTAATGCCATCCCCGACCTCTGCATTACTGTTTGGAGGTCTATATACCACGCCCACTAACGTTTTCTGCCCCTTGGTATTTCTCAGTTCTACCCATACAGATTCCACATCATCAGAGCTAATATCCTTCCTTACAATTGTGTTAATCCCCTCTTTAACCAGCAATGCTACCCCACCTCCTTTTCCTTTTTGCCTATCTTTCCTGAATATTGAATACCACTGGTTGTTGAGTTCCCAGCCTTGGCCACCCTGGAGCCATGTTTCTGTAATCCCATTTATATCATATTCGTTTACCTCTATTTGCGCAGCTAATTCATCCACCTTATTATGAATGCTCCTTGCATTAAGACACAAAGGCCTAGAAATTCAGTATAGCCATGTTTGGGGCGCTACAGCCAGGCGGCCGCTAAAGTTTGCACCCGGCGCAACTTCGCGCCACCTTCGCCGATATTCAGTGGCATCGCCCCAAGAGGTTGCTGCTGCGCTAAAACAGGCGATGCACGACTATCATTAGGCGCTAAGCTGGCGGCCCGGGGCGATACCCCCGAGGGCGGGCGCAGCGCAGGTGCGGCGAGTTGCTGATTGACGGCAGACACTCTGGCGCCGGTGAGCTCTTAAAGGGGGAGGGTGGATTTGTTTGCCTGCCACGCCCTGCACACTGCAGCCCTGAAGCAAGGCCTGACCACTGCTGCTTGATCTGTACAACGCCCAGGACTATGGAGAAGGCCAACGTTTGCACCCATTGCAGCCCCCATTATATGTTTCCAATCAATGCTATGGCTCTGAAGTTAAAGACAAGTGCAAATCTGTGGCCTGAAGCCACAAGTACCTGTGCGAGTGTTGAGCCAAACCAGAAAGCTCTCTACCTTTGTCTCTCTGCAAAGATCCGTCTCTCACAAAGAAGGAGTGTTGCAAAATGGCTGCCATTTCTACTGCAGGAGGAGTGCCCTTTAATTTGCGCCCCCCTCACCCCGCAGCGACTGGGAACCGTTCCCCTCTACCAGTCGCTAGGGGTGCCAGGCGCACAATAGGCCGGCGCCACTGAATTTCCGGTTTGGGGCGCACAAAGGGCGTTGCATGATGAAATGACGTCAGGATCTGCGCGCGCAGCTGAGCGCGCGCAAAGGCTTTGCGCCGCCACTAAATCTTTACTGAAGTTGGGGAGAGGCGCAGATCGCGCTGCACCCGGCCGCTAGCCGCCTAGCGCCCCACATCTCCTCCTCCTAAGGCGCTAGCGGCTGGCGCAAACAACTGAATTTCTAGGCCAAAGCCTTCAGGCTTGTTTTTTTAACACTCTTAGATCTTTTAGAATTATTATTTACTGTCGACATGTTTGATTTAAACCCTGAATTTCTCTTTCTGCCACTATTGTTTTTCTCCTTCCTGTCTTTTGCTTTTACCCTTGTTTCCCTTTCCTCTGTCTCCCCGCTCAGGTTCCCAACCCCCTGCCATTTTAGTTTAAACCCTCCCCCAGAGCACTCGCAAACACTCCCCCTAGGACATCGGTCCCGGCCCTGCCCAGGTGCAAACCGTCCATTTTGTACTGGTCCCACCTCCCCCAGAACCAGTTCCAATGTCCCAGGAATTTGAATCCCTCCCCCTTGCACCATTCCTCTAGCCATGTATTCATCTGAAATATCCTTCTATTTCTGCTCTGACTAGCACGTGGCACTGGTAGCAATCCTGAGATTACTACTGTCATAAATCGCAACTTCTACAAGAAGTAACTCAGGAAGTACTACTGAACGGCCAGCTGAGGGCACCGCCCAAGGAGTATAAATACTAGGGCGTGGGCCCAGCTTGGCCAGAGACAGTCTGGAAACAGGAAGCTAGTGACTAGTAACTAGACCTCCATGTTTTGTTACAAGTCGCTTAAAGCCTTGCTTTATGTACAACCAATTGCGTAGTGAGTCTTTATTATGTCAACTACCTTTGAGGTCCTATTTTTTAATTTACCTCCTAACTCCCTATATTCAGCTTTTAGGACCTCATCCCGGTTTTTACCTATATCGTTGGTATCTATATGCACCACGACAACTGGCGTGAAGCAGCAGGAAGCCGGCTCCAGGGACGTTATTTAAAGGGATCATCAGTAATGAGTTGGAGCTGTAGGTCAGTGAAGTTTCAGTGCTTTCTTGTCAGTTTCACATAGTGCAACAGTCTCATTCCGTAATTTCAAAGTTATTTAGTATCAGGAGTGTTGTGGCAACTAAAAAGTAGCTATATTTATTCTTAATAAATCAAACTGCTACACTTGGTTACATTAATGAGGGCTGTACTGGCAGTTGACCTTGCCCTCCAGGATCTATGGCGGAGGGAGCACAGGCAGCGAGAAAGACTGGAACATGTGCCCAGAGGGAGGAGGAGGGCCATCAGGGCTCTCAACAGGAGGCCTTATCCTCTGAGGGTATTCAGAGAGCACTTCCCCTACCTCCAATTAAGCAAGGAGCAGTGTATTAGAAGGCTCTGCTTCACCAAGGAGGTGGTTACAGAACTCTGCCACCTCCTGCAACCAGACCTCCAGCCTTAGATCAGGGTGACCATGGCTCTCTCAGTGGCTGTCAAGGTCACCGTCGCCCTCAATTTCTTCACCAGCGGATCCTTCCAGTCTGCAACAGGAGACATAGCTAACATTTCACAGTTCGCCATCCATCGCTGCATCCGGGAGGTCGCAGAGGCTCTCTACAGTAGGAGAAGGGACTATATTGCCTTCCCCATCACCAGAGAGAAGCAGGATGAACGTGCATGTGGCTTTGTCAGGATAGCAGCATTTCCCATGGTACAGGGCGCCATTGACTGCACCCACATGGCTTTGTGGGCACCGCATAACAATCCTGAGATCTTCCGTAACTGCAAAGGCTAGCACTCACTTAATGTGCTGTTGATTTGTGACCACAGATAGCTAATCCTCAATGTCAATGCCCGCTATCCTGGCAGCAGCCACGCGGCCTTCATCATGCACCAACACTCTTCCAGCCAACACACCAAGCTCGCAGCTAGCTGGTCAGAGACAAGGGTTATCCACTCTTCACCTGGCTCATGACTCACCTCCGCAACCCCAGCACTCCAGCCCAGCACTCTATATAATGGGAGTCACCAGGAACATCATCAAGCAGACTGTCAGGGTGCTCAAGCAACGGGTCCGCTACCTTGACTGCTCGGGAGGAGCCCTGCAATATTCGGCTGAGCGGGTGTCTCACTTCATGGTGGTCTGCTGCATGCTCCACAACCTGGCCATCATGAGGGCCCAGCCCTTGCCACCAGGGATTGTGGGACCACCTCAGGAGGAGGAAAAGGGAGAGGAGGAAGAGGAAGATGAGGAAGACGATGAGGAGGATGAGGAGGAGGAACAGGAGCGAGGGCGGAGGCAACCACTCAATCAGCCTTCCGGAAGTGCGGTCCGTGACCGCCTCATCAGACTGCAGTTCGAATGAATTAAACCCCAAATCCCCGTTGCTCACCACATCCCCATCATTCCATCCCTGTCGCAGGCCATATCACAGTGCAAAGCTGAAATGAGAGACACCACAAAATAATCCAAACTGAATTAATAAATTTATCAAAAATCAGTCAACAGATATTTACAACAAAAATATTAACTATTCACCCATGTGCAATCCCTTAGTGCCTCTCGTTACTGTGCCTTTGCCTACTCTAGTGCTCCTATAAAGTGTTGGCCCAATGGCTGCAGCAAGGCTGATGGAAGACTGCAGGAAACGTCAGATGGCCTTGCAGGACGCCCTCGACCAGCTCTGGGCCTAGAAGGCCCAGCTGTAGACTGCACCACCTCAGCATGGGCGGCAGTAGTCTGGGCTGGCTGGATGACAGGCAGCGACAAGGGCAATGGCGGAGTGGCAGTGATGGGAGCAGGAATGCTGTCATCCTGAGAGAGGACTGCAGGTTCCTGCTCCATTGACCCACTGCCACTCCCCCGGGGCAGCACCTCAGCATCCCTAGCAATCTGCTGCAATTGCTGGCCTGCTGTGACACTGTGAAAGCCCTGGTCGACAGTGATAAACCCAGCCATGATGGCAGCAGTCAGAGCTTGCGTGGCATCAAGCTGAGACTGCATGAGAGCAGTCTGAGATTGGATGCCACCAAGCGTTGACTACATTACAGCACCAAGACATTGAGTCACTCCTGCCTGTGCTGCAATGGAAGCTGCCAGATTGCCCATCACACGCAGCATCAGGTCTGGGTCCCCACAGTCTCTCTGGGAGTCTACCATCCTTTGCAGACTGGAAATGATGGGCTCCATGGTGTGCGCAGAGTCTTGTGCAATGTTGGAGGCGGACTCCTCCACGTTCCTTATCATTGCCGAGAGGCTCTTGGGCACCCTTGCCATTGCACCTATCATCTCAGTGTGCATGCCCATTGTAGTGTATGTACCTTTAAGGGGAGTACTACTTTTTACAGCTCCTGTATGCTGTAGTACCGGCAGTGACCACACCTGTATATAACCCTGAGTAGGGATCTGTACTGCTTAGTTTTAGAGCAACCCTCATCCAGTAAACACCTGTTGTTTGTTCTCTGCAGCCTCTGTCGATTATTTGAAGGACACACTACCTAAAGATATCCAGATTTAACATTGGCGACGAGTCGTTTCGAACCTACCTGCAACTCTGAAGAAGAAGGCCGATTCCACCAGTGCGGGCGTCGACCAACCAGGGAGAACTTGAGCATCGCAGAGGAGGCTGTAGAGAGCTGGGCTTGGTTCTCCAGCCGCGACGATCCAGCGCAGCAGGCTGGCAGCAGGTACGGCGCAGACCCTTCCCGGACAGCGGCGACGGGAGCCGACTGACGGCACAGAAAAAGGCTGAGCAGCATCAACGGGTAAGAGAGAGTGTAAAGCGCACAGGGCGCAGCCGGGGCTGAAGACCGGGCGGCGTCAACGAGAGAGGGTAAAGCGCACAGGGTGCAGCCGAGGTTGAGGACCGAGCGGCGTCAACGAGAGAGGCGCGCAGGAAAACGCGCAGAGCGCGGCCAGTGTTCAAGGGCTGAGCAGCGTCCACGGGGGAATAAAAGAAGGGAGAGCACGGGAAGACGCCATTTTGAGCTGCAGTGGAGAAGAAGGGAGAGCGCGGGAGACGCCATTTTGAGCCAGTGGAGAAGAAGGGAGAGCGCGGGAAGAAAGGAAAGCGCGGGAGACGCCATTTTTAGCCAGTCTAACCACACCCAGGGATGCCGAAGAGTGGCAGTGTCACAGCGTTCGACAATGAAGTCGAAGATTGGGCGACATATATAGAACGCATAGAAGTGTACTGCAAGGCGAATGAAGTGCCAGATGCCAGGAAAGCACTGGTATTGTTGAATTCCATGGGTGCAAAAACATACGGCTTACTGTGAAACCTAGTAACCCCAGAGAAGCCAGTGGAAAAGGATTTTGAAAGCATAATGGCAATCCTACAGGACCACTTAAACCCCACACCACTGCTGATAGCAGAAAGATTTAAGTTTCACAAAAGGAACCAGCATAAAGACGAAAGTATTGCTGAGTATTTAACGGAACTGCGCAAGCTATCGAAACACTGCCAGTTTGGAACGGGACTAGCAGATACTTTAAGGGACAAGTTTGTGTGTGGGCTTCAAAGTGAAGGAACCCAGAAACGGCTTCTATCAGAAAAGGATCTTATGCTGGACAAGGCTTTCAGCATGGCAGTATCACATGAAGCAGCCGCACGGGGCGCTGCAGAGATACAACGGAGACCGCAAGAATATGGCACAAATGAAATGTCATATGGAGCAGGGAAGTGCTATCGCTGCGGCAGAACAACACACGACCGTAAGGATTGTTGGTTTAAGGACCAAGTGTGCAGACAGTGTGGAGAAGTAGGACACATAGCAAGAGGCTGCAGGTCGAGAAAGAAAAACAGGAGCAAGAAATCTCCACAGGAGAAGTACAAAAAGGTACATAAGGTGACAGAGAGTAGTTCAGACGAACAGAAAAGTGATACAGACTCCGGAAGCAAGTAGCTGGGTTGTCTGAAACTACATTATGTAATCAAAATGGAGGATCACCAAACTATCTGGGTCACGCTCAAGATAGACGGAGTCCAAGTGAAAATGGAATTGGACACAGGATCAGCCCTAACAGTCATAAACCGAAGGGACTACAAGCGGCTATTCTCACATATACCCTTGAGAGATACAGAGATTGTCATGAAGACGTACACGGGGCAATAAGTCTACACCAAAGGAAAAATAAGGGTGAACGTGATATACAAAGGCCAGGAATTACCAAAAATGGACCTATATGTATTGCCAGATGGAGGACCACCACTACTAGGACGTGAATGGATCCGGAATATACAATTAGATTGGCATTCCATACAGGCACTGAAGGTTGAGGCCAAAAAGGATGACAACGTCACACCTGGACGACTGTCAGCAATGCTAACTGATGCACAAGAAGTGTTCCAGGAGGGACTCGGAACACTAAAAGGCATAACAGCGACAAACAAAATAGAGGAAAATGCAAGCCCAAAGTTTTTTAAGGCCTTATGCGATCCGCCCAGCCGTCGAAGCAGAGCTGGAAGGTTTGGAACGTTCTGGAGTACTGTCCAAAGTGGACTGGAGCGAGTGGGCTACACCCATCGTTCCTGTAATGAAGAGGTCATTGAGTAATACGCCTAGGGAACCAAAGAAGATTCGCATCTGTGGGGACTTTAAGGTGACAGTGAACCTAGTCCTTCACACGGTACAATATCCGCTTCCGCGGATTGAAGATATTTTCGCCTCGCTATCTGGAGGAAAACGCTTCACTAAGATTGATCTGGCCCAGGCGTACCTGCAAATGGAGGTAGAAGAAGCCTCGAAACAGTACCTCACGATCAACACTCATAAAGGTCTCTACCAATACAACCGGCTGGTGTTCGGGGTAGCATCAGCTCCGGCTATTTGGCAAAGGGCAATGGATCAAGTCCTGCAAGGGATTCCAGGGACCCAGTGTTATTTGGACGACATCCTGGTCACGGGCAAAAATGACAGTGATCACCTCGCCAACCTGCAGCAGGTGCTCACTAGATTGAAGGAATATGGGCTCCGAGCTAATCGCCACAAATGCGAGTTTTTCCAGAAGCAGATCTCGTATTGTGGCCACGTTATTGATGAAGAGGGGTTACATAAGTCCCCTGAAAAGATTGAGGCAGTAGTCAAGGCTCCAGCCCCGGAAAATGTGTCACAACTGAGGTCGTTCCTCGAGCTGGTGAACTACTACCATAAGTTCTTGCCGAATTTGTCTACAGTACTACACCCACTGAACACCCTACTGCAAACGGGGGTACCATGGAAGTGGAATGACGAATGTAAACGAGCTTTCCAGAAGTGCAAAGAATTGATCACATCAAAAGAGGTGTTGGCTCATTTCAACCCAGCACTACCAATTCGGTTGGCGTGTGATGCATCACCCTATGGCATTGGAGCGGTGCTGTCGCACAAATTCCCGGACGGCTCGGAGAAGCCAGTAGCCTTTGCGTCTCGGTCACTAATCTCAGCCGAGCATAACTACGCCCAGATTGACAGGGAGACCCTCAGCCTAGTGTGGGGAGTGAAAAAGTTCAACCACTATCTGCATGGGCAGAAGTTCACCTTGCTGACCGACCACCAACCACTTGTCTCCATCTTTAATCCAAAGAAGGGCGTTCCGGTGATGACTGCGCAACGGCTACAAAGATGGTCCCTTTTTCTAGGGGCGAACCATTATGAAATAGAGTATAAGGGCACGAAACAGCATGGAAACGCTGATAGGCTATCACGCCTGCCACTGACTACTGCGGAGGAAGCACCAGCAGTGGACCCTGTCGAAATATTTTATTCGACTATAATATAGAGAAGGAGACCCGAAATGACCCGACACCGTCTCGGCTTTATGACTTGACGGTGAAGGGATGGCCAACACATGGCGACTCACTGTTGCCAGTATTCTCATCCAGAAGAGGACAGCTGTCAGTATGCCAGGGGACCTTGATGTGTGGATCCCGAGTGGTAATTCCGCCCAAGTTAAGGGAGAGAGTGCTCAATGAGCTTCACGAAGGCCATCTGGGAGGCGTGAAAATGAAAAGCCTTGCTAGGGCTTATGTGTGGTGGCCGGGGATCGATCAGCAAATCGAGGACCTAACAAAGAGCTGCTCAAGATGCCAGAAGGTCCAAAATGCACCACCACATGCCCCTCTACACCCATGGGAGTGGCCCTCCTCTCCATGGCAACGGGTGCATATTGATTTTGCTGGTCCATTCATGGACTCAATATTTTTAATAGCCGTGGATGCGCACTCAAAATGGCCTGAGGTGATCAAAATGTCCTCCACCACCACGGAGAAAACGATTGCAGTCCTACGGACCATATTTGCAAGGAACGGCTTGCCAGAGCAGATTTGCTCTGATAACGGACCACAGTTTGTGTCCGAAGAGTTTCGAAGATTTATGAAAAGGAATGGGGTAAGGCATTACACATCTGCCCCATATCATCCAGCCACAAATGGATTGGCTGAGAGGTTCGTACAAACCTTTGAAAAGGCAGTAAGGGCCATGTGCAATGACGACATTCCACTGCAGCATAAGGTGGACAATTTCCTGTTAGCCTACAGAAATGCGACACATGCAGTTACCAACCAGACCCCGGCCATGATGTTCTTTAACTGAAGGTTGAGATCTCGTCTGGATTTGCTCAGACCAAATGTACGAAGAAATGTTGAGAATAAGCAATTCCAGCACATCAATGAGAAGCCGACAAGGCACTTCAATGTAGGGCAACCAGTCTTGGCCCGCGACTACCGAACAGAGAAATGCAACCAGGAACGATATGCACACGGCAGGGGCCACTAATGTACACAGTGGATGTTGGGGAGAACATTATGAGACGCCATGTCAACCAGATCCTAGCGTCACAGGAACGAGTCAACCCCATGTCTCGCGTACCTGGTAATTGTAGTGTCCGAGTATAAATAATACACGGACTGCAGGAGAACAATAATAACAGGTATTTACTGAACAGAGGGTAACTTAAGACTGAAATACAGAAGCCTGCTATGGCTTTATATACAGGGGTGGTCACTGCCGGTACTGCAGTATAGAATCAGTTCTTCTCTTAAAGGTACATACACAACAATTCCTCCCCTTTTAGATAAACAGTACATAACATTCATTTAACTACTAATTAATAATTAATTACAATTACAATTTTCTCTGCACTATATACATCAACTGAAATAATCATTTATAAGTTCAGTCTTTGAGGAGGCTTCCTGATCCTGACTGGATAGCGCCTTTCTCGAGTATCCTGTTCTTGCGGCGGAGTTGATTCTGGCTCATTGTCATTGGTTGGTTCATCAGCTCCCAATACCACTGCTTCTGAGGTAGACGCAATCTGTACTTCGGGTTGATTACCAAGTGCACCTGCTCGTGGTATGGGTTTGGCTTGTTCCTGTGACTCTAGAATCTGGTCAGCATGGCGTCTCACGATGCTCTCTCCAACGTCCACTGTGTACATTAGTGGTCCCTGCTGTGTGCATATCATTCCTGGCTGCCATTTTTCTGTTCGGTAGTCGCGGGCCAAGACTGGTTGCCCTATCTTGAAGCTCCTGGTTGGCTTCTCATTTATGTGCTGGAATTGCTTATCCTCAACATCTCGTCTTATGTTTGGTTTGAGCAAATCCAGGCGACATCTTAGCCTTCGGTTGAAGAACATTATAGCTGGAGCTTGGTTGGTGACTGCATGTGTCGCATTCCGGTAAGCAAACAAGAAATTATCCACCTTGTGTTGTAGTGGTATGTCGTCATTATGCATTGCCTTTATTGCCTTTTTAAAGGTCTGAACAAACTTTTCAACCAATCCATTTGTGGCTGGATGATATGGGGCAGATGTGTAATGCTTCACCCCATTATTCCTCAGAAACCTCCGGAAATCCACTGACACAAACTGTGGCCCATTGTCGGAGCAAATCTGTTCTGGCAAGCCATTCCTTGCGAAGGTGGTCCGTAGGACTGCAATAGTTTTCTCTGTGGTGGTGGAGGACATTTTGATGACCTCTGGCCATTCCGAATGGCCGTCCACTTCGAATGGCCGTCCACAGCGATTAGGAACATTGAGTCCATAAATGGACCAGCAAAATCAATGTGTACTCGTTGCCATGGAGACGAGGGCCACTCCCATGGATGTAGCGGGGCCTGTGGTGGAGCGTTTTGGACCTTCTGGCATCCTGTGCATCTCTTGGTCATATCCTCGATTTCTTTATCGATTCCCGGCCACCACACAAACGCCCTGGCTAGGCTCTTCATTTTAACCCCTCCCAGATGACCCTCATGAAGCTCATTGAGCACTCTATCTCTCAACTTGGGTGGAATTACCACTCGGGATCCACACATCAAGGTCCCCCGGCACACTGACAGCTGTTCTCTCCTTGGCGAGAATGCTGGCAACAGTGAGTCGCCATGTGCTGGCCATCCCTTCACCGTCAAATCATAGACCCGAGAGAGTGTCGGGTCATTTCGGGTTTCCTTCTCTATACTTGAGTTTGTAACAGGTAGACATTCGACTATGGTCGCATGGAATATCTCAACATGGTCCGCTGCAGGTGCTTCCTCTACCGTAGGCAATGGTAGGCGTGACAGCCCATCAGCGTTTCCATGCTGTTTCGTACCCTTATACTCTATGTCGTACTGATGTGCCCCTAGAAAAAGTGACCATCTTTGCAGCCGTTGCGCCATCATCACCGGAACGCCCTTCTTTGGGTTAAAAATGGAGACCAGGGGCTAATGATCAGTCAGTAGGGTGAATTTCTGCCCATGCAGATAGTGATTGAACTTCTTCACCCCCCACACCAGGCTGAGGGCCTCCCTGTCAATCTGGGCGTAGTTACGCTCGGCTGAGGTCAACGAGCGCGACGCAAAGGCTATTGGCCTCTCTGAACCGTCAAGGAATTTGTGTGACAGCACCGCTCCGATGCCATAGGGAGATGCATCACATGCTAACCGAATCGGTAGTGTTGGATTGTAGTGGGCCAATACTTCTTTTGAAGTGATTAGGCATTTACATTTCTGAAAGGCACGCTTACACTCATCACTCCATTTCCATGTTACTCCAGTTTGCAGCAGGGCATTCAGTGGGTGCAGAACTGTAGATAAATTCGGCAAGAACTTATGGTAGTAGTTCACCAACCCGAGGAACGACCTCAGTTGCGACACATTTTCCGGTGCTGGAGCCTTGACTACTGCCTCAATCTTGTCTGGGGACTTATGTAACCCCTCCTCATCAATCATGTGGCCACAATATGAGATTTGTCTCCTGAAGAACTCGCATTTGGGGTGGTTGGCTCGTAGCCCATATTCCTGTAATCTCGTGAGCACCTGCTCCAGGTTGGCAAGGTGTTCACTGTCATTTTCGCCCGTAACCAGGATGTTGTCCAAATAACACTGGGTCCCCGGGATCCCTTGCAGGACTTGTTCCATCGCCCTCTGCCAAATAGCTGGAGCTGATGCTACCCCGAATACCAGTCAATTGTACTGGTAAAGGCCTTTGTGAGTGTTTATCGTGAGGTATTTCCTAGATGCTTCTTCCACCTCCATTTGTAGATACGCTTGGGCCAGATCAATCTTTGTAAAGCGTTTCCCTCCAGATAGTGAGGCGAAAATATCTTCTATCCGTGGAAGTGGATATTGTACTGTGTGCAGGACTGGGTTCATAGTTACCTTGAAGTCCCCACAGATGAGAACCTTCTTCGGTTCCCGAGGCGTGCTGCTCAATGATTTCTTCATTACAGGAACGATGGGTGTGGCCCACTCGCTGCAGTCCACCTTGGACAGCACACCCGAACGCTCCAGACTCTCCAGCTCTGCTTCAATGGCTGGGCGGATCGCGTAAGGTACCGGTCTGGCCTTAAAAAATTTTGGGTTTGCGTTATCTTCGATTTTTATCATTGCCGTTACTCCTTTTAGAGTCCCAAGTCCTTGTTGGAACACCTCTTTCGCGTCAGTTAGAATCTTTGACAGTCGTCCAGGTGTGACGTCATCATCCTTTTTATCAGTCACAGTTAGCGCCTGAATGGAATGCCAATCCAATTGTATTTTTCGGATCCATTCACGTCCCAATAATGGTGGTCCTCCATCTGGTAGTATATATAGATACAGTTTCTGTGTTTCCTTGCCGTTGTATTCAACTGGCACCCTTATTTTTCCTCTGGGGTAGACTTTTTGCCCCGTGTATGTCTTCAATACAATGGACGTGTCCTTCAAGGGTATGTGCGGGAATAGCCGCTCAAAGTCTCGTTGATTCATGACAGTTAGGGCTGATCCTGTGTCCAATTCCATCTTTACTGGGGACCCTGCTATCATGAGGGTGGCCCAAATGGTTCGGTGATCCTCCTTTGCGATCACGTTGTGTAACTTTAGACAACTTAGTCTCCTGCTCCCGGAGTCCTTATCACTCTCCTGATCTTCCGAACTACTGTCTGTGAATTTCTTTACTTTCTTGTACTTTTCCTTAGTAGTTCTTGTAGTGTTGGTTTTCTTTCCCGACCTGCAGACTCTTGCTATGTGTCCCATTTTCCCACATTGCCTGCATACTTTGTCCTTAAACCAGCAGTCCTTCTGATCATGGGTTGTTCTGCCGCAGCAATAGCACTTTTCTGCTCCATACGCCATTTCGTTAACGCTGTATTCTTGTGGTTTCTGTTGTATTTCCGCAGCTCCCCGTGCTGCTGCTTAGTAGGATACTGCCACGCTGAAAGCCTGTTCTAGCGTCAGGTCCTTTTCTGAAAGTAGTCGTTTCTGGGTTCCTTCACTCTGGAGCCCGCAGACAAACTTATCCCGTAAGGTGTCTGCCAGTCCTGCTCCGAACTGGCAGTGCTTCGATAACTTGCGTAGTTCCGTAAGATAGTCAGCATTGCTCTCATCTTTGTGCTGGTTTCTTTTATGGAACTTGAATCTTTCTGCTATCAGCAGCGGTGTAGGATTTAGGTGTTCCTGTAAGGTATTAACAATCTCTTCAAAACTTTTCTCCATTGGTTTAGCTGGGGTAATTAAATTCCGCAATAGGCCATACGTTCTCGCGCCCATCAAATTTTATAATACCGACGCCTTCTTTCCATCGGCCACCTCATTTGCCTTGCAGTACACTTCAATTCTTTCCACATACGTGGTCCAGTCTTCTACCTCGTTGTCGAAAGCAGTGATACTGCCACTTTTCGGCATCTTGGGTGATTTAAAATGGCGCCTCTCGCGCTTTTTCTTCTTCACCAATGGATTAAAATGGCGCCTCCCGCGCTTTTCCTTCTTCCCCAATGGAATAAAATGGCGCCGCCCGCGCTTTTCCTTCTTCCCCTTGCTGCCACGCTGCTCCTAGCGTTCTGCAGGGTAATGGCGGCGACCCGCGGTATCGGTGTGTCTCACTTTTCCTTCCCCTTGTTTTATTTTCGTTACGCTGCCCGGTTCTTGAGCACCGACCACGCCCTGTGCGCTCCACCCTCTCTCTCTCTCTTTTCCTCCCGACGACGCTGCACGGCCCCTTTGCAGAGCCACTCAATCGAGCTCGAGCCCGCCGCAGTCCGGAAGGGCCAGCGCACTACCTGCTACCAGCACGATTTGCTGGAACACCTTGGCTGGGGTGCCAAGCCCAGCTCTCCACAGCCTCTCCTGCAACTCTCCGAACTCCGATGGATCCTTGGGCGGTTGCCCGCGGTCGACGCCTGTTGTTCTGACTTCGACCTCCAAAAGCTTTGATGTAAGAAAAAGGAGACTTACCATCAAGTAACTTTAAAGTAAGCTTTAAGTAACTTATAAACACACTATATACAAGAGAGGTCTTTACCATGCCTCTGGTAGAAGCCTCTTACAATACTGAACAGACCAGTATTTATACCAGTCCAACAGGAAGTGACATATGACAGGAAGTGAGGTATGTACACAGTTCATAGTTCACAGTTCATAGTTCACAGGAAGTGATGACATAACTTCCCGGAAGTTAGCATTTTTATCACATTCTTCCCTCCTGCAGGATTAGGAGGCTGTGGTCTACCTTTTGGTCCGCAGCCGCCGAACAAGGAAGAGTCGCACCCGTTTGGATTCCCGTCGTAGAGGGTCGCTGGTCCGCTTACATGCGGTTGGCCATTGGTCAGAGTCTGTGTGGCCTGGATTGCCCTGTGAAGGGTCGGGGAGATCATGGCTTCGAGTACGAGCCCCAATAGGTTCAAAGTCGGACTGCCTCTGTTCAGAGGGAGGTGCAGAGCTGGTCTGTGGCGGATCAGTACTTTCATGCGCGGTACTGGGAGGGTCGCAACCTTGAGCACGGGTTTCTACCGGCACCAAGCTAGTTGGTGTCCGATCAGGATCCTGGAGAGGGGTACCCGATAGGTCCCAAGAGTTTCCTGGTGAAATGCCATCACCCGATGTCCCACTAGGTCCTGGTGGGCAGGGAGCCAGATCCCGTAATGATACGGTAGATTCTCGGCCGTCGGAATATCGTATGTTTGCATAGGTGGGGTTGGCATCGGTTAGTTCAACCTCGTCTACGAGAGGGTCATTTTTAGACGTCCGAACGTATCTTCGGAGTAATACAGGTCCAGGAGTAGTTAGCCATGACGGGAGTGATGTCCCATGAGATGAGCGACGCTGGAATCCAAAGAACCGCTCATGAGGTGTAGTATTTGTGGCTGTAGAAAGCAGGGACCGTATAGAGTGCAATGCATCCGGAAGCACTGTTTCCCATTGCTGGTCTGGTAGGCCCCGAGATCTTAAAGCGAGACGTACGGAATTCCAGATGATACCGTTATACCTCTCTACCTGCCCATTTCCGATGGGATGGTATGGTGTTGTTTTGCTTGTAGCAATTCCCCGTTCTGAGAGGTAGTCCTTGAGTTCCCTTGACATAAAGGATGGACCCCGATCTGAGTGAATATAAGCCGGCATGCCACAGAGAGAAAATACCTGCTCAAGGCAGCAGATTACTGTGGACGCCAGCATATTGGAGCAGGGGAAGGCAAACGGAAAACGTGAATATTCGTCGATCATGGTGAGCAAATATGTGTTCCGAGTTGAAGAGGGCACTGGGCCCTTAAAATCGATGCTAAGTCGTTGCATCGGTTGGGTTGCATGTATGAGTATACCAGCTGAGGGGCGGAAGAACTGAGGTTTTAATTCCGCACAAAGCCGGCATTCTGAGCATATTTTCTTTACATCTCCAGTGGAAAAAGGGAGATTCCGTGATCGTACGAAATGTAGCTTGCGCGTAACGCCAGGATGACACAAACCATTGTGGACATCCATGAGAGTGGAGGATGACATAGTGGAGCAGAATGCCCGTGTGAGGGTGTCCGGGGCCACATTCTCCTTGCCAGGCCGATAGAGAATGGTATAACCAAAAGAGGCCAGTTCCATCCTCCAAAGTTGTATTTTATTATTCTTAATTTTGGTTCGTTTTCGATTATCGAGCATGAAGGCGACTGATCGTTGGTCCGTGATCAATGTAAAGTGCTGGCGAGCTAGAAAATGGTTCCACTTCCGTACTGCCTCTATGATGGCTGTGGCTTCTTTCTCAACCGGAGGATAATGTAGCTCGGCACCTTGTAAGGTCCTGGACATAAATGCTACAGGACGACCTTCCTGATTCAGAGTAGCCGAGATCGCCACCTCCGAGGCATCACATTCAACCACGAAAGGGAGATTCTCATCGATGGAGTGAAGAGCCGCTTTCTCCAACTGTTTTTTGAGAAGGTTAAAGGCTGCAACAGCCGCTGTTCCCAGTGGAAATGATCTAGCATGCAGCAAGGGTTGGATTTTGTCCGAAAAATGAGGAATCCATTTAGCGTAGTATGCAAACAGACCGAGAGCCCGACGTAAAGAAGCCGGATTCTTAGGTGACGGGAGCTCTTGGAGCGGGCGAAGTCTTTCTGGGTCTGGCTTAATGATACCATTGCCTACGCAGTAGCCAAGGATGTTGATGGTCGGTTGCGACTCAACAGATTTGGATTCATTCAGGGTCAAATTACGGCGATGGAGGGCATCCCGAAATTTTTGGAGGTTGGAGTGGTGTTCCTGTTGATCGTGACCTGCAATGGTAATGTTATCAAGATAGGGAAAAGTGTCCCTTAGGTTTTCCTGCTTAACCAGGCCATCCATTGCCCGTTGAAAGACAGCCACTCCATTAGTAACCCCGAATGGGAGGCGACGAAATTGGTACAGCCGTCCATTAGCCTCAAAGGCTGTGTACTGCTTATCTGAGACCTTCAAGGGTAACTGATGAAAGGCACTTTTTAAATCGTAAGTTGAGAACACTTTGTATTCGGCCAGTTTATTAACCATATCATCAATGCGTGGCAATGGGTAGGCGTCCAAGTCGGTATATTGATTGATGGTTTGCGAATAATCGATGCATAGTCGCTGTTTGTGAGGTTTTAGAGGGTTCTTGACAATGACGACTTGAGCCCGCCAGGGCGACGAACATGGTTCAATGATATCCTCTGCTAGAAGTCGAGAGATTTCAGCCGCAATAAAAGATTGGTCTTCCTGATTAAAGCGCCGCGATTTCGTTATTATCGGTTGGCATTGAGGCGGAATACTGGCAAATAATGAGGGTTCATCAAGTGAAGCTGCTGATAATGCACAAAAAGGTAATTTAGATGGTATATTAGAAATAGTAAGTCCGGGTTTGGATCCACCAAACTCAATGGTGAGTTTCTTATGCTGTTTTTGGAAGTCCAGCCCTAAGAGGAGATCACTACATAAGTCTTTGAGCACCGAAAGTCGGGTGGAGGGATACATACGACCATGAAGTGTCATATCAACAACACAAAAGCCGGAGATTCTGGTATTAAGTGATGACTGGGCCATCGCAATTGCCTGGTCCGATGGGAAGACATGTAGTTTCAATTTCGCAACAATCTGTTCCTTAATGAAACTATCAGTACTTCCTGAGTCAATTAAGGCATCTAAGGTATGCCCTTTAATTGAAATTTTTGTGGCTGCCTGAGACAGGTTCTGTGGGCAAGCAGCTGTAATTGGTGTCGTTGCACAGAGAGTGGCTAAAACTCTCGGTGTGCTTCTTCGGGAGAGAGCTCGAGAGGAAGCTTGATAGGTCCTAGCTGGAGCATCTTGATAGGCCCTAATTGGGGCAGTTCGGTAGGTCTTAGCTGGATTGGCCCTCGTAGAGGCCCTTGATAGGCAAACTTTAGCAAAGTGTCCTTTTTTCCCGCAATAACTGCAGATTGCATTGCGAGCAGGGCAGGTTTTCCTAGGGTGAAAAGCATCTCCACAAAAGAAGCATTCCTTCCTAGATTGCCAAGAGGCTGCTAAAGTGGGGTCGTCCTCCTCTTCTTCATCAGAATTATCAGAATTAGATTCCCCCATGATAGGGTTCACCTGAGACCGCTTGAATTGTCTGGTTGCAGCTACAGCAGCAGATCGAGATCTGGGCAGCTGATAGAGGTCTGCATTTCTCTTTGCCAAATCCAGTGAACAAGCTAGGTCAAAAGCTTTTTGTAGCTCAAGTGTTTTACTTTCTAGTAGACGCTGGCGTATAAATGGAGAGGCAATCCCGCAGATGAAAGCATCACGAATCATTTCTTGGCGGTACAGCTCAGCTGAGGCTGCCTGAAAGTTACAATCTACGCTGAGCCTGCGAAGTTCTTGCAGGAATTCGTCAATTGATTCCCCTGGCCCTTGTCGGGCTGTGGCCAGTAGATGTCTAGCATAGACCTCATTTGGGGTCTTCGCATACAGTTTCTTAAGTGCCCGAATCACCTCTTCGTAATTATCCCAGTCATCAACATATTCGAACACTTTTGGGGTCACATAATTGACAAGTATCTTCAATTTAGCAGGAGCATCCACTTTACATTCATCCAGAAAATTCTCAAAAGTACGATACCAATGCTTCCATACCCTGCCAGCTGCTGGTGTATTCGGGTCCAAGTCCAGACGAATAGGTCTAAGGATTTTCTCCATGATGGGTGGTTCCCTGGATCCTTAACTTCCGAGTTTGTCTGAAGGTCTAGTATTTGTCAGTGTAAATACTAAGTTACTTAAATTGATGTAAGAAAAAGGAGACTTACCATCAAGTAACTTTAAAGTAAGCTTTAAGTAACTTATAAACACACTATATACAAGAGAGGTCTTTACCATGCCTCTGGTAGAAGCCTCTTACAATACTGAACAGACCAGTATTTATACCAGTCCAACAGGAAGTGACATATGACAGGAAGTGAGGTATGTACACAGTTCATAGTTCACAGTTCATAGTTCACAGGAAGTGATGACATAACTTCCCGGAAGTTAGCATTTTTATCACAAGCTTCTTCTCAGGGAAAGATCCCCATGAGGTGATGCAGTACTGCAGGTGAGTTCGAACCTGTTCGTTGCCAATGTAGTGTCCGAGTATAAATAATACACGGACTGCAGGAGAACAATAATAACAGGTATTTACTGAACAGAAGGTAACTTAAGACTGAAATACAGAAGCCTGCTATGGCTTTATATACAGGGGTGGTCACTGCCGGTACTGCAGTATAGAATCAGTTCTTCTCTTAAAGGTACATACACAACAGTAATGAACCCGACATACAGGTAGCATCTACCCCAGAAACAGTAGTATCGGAATCTGATGAACCAACCGACGACAGGGGGCCAGAATCGCCTCTGCACCAAGAGCAAGACACTCAGGAAAGGCGCTATCCAGAAAGGATCAGGAAGCCGCCCCAAAGACTGAATTTATAAATGGACTATTTTCAGCTAATGTTGCATGTTAAAAGTGTTAATTGTTAAATGAATGTTGTGGTACTGTTAATCTAAAAGGGGAGGAATTGTAGTGTATGTACCTTTAAGGGGAGAACTACTTTTTACAGCTCCTGTATACTGTAGTACTGGCAGTGACCACACCTGTATATAACCCTGAGTAGGGATCTGTACTGCTTAGTTTTAGAACAACCCTCATCCAGTAAACACCTGTTGGTTGTTCTCTGCAGCCTCTGTCGATTATTTGAAGGACACACTACCTAAAGATATCCAGATTTAACACCCATCACCCTTCTTCTACAGGCCCCCCCATCGAGGTCCTCATCGGAGTCCTGTGCAGCAGGACTCACGCGTGAACTCGCCCTCCAGGGAGCTGGCCCTCGAGCTACCCTTTCCCCCTGGCCTTGCTGCAGCCCACTCATCCTGGGAGCCTCACCTTGTGCAGATCCCGCTACTATACTAGCCTCTAAAGAGTGTGTAGTGCCAGTATCTGAGCTAGTGCCAATATCTGAGCTGGTGTCAGCGGGCGAGAGATGCAGTGACGTGGAGTGTTCTTCCTCCTCCTCTTCTCCCGCTTCACTCTCTACGGTGCCCTCAGGGACAGGCTGCTCAGGTGCTTGTTGATTATCTGAAAGCATAAAGGCACAAGAGTCAGGTTAAGGTGAGGGGAGGGGGCAGGAAGGGAGAAATGCATGTATGCAGCATGACTAGCTGGAAAGTGCTAAACGCTTGTGGGGTGAGGGGGAAGTAGGATGTGAGAAGAAGGAGTAGGGATGAACATACTGTTGTCCCCAAGGGGGTCAACGTCGCCGGTGGCCACGGCACCCACCACCTGGCACCCAATAATCTGCAGCACTCTATTTTCCAGTGCAGACAGTGATTGGGTGTCGGCTTCTCCTCCACCTGTGCACTCCTGCTCCCTTCTGTTGTGAGCCACCTTGGCCTGGAAGAGAAAGGAAAGTGTGTGAGAAAGTGTGGAGCAATGTGCTTGCCATAGTTGAATAGCTGTCATTGTGTGCAAGGTGTGAGATGTGGGTGTGAGTGTTGGTAGGTAGAGATTGTTGGTGGGTGAGTGCTGGGGGGGGAGGGGTGGTGCTTTGGGCAGTGTGTGAAGACTGGTTCAGATGGTGGTATGTAGCATTTGTTGAAGCATTCACTCACCCTGACCACCCGAGTGAGGTTGTTAAATTTCTTCCTGCACTCTGTGTGGGTCCTGGGGACCACAGTGCTGCCCCAGACATGCTGAACTACCTCCTGTAGTGTCCGTGTGTTGATAAAGACACTGAAGACAGGAGTTGGTTCATAGGTGTTTACTAAGCAAAGTCTGGGGGGGGTTCTAACGGATATACACAATACACAGGCTTATATAGCCCGAATGGCAATTACCGGCATTACAGCACACCTGGGGCTCTTAAATTCACATACACTACAATTCCTCCCCTTTTAGCTAACCAGTACATCATATTTTAAGTAATTATTAATTACATGCTATAAGAAAAATAATATACACATTGCTGTAGTTAATTAATTATAAGTCAGTCTCTCAGGAGGCTTCCTGACTCGGTCCGGATAACGCCTCGGGGGTGTAGTAGTTTCTGGTGGTGTAGTAGGTTCTTCTGGCAAGGCTGATTCGGCTTGAATGCCAGTGTCGGGCTCATCAGGTTCCAGTATCACCGGATCGGAGGTAGATATGGGTATCTCTACTTCATTGTTAGACGTATAGAGTTGTGGTGTAGGTTGTCCCTTTTCGGATGACTTTATGATTTGGTCAGCATGGCGCCTTATTATGCTTTCTCCGATGTCCACGGTATACATCAGTGGTCCTAGTCGTGTGCAGATAGTTCCAGGCTGCCATTTCTCGGTACGGTAGTCCCAGGCCAAAACTTGTTGACCTATCTGGAAGGTTCTAGTTGGCCTTTCATTCATGCCTTGAAACTGCCGGTTCTCCACGTCCCTTCTGATGTTGGGCTTGACCAAATCCAGCCGGCATCTTAGGTTTCTATTGATGAACATCATGGCGGGAGTTTGGTTGGTAACCATATGTGTTGCATTCCTGTATGCGAATAAGAAGTTATCCACCTTGTGCTGAAGTTTTATGTCTTCATTACCCATGGCCTTTATGGCCTTCTTGAAGGTCTGGACAAACCTTTCAGCCAATCCATTGGTGGCGGGATGGTATGGGACGGATGTGTAGTGCTTAACCCCATTGTTTTTTAAGAACTTTCTGAATTCTTTGGACACAAATTGCGGTCCATTATCAGAACATATCTGTTCCGGCAGCCCATTCCTGGCAAATATGGTCCTTAATACTGTGATGGTTTTTTCCGTGGTGGTGGAGGACATCTTTATTACCTCCGGCCACTTGGAGTGTGCATCAACCGCGATTAAGAACATTGAGTCCATAAATGGACCAGCAAAGTCGATGTGCACCCTTTGCCAGGGAGATGAGGGCCACTCCCATGGATGTAGAGGGGCTTGTGGTGGAGCGTTTTGGACCTTCTGGCATCCTAGGCAGCTCTTGGTCATTTCTTCGATGTCTCCATCGATACCTGGCCACCATACAAACGCCCTAGCTAGGTTCTTCATTTTCACTCCACCCAGATGCCCCTCGTGAAGCTCCTTTCGCACTTTATCCTGGAGTTTGGGTGGAATTACCACTCTGGATCCACACATCAAGGTTCCTCGGCACACTGACAGCTGTTCTCTTCTTTGCGAGAATGCTGGCAACAGTGGTTCGCCATGTGCTGGCCATCCCTTCACTGTTAAATCGTAGACCCGTGAGAGAGTCGGGTCATTTCTCGTCTCCCTTTCAATGGCAGAATTCGTTACTGGTAGACATTCCACTATGGTAGAGTGGAACATCTCTACTGGGTCTACTGTAGGTGCCTCTTCTACCGTTAGCAATGGTAGGCACGATAAACCGTCAGCATTCCCATGCTGTTTTGATCCTTTGTATTCTATGTTGTATTGGTGTGCCCCGAGAAAAAGGGACCACCTCTGTAGCCTTTGCGCTGTCATAATGGGAACACCCTTTTTAGGGTTGAATATGGAGATGAGGGGTTGATGGTCAGTCAACAAGGTAAATTTTTGTCCGTGTAGGTAATGGTTGAATTTCTTCACTCCCCATACCAGGCTGAGTGCTTCCCTGTCGATTTGGGCATAGTTACGCTCAGCTGAGTTTAATGAGCATGACGCAAAAGCTATCAGCCGTTCTGAGCCATCAGGGAATTTATGGGATAATACTGCTCCTATGCCGTAGGGGATGCATCGCACGCAGTCTGATTGGCAGTGATGGGTTGTAATGAGCCAAAACTTCTTCGGATGTGATTAAATTTTGTAACAGCCCGTATGCCTTTGCGCCCATTAGGTTCAGCAGTACTGAAGCTTTTTTTTCATCTTCTATTCCATTTGCAGTGCAATATACCTCTACTCTTTCCACGTATGTGGTCCAATCCTCTATTTCGCTATCATAAACATCAATATTGCCAGACTTAGGCATTTCAGAAAAGATATGGCGCTTCCCGCGCTTTCCCGCCGCTGCTGCCGATGACAACGCTGTTTCCCGCGGTTTCCGTTCTTTGTTTTTTTATTTGTTTACAGTTGGAGACTCGTTCCCGCCGGACTTTCTCTGCAGGTCTGAACGCTGACCTGCTTGCCGCGCCGGCCGTCTCCCGAGTGCTCCCTCCCAGTCCGTTATTGCTTGCCTCCGATTTCGCTGCCTGTCTCAGCTGTAGAGCCAGCCGCTGGAGCCCCAGCCTGATGCCCAGGAAGGATTAGCACAGTACCTGCCACCAGCTTGGCCAGCTGGTGAAACCACAGCTTCTCTCACTTTCTTGAGTCTTCTGGACGCCTGAGGAATCGATGTCCTGGAGATGCTGCCGAATTGCAGGTAAGTCCGTTTCCACTTCGTCGCCACTGTAGTGTCCGTGTGTTGATAAAGACACTGAAGACAGGAGTTGGTTCATAGGTGTTTACTAAGCAAAGTCTGGGGGGGGTTCTAACGGATATACACAATACACAGGCTTATATAGCCCGAGTGGCAATTACCGGCATTACAGCACACCTGGGGCTCTTAAAGGCACATACACTACACCTCCCTCCGCATGGTGCGGATGACTTGCGGTGAGAGCCTCCTGCCACTTGCCAGGTAGAGCACCGCCCTCCGCCTCTCCACAGCAAACAGCAACTTCTCCAATGTTTGATCACTGAATCTGTGGGCTATCTCCCTGGGGCGTGGATCTACCATAAGTACAGCTGCTTCAGTCCTCCGGCTCCTTCTCCTTGACCTGCTGCTGCTTGCTGAGGCAGCTGCACAGCCAGCAATGCTGAGAATGAGGTTCTGCAGCATCAATGATCCTCCCCTTTAAGAACTGGGAAAAGCCTGTGGCAATCATGACTTGCGATTAGACCGCACCTGATATTGGTCCACCCTTTGAGTGTAACGCCAATGAGCTTGGGCTTAAGACTTGAATTAGTGCTCCAATCATTTCTTTGAGCATTGAGCATGAATTTTGCATGCAGTCTAAAGCATTAGCGCCTGGCACTAATTCTGCAACTTTTCTAATTTTACCACCCATTCCTGGGCCATAATGAATTTCTAACCTGTGGTCTTTCTATATGTTATACCTATATTGTACTTCTAATATTTGCCATCTGTTATCCTTGGTTCTATGTAAATAAAGTTGATAGTTATTTTAGTCTGTAAGACTCTTGCTTGTGAGGTAACGTCCACCATTTCAGATTATTTGGTAGCATCATGCAAACTATGTTAAAGTGTCAGGAGATTTGTCTAGTAAGGAGATTACTACAAATTGCTTAATTGTTAATTCCTTGGGTATGCACCTCTGCAAGGGAAGAGTATGATAGGATGTAGGTTTATACCTGGGCATCTTCCCATGGTGATCTCAACCCCAGCCATGTTGCTTGGGAGAACCAGAGGGCCAGTCACTCCAGGCCCCTCTCTTCCTGACACCTTTGAGCAAATGGCTAAAGAGGAGCATTGGTAGAAGCTGGTGAGCAGATCGCCAGATCATACAATTGGCTGGGGAATGTTCATGGCATGGAGAGAGTACAGGAAGGGAAAGTAATTCAATCATTTGTGACAGCGGTGGCCACAGTATTCTTAACAATCAATACCTCTGAGGGGTCACATACCTCAAGTTACAGTTGGGGATGCAGACCCTGCAGGCATTGGGGTCATTTTACCATCAGATGTGAGAGAAACTAAAATGTTACTAAATGTTACTGCATGGTTAAATTCCACTGTATTTCTGTCGCAGTACATTTTCTGGCAATTTTTTCTGGCGATGGGATCTATCAAGTCTCAGCGTGACATTCATCAAGTGGAAAGATACAAATGGTGAGGAAGCACTCCCAAGGTAAGGTACAAGAAGCTCACATATTTTCTGTGATTCCTACTGCTATTACTATTACTACTGTAACAACAGCAACTTCCTTCATATTGTGACTTTAATGTAATAAAACATCCCAAAGTGCTTCACAGCGACATAATCAGACAAAAATTGGCACCGAGCCACATATGAACATAAGAACCTACGAATTAGGAGCTGGAGTAGGCCACTCGGCCCTTCGAGCCTGCTCCGCCATTCAATAAGATCATGGCTGATCCGATTACTCCACATTCCCGCCTACCCCCGATAACTTTTCACCCCCTTGCTTACCAAGAATCTATCTACCTCTGCCTTAAAAATATTCAAAGACTCTGCTTCCACCACCCTCTGAGGAAGAGAGTTCCAAAGACTCACGACCCTCTGTGAGAAAAAATTTCTCCTCATCTCTGTCTTAAATGAGCGACCCCTTATTTTTAAACAGCAACCCCTAGTTCTAGATTCTCCCACAAGAGGAAACATCCTCTCCACATCCACCCTGTCCAGACCCCTCAGGATCTTATATGTTTCAATCAAGTCACCTCTTATTCTTCTAAACTCCAGCGGATACAACCTTTCCTCATAAGACAACCTGCCCATTCCAGGTATTAGTCTAGTAAACCTTCTCTGAACGGCTTCCAATGCATTTACATCCTTCCTTAAATAAGGAGACCAATACTGTACACTGTACTCCAGATGTGGTCTCACCAATGCCCTGTATAACTGAAGCATAACCTCCCTACTTTTGTATTCAATTCCTATCATAAAGAGATATTGGGGCAGGTGACCAAAAGCTTGGCCAAAGAGGTAGGTTTTAAGGAGCATCTTAAAGGAGGAAAGAGAGGTAGCGAGGTTTAGGAAGGGAATTCTAGAACTTAGGGCCCAGGCAGCTCAAGGCACGTCCGCCAGTGGTGGGGCGATGGAATTCGGAGGTGCGCAAGATGCCAGAATTGGAGGAGTGTAGAGATCACAAAGGCATAATCAAAATAAAGATGCAAGAGTCCCGGTACTCTACCGCAACACAGTCCTTTATTGCTAGTCACAACAGAACATCCCTTATTCCACCTGTGTGGATGTTTCCACTTCTCGCACAACAGCCATACCGTCTACTCCTTTGATTGAGGTTAAAGATTTACTGCCAATTTTTGTTCTGTGGATTCATATTTAGTAGAACATAGTTGAGGCTGCCCAAACTAATTCTGAGTCGGATCCTTCCAGTTGACAGAGAAAGGAAACTTTCCTCCCATGAGACGGACCTGAATTTCAGCCCAGGCCCCAGATCTTCAGTGACAGGAAAGTGTACCAGTCATTTCTTTTGTTGGTATATTTGAAATATGATATAGCTGGCATTATTCTATTATTGAGTTATTTTCACTGAACAATTTTAATTTAGTCTAGCTATAGCATGCTTAAAGCAGTGACACCCAATGGAAGCTAAAGGAACTGACGACATATAAGCCTAGAAATTGGATAAGGCCTGAAAATGGGCACGGGAATTGCGATGCGTGATTACACCGCACCCGTTGAATCCGATGCAAGCAGCATGCATGCTTCGTACTGCCTGCTAATTAAAATGATTACAGAGGTAAGGAAGCGCTAAACACACTGTTCAGTGGCTTAGTGCCTCAGCAGGGAGCCCAAGTTCGTGCAAGGCTAGCACCAATTCAAGCTAGCCTGCACCTCTTAAAGGGGAGGCTGCACCTCTTAAAGGGGAGCTGCATTCTGGCTTCAGCAGGTGGTGGAAGTGGCTGGGAAACAGACTGAGGAACAAGAAAACTGCGTGATGTCGCAACATGGCAGAGAGAGAGCTCCCAGATTTTCAGGCGCAGCACTGGAGGCCTTGGTGCAGGAGGTGGACAGGAGGAAAGAGAGGTCCTCTATCCACAGGGGGCCAGGAGGCCCAGCAGACAAACTGTGAGAAGGTATTGGGACCAGATAGCCGTCATGGTCAGTGCGAGCAGTGTAGCCCCGAGGACCTGGATACAATGCCGCAAGAAGTCTAATGACCTCACACAAGTGGTCAAGGTCAGTGAATTCATCTTCAAATGCCATATCCTTACAGCTGAACTCCTCGGCTCACACACTGCTCAATTCACCACCCCCCACACACCACCCCACCCTGCTTCACTCCCCTACCAGCAATCTCTATCAACCACGACTCATATATCTAACATTCATAGCTTCACCTCATCCTCACACCTTCACACACTCAGCACTGCTGCAAGCCTCACACCCTCATCTTGCACACACTGCCAGCTATTCAACCAGGACAGCCACATCAGCCAAACACCATGAACCACACTCACTGGCACACTTCCCTCTCTCTTGCAGGACAAAGTGGCGCATAACAGGAGACAGCTGCAGCTAACGAGAGGGGCACAGGCCCACCTCCATATCCTGACCCTGCTTGAGGAGATGGTGCTCGCCATAATTGGAGTGCCCAAGGCTGTGGCTAGCGGCGATGCTAAAATCCTCCTTCTCACATCGCACATCCCCTTTATCCCACAATCTCTTCTGATTTACAAGCTGCAGATGGTGTAAGCATGCACCTCTTGCTTTTGCCCCACCCTCCCCCTCATCACAACCTTACCCTTGTGCCTTTCTCATTTCAGAGACCCAAGAAATCCAGCCTGGCCAGGCAGTGGTTCAAGAGGAAGAGGAAAGTGATGATGAAGAAGAAACACCGTCACTCGATCTGACACTCGCAGCCACCAGCTCAGACATTGGCACTGCGCAGACTTTAGAGGGTAACTTAGAGGCGGGATCTGCACGTATTGAGTCACCGGGCATGAGTGGGCTGCAGCCAGGACAGGGGGAAATGGTAGCACAGGTGCCAGCTCCCCGGGGGGCAAGGTCGCACACGGGTTCTGCTGCACAGGACTCAGATGAGTACTTCGATAGGGAAGCCTATAGAAGAACGCTGATGGGTATGCAAAATGAGATGCTTGGTGCATTGGCAGGCCTGCCAGAAAGCCTGAATGCCACATGGAGGAGTCCAGCACCAATCTTGCACAGGGCTTTGCGCAGGGCGTGGAGCCCATCCTTTCCAGCGTGGAAGGGGTGGGCAGGTCCATCAGCGCACTTGTGGACCAAACCATCCTGCAGCGTCTGACAGCTAATAGAGTCATAGAGTCATAGAGTAATACAGCACGGATAGAGGCCCTTCGGCCCATCGTGTCCACGCCGGCCATCAAGCCCTGTCTAATCTAATCCCATATTCCAGCATTTGGTCCGTAGCCTTGTATGCTATGGCATTTCAACTGCTCATCCAAATGCTTCTTAAATGTTGTGAGGGTTCCTGCCTCCACAACCCTTTCAGGCAGTGAGTTCCAGACTCCAACCACCCTCTGGGTGAAAAAGTTCTTTCTCAAATCCCCTCTAAACCTCCCGCCCTTTACCTTGAATCTATGCCCCCTAGTTATTGACCCCTCTACTAAGGGAAAAAGCTCCTCAGCATCCATCCTATCTATGCCCCTCATAATTTTGTACACCTCAATCATGTCCCCCCTCAGCCTCCTCTGCTCCAAGGAAAACAAACCCAATCTGCCCAGTCTCTCTTCATAGCTGAAGCGCTCCAGCCCTGGTAACATCCTGGTGAATCTCCTCTGCACCCTCTCTAACGCGATCACATCCTTCCTGTAGTGTGGCGACCAGAACTGCACACAGTATTCCAGCTGTGGCCTAACCAGTGTTTTATACAGCTCCATCATAACCTCCTTGCTCTTATATTCAATGCCTCGGCTAATGAAGGCAAATATCCCATATGCCTTTTTTACCACCTTATCCACCTGTTCCGCCGCCTTCAGGGATCTGTGTACTTGCACACCCAAATCCCTCTGACCCTCCGTCTTGCCTAGGGTCTTTCCATTCATTGTGTATTCCCTTGCCTTGTTAGTCCCCCCAAAGTGCATCACCTCGCACTTTTCCGGGTTAAATTCCATTTGCCACTGTTCCGCCCATCTGACCAACCCATCTATATCGTCCTGCAGACTGAGGCTACCCTCCTCGCTATTCACCACCCTACCAATTTTTGTATCATCCGCGAACTTACTGATCATACCTTTTACATTCATATCCAAGTCATTAATGTAGACCACAAACAGCAAGGGACCCAGCACCGACCCCTGTGGTACCCCACTGGCCACAGGCTTCCAGTCACAAAAACAACCTTCGACCATCACCCTCTGCCTTCTGCCACTAAGCCAGTTTTGTATCCAATGTGCCAAGGCACCCTGGATTCCATGGGCTCTTACCTTCTTGACCAGTCTCCTGTGCGGGACTTTATCGAAGGCCTTACTGAAATCCATGTATACCACATCCACTGCGTTACCCTCATCCACACACCTAGTCACCCCCTCAAAAAATTCAATCAAATTAGTCAGACATGATCTTCCCTTGACAAAGCCATGTTGACTATCCCTGATTAATCCTTGCCTCTCCAAGTGGAGACAAATTTTGTCCCTCAGAATTTTTTCCAATAATTTTCCTACCACTGATGTTAGGCTCACTGGCCTGTAGTTCCCCGGTTTTTCCCTACTACCCTTCTTGAATAATGGTACTAAATTAGCGGTTCTCCAGTCCTCTGGCACATCCCCTGTGGCCAGAGAGGTCCTGAATATATGTGTTAGAGCCCCCGCAATCTCTTCCTTTGCCTCACACAGCAGCCTGGGATACATTTCATCCGGGCCTGGGGATTTATCCATTTTTGGGCCAGCTAAAACCGCCAATACCTCCTCCCTCTCGATGTTAATATGTTCGAGCATATCACAGTCCCCCCGCCCTATTTCTATGTCTACATCGTCCTTCTCCATAGTGAAAACAGATGCAAAAAATTCATTTAGAACCCCTCCTACATCTTCCGGCTCCACACACAGATTGCCACTTTTGTCCCTAATGGGCCCTATTTTTTCCCTAGTTATCCTCTTACCCTTAATATACTTATAAAACATCTTAGGATTTTCCTTTATTTTGCTCGCCAGTGTTATTTCATGGCCCCTCCTTGATCTCCTAATTTCTTTTTTAAGTATCCCCCTGCACTTTTTGTACTCCTCTAGGGCTTCCTCCGTCTTTAGCCTTTTGTATCTACCAAAAGCCCTCCTTTTTTTCCTAATCCATTCTCGTATATCCCCTGACATCCAAGGTTCCCTGTGGTTTTTGGAACCACCCTTGACCTTTACGGGAACATGTTGCCATTGTATGATCTCAATCTCCCTTCTGAAAGCCTCCCATTGCTCCGATGCGGATTTTCCTACAAGTAGCTGATCCCAGTCCATTTTGGCCAGATCCTGCCTTATCCTATTAAAATCAGCCTTCCCCCAATTTAGAACCTTTATTTCCGGCCCATCCCTGTCCTTTTCCATGACCACCTTAAATCTTACCATATTATGGTCACTATCACCAAAGTGCTCACCTACTAGCACTTTTTCCACTTGGCCGGCCACATTCCCTAGAATTAGGTCCAGTACCGCCCCCTCTCTTGTAGGACTTTCTACATGCTGGCTCAAAAAGCTCTCCTGGATGCACTTTAAGAATTCTACACCCTCTGAGCCTTTCACACTCATGACTAATGTCTCACTTTCCACTGCGGCACAAGCAGCATCCACCCAACGTCTGAGTGCTGCAATGGAAACTCAGACTGAAGTCACACAAGCTCAACTTGCTGACACACAAGCACAGACTGCTGCCATCACGGCTGGGTTTACCAGTGTTGAAAGGGACTTGCAGGATGTCAGAGCAATCCAGCCATCTGTTCTTCAACAGAGTACTAGGATTGCTGAGGCGCCGCCCCGGGTGAGTGACTGTGGCTCCATGGAGGACGAACCTGCTGTCCTCTCTCAGGATGACAGCATTCATCCTCCCACCACTGCCACTCCACCAGTGCCCTTGCTGTTGCCAGCCGGCCAGCCAGCCCAGGCTGCTGCCGTCCATGCTGAAGTGATGCAGTCCAAAGCTGGGCCTACTAGGCCCAGAGTTGCTCAAGGTCGTCCTGCAAGGCCATCTGCAGTCTCCCCACTGAAAGTCAGCAGCCTTCCACCAGCCATGCTGCAGCCACTGGGGTAGCACTGCGTAGGAGCACTAGGACAGAGCACCAAACAGTTGTACAAACTCAGCAACAACTATTGGAAATCAATCAACAACTAATCTGTAGGTAGGTGATGATCCCTTTAAATAGCGCTGTTGGGGTTCCTTCCTGCTGCCGAATGCATGTTCAGCTGTGCAAGGTTAAGAGAGGGCATTTGCTCCAGCGTTGAGGTCAAAAATGATAGCATTGGCATCAAATCAGCAGATTGATGTCATGATCTGCCTACTCTGCATACTAACGGCGCACGCCCCAGCGCTGACGCTAACACCCTCACCAAAATGCTGTCCGCCGCGGCTCGGATGCCATTTTGGAATGGCACCGTAGCACCGAAAAACTAAGCCGATTTTCTAGCCTGTACAATTTTAAGGAACGTTAGACTGATATCTATTGGAGAGAGCGCCTTTTGTTTGTCACCTTTTGCAACCTTCCTCAAAATATTAGAATCGTGTAGAAAACTAATACTAATAGCCAATTTCCATTACATAAGGTGAGAGAGCCGTTATGATATGACTGTTAAACTGGATATATGAAACTGTTCACCACATTCCTCGGAAGTATATGATGTAATCAGCCATCTGTTTCTTTTTGGATAAGGTGTGAGTTTTTTTTATATTAAGTCACACAACAGCAGTGTGCAGCTAGAGGCAACAGCAATAATAACAGATGCCTCCTGAATCTGACCTGGATGGCTGCTTGTTTGAAATACTTTAACACTATGCTGGTTGGCTATAAGATCATTGAGCCATTACAGACAATTTGAGCAACCCTGGAATTGTATTTGAGATAAAACAAAATGGATGCCTGACGATTGCAAAGTGCTATCAAAAATACTCGACAATGTTAAACCCCACATGGTTAACTTCTTAATAGTTGAAGGTTTGGTGTTAGATTGCGTAAGACGAATTGAAAATGGTCGGTACTATTTCTTGACTGTCATGTAACTGAATAAATTTACTTAAACTACAACCAAGTTCAAAGGGAATTGTGACCTGGGTAATGTTGTTAGACAAATATTTTTTGCTTTTATCCATTGATTTGCATCACCACAATGGCGTTTTTGTTATTTTGCATTATCAGCTATGTTATTTGCACAAAATCCTTGTGCTGCTCAACAAGAATGACTTTTGAGCTCTTCCGGAGCTATTCATTCCCCAAAACAGTGATGATTCCATATTTATATGTCATTCAAAAATCAAATCAGCTGTTTGGCTCTCTCAGGGCTGCAGTAGCAAAAAGAATATGCAACGAAAGAGAATTACAGGTTTTTAAAATTTATTCAAGGAATAAATAAAAAATTATTTGGTTCCATGTTCTATCCTAGAAAACTTGCATGTGTATGAAAAGGGTTATAAAAACAGAACATGCTGGAGATACTCAGCAGGTCAGGCAGCATCTGTGAAGAGAGAAACAGAGTTAACGTTTCAGGTCGATGACCTTTCGTCAGAACTGGAAAAAAACAGGAAATGGAACAGATTTTTAAGCAAGTGCAGGGGCAGGGAAAGGGGGGAGGGGATGAAAGAACAAAAGGGAAGGTCTGTGATAGGATGGAAGGCAGGAGAGATTAAGAGACATTAAGAGATATTCAAGGCAAAAGAAGATGGTAATGGAACAGGTTAAGAAACATAGAAACATAGAAGATAGGAGCAGGAGTAGGCCATTCGGCCCCTCAAGCCTGTTCCGCCATTTAATGAGATCATGGCTGATCATCCAAATTCAGTGCCCTGTCCCTGCTTTCTCCCCATATCACTTGATCCCTTTAGCCTTAAGAAATATATCTAACTCCTTCTTGAATATATTTAATAAGTTGGCCTCAACCGCCTTCTGTAGTAGAGAATTCCACAGGTTCACCACTCTCTGGGTGAAGACATTCCTCCTCAACTCAGTCCTAAATGGCTTACCCCTTATCCTTAGACTGTGACCCCTGGTTCTGGACTCCCCTGCTATCGGGAACATCCTTCCTGCAACTAGTCTGTCTAGTCCTGTTAGAATTTTATAAGTTTCAATGAGATCCCCTCTCATTCTTCTAAACTCTAGCGAATATAAGCCCAATCGACTCAATCTCTCTTCATCCATCATTCCTGCCATCCCAGGTATCAGTCTGGTGAATCTTCGCTGCACTCCCTCCATGGCAAGAACATCCTTCCTCAGATAAGGCGACCAAAACTGCACACAATACTCAAGGTGTGGTCTCACCTGTAGGGGGGCATCCTTTACCTGGTTTACGGTTATTTACCTTCCTTTACCTGGTTTACGGTAATTTACCTGGTCAGGCAGCCTTTTTGCCACTGCACTTTGACCAGCTCCAATCAGCGGTTTCGAATCGCTAAACCCCTCCTTCCAGTTCTGACTGGAGGAACTTATAATTAATGATATATTAAAACGGACAAATGGTCTGGATGCAAGAAAGTCAAACTTTATTAAAACTAAGAAACTACACCACACGATCTTGTAATCATGGTAAAATTGCTTAAATAGGGGAGGAAAAAAATAGACACAACGAGGGAAATTGACTAAAATACAATTCTAACGAAATCCCCACTTTACTCCCACCCCTAAGCCTATCCTAAGTTGCCTTGTGGAAGGCCAGAAAAATATATGCTCACCACTGCAGTGCCAGCTCCGTGTCCCATGAGATCTTCACTGTCCTGAAGTAAAGAAACACCCCAGTGTTTTAAAAGTAAACTGCTGGTGTTCTTACTTCTTCAGACAGACTCCCATGCTGTAGAGGGCACACGGAGGCAAGCCAGAGAGAGAGAGATGCCTCTGAGAAGCTATCTCTTATACCCCAGTTTTGGGGCCGAAATGTTCCTGCCCAGATCCGGAAGTTTCTGGGCTAAAACAAAAGGCATCCAACTGTCCCCATTGTCCAGTAATGGGTGATTCAAACCCATTCATTTTAAACTGTTCCCTTCCTCAGTTTAAGTGTTTCTTTTCAAATGTCTGTGCTGAGCCTTCGAACCATCTCCATTCACCCTGATGGGTTTTGAATGGAGTTGTATTACTATGTAAACAGAAACCCATTATCTTGTGGTCACGGAAACCGCAGTCAATTGGTTTAACCCCTTGTGCAAACATCCTTGTAGCAGTTTCTGTAAACAAACATCGATTGTCTCTGCAGGGAGGGGAAACTCCCCTTTTGATTGACAGAATTTGACTGCCGTTGCTTCATAGACACAGAAAGCTGCTTCCAGGCCCTTTGTCCTTGGCCACACAGTCTGACGGCCATTTTATCCCTGGGCAATTTACCAAACTCAAGAGTACCTTTTTTTAATAAAAATGTACTGTCTTAAAGTGTGCGATTGTTTTACAAAGTTCTTTGATTCCGGTGTTGTCCAAGTGCTGCCTAGCTTAACGCAGCCTTCTTGTGGTTCTGGGTATGTTTTAAAACATTGTCCAACCCAGAGACAATTTAAATCACGCAAAGTCTTCGTCCACGATGTGGATTAATATTTCCCGACCTTCGGGGGCTGAGGGGATTTTGCGAACCCCTACACAGCAAGGCCGTGTACAACTGCAGCAAGACATCCTTGCTCCTGTACTCGAATCCTCTCGCTATGAAGGCCAACATACCATTTGCCTTCTTAACCACCTGCTGCACCTGCAAGAAACAAAAGATGGCTCCAGATGAAGTGTAAATTACGCTGGCAGAATGAAAGACAGCTGCCATGTGGGAGAGAAGAAAAGAAAACACAAAGAAAAGTAATGAAAAAAATATATCTATGATAGGGGCCGAGGTTATGATCTGAAATTGTTGAACTCTATGTTGAGTCCGGAAGGCTGTAAAGTGCCTAATCGAAAGATGAGGTGCTGTTCCTCGAGCTTACGCTGAGTGTCCGTGGAACAATGCAAGAGGCCGAGGACGGTGAGGTCTGAGTGGGAATGGAGCGGAGAGCTAAAGTGACAGGCGACCGGAAGCTCGGGGTCCCCCTTACGGACTGAAAGGAGGTGTTCCACAAAGCGGTCACCCAATCTGCGTTTGGTCTCCCCAATGTAGAGGAGACCGCATCGTGAGCAGCGAATACAGTATACTAAATTGCAAGAAGTACAAGTAAATCGCTGGTTCACCTGTAAGGGGTGTTTGGGGCCCTGGACAGTGGGAAGGGGAGAGGTATAAGGGCATGTTTTGCATCTCCTGCGCTTGCAGGAGAAGGTGCTGGGCGAAGAGGAAGGGGTGTTGGGGGTGATAGAGGAGTGGACAAGGTTGTCGCGGAGGGAGCGGTCCCTACGGAATGCTGAAAGGGGAGGTGAGGGGAAGATGTGTTTGGTGGTGGGATCACGCTGGAGGTGGCGTTAATGGCAGAGGATGATCCATTGAATGTGGAGGCTGGTGGGGTGAAAGGTAACGACAAGGGGAACCCTATTGTGTTTCCGGTAGGGAGGGGTAGGGGTGAGGGCAGAAGTGCGGGAGATAGAACGGATACGGCCAAGGGCGGTGTCAACCACAGTAGAGGGAATCCTCTGTTGAGGAAAAAGGAAGACATGTCGGAAGCACTGGTATGGGAGGTGGCATCGTCGGAGCAGATGTGGCGGAGACAGAGAAACTGGGAGAATGGAATAGGCTCCTTACAGGAAGCGGGGTGGGAGGAAGTGTAGTCCAGGTAGCTGTGGGAGTCAGTGGGCTTGTAGTGAATGGAGACGTAGAAGTCAAGGAAGGGAAGAGTCGGAGATGGACCATGTGAAGGTGAGGGGAGGGTGGAAATTGGAAGCAAAGTGAATGAAATTTTCTAGTTCAGGGTGAGAGCAGGAAACAGCACCGATACAGTCATCAATGTACCGGAAAAAGAGGTGAGGGAGGGGACCTGAGTAGAACTGGAACAAAGAATGTTCAACAATTTCAGATCATAACCTCGGCCCCATCATATTTTTTTTTTCCACACTTTTTTTTTGTGTTTTTTTCTTCTCTCCCACATGGCAGCTGTCTTTCATTCTGCCAGCGCAATTTACACTTCATCTAGAGCCATCCTTTGTTTCTTACCGTGTTCCATTACAATCTCCTTTTGCCTTGAATATCTCTTAATGTTGCTTAATCTCTCCTACTTTCTATCCTATCACAGACCTTCCCTTTTGTTCTTTCATCCCCTCCCCCCTTTCCCAGCTCCCACACTTGCTTAAAAATCTGTTCCATTTCCTGCTTTTTTCCAGTTCTGGCGAAAGGTAATTGTTCTGAAACATTGGGCAGGATTTTCATTGGGGCGTGGAGGCGGGATTGGAGGCGTGTGGGGGGTTAAAATCTCGAAATCGGGGGGGCACGGATCCATCACGCCCCCAACCCGCCTCCATGCCAGTTTCAAAGGAGGCGGATACCTGACCTGTGCTGGGACCCGCCTCCCCGAGGCGGGAAGGGGATTAGTGCCAATTAACTGTCTGTTAACAGGTAGTTAACAGGCAGTTTTTAGCCTAATCCCTATTTTTACTCCTGAAGTGTGGGATTCCCGATGGCTCCAAACCACGCCAAGTTAGCGAGGCGGGCCGTCGGGCTGATGGACTTGGAGGGTTCGAGATGTCCGGTGTTCAGGTGAGTGATGGGTGCATGAGTGAAGAGGTAAGTGTGTTTGGTGTGTGTAAAGTGTTTAAAGAAGTTTTACTTACCTTTACTTACCTTTACAGCCTTCCTTCCTTCAGGTCTCGGGAGTCCCTCATCTCACCGGCACAGAAAGCAGAATGGCCGCGAGCTGTCAAAAGTTGCAGCATTCAGCTTTCTGTTTTGGAGAGATCTCTAAATCAGCCTGAGAGGAAGGAATTAACTTAGTGTACAGATTGTCAGTGTTTGACAGCTTTAAAGAGCTGTCAAACACTGATATTTCATCTGTCAAAAGCTCTTGACAAATGAAATGTCAATCTGTGACGTCTCCTGTTGCCGGGTGACCCTTAATTGGCCTGCTGAGCCCGCTGGGTCAATCAAGTGAAAATCGCACGGGTTGGCCACAACTCGATGGAGGCGGGACTACAACCCTGAAAGTTGTAGTCCCGCCTCCTACACGCCTCCAGAATCAAAATCCAGCCCAATAACTCTGTTTCTCTCTTCACAGATGCTGCCTGACCTGCTGAGTATCTCCAGCATTTTCTGTTTTTATTTCAGATTTCCAGCATCTGCAGTATTTTCTTTTTGTATTAAAAGGATTAGTTGTTTTTCAACCCTTTTGATGTTGTTTATACAGACTCTTCTTTCTGACTTATTGGCATCAGGGCATTTCATCGCCTGACTCATTGGCAGAAGTGGAAAGATATTTACCACAGCTAATAACAACAGACTGCAAAAAGGGTTAGAGAATAGGCAAAGTTCAAAGGTTACTCAATCCTTAGACGGGTGATATTTGTAATTTATGACTATTCCAAAAGGTACCACAGGTCATACAGATTTAAGTACCGAAGGCCAGAAATTCCTCTCGGGTGGTGGTGCAAAGCGGGCAGTGTCGGGTCAGCCGCCATTTACGCAGCGCTTGATATTCAGTTCCATTGACTGCAGTGCAACTGAATATCCAGCGCTGTGTATAACGGGCGGCCAATCAGATACCGTCTGCTTTGTGCCACCGCCCGAGATGAACTTCTAGGCCCTGGACACTTAAGTATTTGATTCATGTCAGAAATGCTAAGCTGATGTTTGTGCATCATCTTTATGTGACCTACATTTAAGTTTGTATCTTTGAATTTAAAGTTCAAGTATAAAAAACGGAAAACGAACAGGAGCAATGTGAACTATGACATTAGTCATTTGACAAGACAGACAGAAATGTGTAATACACCTCTGCAGTATTGGTCTAATTCCAAAGTTAGTACAACATTGCCTTAATCACTGCATTCATTCTGTTCCCTATAATTATGCCTACTGAAAGGGATCATTTTAATAAGAATATGCAAGCTGTTTTAGGACTGGGCAATACAAACGCTAAAATGATAAACTAAGCCTCTCGTGAACTGAACATCCATCTGCAAGTTCCAGAGTTAACGATGGTTGTCATGGGTAAGGAGAAATGAACAGTGAATTCTACGCACAGAACATTAAAGCTGTACAGTAGGTATGGTAGATGCAATTAATGAGAGCTGCTTCTCACACACCTAGTTGTAGTATTTTTGTTAGGTAAAGGGATTATGGAGCTGAAATGGGTAAAAGGAGTTGTGTTGCAGAACAGCTATGATCTAATTGAATGGCAGAGCAGGCTCGAGGGCTGAATGGCCTATTCCTGTTCAAATGTTCTTATATTTTTTTTTAAATGACCATCAGGTTGTATAACTAGCTCCACATATACATTTTTACGACTGAGACTTTATCAACTTCTCTCTCCAGGCCTACATTTTTTGTTGGTCTGTGCATCAGCACTTTCTCTCCATTAAGTTCAAAGTACATTAAATTAATAACAGGGGAATACATTTGATAATGACTGCAGTAAGCACAATTCTATAATGAATTTTGTCTTAGTGATGAGAGGGGGAGAGACCTATGGGAAATTCATCTGACACAATCTGTGCTATCTGGGTGGAGTAATTAACTCAGTAGGTACAATTTTTAAAAAAATGTTTAGCTCGCTGCATTTTTATTATTTATTATTCATTCATGGAATGTGGGTGTCGCAGCCAAGGCCACCATTTATTGCCCATCACTAATTGCCTTTGAGAAGGTGGTGGTGAACTGCCTTCTTGAACCACTGCAGTCCGTGTGGTGAAGGTACTCCCACAGTGCTGTTAGGGAGGGAGTTCCAGGATTTTGAGCCAGCGACGATGAAGGATCGGCAATATATTTCCAAGTCAGGATTGTGTGTGACTTGGAGGGGAACTTGGAGGTGGTGGTGTTCCCATGCGCCTGCTGCCCTTGTCCTTCTAGGTGGTAGAGGTCGCAGGTTCATGAGGTGCTGTCGAAGAAGCCTTGGCGAGTTGCTGCAGAACATCTTGTGGATGGTACACATTGCAGCCACACGTGTTGTAAATACTTTTATACATGTGTGTCCATACGTTTTCTGCGATTCAAAATGATTGGTTTAATTTCCTCCTTCAAGTTCCACTTTGTAAATTGCATATTAAAATCAATTAAAAATTCAGTTTTATTTCCTATTTATATCTAACATTCATTCTTGAAACACAATTTAATACATGGGTGTTTTACAACAGAGTTTATTTTAAATACTATACATATCTGACGATGGATTTTGAATGTTATTACTTAACAGCCCCAAGATTATTTTTTGATGTTAATAGAATTTCAAGCTTTATTTGTTTTCCATGCCTTTCCCTCAGGTTAGCCAGTGCTTACTTCCTTGGTCAGGAGTTACTGATGCCACTCCTTAGTTGACCCACCAGGAGGTGTCCATAAAGGATGTAGCAAGTGATCCCACCCTGGCAATCTTTCCTTCCCTCCTTCCCCAGTTGATGTGGTGGAGACTATAAACTTACAAGGAATCATAGAATAGTACAGCACAGAAGGAAGCCATTCAGCCCATCGGGGGCGATTTTGCCAGCCCTGGGGAGGCGGGTTTGGAGGCGGGACTGCCGGGAAAATGGCAGAATCTGGGGGCGGGTACCCATCCCACCCCCAACCCGCCTCCATGCCATCTTCCCAGGAGGTGGATACCCGACCCGCGCCGGGTCCCATCTCCTCGAGGCGAGAAGGGGATTAGTGCCAATTAACTGCCTGTTAATAGGTAGTTAACAGGCAGTTTTTTGACTAATCCCTATTTTGAGCCCTGAAGTGTGGGCTTCCCGACGGCTCCGAACCTCGCCAGTGTCAGCGAGGGTTGGAGGGGCCGAGATGTCCGGTGTGCAGGTGAGTGATGGGTGCATGTGTGCAGAGGTAAGTGTGTGAGGTGTGTATAAAGTGTTTTAATAAGTTTTACTTACCTTTACTTCTTCCTGCAGGCTTCCTCCCTTCAGGTCTCGGGAGTCCCTCAGCTCACCGGCACAGAAAGCAGAATGGCCGCTGAACTGTCAAAAGCTGCAGCCTTCTGCTTTCTGGTCAGGACGGCTTTCTAATTGAGTCTTGAATAAAGACTCAACTTAGAAGACAGATTGTCAGTGTTTGACAGCTTCACAGAGCTGTCAAACGATGACATTTCATCTGTCAAAAGCTCTTGACAGATGAAACGTCTCTCGCTGGAGTCACCTGTAACTGGCTTTCCCTTAATTGGCCTGCTAAACCCGCTGGGCGGGCTTAACAAGGTCAATTAAGGGAAAATAGCGTGGGTTGGCCACAAGTCGAAGGAGGCGGGACTAAAACCCGACAAGTGGGAGTCCCGCCTCCAAAAGCTCCCCATTGACAAAATCCAGCCCATCGTGTCTGCGATTTTTTTATCTGTGTTTTTTAAACATTTATTTTTCATCAAATGAAACTGGGGTAGATTTTCAACTTATCGTCGGGTGTAGAAGTGGGGGTTGCAGATCCCCGCCCTCTTATAGAAGCTGATGGATTTTTATTGGCATTCAAATCAATGGAAAGAAAATTGGATGATTTCTATAACAGGCGTCCAATCGGTAATGTATTCTTACGCGCAGTTGAAAATCTATTATACTGTGACCAGACTAGTGCTCATGCTCGAGTCTTCCAGCTGAGAGTGTAGTGCTCTATTGCTGTAGGTACTAGGCCACCTTAATCCTGATCTCCAAACAGCACGTCTTTATCAGCCTGCGTACAGCATACCAACAACTTCAGTGTGCTGATGCAACATTTTCCACCAATTTTCTCCCCTCCCCTCCTTTTCTAAAGGCTTTTAACTGGGTTACAGTTCACCAGGCACCGGCATGTTCCAATATCGTACCCAAATGACCAGTAGCAAATCAGGGGAAATATTCCTGCTACATTTATGAAATCAATACACACAACGACCAGAAGAAATCTTCCCACACATTACTTATCTGTCATTCCCCTTTTATGTTTCTCCTTGCTAGCAGGGTTGCCACGGTAGCCACAGATAGATGACTGCGATCAAATCATGTGACCTGAACAAACAAGTAGCAGATATTTCAACAACAAAAGTTGCATTTATATAGTGTCTTTAATGTAGAAAAAAGGTCCCAAGGCGCTTCACAGAAGTGTAACCATAAATAAATGGACATCAAACCAAAGAAGAAGATATTAGGTGGGGTGTTGATGGGAGTGATTAAAAGCTTGGTCAAAGAGGTAGGTTTTAAGGAGGGTCTTAAAGGAGGAAAGGAAGGTGGAGAGACAAGGGTTTAGGGAGGGTATTCTCGAGCATGACACCTAGATGGCTGAAGGCACAGCCGCCAATGGTGGAACGAAGAGAGGACGGATGCACAAAAAGCCAGAGACGGAGGAGACGTTGTCAGGGTTGTAGGACTGGAGGAGGTTACAAAGAAAGGGAGGGGTGAGGCCAAGAATCAGAGTTTTGAATTGGAGGCATTGGGGACTGGGAGCCAATTGTAGGTCAGCAAGTACAGAGGTGATAGGTGAGCGGAAACTGTTGCAGTTCAGCATAGAGGCAGCAGAGTTTTGGAAGAGCTTAAGTTTATGGTGTGGGGGGGGTGGGTGGTGGTGAAGGATCGTAGGCCGGCCAAGTGAGCATCAGAATAATTGAGACTGAATGTGAAGAAGGCATGGTGAGGGTTACAGCAGCAGATGGGCTGAGGCAGGCACAGAAGCGGGTGATGTTACAGAGGTGGAAGTAACCGGTCTTTATGATGGAGAAGGAGTTTGTGGCAAGGGCCAGATTTTCCCGCAACAGCAAGATTGCCAACATACACCATAAAACTCGTGGTCTGGTGAGCCGATCTTGCCATTGCTAACCTGCTCCAAATATTGCTGAATTTCTAATTAGACTACATTGCAGCGAGCATAACAGCGAATCAGGCACTCTGCGCCAATCTAAGAGCTGAAGTGTCGGCACATTCGCCATCAGGTGCCAAGGGAAAGTATCCGCAAATGGAAGTGTAACTTCTTAAATCAACTTTAATCCACAATTATTTTAAGCTGTCATGTCCCTTTTCGAGTTGGGAGATTTTTGTCAGTTTCACTGCTGTATGTGATCTATGACTTCAGGCCACTCCAAGTCGCTACATTAGAAATTATTAATAATTTAGAAATAAAATAATTATTGACTTTTATTTTAGTGCGTTACAAGGCCATAAAATGAGCTAAGCAAGCTAACCTTGAATTTTCAACTTATTGAATATTTCTGGGTTTGAATGAGACTGAAGATCACAAATCTTTGTGGAAAGTAAAGATGTGACCTGCTGGCTTGCCTCTGAGTAGATGACCTTGAAATGTTTGAGGTATATGTACATCCATTTACTCATTATTGATGAAAACAATGGTGATTAATAAGCAAATTAGAAAAGATATGTTTGATGTTTGTGGCTTTAGTGAGGTTGAGCACTGGGATCATTTAAATTCAGAGAACAATTTCATAAATTGAATGGTCTCCAGATGTAATGGCATGGCAGTATTAAAATGGAAAATCCCAAGTACAGAAAGTGGATACTCAGATTCTTGTTGCTTAATCTTTGCAATAGTAACACATTTTTAACAACTGGGACTTTAAACCCAAACTTGAAGCAATAAATCACGCTGCAGCCAGCCTTATGTGTCAACCTTGGCTTAGTGGTAGCACTCTTGCCGAAGAGTCAGAAGGTTGTGGGTGTAAATCCCACTCGAGGAGTTGAGCACATAAGTGCAGTACTAATGGAGTGCTGCACTGTTGGAGGTACCACCTTTCGGATGAGACATTAAACCGAGGCCCCCGCCTGTCCTCTCGGCTGTGTGTACAAGATCCTATGGCACAAATAGAAGAAGAGCAGGGTAGTTCTTTTGGAGTCCATGCCAATATTTATCCCTCAGCCAACATCAAACACATTGATTGCTGTTTGTGGGGCCATGCTGTTGGTAATTTGGCTGCCATGTTTCCCTTTTTCCCCTTCCCCTTGTTCCCAGCAGTGACTACGGCCACAATTTCGCCTACCGAGGCGGGTCTGGGGTGGCCGGGGTCGGTAGCGCGGTCCCAGCCCGCTGCCTGCTCCAACGTGCTCTGTTGAAGTGATTTTACAATGATCGGGCTTGTTAAGCCCGCCCAGCGAGGTTCCCGGCCAATTAAAAGGAAGCGGGTCTGATGACGTCATTTGATGGCGTGTCATCAGCCGGTTTCCTTAAAGGGGCCATGGCCAAATTCATTTTGACAGTTGGGCTGACGGTGTTCTGCAGCATTGAGGTGCTGCAAACACTGACAAGCACTGCACAGAGGTGCACGGCTGCACCCAGGCTCTCCCATGACTCCCTCCATATGCTTATGGAGGGAGTCATGGGAGACCTCCCCAGGAAACCAATGCAGCCTGGTTGTACATTGCACAGGAGGGCAGAAGCAGAGATGTCGTCAGGAGGACCAGGCTGCAGTGGCGAAAGCCTTTCAATGACCTCAGTAGATCAGGAAACGTTACTGCAAAGCCACACTCAACCTCATCCTGCTGTGCCACTCATCACATCCACGTCACTCTGCCTTCCCTACCCTACTGTTGAAAATGTTAAAAAACCCAGCCATTCCGAATTCACAGTGAAAATACTTTATTGGCTGTGAAACGCTTTGGGATGTCTTGAGGTTGTGAAAGGTGCTATATAAACGCAACTTCTTTCTTTTGTTTAATGTATATGTTGACCAAATGCTCCCATGAAGATTTATATATTAAGAACTGTGATTTTTTTTTCTACCACAGGTCATTTTCTGCACAAATACAGTCAATTAATTTGACAAAACTGTGTCTGAATGAGATTGCAACAGAAGAAAAGAATGTATTTTAATATTACAGTGGATTAGATGAATCATCAATCCTAATGACCTCTGTAGTGCTTGAGAAGAAACCTAGGGCTGGATTTTCATTGAGGAGTCGAGTAGGAGGCGGGACTACAACTTTCAGGGTTGTAGTCCCGCCTCCATCGGGTTCAAGCCAACACACACGATTTTGACTTGATTGACCTTGTTGAGCCCACCCAGCAGGCTCAGCGGGCCAATTAAGGGCCACCCAGCGTCACAGATTGATATTTCATCTGTGAAGACCTTTTGACAGATGAAATATCAGCGTTTGACAGCTGTTTGAAGCTGTCAAACACTGACAATCTGTACTCTAAGTTAATTCCTTCCTGTCAGGATGATTTAGAGAACTCCCGGAACAGAAAGCTGAATGCTGCAATTTTTGACAACTCGCAGCCATTCTGCTTTCTGTGCCGGTGAGGCGAGGGACTCCCGAGACCTGAAGGAAGGAAGGCTGTAAAAGTAAGTAAAGATATGTAAAACTTATTTAAACATTTTACACACACCAAACACACTTACCTTTGCACTCATGCACCCATCACTCACCTGAACAGCGGACATCTCAACCCCTCCAAGCCCTTCAGCCTGACGGCCCACCTCCTCTAACTTGGCGTGGTTTGGAGCCATCAGGAATCCTACACTTCAACATTAAAAATAGGGATTAGGCTAAAAACTGCCTGTTAACTACCTGTTAACAGGCAGTTAATTGGTACGAATCCCCTTCCTGCCTCGGGGAGGTGGGTCCCAGTGCGGGTCGGGTACCCGCCTCCTTTGAAACTGGCATGGAGGCGGGTTGGGTGCAGGATGGGCTCGTGCCCCCCTGATTTCGAGATTTTAATCCCCCACACGCCTCCAATCCCGCCTCCACAGCCCAATGAAAATCCTATCCGTAGAGTACACTACACCGCAGAACATTCTGGACACACAAAAAAACAAACACATTTATGTGTTATTGTGGAATATCCCTTTTATATTATGTGGTATATATTCCATATACACAGTTCCATATTCATTTTGGGAGAACAATGGCCTCAAAATTAATTAACACTGTGCCCATTTACAGACATAACTTAACAAACATACTTTTGTCAGCTTGTAATATGTGAAGATTTTATGCATAAACGGATTTATTCTGGCATAATCATTGTATCATTTCCTGTTCTTTCAGTCATATAGGACACTTATGTTTACCTACAGTTAAATTAGTTAGAGAAAGGAGGGGCTTATGAACTGAGCAGTAGATAGTCATCATTAACATTATAGCTAGTAATTATGATGTGCTGTAGTAAATACTACCTCTTCATAGAAATTCATAAATTTACAACAGAGAAGGAGGCCATCATGTCTGCGCCTCTTGTTCAATTATATTTTAAATGTTGTCCATGGACTTCTATGTACAGATTAAACCAGGGCAGTTCCTCTTCCAACACACCCACATACTAAACTAATCCATTGTCTACCGTCAAAAGCAATAAATATTCAACCTGATTGCAGCTTATTTTTAATGTAAAACCTAAGTGAAGGGCCAAGGCCAATAGTGCAGCACATTGCCAAGGCTGAAAAGTGTAAGGCACAAGTCAGGAGTGTGATGGAATACTCTCCACTTGCCTGGATGAGTGCAGCTGCAACAACACTCAAGAAGCTCGACACCATCCAGGACAAAGCAGCCCGCTTGATTGGCACCCCATCCACCACCTTAAACATTTACTCCCTCCACCACCAGCGTACCATGGCTGCAGTGTGTACCATCTACAAGATGCACTGCAACAACTCGCCAAGGCTTCTTCGGCAGCACCTCCCAAACCCGTGACCTCTTCCACCTAGAAGGACAAGGGCAGCAGGCGCATGGGAACACCACCACCTCTAAGTTCCCCTCCAAGTCACACACCATCCTGACTTAGAAGTATATCGCTGATCCTTCATCGTCGCTGGGTCAAAATCCTGGAACTCCCTACCTAACAGCACTGTGGGAGTACCTTCACCACAAGGACTGCAGCGGTTCAAGAAGGTGGCTCACCACCACCTTCTCAATGGCAATTAGGGATGGGCAATAAATGCTGGCCTTGCTAGTGACGCCCACATCCCATAAGCAAATTTTAAAAAAGAGAGAAGATGAGGAAAAGCAGCAAGTCATGAGTAGGTGATGTTAGGCTTCAATTTAAATAATCTGAAGATTGTAAGAGAAAGACTGAGGGAGGTAAAGAATTCCACAGATTTGAGGTCCTGGAAAAGAATGAGTTAGAGTAGGAAACTATATGATGGATCTTGATTTCAACACAGTGCATACAGGGAAGAGATAGGGGGGAAAAATTCAGTATCTTCCTGTTTGGGGTGCCATTATCGGCCATGCGCAAAGTTTAACGCCTGGCACTAATTATCGCCTCCGACGGCAAACTTGGCTTTTATCGCCCCTGGAGGTGATTGGAGCACTAAATCAGGTGCTTCACACCTATCTTAAGGCGCAAAGGCCGAGGAGCGAGGCGCTACCTCAGAGTGCTGGCGAAGCTCATGTGATGTCAGACAGCAATGGAACACAGACACAATGGTGCTGGCCAGTTCTTAAAGGGAAGGGTTGATCTTGCTCTCCATCCACATCCTGCTCATTGCAGCCTTGAATCTCGGCCTGGAGAGACCTGTACATCAAATCTGCAGGAAAGGATAATGGAGAGGCCCAGGGAAAGAGCTCAGAGTGCAGCCCCCACAGTCTCTTCTAAATCGATACAAGGAAGGGCAAATCAAAATGAACCTGCAAAGTGCTGCTCAGTACCCAAAACTCCTTCACACAGCATTGACTCTCTCCAGAAGTCTCTCTCTCTCTCTCTCAGAATGCTTGGTGCAAAAATGTCACCAACAAAAAAAGGCAGGAAGCGGTCGCCTTTAAATAGCGCTCCCCCGTCCCTTCCTGACTGCAAAATGCTTCCCTCAACCTGTCGTTACTAGCGGCAGGCGGTAAGGCAGGGGGCGCCACTCAATACCCGGTCCGGGGCGCTACCGGGGCGTTGCGCACTCAACTGACATCACAATCTGCCGGTGCAGGAGATCATGGCGGTAGTGTTTAGCGCCACCGCAAAATGTCTAGTTAATTTCGCGAGCAGTGCAAACATCGCCGCGCCCAGGCGCTAGTTGCTTTGCGCCCCATTAGCGCCCTCTGGGAGGCACAAACCAACTGAATTTTTCCCCCAGAGTATGAGGCTGGTATATTTAGAGCTTGAAGGAGGAGTATGTTCAAAGAAACACTGACCCATACAGTAGAGCAAAATAGGGAAAAAGAACTAACATTTATATAGTGCCTTTCATGACCTCAGGACATCCCAAAGTACTTTACAGCCAATGAGGTACTTTTGAAGTATGCAAACACAGCAGGCAATTCGTGCACAGTAAGATCTCCACAAATAGCAATGAGATAAAAGACCAGTTAGTCTGTTTTGATGATGCTGGTTGAGGGATAAATCTTGCCCAGTACACTAGGAGAACTCGCTGCTTTTGCTTAAATAGTGCTATGAGATTTTAATCATCCACCTGAGCCGGTAGATGGAGCTTCAGTATAACATCTCAGCTGAGAGACAGCACCTCTGACAATGCAGCACTCCCTCAGTACAACACTGAGGAGTCAGCCTAGATGATTTGCTCAAGTCCTGTAGTGGGGCTTGAACCCATCACTGTCTGACGCCAAGGCAAGAGTACTACCACTGAACCAAGCCGACACTTTTATGTCAGAAAGACAAACAAGGTTGTGACAGAGAAAGACAAAAGGTTGAGGCAAATGGTGAGTTTGAAACTATACTGTTTTTTCTACTTCATGACATTGGTTCCAATTCCAACTACTTATGAATGATAATAGAGTTTATTTAATTTATTTTTTATCAACATTGATTGAGACAGATGAAAGGAACAGCATTGGAAATAAACAATTGCTGCTAATAAATTAATTTGCATTTAACCAGAGATGCTCAGACAAAAAGACTACTGTTCACAAACCTTAATTTCTATGGGAGTGAAATAACTCGGCTCTGAAATTAACCCTACCCTGCCGACTGGAATGGGATGGGTGACCGGTTAAAATCACGGAAATCCACTCACTGCCCCATTCCCGCGGTGAACTTCCCGATTGCAATCCTAACGGTACCACTGACTCAGGTCAGAAGCGATGAATATATTCAAATCGGAGTGCCATGATGTCATTGGGATCCCGATACCACTTTAACTGTAAACCCTCAGTAAAACCTTGTGGGATTGATCTGAGAAGCAGACTGACATGCCTGGAAGAACAATTTAAAGGGGGACTCACCTGCAGTCATTTGGGTTATTAGCATCTCTCTGCTTTGCTGATTACTGGATTGCCAAGGTATTTCAGAGCTTGGAGATTGTCTCCTTTTAATTTATTTGCCTTACTCACCCTGACTAAGCATTTTCAGCTTATTATTTTTGCTTTTTTATTCTGAATGAAGGAACAGTTGGAGAAAGAGCAGCAGCAGTTGGACCTGTTAGAGCACAGCAGGCGAGGGGGTGTTCATTGTAGAAGGCCTCACTCAGCCCACAGGGTCGATAGAACTAGAGTCACTTTCCTGGACATCTCACAGCAGCAGTGTATTAGGAGGCTGTGCTTTACCAAGCAGGTTGGTACAGACGTGTACGGCCACCTGCAGCAAGACCTCTGCATTAACAGTCTTCATTGCCCCCTTCACCCCTCCCTTCGTTATGCATTAAAGAACAGTCAAACCAACCTCTACATCAGTGACATTCTGACAATGGAAACTAACTAAGTGCAATGAAAAGAGGCCATACACCAAATTCCCAAATGTGAAAAAGGAGATGAATTTATTTACAAACAGAAGGTTGAACTAAAATCTTTAAAAAAACATTTTTTTTTAATCTACCTTTCATGCAAATCTCTGATCCAAATATGAACAGGGGAATTTTAACTGCCCCCACCCCACGGAATCCAGTTGTGCGAGCATTTAAAAATGGAGTAAGTGAATTATCCACTCCGTGCCTGCTTCGTTCTGATGTTAAAATGCCTGATTTATCAGACGTATTAGGTGCCCACCTGAGCCAGCTGGGAGCCTCATACATTTATGCAAATCAGGTTCATATTACATCAATCGGACCTGATGCCATCATAACCTAGAAGAGAGTGGGGTTTCGACAAGGCTTTTCCAGGTAAGTTTAAAACTTTCCTTTGTGGACCTAGGAGTGAAAATTCCACCCTTTGAGCAAAATAGGCATACAATTTATCAGAATTCAACTCTGATAATTTCAATAGGAGAGACAAATCAATTCATGCCCTAAGCAATCTCATAAGGAGGTGCAATAAATCATCCATTTACATTAATTTCAGTATAAACAGTGTATTTTTTATACCACGAGGCCCAGAACAGTACAACATCAGGAATCTGAATTTATTATGAGGTAAAACTCCCATCAGAAATACTATCCTATGAAACACTGGCAGTTCAAAAATAAATCAGACAGCTATGCACTTGCTCCACGCATAAGCAACCAATATTGGCTGTAACCATGACAATTCCTCTCCATGACTACTCCTAAGCATTCTGGAGAGTCAGCAGTACAATATCTCATTGGTGCTACACTGATGACGTACAAACAAAATCATATAAGCACCATATATAAAATAGAACCAAATAAATGTTGCCACCAATCTTATTTAATAACCAAATGGCAAATTATGAGGTCACAGCACCACGATGACCAATGACCCAAGCATTTTGGGGTATTAATGAGTACTACTCAGAACAATTCAACAGACTGGAATTAGATGGGTGAAAAAAGCAAAGCAGACTAGCATAGTGTTGGAATGAATGTGTGTTAATGCGAGGAGTGTTATAAATAAGGTTGACGTGTTACAGGCACAAGATATGCCACATGGGGTTATGATATAGTGGCTAGAATGGAGACCTGGCTCAAGCATGGGCTGGAATGGGAACTAAACATTCCTGGCTACAATGTATTCAGGAGGGATTGGGAAGGAAAAAAGACAGGAGTGGGTGTGGCTGTATTGATCAAGGATAATATTGCAGTTCTACTGAGGGACGATATACTAGAGGGTTCAAAGACTGAATCTATTTGGTTAAAGTTAGGGAACAGAAAAGGCGCTGTTACATTGCTGGGTGTTTACTACAGACCCCCAAATAGTGAGAAGGAGATAGAGGAGCAAACCTGTAGGAAAATGTCAGATAATAGAGCAGTAATAGTAGGGGCCTTCAATTACCCTAACATAGACTAGGGAAAAACAGAGTAAAGGGCAAGGAGGTTGAAGAATTCCTAAAATGTGTACAGGAGAACTTTCTTAATCAGTATGTTTCTAGCCCAAAGAGGAAGGAAGCAGAGCTGGATCTATGTCTGGGGAATGAAGTAGGGCAAGTGGTGTGTGGTTCAGTGGGAGAACATCGGAGTAATAATGATCATAATAGAATTAGGTTTAAAGTAGTTATGGAAAGGGACAAAGAAAAATCGACGGTGCAGATACCCAACTAGAAAAGAGACAATTTCAGTGATTTGAGAAGGGATCTAGCACAGCCGGACTGGAGACAAGGATTGGCCAGATAAACAGTAAATGTGCAATGGCAGGCCTTCAAGGCAGAGATAGTTCGGGTATAAACCAAGCATATTCCCAGAAGGAGGAAAGATGGGGGGCGATTTTCTGCTGTCGGGTTTGGAGCCGGGAAAGGCGGGAAAATCAGATTCAAAGAGGGCGGGTTTGGAACCCGCCTCCAACCCGCCTCCGCGGGATTTTGCCAGTGCCGGTTTTGGAGGTCGGGAAACGGTCCCGCATCCAGCTGGCCATAGCGATACTTATGATCATTAAATGCTCATTAAGGGCATCTCTAAGCCTATTTTGAGAGGCCCTTGTGATTTTTCGAGCATTTCAGCATGCTCCAAGCACCTCCTAAACCACACCAGGTAAACCTGGTGGGTTGATACGTGGGTGGCCTCCTCACAGCTGCAGGTCTAACAAGACATTGTTTATTGCATCAAGGATTACTTGCAGGTGCCAGACCTTGGCTTTAAAAGGTCTCTGAGCTCTTTTAGAAAGCCTTCCGAAGTCGGAGGTGCTGTAGCCTGAATCAATCAACTGTGGGACCTCCTTGGAAGACCCTCTCCCCGTTTGCAATGAACGCTTCCCCAAAGGAGGCATCTGCAAGCAGCATGGGAACCATTCGTTTTCTTTCTGCATGGACCTCAGATGAGGATGAGGAGGAGGAGGAGGAGGAGGATCTGGAGGGGGAGGAGCAGGAGGAGGAGGAGGAGCAGGAGGAGGTCAGAGCACCGGTGTATCGACCAGCAGCAGTGGCAGCACGTGAGCACATGGCTGCCCAGGATGCAAGGGATGAACTTATCCTGGCCAGATTTGCATAGGTTGCCCAAGTTGGTACATGTCCTTGGCTCCATCCTAGGACATCATTGACAATGGACATGACTGTCTGGCCTCCTTTCACTCAGGCCACCAACTTGACAACGCAATGTGGCGGAGCCCACAATGTGGAGCTGCCTAAGGCGAAAGAACAGATGCTATAACGCCAACATTTTGCCATCAAATCATTTTAATGCTTTCCAACAGGGATGGCATTTCATCAATACACATAAACATTCTCCCAATCTGCACACAGATCTGGAGGTTATATCCCTTGCCAGCACACAGCCTTGGTTTCTTTGGCAGGCCTCTTCCTCCCAAATGAGTGGAAGAGCACCTCCATGCTAGCTGTCAGCCCCTCAAACAACATTTGCAGTGCCTCATCCGAGAGGCTTGGAATTGGATATAGTGGTTTCTCAGAATATGTACAGGTGGTGCAGCATAGGCAGAAATGCTGTGGAATGAGCCAGGGCAGCAAGAAACCATAAAATCAGACTGGAAAAGTGATGTCAACAGAGATGGGTTTTCGTCCCAAAACACTTGACATGAATCTTGTCATTCATGTGGAAATGACTTATGAAATGATACTGGGCGGCCTGCTGGTGGCGCTGTCCAGGGAGAGTATAAATACTCGGGCATGGGCCCAGCTTGCTCAGGACATTCTTTAACAGGAACTAGTGAAGGACACAACTAGATCTCCATGTTGAAAAACAGTTGATTAAAGCCTTGTTTAATAGTTAGACCAAGTGCCTAGTAGTTTTTTTACGCCAACACTAATTGACCAAAGGCATCCCACACCTTTGAAATCAAGTGGCCAATCATGGGAAAATCTCAATTTTTGAAAACTATCAGTGGAGGCTGGTTTCAAACCCACTCAAACCAAAACCCGTCTCCATCTCGCCTCCAGTGGTAAAATCGCCCCTGGGGCATCCAAAGCTAGAGTTCCCTGAAGGGCAAAGGAAATAGATGTTAATATAAAACAGAAAAAGGAGGCTTATGACAAATGTCAGGTACAGAATACAATTGAAAACTAGGCAGAATACAGAGTGCAGGGGGAAATTGAGAAAGGATATAAGAAGGGCAAAGAGAGAGTATGAGAAAAAATTAGCGGGTAACATAAAAGGATATGGGAGTGGTGCCAGAAGACTGGAGGACTGCAAATGTTACACCCCTGTTCAAAAAAGGAGAGAGGGATAAACCTGGTAACTACAGGTCAATCAGTCTAACGTCAATGGTGGGAAAACTACTACCATGGTGGGAACAAGGACAAAATTCATTCTCACTTAGAGAAGCATGGATTAATAAGGGACAGCCAGCACGGATTTGTTAAAGGAAAATCATGTCTGACTAACCTGATTCAGTTCTTTGGTGAAGTAGCAGAGAGGGTTGATGAAGGTAATGCAGTTGCATATATGGAATTTCCAAAAGAAACACATGACAGACTTATTCAGAAAATAGAAGCACATGTTATTAAAGGGACAGTAGTAACTTGGGTATGTAATTGGCAAAGGGATAGGAGGCAGAGAATAGTGATGAATGGATGTTTTTTGGACTGGAGAAAAGTATGCAGTGGGGTCCCCCAGGGGTCGGTATTAGGACCATTGCTTTTCTTGTTATATATAAATGACCTGGGCTTGGGTATAGGCGGCACAGTTTCAATGTTTTTGGATGAAACAAAACTTGGCAACATAGTAAATAGTGTACAGGATAGTCACAGACTTCAGGAGGATATAGACAGACTGGTGAAATGGGCATGCGGATAAGTACGCAGTGATGCACATTGAGGGAAACAACATGGGGAGGCAGTATAATCTAAATGGTACCATCTTGAGGAGTGCAAGAGCAGAGGGACCTGCGGGGTGTATATTCACAAATCTTTGAAGGTGGCAGGGCAAGTTCATAAGGTCGTTGAGAAAGCATGTGGGATACTTGGCTTTGTAAATGGGGCATTGAATGCAAAAACAAGGAATTCATGCTAAACCTTTACAAATCTCTGGTTAGGCCTCAGCTGGAGCATTGTGTGCAATTTTGGGCACTGCACTTTAGGAAGGATGTCAAGGCCTTGCCAGAGAAGGTTTACCAGGATGATCCCAGAGATGAGGGAATTCAGCAGCGTGGAGAGATTGGAGAATATGGAGAATAGAGAGGTAGACCTAATGGAGGTATTCAAAATTATGAGGGGTTTTGATAAACCAAGTATGGAAAAACAGTTTCCTTTGGCAAGTGGGTCAGTAACCAGAGGTCATAGATTTAAAATAATTGGCAAAAGAACTAGAGGGGCAATGAGGAGAATTTTTTTCACACAGAGAGTTGTTGTGATCTGGAACACACTACCTGAAAGGCTGGTGGAATCAGATTCCATGGGAACTTTCAAAACATACAATTGGACTTGTACTTGAAGAGGACTAATTTGCAGGACTATGGTGAAAAAGTTGGGGTGTGGGATTAAATTGGACAGCTGTTTCAAAGAGCCAGCACAAGCATGATGGGCTGAATGGCCTCCTTCTGTGCTGCAATGTTTTATGATTCTAAAACAATAAGTCTATCCTAAGAACATAAGAAATAGGAGCAGGAGTAGGCCATTCGGACCTTCGGGCCTGCTCCGCCATTCAATTAGATCATGGCTGATCCTCTACCTCAACTCCACTTTCCTGCACTATTCCCATATCCCTTGATTCTCTTAATATCCAAAAATCTATCAATCTCTGCCTTCAATATATTCAACAACAGAGTGTCCACAGCCCTCTGGGTAGAGAATTCCAAAGATTCACCATGCTCTGTGAAGAAATATCTCCTCATCTCAGTCCTAAATGGCCAACCCCTTATTCTGAGATGGTGACCCCTGGTTCTAGACTCGCCAGCCAGGGGGAACATCCTCCCTGCATCTACCCTGTCAAGCCCAGTGAGAATTGTGTATGTTTCAATGAGATCACCTCTCATTCTTCTAAACTCTAGAGAATATAGGCCTAGTCTACTCAATCTCTCCTCATAGGACAATCTCCCCCATCCCAGGAATCAGCCTGGTGAACCTTTGTTGCACTCTCTCTATGGCAAGTATATCCTTCCTTAGGTAAGGGGACCAAAACAGTACACCATACTCCAGGTGTGGTCTCACCAAGGCCCTATATAATTGCAGTAAGACGTCTTTACTCTTATACTCAAATCCTTTTGCAATAAAGGCCAACATACCATTTGCTTTCCTAATTGTTTGCTGTACCTACATATTGACTTTCAGTGATTCGTGTACAAGGATACCCAGGTCCCTCTGAACAACATTTCCCAATCTCTCACCATTTAAAAAATACTCTGCTTTTCTATTTTTCCTACCAAAGTGGATAACTTCACATTTCTCCACAATATATTCCATTTGCCATGTTCGTGCCCACTCGCTTAACCTGTCTATATCCCCTTGCAGCCTCTTTGTATCCTCACAACTTACATTCTCACCTAGCTTTATATCATCAGCAAACTTGGATATATTACATTTGGTCCCCTCATCCAAATCATTGATGTAGATTGTAAATAACTGAGGCCCAAGCACTGATCCTTGTGGTACCCCACTAGTTACAGCCTGCCAACCCGAAAATGACCCGTTTATTCCTACTCTCTGTTTTCTGTCTGTTAACCAATCCTCAATCCATGTTAGTATATTACCCCCAATTCCGTGAGCCCTAATTTTTTTTAATTAGCTCTTGTGTGGCACCTTATCTAATGCCTTCTGAAAATCCAAATACTCCACATCCACTGGTTCCCCCTTATCTATCCTGCTAGTTACAACCTCAAAAAACTCTATCAGATTTGTCAAACATGATTTCCCTTTCATAAATCCGTATTGACTCTGCCCAATCATATTATTATTTTCTAAGTGCCCTGTTACCACGTCCTTAATAATAGGTTCTAGCATTTTCCCTACTACAGGAAACTTTGTGTTATCCGGAGGCTAAATGTCCGGCAAGCTCGAGCCACCGGCAAAAATCAGGAGCCGTTTCGTTAGGTTTTTTTTCTTTTCGTTGCTTTTTTCTCAACAGTCAAGCTCTGCAAGGTCTGTAGCTAAGCAACAGCTTCAGCTAGAGATGCTACAGAGACGCTTGCCGACTGTTTAGAAGCTGTTGCTAAGCAACAGGGTTTGTTGATTCACACGGAGCTGAAAATCTTCGTATGTTTCAACATCAGCGCTGGTGTGTCCGGCAGTTTTGAGGGAACGGCAACAGCTCGGTCCCGTCGGTGCCGGATAGCACAAAGTTTCCTGTACTGATGTCAGGCTAACTGGTCTATAGTTCTCCATTTTCTATCTCCCTCCTTTCTTAAATAGTGGGGTTACATTTGCTACCTTCCAATCTGTGGGAACCGTTCCAGAATCTATGGAATTTTGGAAGATGGCAACCAATTCATCCATTATCTCTATAGCCACCTTTTAAAACCCATGGATGGAGGCCATCAGGTCCAGGGAATTTATTGGCTTTCAGTCCCATGAATTTCTCTAGTACTATTTCCTTACTAATACTAATTTCTTTCAGTTCCTCATTCTCACTGGGCCCTTGGTTCTCTACTATTTCCGGAATGTTTTTTGAGTCTTCTTCCATGAAGACAGACACAAAGGCCGTGATTTCGCCTACCGAGGCGGGTCCAGGGTGGCTGGGGTCGGTAGCTCGGTCCCAGCTCACTGCCTACTCCATCCCGCTCTGTTGAAGTGATTTTACGATGATTGGGCTTGTTAAGCCCATCCAGTGAGGATCCCGGCCAATTAAAAAGAAGCTGTCTGATTATGTCATTTGATGATGCGTCATCAGCTGTTTCCTTAAAGGGGCCATGTCCAAATTGACTTTGACAGTTGTGCTGTCAGTGTTCTACAGCATTGAGGTGCTACAAACACTGACCATCACTGTACAAAGGTGCACGGCTGCACCCAGGCTCTCCCATGACTCCCTTCATATGCTTATGGAGGAAGTCACAGCACGCAGGGAGGTTCTCTTCCCTTCCAATAGGCGGAAGAGACCTCCCCAGGAGATCAACGCAGCCTGGTTGCACATTGCACAGGAGGGCAGAAGCAGGGATGTTGTCAGGAGGACCAGACTGCAGTGGCACAAACCTTTCAATGATCTCAGTAGATCACGAAACGTTACTGCAAAGCCACACTCAACCTTATCCTGCTGTGCCACTCATCACATCCCCATCACTCTGCCTTCCCTACCCTACTCCTGCACATCTTTACTCACAGCAACTTACCTTGCGCCTCCACCCATCCCTCTCTATCTGCATGATCACTTCCCCATCTCACTTAGCCACCCCTCACACTCACCCTCATCCCAGTACAAGCATACCAACTAACAACACACAAGGGTAGGTACTTGGGTGTTTTAGCCAATGTTCATGTGAAGTTTCTGGTAATGTGCTGTCAAGCATTGAAATCGTTATTTTCAACACTTTGCATTCTTGGACAGTTTTGTGTGCACCTTTGGAAGTGGCTTACTGAGTTGCAGTGAATGGTGAGACATAAGGGTATCCCCCCTCCCCCACAATGGCCATGAGTGTGAAAGGAATGGCTTGGACATTGTAGGGATGTTTTATGGTGCTGGTGTGGGGTGGTGCCAACCTGGCACATCATGTGGTAACCAGGGTGTACAGCATCAAGTGAAGTAAATCTGGCCATGGTGAGGCCATCCCTGGCATCCCGGACAGCAATGTAGCCAAGTGCTGATGCCCTGTGTCCTGTGCAGCAACAGTTGATTGCGGAGAAGGTTGGTGTTGTTGTTGTTGCTGCTGGTGTGCCTGGTGAAGCTGGTATTGGGATTGATCATGGTGGGATTCTGAGGACCAAGGTGAGATATTTTCAAGGTCACTGATGCTGATGGAATAGATGGCAGGTGAGGTTGAGATGACAGAAGTGATCTGTCAATGGTGAGAGAGATTGTTCCAATGAGGTGGCACTGTATAGAGAGTTAGCTCCAGACACTTGCAAGCTGCAGAAAGCTCAATATGTCTTCCAAATGCAGTAAGCAACAGTTTCTGAGCTTTGAAAGTGAACAGCTGTACCGTGGGATCTTTCATACAACTTTGGCAGCTGTCAGGTCATGAGATAATTCAATGCTGAATCCACTCACGGCATGCTGAGCTGACGTGTTCCCCGAGCAGCGGGTACCACATGGGGGAACATGTAAAATTGAAAGATAGGCAGAAAATAATACTTAATTGGCTGTTAACAATGAATTTAGTGATGTCAATTGCCTCCCCCGCCGCTTAGTGTCGGGTCTGTTCAGTGCTGACAGACCCGACACCTGAGAGACTCGCGTGGAGGCGGGTTGACAGTGGGGTCCCGACCCGCTGTCAATCATTTCTATTTTCACAATTGACCCACCTCCGATCCCGTCCTCTGAGCGTTGGTAAAATTCTGGCCAAAGTATTTGTTTAATTCTCCGTTACAATTTCTCCTGTCTCAGCCTGTAAGGGACCCACATTTACTTTCGCTAATCTTTTCCTTTTTACATACCTATAGAAACTTTTACAGTCTGTTTTTATGTCTCTTGCTAATTTACTCTCATATTCTATTTTCCGTTTCTTTATCAATTTCTTGGTCCTCCTTTGCTGAATTCAAAATCCTCCCAATCCTCACGCTTACTACTCTTTTTGGCAACATTATAGGCCTCTTCCTTTTATCTAATGCTATCTTTAATTTCTCTTGTTAGCCACAGGTGGACCATTTTTCCCGTGGTGTTTTTGTACTGAAAAAAATGCCTATCTATCTCATGTTCCTAATTAAACTATTTGCATTATATCATAATTCTATAGTGTTCTCAATAAACAATAAAAAAATGATAATATTTGCAACATTTCTGAATAAACTTCAAAATATATCTTGAATAAACATATCGTGAAAGCAGGACCCAGAAGATCAACAGCATAAAATGACACTGCATGGCTCAGAGCATTCGAGAGAATGATAGCTCTCATTTGGGAAGGAATTGCGGTGATCGACTTGTTTTTTGGGCCCAAAGCAAGTCTGTGAATGGATGCATCCCAAGCTACGTGAAGGAGCCCTCTGGTCTTCCATCTGTGGGGTGAACTATCGGTTAGAGAGCCAAACTATTCTGCATTGGCTGCAGCCAATGAAATCCAATAGTGTCATCTACGGGTTCTCAGATTGCACAGTCAGTTAACGCATTCTTATGCTGACAAGTGGTTGGCTTCCTCCAGCGTGCTACAGTTTTGATTTAGGGAAGTAAAAGTGCCAGAACTTGTCCTCTGTGATCGCTGATGTTCCGCAAGTAACTTGCACACAATGTGGCTTGGGTCACCGAGTCCAGAGGAGGCCTTGTGTTGGATCCATCCAAACTATAAAATAAAGCCAAATCTCCAGCTATTTCACTATTAGATTCATGTTAACATCAAAGTCAAAGATACAATTACAAGATGTGTTAATGAGGATTGAGTCTTTACAGTTCATCAAGAAGGTGTTAGATGCATTTTCGGAAAACAATGGGCTGGATTTTGTCAATGGGGGCGTGTTGGGGGCGGGACTACGGGCTGTCGGGTTTTAGTCCCGTCCCCAATGACGTCCGGCCAACCCACGCTCTTTTTCCTTGATTGACCTTGTTAAGCCCGCCCTGCGGGCTTAGCCAGCCAATTAAAGAAAAGACAGTGACAGAGCACGTCAGCGTATGACGTTTCATCTGTCAAAAATTTTTGACAGATGAATTGTCAACGTTTGACAGCTTAGAGAAGCTGTCAAACCCTGACGATCACTGTTCTAAGGTGAGTCCTTGGACTGAAGACTCACCAAACATCTTTCCTCAGCAGAAATCAGATGGCTGCTGCGTCTGAGAATGTAGCAGCCATTCTGTCATCTCTGCCGTTGAGATGAGGCACCTCCGGATCCCCAAGGCTTGAAGCCCGCAGGATGAAACAAAGGTAAGTAAACATTTTCCAACACTTTACACTCACCTCTCATACTTACCTCTCCACACTTGCACCCATTACTCACCTCCACAGTGCACTTTTCGATCCCTCTCACCCCCGCAGACCCACTGCTCGCCTCACTGACCCTGGCGAGGTTCGCAGCCGTCGGGAAGCCCACACTTGCAGGGGCAAAATGGGGATAAGCCTCAAAACTGCCTGTTAACTACCTGTTAACAGGCAGTTAATTGGCTCTAATCCCCTTCCCGCCTCGAGGAGACGGGTCCCTGCTTGACTCAGGGATCCGCCTCCCGGGAAGATGGCACGGAGGCGGGTTGGGAGCGGGGTCGGTACCCGCTCCCAGTTTCTGCCATTTTCCCGGCAATCCTGCCTCCAAACCCGCCTCCTCAGGCTGGGAAAATTCCCCCCAATGTGATTGTTGCAGATAGAGAATAACATTCATTATTTTTGATTTGGGGCTTCCTGGGGTTTGTCTGATCATCTTTGAGGGATTGGAGAGAAAGTTTTGATAAGCGTATAAACTGGCTACAGTTTTCTGTGTTTTTTGCCTGTCCTAGGAAGTGGGAGGAAGAAGACTCCTGCAATGGCTTTTCACACCCTAGGTACATAGTATAACAAACCATGAGAATTTTAACATTGCTGGAAACTAATGAATTAGTACTATAATACTAACAAAAACTATTGTTTATGGATCATGTAAAACATTTGTGCTTCCTTCCTTTTTCAAAAATATATTTTTATTTTATATTTTCTTTTGTGTCCTTATTTTTCACGATTGCCTTTCTGCATTGTCCTTTAGCCAAGACGAGCGCACAGTCTGGATAAACTTCTTCATCACCGTGGTCCATATTATTCTGTCAATATCCTAACAGTGAACCACAAGGAGAGCAGCAGATCAGCTTTCCATCTTCTGAAATGAAACCACCTCATAGCCACATGCTGCTCCATCCAGTGACTGGGTTGAGAACTAAGAATTTTCATTGAATAGACACTTTGAGATATCGGCTGGACCCTTGTCTTTTATAATACTTGAATTATATGAGGCTTAATACATAAATCTGTTTTGTTGGGAGTCGAACACTCAGCTTCTTGATCTATCACATTTCTTACAACAGTATGAAAATAATGCAATCCAAGAATGACAATCCTTTATTTTAACACTGTAGCTGACTTATATTGTCCCAAATACCAGTAAATGGTTTTTTACAGTTCAACAGAAAGCAAATTGTAGTTCACTTGTTTTTATCGGGACAGCTGCATGTACAACATTTCTCAGCTCTTTCCAAATACATAGAAGTTACAACATGGAAACAGGCCATTTGGCCCAGACAGTCCATGTCAGCATCTACCCATGTGTAGGGGGGCATCTTTTCTGTGGTTTACGGTAATTTACCTGGTCAGCGGCCTTTGCCTGCACTCTGACCAATTCCAACCTTTTACCTGGTTTACGGTAATTCACCTGGTCAGGCAGCCTTTTGCTGCTACACTGTAAACCAATTTAAACAGCGGTTTCGAATCGCTACCCCACCTTCCAGTTCTGACTGGAGGAACTTATAATTAATGATATATTAAAAACGGACAACTGATCTGGATGTGAGAAAGTCAACTTTTATTAAACTAAAGAAACTATAATCAAATTTTAAACTACCACACGAACACAGTAATTACAGTAAAATTGCTTAAATGGGGGAAGGCAGACGGCAAAAATGAGGGAGAAATGTCTACAATGTTAATTAAACAATCTTAGCAATTTCCCCTAAATTACCACCCCCTAACTCCTTACTAGGTTGCCTTGCTGAGGAGTCAGAAACCTGCTCACCTGGGGTCCAAGGAAGTAAGAGAGAGAGATAGCTTCTCAGGAGCTACCTTTATATCCTGCCAACTCCTGCTGTTTGGCGCTGAAAAGGTCTGTGTGCAAAATTCGCGCCCAAAGTCCAAATACACAAGAGAAAGGCTGTGATTGGCTGATTCAAAGTGGTTGGAGTGGTTTGGATGTGTCTACCTTCTGGGGCCGAAGTGTACCTGCCCACATCCGGAGTTCACCTGGGCTAAAACAAAAGGGAATCCAACTGCCCTATTGTTCAGTGATGGGTGATTCAAAAACCCATTCAATCCAAACTGTTCTCTTTCAAAAGTCCTTTTCCGGAGTTTCATTGTGTCTCAATGTGTGTAAGGGCTTTGAATGGGGCTGGATTACTGTGTAAACAGAAACTGATTGTTCTGCAGTTACTGCTCAAGTGGATAATCCTTTAAGTCAATAAACAAACATCGATTGCTTCTGAGAAGGGAAACTCCCTTTGATTGGCAGGTCTGACTGCCACTGCTTGATCCTCCCACTTACACAGACATCCACGAGCTGCGAGCTGCTTTCTGTCTTTTGGCCATGCTTGCTGACGGCCATTTTTTAAACCCCTTTACAATTACCAAACTCCAGGGAACAATTTTATTAAAATGTACTGTCTTAAAGTGTGCGAACTTTTCCACGAAGTTCCTCGATTCCGCTGTTGTCCACGTGCTGCAATGCAGCCTTTTGCGGTTCTGGGCACGTTTTAAAACATTGTCCTACCCAGAGACAATTCAAATCACACAATTCTTTGTCCACGATGTGGACCAATATTTTCCGATCTTCAGGGATTATGGGGATTTTGCGAACCCCTACACTCTACACAAGCAAATAGTCCTAATCACATTTACCCACCCTGTTCCCATCTCCCTTCAGCCCCTTTTCCTTCATCACCTACCCAATCTAATCTTGAATGTTGGCACAGCTTCTGTCTCTGCCACTAACTCAGGAGGTGAATTCCACAGCCTCAGAACTCTGTGTAAAGAAGTTTTTCCTGCACTTTGTTCTAAATCTCTGACATTTAATCTTGTATATATGATTCCCTCGTTCTTGATCCCTCAACTATTGGAAACAGTCTGCTTCTATCTACCCTGTCCCATCCTTTCATAATTTTAAACACTTCCATCAATTTGCCTGGCCTGGCCAAACAGAATATTGTGACCTGCATGATGCAACAGTACACTGCTGGCTGGGAGATTTAGCAGATATCTCCTACTGTTGTTTGAAAGAACTCATGATATAAAAGTTCGGCACAGCTGTTACCTTCCCATCATTAACAGAACCAGCCCTGTTGTGGAAGTGATTTCTCAGTCTCACTGCATAAGTGATCAAGCCTCACCCTCCAAAACATTCAAATACAAAATGGTACCCATATAGGCTTTTCTATTTTATATAGGCTGCACACAATAAAATATCCCTAGGGAATCAGGCAAAGCTAACGGATGGAGTGCAGCTTGAAAAAGTTGAAAGTAAGTTCAATTCTGGTACAAAAGCTAAATAACAAAGCAACTAAGCAGCATAAAGCACTGAAATAGGTAGAAACATCCATGCCAGAAGTCCAAATAAATATAAGAACTTTGCGAGCAAAGATACTTCATGAGGAAAGGGGTCTTCTTTGCAGTGTCTGTTTCATATGGGCACTGAGCATCTGAAGCATTGTTTAGGTATCCTGCTAACATTGCTTTAATTGACATATTTTTCAAGGTTTTAATGAACCTAGTGCACAACATATGTGCAGGCTCTCATTTAAATGTGGACTGGACATTGCCACTGTGCAGGCCTCAAGATTCAAGCCTCAGCACCATATAATGTGGGGTGTCAGTGCCCGATGCATAGTAGTGCTAACAATGCTGAAGATCGCATTATAGGCCCCAGAATTTCACCCTTGTCTATTGAGTAGGTGTATGAGGGGTAGCAAGAGGTTACAGTAGGTGTCAATTCTGGACTCTGACTGAACTTGAAACACAAATTGTGTGGAGTCCAAATTGTTTGTTCTAGTAGGGCACTCCCACCACAAGTCTGCCAGGAATGTAACAGAGGGACATTGAATTAGGCGGAGTTCTCACCTTCCCAGTAGGGTTGCCAATCCTTCAGGATTGCCCTGAAGCCTCCAGGAATTAAAGACTAACCTGCAGGACACTGCTGCAAGCAATCAAGGAGAAAAATCAGAGGGGCAATAAAAAAAATTGTGGTTTTACGAAAAAAAATACTCTTTGAACACTTTTGTTCATTAGTTATAAAAAATATCAGACCTGGGGAAAAGGGGCTGTTTGACTGACAGTCAAGAATCATCCAGTCAGGTAATGAAGAGCCTATTTGCTTTCCAATTGGCGTGGGAAGGCAGTGCACCGCCACTATGGACATGTTGGGTGACCAATGGCAGGAGTGTGGGGGTGGGGCGGTTGGAGGCCGTCGGCCCACCAAAAATATGTCCAACCAGAATTGGCAACCTTACCTCACAGCTAGTTTCCTCGGGGCCTTGTTTGAGGTGTGACCAGGAGAGTGAAAGCAGGCATACCAGCCTGCTGGCTGGCATGTGTGATGGCTGTCTGGGGCTCTAGGTTTGGGTCATGGTCTGAGTGCTGAAGGAGGTTATACATTTTTTTGAAGTATTTTTTGGCCCTCATAAAGGGGGCCACTAGGACACAGAAAGCATGTTTCCAGGGTTTGAGGGCTGGGGCAGGTACCCAACATGTGTCTCTCGATGCATGGGTACCTGCCAGTGATATTTTAATGAGGAAATCTGCTCTCCACCGGATACTCCAGCAGGGACAGTGCCAAACGTTCTGGCGCTCCTCATCCTGGCACATATGCTAGAATGTCACCCCCATGAATTTTCAAGGCAACTTTGCTGGCAACCAGCAGTTCACAGATTGCAAATTTACATTATGATTATTTGTGACCATCTCTTCCTGACATTGCAGTTACCTGTCCAATAATCATTTTTTTGTTATGGACTAGGCAGTGCACAAGGTTGTTTCCATCCCTGGCTGTGATCCCTTTCAGCAGGACTGTGGTACAGATGGCGGTGGAGGTATTTTAAATATGGCTGGCAACCTTCCAGTGCCAAGATTTAGAATCAAGTGCTTCCATGTCCATTATACAGGCGGTCCCTTTGCCAAGAAATTTATAATACGCCATCTGCTGATGATTACATTTTTATCTTTTTATCATGTACCATTGACAAAATTTGATCATCTATCCCTTGGAGCATCATTTAACAACTTCAACTGCCACCATGAGAATTGGCTAGAAAGCAATGAAAAACAAGCCACGCCATGCTGCACTCTCAATTATCGTTGCTGGTAATCTCACCTAACTAATTCACTCTCCAACCGCAGGTAATGGTTACTTACATCTAGCAGTAACTGGCTCACCTCAGAGCACTCAACAACAAAAAAACACCGGAGAGAACTGATCTGCATCTAAGAAAACTTTCATCAGTATCTGATGACATCACCGAGAGGGTGCAGAACATTTTGAGGGGTGGGCGGGGGGGGGGGGGGTGCGTGGGGAACAGCCAGAAGTCGTGGTCCATGTGGGAACCAATAGCATAGGAAAGAAAGGGGTTGAGGTCCTGCAGTCAGAGTTTCAGGAGCTTGGGAGGAAATTAAAGAGCAGGACCTCAAAGATAGTAATCTCTAGATTACTCCCACTGCCATGCGCTAGTGAGCATAGGAATAGTAGGATAAGACAGGTTAACGTGTGCCTGGAGGAATGGTGCATGAGGGAGGACTTCAGATTCCTGGGGCATTGGGACCAATTCCGGGGCATCTCTTTGCTGAACACCTCTGTTCAGTCCGCAAGCGTGACCCTGAGCTTCCGGTCGCTCGCCATCTTAATTCTTTGTCCCATTCCCACTCTCGACCTCCTACACTGTTCCAATGAAGCTCAATGGTAGCTCGAGGAACAGCACCTCCTCTTTTGATTAGGCACTTTACAACCTTCCGGATTCAACATTGATTTCAATAACTTCAGATCATAACCACTGCTTCCATTTTTTCTGACAGCAGGTGCTGGTAATGGTTCTGCTGTTGCCATTTACAGCTCCTGCAGACCCATCTGTTGTTTCTTTACTTGCCCCATTACCATCCCTTTTGCCTCGCACCATCATTCCTTTTGTCATGTAATCACTTCTGCCTTCCACCCGATCACAGACCTTCCCTTTTGCTCTTTCCTCCCCTCCTCCTTCCCCCCTTCTTTCCCTGCCTCTGTACTTGCTTAAAAACTTTTAAATCTCCAACTTCTGATGAAAGGTCATCTACCTGGAACGTTAACTCTGTTTCTCTCTCCACAGATGTTGCCTGACCTGCTGAGTATTTCCAGCATTTTCTGTTTTTATTTCAGATTGCCAGCATCTGCACCTAAAACCATTGTATTAACTCAGTATTGTAAGAGATTCAAGAAGTATTTCAACTTAAGTTAGCTTGACAACAAGGGTTCTTTATTATTGAACTTAATGTGGAAAAATTAAGCCTCCATTGTAAAGTCTGTGGGTTGTATAGCGAAGTAATACACAGACTACAAGAGTAACTTTAACAGGACTTTACTATTCGAAGGTCAGGGCGAATCTGCCCAATAAATCCTGACACCGCACTTATATACCGGTGTGGTCACCGTTGGTATTACAGTATACAGCAGCCAAGGCAAAGTAGTGCCACACATAAAATAGTTCTCTTAAAGGTGGACGGTTACATACAGTAGTTCTCTTAAAGGTAGAATAGTTACATACACTACAATCCTCCCTTTTTAGCTTACAACATACTTATTCCCCATTAACATAACATCATAACATATATACAACTTTATGCAAAACAGTTCACAGATTCAGTCTCTCTGGAGGTTTCCTGACTCTATCCGGATAACGCCTCAGTGGTGTAGTAGTTTTCGGCGGGGTAGTAGGTTCTTCTGGTAAGGTCGAGTCGGCTTGAAGGACAGTGTCAGGTTCATCTGATTCCAGTATCACCAGATCGGAGGTAGGTGTTCTGGGTATCTCTGCTTCAACATTAGCAGTGTAAGGTTGTGGAGTAGGTTGGCTCTTTGTGGATGACCCTATGATCTGGTCAACATGGCGCCTTATTATGCTGTCACCAATGTCCACGGTATACATCAGCGGCCCTAGCCTTTTTACAATAGTTCCAGGCTGCCATTTCTCGGTACGGTAGTCCCGGGCCAAAACTTGTTGACCTATCTGAAAAGATCTAGTTGGCCTTTCATTCATGCCCTGGAATTGCCGGTTCTCTACGTCCCTTCTGACGTTTGGCTTAATCAAATCCAGCCGGCATCTCAGTCTTCTATTGAAAAACATCATGGCGGGAGTTTGATTTGTGACCGCATGTGTTGCATTCCTGTACGCCAACAAGAAGTTATCTACTTTATGTTGTAAGTTGATGTTTTCATTACCCATGGCCTTTATGGCCTTCTTGAAGGTCTGGACAAACCTTTCAGCTAATCCATTGGTGGCGGGATGGTATGGGGCTGACGTGTAGTGCTTGACCCCATTGCTTTTGTAAGAATTTCCTGAATTCTTCGGACACAAATTGCGGTCCATTATCAGAACAGACCTGTTCCGGCAGCCCATTCCTGGCAAACATGGTCCTTAATACTGTGATGGTTTTTTCCGTGGTGGTGGAGGACATCTTTATTACCTCCGGCCACTTGGAGTGTGCATCCACCGCTATTAGAAACATTGAGTCCATAAATGGACCAGCAAAGTCGATGTGTACCCTTTGCCAAGGAGATGAGGGCCACTCCCATGGATGCAGAGGAGCTTGTGGTGGCGCGTTTTGGACCTTCTGGCATCCTAGACAGCTCTTGGTTATTTCTTCGATGTCTCCATCAATACCTGGCCACCACACAAACGCTCTTGCTAGGTTCTTCATTTTCACTCCACCCAGATGCCCCTCGTGAAGCTCCTTTAGCACCTTATGCTGAAGTTTGGGTGGAATCACCACTCTCGATCCACACATCAAGGTTCCTCGACACACTGACAGCTGTTCTTTTCTTTGCGAAAATGCTGGCAGCGTTGGTTCGCCACGTGCTGGCCATCCCTCCACTGTTAAATCGTAGACTCGTGAGAGAGTCGGGTCATTCCTTGTTTCATTCTCGATCATCGAATTTGTCACTGGTAGACATTCTACTATGGACGAGTGGAACATCTCTACCGGGTCCACTGCAGCCGCCTCTTCAACTAACGGCAACGGTAGGCGCGATAACCCATCAGCATTTCCATGCTGTTTGGAGCTTTTGTATTCGATGTCATATTGGTGTGCCCCAAGTAACACGGACCACCTCTGTAACCTTTGCGCTGTCATAGTGGAAACGGCCTTGTTAGGGTTGAATATGGACACCAACGGCTGGTGGTCTGTCAGTAATGTGAACTTCTTGCCCTGCAGGTAATGATTGAATTTCTTTACTCCCCACACAAGGCTGAGGGCCTCCCTATCTATCTGGGCGTAATTTTGCTCAGCGGAGGTCAATGATCGGGACGCAAATGCGACTGGCCTTTCCGAGCCATTTGGGAACCTGTGTGAAAGTACTGCTCCAATTCCATAAGGGGAAGCATCACAAGCTAGCCGAAGAGGTAACGTTGGGTTGAAATAAGCCAACACTTCCTCAGAGGTAATCAACGCCTTGCTTCTGCGAAAGGCCTTTTTACAGTCCTCGCTCCACTTCCATGGCACTTCTTTCCGCAACAGAGTATTCAGCGGATGCAACACCGTGGATAAATTTGGCAGAAACTTGTGATAATAATTAATCAACCCCAGAAACGATCTCAACTGTGATACGTTTTCCGGAGCGGGGGCCTTCACGACAACTTCTATTTTGTCAGGCGACTTGTGTAGCCCCTCTTGGTCAATGACATGACCGCAGTACGAGATCCGTTTCTGGAAGAACTCACATTTCTGGCGATTAATTCGAAGGCCATATTCCTTCAACCTGGTGAGCACCCGTTTCAAATTTGTGAGGTGTTCCTCTTCGTCTTCTCCCGTCATCAGGATATCGTCCAAGTAACACTGCGTGCTTGGAATACCTTGTAAGACCTGCTCCATTGCCCTCTGCCAAATTGCTGGAGCCGAAGCTACTCCAAAAACCAGTCTATTATAACGATACAAGCCTCTGTGCGTGTTGATTGTGAGATACTGGCGAGACTCTTCCTCGACTTCCATTTGTAAGTATGCTTGTGCCAGGTCTATCTTGGTGAAGTGTTGCCCGCCAGACAATGAAGCAAAGATATCCTCAATCCGCGGAAGCAGGTATTGTACCGTGTGAAGCACCGGATTAACTGTGATCTTGAAGTCTCCGCAGATGCGGACCTTTCCCAGTCCCCCTGGCTTGTTACTTGATGAAGACTTCATGACGGGAACAATGGGCGTGGCCCACTCACTCCAGTCCACCTTAGACAGTACCCCTGAACGTTCAAGCTCTTCCAGTTCTGCCTCCACAGCAGGTCGTATCGCGTAAGGTACCGATCTGGCTTTGAAAAATTTTGGGCTTGCATGTTCTGCAATCTTGATTTTTGCTTTAATTCCTCTCAGTGTTCCCAGTCCTTGCTGGAATACCTCTTTAGCTTCGTCCAATATTCTGGACAACCGTTCAGGTTTGACCTCTTTCTTTCCGGAATCTACCGTCATTGTGTTTAGCGAATGCCAGTCTATCTTTATTTTCCTGATCCATTCCCGTCCCAGAAGTGGTGGACCTCCCTCGGGCAGCACATACATGTCCATCCTTTGGTGATCTTTGTCCTTGTATCTCACCTTGACTTCTATCTTTCCGATGGGGTATACTTTGTGCCCCGTGTATGTCTGCAATACCATCTCCGTATCCCGTAGGGGAATATGTTTGAATAACTTTTTGTAATCATGCTTATTCATGACCGTCAGCGCCGATCCGGTGTCCACTTCCATCTTCACTTGGACTTTTGCAATCTGTAGTGTGATCCAGATAGTTTGTCGGTCAGCTTCTTTACTCACATTGTGAATCCTCAGACTACCCAGTTCCTTGCTGTTGGAGTCTGCGTCTGAATTCTGTTTATCTGGACTCTTCCCAGTCACCTCATGTACCTTTCTGTACTTCTTCTGCGGTGACTTATTATTGCTGGTCTTCTTTCCTGCCCGGCACACCTTAGCTATGTGGCCAAGCTTGCCACATTTCCTACATTCCTGGTTTTTAACCCAGCATTGGTTCTGGTCGTGTGTTGTCTTCCCACAACGATAACATTTCGTTGTACTCGAAGTCATTTGATCCACTCTGAGTACCGCTGTCTTCCGCTGCATTTCCGCCGTGCCTCTCGCTGCGGCTTCGTGCGATGCTGCAATAAGGACAGCCTTATCAAGTGTAAGATCGTTCTCTTCGAGCAGTCGTTTTTGTGTTCCTTCCTTCGACATCCCGCACACGAACTTGTCTCTCAGTGCCTCTGGCAGATTTACCCCAAACTGGCAGTATCTTGCTAGCCTCCGCAGTTCAACCAGGTACTCCGCGTTGCTTTCCTCTTTTCGTTGCATTCTCACGTAAAATTTAGATCGTTCCGCTAACATCAGCGGTGCGGGGTTAAAATGATCCTTCAGGACAGCAACAATATTAGCGAAAGACTGATCTGCCGGTTTAGCTGGTGATAGAAGATGCTTCAATAACCCGTATGTTCTCGCACCCATTAAGTTTAGTAAGGTTAGAGCTTTTTCATAATTTGCTAACTTATTGGCCGTACAATATATCTCGATGCGTTCTACATACGTGGGCCAATCTTCCACCTCGGCATCGAACCCGTTGATGTTACTACGCTTAGGCATCTTCACCTCTTCCTGAGAAACAACAACAATATTCTTTAACTTTTTCTTTTTTCTTTTTCCAAGATGGCGGTTTCCCGCGCTTATCTTCTTTCCCCGCCCACTTTCAAAATGGCAGTTCCTGCTTCTGTCTTCTTCCCCGCCTACTGGCGGCTTCCCGCGTTTCTTCCCCTGGCGGGAGGGGTAAGCTTTCCCTCGGGCGACGGCCGCTGGCTTTCGCGGTTCGCAGCCTGTGCGTCGGCTTCAGCGCGTTCCCTTCTCTCGGCAGGGCAACCGGCGCTGGGTACAACCCGTTGGCGGCGAACAGTTTCAGCCGCTGGGCTGCTTCTCGCTCGGCCTTCCTTGCTCGGGCTCTGTCTCTCCCGCTCGCTCGGGCTCCCAATCGCGCCTCCCAGCCCTCTCGCAGTCCGGTGCTTCCCTCCCCGGCTGTGGCTGAGTTCTCCGCGGTTTATTTATTTTATCTCTTCCCGCGCCCTACGATCCCAGTCGCCGCTTTTCGTGGCCCCGGTCGCTGCCGGCCTTTTTCGCCGGTCGCGGTCTAGCTGTCTCACGACGCCGTTGCGTCTCCCAGCCCGCTTGTACCGCGGCTTCCGTGCTCCACGCTGCCCCCATCTCAGCGCCTCTGGGCCCGACTTCTGTCCGGCTCCTTTCCCCCCCGACCGTGGTCGAGTTCACCGCCCTTCTCCTTCGTTGATTTTATTTATTTTCCCTTTACTCACAGTCACCATGGCCGACTTGCTTCTCGTGCTGCTCGGCTCAAGCACCACCGTGGCAGAAGGGACAATCCGTGCCTGTTGCTGATGGAAGGCTTCGTGTCTGAAGTCTTCCTTCTTTCTTGCTGTGCAGACTCGAGTTTTCTCTCAGCAGAACGACGAGGGCGGTTGCCTCTTCTCGACGCTTCGTTAACTGCTTCGGACGTATTGCTGCACGCAGGGTAAGATCGAACTCGTCGCCACTGTAAAGTCTGTGGGTTGTATAGCGAAGTAATACACAGACTACAAGAGTAACTTTAACAGGACTTTACTATTCGAAGGTCAGGGCGAATCTGCCCAATAAATCCTGACACCGCACTTATATACCGGTGTGGTCACCGTTGGTATTACAGTATACAGCAGCCAAGGCAAAGTAGTGCCACACATAAAATAGTTCTCTTAAAGGTGGACGGTTACATACAGTAGTTCTCTTAAAGGTAGAATAGTTACATACACTACATCCATAATGGCAACAAAGGGATTTTTTTAGAGCTTAGAAGTTTTTTAATAATGCCATCCTTCGAGATTTTTCTGACCGAACTAAATATGGCCTATTAGAGGAATTTCTTGTATGCCTTGCAATTAAATCTGCACTAACTTCTGATTTTGCTAGCCTTTAAACCTGCCATCAACCTCAGCAATTACAATATATCATTTTTATTTAACACATAAAGTAGAGATTTGTATCTCAGGACCAAAGGATTGTTTAATTACTGCCGTAGAAAGTAAAAAAAAAGAAAAGGGATGGGAGAAGACACATTTTATCTTTAAAGTGAATTTAAATTTTTTAATAAACATTGATAACAAGTATAGAACAGGGTGCAAGCAGCTCACCCAAAAGTATCAGAAAAAATATACCTGGGATGCCTATAAAAAGGGTCCCACGAATTTAGCACTGGGACCAACGCCTGCACAGATTGGCCGCAGGTTGTCCCACTGCTAAATCGGTATACTTTTCACCTATTTTATGGCCAAACAATTGGCGCAATGCATAGCAATTTCAACCCCACAATCTCAAAGTCCAGTACCATCACCACTTCATTCCCACATGGTACTTGGGTTAGGTACTGGGTTACTAGTCCAGTACCATAAACATAAGACTGCGACACCTTATCTCACTACTGTACCCTAATAAAGGGAAACAATGACACGGATTTGTGGTGGGTAATAACAGCGAACTAACTGACCGCATGTGCATCTTAACGCGGGAATACTGAAGTTGCGGTCAGTCATTCACTGCTCCAACACTGTCTGCGCTGTGGCCCGCCCCCATAGCCGGCAATCAGTCAAATCAGTGAAACTGATGAAAACTTGGGCTCTTCCGCGGTAATATCGCTGTTAAATTCACCATTAAAAGTTAGACCTTGTTGGATTAGGTGTAACTGGGGTTTTGACAACATATTGACTGCGAAACAAACATTATGGCCCTGAAAAACTAATTTTAATTTTGTGGAGTGTCAAATTCCACCATAATGATGAAAATTACAATTATTAAGAAATTTTAAAAAAAGTTATATTTTTCAAAAGTTTGTTAATATTTATTTCAGTTTTACCTTTGCCCCATGTGAGAGCCCCAACCTTTGTTTTGCTCTCTATAACATTTTTAAAAAGTCAGAACAGAAGAAGCTTCTTCATTTCCTGGTTCCTTGTCTGTGAGAATTCTACATTGTGATTGGCTGCTTAGACAGCTTGTTGAAGTCAGAGAAGCTCGCGCTATGGAATTCCCACTATACTGCACTGATTTCAACTACACGTCGAAAAAGTCAAACTTCTCGCCACAGAGATCGCGAGATCTTTGTGGGCAGCTTTCTTCGGGGCCGGCAGCAAATGCCTTTGCTTCACCGCTGACCGCAAATTAAGGGCAATGTTAAATATAACCCAATTTCTTTAGAGCAACTGCCATGGCTCAAATTATTGCAGGGGAAGGTCGTACCAGGGTATACTAAAGAACTGCTTCATGGCTTAGACATGACCTTTGACATGAATCAGCCATTCATGAAAGAAAAACTTATGAAATAATACTGAGCGGCCTACGGGTGGTGCTGTCCAGGGAGAGTATAAATACTCAGGCACAGGTCCAGCTTGCGCAGGACATTCTTAACAGGAACTAGTGAAGGACACAACTAGACCTCCATGTTGTAAAACAGTTGATTAAAGCTTTGTTTAATGCTTAGACCAAGTGCCTAGTAGTTTTCTTACCTTGTTATTAAATTAGGAGAAGGTGGCACTAGGCAATATTTCAGCCATTGCTTGTTAAAGGATTGTAAGACGATCTCAAGAATAACTGTGCTAGAATAAGGAAAAACTGTTTCCAGTAGCAGAAGGACACAGATTTAAGGTAATTGTCAAAAGAGCCAGAGGCGACATGAGGAAACATTTCTTTTATTCAGCGAGCTGTTATGATCTTAAATGCACTATCTAAAAGGGTGGTGGAAGCAGATTCAATAATAACCTTCTAAAGGGAATTGGATAAATCCTTGAAAATAAAAAAAATGCTGGGTTATGGGGAAAGAGCAGGAGAGTGGGACTAATTGAAAGCTCTTTCAAAGAGCCGGTGATGTGCCTCAATGAATCCGAGACTCAATGTTAACGGAACAAAGCAAGGCTTTTATTAACTCAGAAAGTAATACACATTGGAGAAGTGTCTCTCATCCAGAGATCTGCTGTACTGTCTGAGAGACACGCTGGGGCTTGCTTAAGTAGGGGCCAGGTATGGGCGGAGCCCTACACACAATACAATCCAGGTAAGGAAATGAAACTGAAACTAAACTAAACACAGAGAATACAGTGCCTGATGAATGGCATATTTCATCACATTCACCCCTTCTACAGATTTAGTCTGTTCGGGGGTTTGATAGTCCTCTGTGACCGACGTGGCTGTTGTGGTGCCGCGGGTGTCGGCTGGGTGTCCCCGGTGGCCTCCTGGGTCTCTGCCGGGGGAGCCGCCAGGGTTGTTGAAGGGGTAGTTGGTGGGGGCACCGTTGGTCGATGTTCTTCCGGGGGTGATGAAAGGATAGTGGGTGGGTAAGAATTGCTGTGATCGTTGTTGCTGTTGTGGTCGTGGTTGTTGTCGTTACCGGCTGGGGCGACGTCTTTTATGGACACGGTGTCCTCCCTTCCGTCGGCGTGCCGGACATATGCGTATTGGGGGTTGGCGTGGAGTAGGTGCACTGACTCCACGAGAGGGTCCGTCTTGTGGCCCCTCACATGCCTTCGTACAAATACCGGACCTGGGGTGGAGAGCCATGATGGCATGGATATGCCTGAAGTGGATTTCCGGGGAAAGACAAACATTCGTTCATGAGGCATGGCATTAGTGGCAGTACACAATAGCGACCGTATCGAATGGAGCACATCTGGGAGGACTTCCTGCCAGCGGGAGATAGGGAGGCCCTTGGTCCTTAGAGCTAGGGTGACTGCTTTCCATACTGTCCCGTTCTCTCGCTCCACCTGGCCGTTACCCTGGGGGTTGTAGCTGGTGGTACGGCTCGTGGCGATCCCCCTGGACAGCATGTACTGGCGTAGCTCTTCACTCATGAAGGACGCCCCCCTATCCGTATGGATGTAGCTCGGCATACCGAACAGGCAGAACAGGCTGTTGAGGCATTTAATGACCGTGGCGCTGGTCATGTCTGGGCAGGGGAAGGCGAATGGGAAACGGGAGTATTCGTCCACAATGTTCAGGAAGTAAACATTGCGGTCGACTGACGGGAGGGGGCCCTTGAAATCTAAGCTGAGCCGCTCAAAGGGCCGTGTAGCTTTGATTAAGTGGGCTCTATCTGGGCGGTAGAACCGAGGCTTGCACTCAGCGCAAGTGCGGCAGTTCCTGGTCAGAGACCGAACTTCCTCAATCGAGTAGGGTAAGTTGCGGGACTTTATGAAGTGGAACAGCCATGTGACCCCTGGGTGGCAGAGGTCGTTGTGGAAGGTCTGTAGCCGATCCCCGGTGGTGCTGGCACACATCCCTCGTGAGAGGGCGTCGGGGGATTCGTTAAGGGCCCCTGGCGGGTAAATGATGTCATACTCGAAGGTGGAGAGCTCGATCCGCCACCTAAGAATCTTATCATTTTTAATCTTCCCCCTCTGTTTATTATTGAACATAAACGCTACCGACCACTGGTCGGTAAGTAGGGTGAAGCGTTTGCCGGCTAGGTAGTGGCGCCAGTGGCGCACTGCCTCCACGATGGCTTGGGCCTCCTTTTCCATGGAGGAGTGTCTGATCTCGGGCCCTTGGAGGGTCCTCGAGAAGAAAGCTACGGGCCGCCCCGCCTGGTTGAGGGTGGCCGCCAAGGCAAAGTCAGACGCATCACTTTCCACTTGAAAGGGAGTGTTCTCGTCCACTGTCTGTAGCGTGGCCCGCTCAATATCCTGCTTAATGCTTTTGAAGGCGGCGTGGGCCTCAGCAGAGAGCGGAAAAGAGGATGCTTTCAAGAGGGGGCGGGCTTTGTCGGAGTAATTGGGGACCCATTGGGCATAATAAGAAAATAACCCCAGGCACCTTTTCAGGGCTTTGGGAGTGTTGGGCAGGGGGAGCTCCCGTAGGGGGCGCAATCGGTCGGGGTCTGGTCCGATTTCCCCATTCTCCACCACGCTGCCTAGTATGCAGAGGCGCGTGGTGTTGAAAACGCACTTGTCCTCGTTGTAAGTGAGGTTGAGTTTTTGTGCAGTTTTCAGGAACCTCTCGAGGTTCGAGTCGTGATCCTGCTGGTTGTGACCGCAGATGGTGACGTTGTCGAGGTAGGGGAAGGTTGCCTGCAAGTGGTGGTCATCGACCATGCGGTCCATCTCCCTCTGGAAGACCGAGACCCCATTCGTCACCCCAAAGGGGACTCTGAGGAATTGGTAGAGGCGTCCGTTCGCCTCGAAGGCGGTGTACGGGCGGTCCTCTGGTCTGATAGGGAGCTGGTGGTACGCTGACTTGAGGTCGATGGTGGAGAACACCCGGTATTGGGTGATTTGGTTCACCATCTCGGATATGCGGGGTAGCGGGTAGGCGTCTAGCTGGGTGTATAGATTAACTGTCTGGCTATAATCTATCACCATCCGTTTCTCCTCGCTACCCCTCACCACCACCACTTGGGCGCGCCACAGGCTGTTGCTGCGTTCGATAATGCGCTCCTTCAGGAGCCTGTCTACCTCGGTCGCGATAAACCGCCTGTCCTCCCAGCTGTACCTCCTGCTTTTGGTCGCTATTGGCCGGCAGTTGGGAGTAAGGTTCGCGAATAGCGAAGGCGGCTTTACCTTCAGGGTAGCCAGGCCGCACACTGTGAGGGGCGGCTGGGACCCACCGTAATTGAGCGTGATGCTTTGGTGGTGGCACTGGAAATCCAGGCCCAAGATCACGCTCGCACATAGACTCTTCATGATTAGTAATTTAAAATTATCGTATACAGTTCCGTTAACGGACAATTGTACCGCGCAGTAACCCATAATGGTCGATGTCTGGGTTTTATCAGTCATAGAGATGGTGCCCCGAGCAGGGACCACCGTTAGAGAGAGTTGTTGTGCTAGTTCAGGGTGGATAAAACTCTCCGTGCTTCCACTGTCAATTAAACATTTAACCTCGCACCCGTTTACCTCGATGTCCACCATTGATTTGGATAGCGGGTGCGGTCTGGTCTGGTCCACTGTGACCGATGCCACTGTAGGGCCCTGATCGAGACAAGATGGCGTCCACGCTGTCTGCTCACAAGATGGCGGACCCCACGAGGTCGGGCAAGATGGCGTCCAAGATGGCCGCTCCCACAGCGCACATGCGGCCGTGGCGGGTTTTCCAGCGGGGTTCCCTCTGCACACCTTCCCGAAGTGCCCCTTCTTACCGCACTTAAAGCAGGTGGTGCCTTTCGCCGGGCACAGGTTTCTGATGTGCTTCGGCTGCCCGCAGAAGTAGCAGTTGGGGCCCCGACGCGTCGCGGCTGTCGTAGGGCTTCTGGGGGGAGAGCGGGGCCCCAACGGTGTCGGGCTGCCGGGCGGGGGAGATGCCTTCCAAGATGGCTGCGCCCTTGGTGCACACGTGGCGGCGTGGGCGGCGCGGGCCGAAGAGTAGGCGTCCGAGTTTCTCTGGGCCACATCCAGGGATCGCGCTGTGTCCACAGCCTGTTTCAGGTCCAATCCCGTTTTTTCCAGTAGTCTCTGCCGGATGTAAGTGGAGCTGAGGCCTGCGATAAAGGCATCACGAACAAGCTCGTCAGTGTACACTGCGGCTTTTACATCTTGGCACTTGCAGTCTTTGCCAAGCGTTTTCAGGGTGACTAGGAACTCATCCAGCGATTCCCCAGGTCGCTGTGTGCGAATAGCGAGCAGATGCCTAGCGTACACCTCGTTCGTAGGCTGCTGGTAATGCGCCTTTAGGATGTCGCAGGCGGCCGGGTACGTGTCGGTGTCTTGGATGAGGGGGTAAACCCGGTGGCTTACCCAATTCCGCAGGATTCCGAGTTTCATACTTTCAGCGTCCGTAGCGCCTGTGATGGCTGCGGAATTGTCCAGGAAGAATTCCATACACTTAAACCAGTGTCCGAATCGTGCCGATGCGTCCGAAGCATGCGGGTCCAAATCCAAACGTTCGGGTTTCAAGAGTTGGTCCATTGCGTTGAAAATTGAGTTAATAAAATTGATGTGCCTCAATGAATCCGAGACTCAATGTTAACGGAACAAAGCAAGGCTTTTATTAACTCAGAAAGTAATACACATTGGAGAAGTGTCTCTCATCCAGAGATCTGCTGTACTGTCTGAGAGACACGCTGGGGCTTGCTTAAGTAGGGGCCAGGTATGGGCGGAGCCCTACACACAATACAATCCAGGTAAGGAAATGAAACTGAAACTAAACTAAACACAGAGAATACAGTGCCTGATGAATGGCACATTTCATCACAGCCGACACAGGCACATTGAGCCAACTGGCCTCCTTCTGAGCTGTATCATTCTATGATTCTATGATTGATTAGCTTGCGCCGTAGCAGTTAATATCACAAGGAGTGTTCAAATGAGGGCTCTGATAACTTAGCAAGTCCAATTGACATTACCAGTTTGCTCTAACTATCTGTAGGGTATTATTCCTTGTCACTGACTAGATTGAATTATTTTTCTTTTATACTGCTTATGACCTCAGAAGCAATGGTTTCTCTCAGTCAGTCCTGGAATGAGACTTCCAGCACTACAGCACAGTAAAGCTTCCTGTAGTTTCCAGGGTGCCACACCAGCCTTGCAATATTTCATCCAAACATTAGTCTGTTGCTTTCAATCAATTTTTAGTCATTGTCGATCTTGGAACTGGAACTCACATTACTTAAAGTCTGTCTGTGATTGGTTGAAAATCAAGCCCAAGAGCTGCTTTTTAAACTAATCAGGACTTTGGGGGGTGAAATTCTCCTCATTTGCGCCTCTGGCGGGGCGGGGTGCAAATGGCTTTTCGCCCCGCCGAGGCGGTAACCGCACCTCCCGTGAAATTCCGCGGGAGGTTAGCAGCGGCACTACCAGGTATCGCCCCGATCTTCTGCGCCCAGAGATCATGAAATCATCTCTAGGCGCAGCATCCCGGCAGCACCTCGGGAGAAATATTTCCCCTCGCGCCCCGCAGTAGCGCCAGGTGATGTTACCGACTGCTGCAGGGGTCGCGAACACTGAGGCTGGCCACTCGCGGGGCGCCATTTAAAGGCGCGGTAGCCAGCCGACATGAGGAAAACCGCCGATTTAAAAAAAAACATTTCTAAGCACCGGACGCGGCCCTAAATGGCCCTCTAGGGAATTTCTCCCTCATAGATTCTAAAGTTTGACTTAGCTCATCATTGAAGTAAGAGGACTATCAATGCGCTTTCCAGCCAACTCTACTGAAAGGAGGAGAGGTGACGCACTCAATAAGATAACTTGTCAGCAGTCCAGGTAAGTTCATGCTCCAAAATTAGTTATTGCATTGGTGGTTCTGGGGTAGGAGAAAGGAAAATGGTAGTTATGGGGAGTCAAACCAATTTGTTGTATTTGAGGATAATTTCAACACTTAAAGGGTAATTTTCAACTTCCAATGGAAAGCAAAATCAAATGATTTCTATAACAGGTGCCTGACCCGCAAAGCTCCAGGGGTAAGTTGAAAATTACCCCCTTAATAATTTTAGAAAAGTGGATTCCACAGTGCTCTCCAATTAGGTCACATTTCATACTCTGAATAAATTCTAATCCAATCTAAATTGATCAAATCTGACACTTTTGCAACATTAGCAATTCCATACAGAACCTGTGAAACTCAATTGTTATATAATAAAAGGCAAAATAAATTCTCATTTTAAAGAAGTGTTACTACCACAAAGTATTTTAAGAGAAAGGTGTATTGGTATGCTAACAGCTTGTGGTCTGTGCACATTAAAATAAACACTAATCCTGAATCTGTAGTTAGTTATTTTTAAGATCTCTCTATTACTGAGGAAGGTACAGATTTAATGCTCACTGCTAATGAGCTGAATGTTGATGCTGTGTCCACAATCATTGCTGACAAAGGCATAAATAGCATTTTAGTGACTTTGATGAAGAATAGAAATAGCTAAATTAGCGAAGCATAAAATTTAAAGCAACATTTTAACGGGCACCTCAGTGTACACCAGAGATTGTGCTTCCCAATACTGCACAATGGACAGTAGTGTTTAAATGCCACTCTTGCAAACAAGCCCCAGTCAGCAATAAAACAATGATGTATACCAAACCGTACCATTTTTTGTGATTAAAACTATAAGGCATTAACTGCACTAATGCTTTGTATTTACAACAAGAACATTGCTCCCTTTAAGAGTCTATACAAATGAACAAGATAGTAGTATTTTTTATATCATAACTCATGAGGGCCATTACTAAATTATTATTTTTTTTGTCTTTTGCTACAATCACAAAAAAACTTCAACTGAATTCATTCCTGTGTATAAATAATTCTTAAATTAAACTTGACTCTCGAAATTAGAACTAGTTTCTGATGAACTTTTTGTGCGGGTTGATGTAGGGGGTGAAATTGATCTTCAGAGATAGCGCAAAATGGGCGATAGTGAATCATGCCAGCGGTCCCTCTGCTGCCATCTTAAAAGGAGCCTACCGCTGACAGCCAGGGTGCCTGCCTGTTTCAGGTGGTAGGCCCTTTTAAAAATGCAAATTAAAAGTCTGCCGCCTAAAAGTTAAATCTACCTCAGTGGCACAAACTTGTGGCTTTTCCTCTGATGTCGTACTATTTGCGGCGTCTCCATTCACAACTCAAAACAAAAATCTGCATAAGTAATCAGTGTTAATATAACCAGGTTAAACAATATATGCGCAGTGAGGGTAGGCAAGTAGAATCTCCACATTTTTTGTAAAGAAAACCAAAATAGGCTCTGTGATAACACAAAGAGCACATCAAAGCCTGGGAAGAAAATGCCTCTGCGATAAATCAATTCCACAGGATAAAGGATTGGAAAAGACAGAAATGGTTCAATGATGTCCACGTGCAAGGCAAAGGAACATTCCATTCAGTGAATGATAAAGGCCACGGGAGATAAGAAAGAAAAGAAAAACTTGCAGTGGTATAATATCTTATTGGTCCGGATTTTGCACTCAGTGGCGAAGGAACGGTGCTTGCCGTTCACCTCGCTGACAGTTGCCCACAAACCTTTTGCGGGCTTGTCAGCGGAGATTTCCTCAAATCCGACATCTTTTCCAGCGTGGCGCCCTCTGCAGGAGATCTGTGGCGTGTGTGAGCAGGTCAAGCAACAGTGAGGCTCTGCAAGCAATCAGATTGAAGAATCTCACTGAGACACGCAGAGCTGGATTTTCTCAATGGAAACGTGCTGGAGGCGGGACTTCTGGTTTCTGGCTTACAGTCCCACCCCCAGCGACGTCTGACAAACCCATGCTATTTTCCCTTGATTGGCCTTGTTAGGCCCGCCCTACTGGCTAATTAAGGGAAAGCCGGCGACAGGTGACGTCAGCTTCATCTGTCGAAAAAGTTTTGACAGATGAATTGTCAGCATTTGACAGCTTTGAGAAGCTCTAAGGTGAGCCCTTGCACACAGGCTCACCAAGACCTCTCTCCACAGCAGAAAGCAGATGGCTGCTACATCTGAGAATGCAGCAGCCATTCTGTCATCTCTGCTGTTGAGATGAAGCACCTCTGGATCCTCAAAGGTTGAAGCCTGGAGAAAGAAGCAAAGGTAAGGAAACATTTTCCAACACTTCACACTCACCTTTCATACTTACCTCTCCACACTTGCACCCATCACTCACCTCCACAGCTGACATTTTGACCCCTCTCACCCCCGCAGACCCATTGCTCATATCGCTGACCCTGGCGAGGTTCGTAGCCATTGGGAAACCTGCAATTTCAGGCCTAACATGGGGGAAAACCTCAAAACTGCCTGTTAACTACTTGTTAACAGGCAGTTAATTGGCTCTAATCCCTTTCCCGCCTCGAGGAGATGGGTCCCTGCGTGACTCGGGGACCTGCCTCCCAGGAAGATGGCACGGAGGCGGGTTGGGAGCGGGGTCGGTACCCGTTCCCAGTTTCTGCCATTTTCCCAGCAGTCCCGCCTCCATACCCGCCTCCCCAGGGCTGGGAAAATTCCCCCCATAGAGTCCAAACCAGGAAGTATAAAGCAGGAAATATAAATTAAATGTAAATGGTGTACAGAAAGCCAAATAAAGATTGGGAAATACAGATGGGATTAAGGGAGAGAGATAAAAGAGGCAGACAGAAAACTAACTTTGCCGGGGCGTTACTTTTAGCGCCCCGAAGAAATTTGCGCCCCTGCGGCCGAAATTCATCGGTAGCGCCCCAAGAGGGAAGCGGGGTGCTACTGGTAGCGCCCCACCTCCCTCTTGGGGCGCTGCGAGTGAATATCGCAAAGCTACGTATTGCAACGCAGGCCTTCCTCCCCTTCTTAAAGGGGGGGGGCCCTGCGCAGCGCGACCCGGGCCCAGCTGGGCCACCAGGGATTGGAGTGCCGGCAAAAGAGCCCAGCACTCAACAGAAGAGCCGGGCTCACGGAGCGCAGCTGGCACTCCGCAGGGGGCTTCAGAGGAGGCCAGGGACGGCAGAGGGGGCAGGTGCTAGCAGGCCGCCAGCAACAAAAATGGCTGCCCGGCACCTTCCCTTTAATTAGCGCTACCCCGGCCGCAGGTAGGCCCCCCTGACCCCGTCGGACATAGCATCCGGCGGTAAGTCAGGGGGCGCTACTGAAGATCGCGGCCTGGGCGCAAGGGGGGGCGCTGCGCACGGTGATGGCATCATTGCCGGCAGTGCAGCACCGCGGGGCGCTAATGGTTACCACTGCCGCTAACCTCCCACTGAATTTCACGGGAGGCACAAAACAACTGAATTTTTAGGCCTAATTTTCTTCTGATTCAATGAGACTCCACACTTGTAAAATTAATTTTTATGGGCCAGAGAGGCTGCTCATCAATATTTGTCACTTTTTATGCCATTAAAAATTCACTTACACCTGAATGCACCAGCACTAATTTTTTTCCGCCGTTTTTAGTGTCCCAAGTTCACGCCGTTGCAGTCATTTCAATGCCGAGTCTATCGGCGAGGAAACAGCACACCCTGTGGAGTAGCAGGGTATCTGTGACAGCAACTTCCGGATTTCCGCATTTAACTGCACATGAGCAACTCCAGAAGTTGCTGTTAGATTTCCTCCATTATAACGGTGAGCGTTGATAGCCTCACCATTATTCTCATCGCAAACTCCGAGCCATTGTGTCAGAAATGTCCCAAAGTGCTTTGTTATGCAAGCAATTACTGAAGGTTTTGCAGACAACAAGATCCTACAAACAGTAACGAGATCACTTTCCTCCCCTCACCCCGCTTTCCCTGCCTCTGTACTTGCTTAAAACCTGTTACATCTGTAACATTTTCCAGTTCTGATGAAAGGTCATCGACCTGAAACATTGGGGAGATTTTGTGGCGGATATGACGACGTACTCTGAGAGTACGCCATCATACCGCCTTTGAACTTGACCGCGAGTTCGGGGTTTCCGCATTTGCTTGCGCATGCGCTAAATCCCGAACTTGCGATCTGTCAAGTTACAGCTTGACAGATAATGCGCACCGACGAGGAAGTACTCATTGCTGGCGCAGAGTTGGGTTAATTGCCCACCAACTGCCCAGCAATTACGGACAAAAATGTTACGGCTAGCGAAAGCAGGCGCAGGAGCCTGTTTCACTGCAAACCTGTTCTTTTGCAGGTTATTTATGATCATTAATGAAGCCGCGTTAATGGTGAAAATAAGAGTTTGCATCCAGCCAGAATATGTCTTCTCTTGGCAACCATGGTTAAAGAATATCGTAAGGCTGTAAATCCCCTTTAGACGTGGTTCAGCAATAGCTAAAATGCTTCAAGGAGTGTATTTTTTTAATTTATTAAAAGTTTTTTTCATTTTAGACAGGCAGTAATATCATTTGATATTTTGAATAAATATGGTACAATTTACTGTAATACAGTTTAATTAACAAAAAGAAAAAACCTAATATCAATTTGCATCCCCCCCACTGCATTATATGTAAAAGCACCCACCTTTCCCCTCTGCCTTATTCTGTAACTTTATTCCCCTGTGTACCAGTTATATCCCATTGAACAATTAACTGTAAAAGCCTGATGCTGGTTCCCACGTATCTGTCAAGAGGACACTCGGCACTTCACACTGATTGGAGCACCAGGCCCACATGATCCCAGGTACGCTTCCGCACATGCTGCACCCCTGGGCCATTACACTGCCCTCGAGTACGCAGCGTCAGAGAGCAAGTTCGTGAAGGAGGGTCCCCATCAGGAAAGTTCGTATTCTATTCGGATGCTGGTGGCCTACTCCGTAGGTACGCCGCCGACCGCAAAATCTGTCCCATTAACTGTTTCTCTCTTCATAGATGTTGCCTGGCCTGCTGAGTATTTCCAGCATTTTCTGTTTATATTTCAGATTTCCAGCGTCTGCAGTATTTTGCCTTTGAACCAATTAATCTGCCTGTTTTTTTTTTGGTGATGGTGTTGATTGAGGGAGGAATATTGACCAAGTCAAAGGAGGTACACCTTACTCCTCGTCAAAAGAGCACCATGGAATCATTAATGTCTACCTGGACCAATGAGACAAGGCCTCGGTTTAATATCTAATCTGAAGGGTGCGCACCACCGATTGTACAGCACTCCCTCAGTACTGAAGTATCAGCTAAATTATGTGCTGAAATCCTGGAATGGGCTTTGAACCCACAACTTTCTGATTCAGGTGAGAGTGCTACCAACCGAGCCAAACTGACTCAAACGCCAACTGTTGTATTTCTGTTGCTAAGTCGCGCCATCTAATTGTTAAGTAAATATTGGGTGAGGTCAGATGCTTATTTGCTCTTCATGCTGCAGTTCAGAACCCAGACATTCATTTTTCAGTCTAATTGGTAAGGTTAGTTAGAGGTTATAGACATGCTGGCTCCTGTGTTAATGAAAGTACTTTCAATTACTGGGGGACTTTCGACATTCCAAATGACAACCTTTGTTTCTTTGTACTATTGTCTCAGTGTGACACAAAAATTTGTGCCATGGTATTCGAAGTGCAATGGAGCAGTGTGACAGAGAGGAAACATTTGCTAGATGTACTGTTTTCATTATATTAGTGAATTTCCTGTGGTGTTGCTCCCAGTGAGTCAGAAGATACACAATTTTATAACAGCAGGGCTGTAATGCCAAGTAGCGCACAATGCATTATCATCAGGACCACTGAGTAAGGGCCCTATGACTGAGTAAGTTGCACTGCATTTAGATTACAATGGGCCAGATTGTGCTGTAGAAATAACGGTGAGGCTAACGACACTCACCGTTATTAAAGTGTAAATTGGACAGCAACTTCCAGCGACCACACACGTGCAGTTAAACGTGGAAATCAGGAAGTTGCTGTCTGAGTTGCCCTGTTCCTCCAGAAGCTTTGCTATAACAGTATATTGCCGAAAGACTTGGCATTGAAATATGTGGAACGGTGTGAAGTTGCTGAACATACGTGATAGATACTCACTAAACTCGACAGAAAAAGATAGGACTTGTCCATTCCAATGTAAGTACATTTTTAACGGCGTGGTAAGTCTTAATTACTGCCAAACAACCTCTCTGGCACTGAAAATTAACTTTTACAAGTGTGGAGTCTCATTCCTTTGGATTTTAATTATTGTTGGAGATTTTAAAAAATTTAATGAGTTTTTACTTTTTCTTTCTGTCTCTTTTATCTCTCTCTTTTAATCCCATCTTTCTTTTCCTCTCTATTTTGCTTTCCTTACATGATTTGGCATTGAATTAACTAGTCTAACTGACACTTCCTGGTTCAGACTCTGCGTGGCTTATTAACGATTCTCCAGTCTGATTGGTTAAGGAGATACACAGGCCAGAATTTTTATTCGGGAGGCAGATTGGAAGCGGGGGCGGGGGGGGACTAGGAAGTGGTCAAGAAACTCAGGAGAATGGGTTTCCCACAGGTCCTGCTGAATTTAATGGCAGAACCTGATTAGCATTTCAATGGTCGGTTTCCCACCCACAGCCAACCAGATGGAGAGGCTGGCTAGCTGCGGGTGGGTAGGCCTGTGGCACTAGGCCGCAAAGAGGTAGGAGGGAGGGATCCGGTTGGGGCCGGGGATTGGTCGGGGGCCAGAGGAGGATTGCGGCGTTGGGGGGGATGTGTGGTGAGAGAGGATCGGGGCCGGATCATCGGGGGGGAGGGAAGCATCAGGGCTGGAGGATCGGGGGGGCATGGGGGAATCCGGGAAGGCGATCAGAGGCCTCAGTTGGTGGGGGGGAAATTCGAGGCCTCGTGGGGGGATCGGAGGCCTCATGGGGGGGTCTCCGATCACGGACGGTGGGTGAGGCAGAGTTGCTGCATCCAGGAGGTAAGTGTAAAGGTATTTACCTTCTGGGTCCAGCAGTCCTCACCTTACTTTAGCTGGCAGGCTCTCCGAGACCTGAGAAACCCGACCAGCCACAGTTAAATTTGAAATGCTGGCTAAATCTGAGGCACACCAGCCTCATTATAATATTTACATGGGTGATCCGCCTCCTGGGAGTGGGTTGGCTGCCCGCTCCCCCTCCGCCAGTCCCGCCTCCATTAAAACCAGAAGTGAGCGCATTGGAGGCGGGTTGGGGTTGGGATTCAGTTTTTTGACACTTTATCCTCCCACCTGACCCCAACCCGCCCTTTTTTGGGGGTTAAAATTCCCCCCCACAGTTGCTTGCCCTGTTCACACGGGTCGCAGATCCCCTATAGAGGGTGCTCGCACAATGGCTTTCTAATCATAGCAAGTTCCAATGCAAAATCCCAGAGAAAGTTTGTGGGCAAGTGTAACTGTAATGAACGGCTGGTGCCATTCATTCGTTGATGAGAGCAAAATCCGGCCCATGGAATCCAGGGATATCTATTGGTGTTTTGGAGTTCATATTACTCAATTCCGTTCAGTTTTCTATGTAAACTTAAAATCTTGACTATTATTATATGTTTATATTGTGGCAGAACCAGTAAATGACTCTGGCTAACTGTATATAATTCTCTTTAACGATGTTCTAACACCAGCCTAAACCTGTACCATTGTGTTAGGCATTACTGTGTTTTGTATATAGAGTTTGCATGTATGGGGCGTGGCCCGTTTAAGAGCACGGGAAAACGCGGGCAAACGCGATGACGTCACGTTGCAAACCACAGGACTGCCCAGTCAGTCCTCGTGGCATCTCCTTTGAGCAAAGACCTGTTTGATTGTTCTCTTGTGTCGAGGGGGGCACGGTGGCATAGTGGTTAGCACTGTTGCCTCACAACGCCAGGGACCCAGGTTCAAATCTGGCCTCGGGCGACTGTCTGTGTGGAGTTTGCACATTCTCCCTGTGTCTGCATGGGTTTCCTCCGGGTGCTCCGGTTTCCTCCCACAGTCCAAAGATGTGCAGGTTAGGTTGATTTGGCTATGATAAATTGACCCTTAGTGTTAGGGGATTAAATACGTGGGGTTACGGGGATAGGGTGGGATATGTGTCGGTGCAGGCTCGATGGGCTGAAATGGCCTGTAGATTCTGTGATATTCGTTAATTCCTACAATATTATATATTCAACTTTTATCTTTTTTAAAGCAGGATGCCCAGCAATGTGTCAAGATATGTATTGGTAGTCAGCAACACTAGGGAGCCTGGATTTTGGTAGGGATTTTTCCTGGGGTTTAGCAGAATTCGGTTTGGGGTCCAGGGGTTCCACATCACTGTGATGGGGGTCCTGAGATTTTGCAGCACAGAGAACGGCCCTGGGGCTTAGTGGCATGAGGTCTCCTGAAGTGTAGCAGCACTATATCAGGGCTATGAATGCGAAATGTATTTCCTCAAATAGCTTGTTTTCCCAGGCTTTCAAATGAGGCACAGACCCACAAGTAATAGAAGGTAATTGGAGGTCAATGGGGGAAACCATCAGTGGCTGGAGTTGTAAAGGAATAGCCATATTTCAGAAAAATACACCATCCTATGAACAGAATTCTGACTTTATTAAAACATGAAAACTGGGTTTAAAAATCTAAAAGCCTCAAAGTCACAGGCTGTAAACAGAATACAGGCTTCTGAGATAAGATGAAGGGTTGTTGACACAAATGTTGTAAACACCATACAAGCTTTTGAAATGGGAATCGGTTGTTAATACTAAGACAATAGCCCTGTTGAAACAGCAGGTTGGAGGTTCCTCTATGTCTGAACATTGGAAGAAACACAATAGCAATGCCCAAGTTAAGTGTTATAAACCAACACTTCAGAAAGCATCATATAAATTTAAAAAACATGTGCCTTTGAAAAAATGACATCAAGTAAAAGAAATACCTGCCGTAAAATAGTTTTATGTTAAACTTAGAACAAGCAGACACGATGTCTGTGATATAACCATTGAAGTAGCTAAGAAATGCTTAGAACACTTGGTTGAAGTGTTTTTGATTTACATGTTGGAAAAGGTACAAACAGAAGACTTTGTAAATATGACATCAATAGATGCACCAAGCAATCACATTGTTTATGTGTTGAACTTGGAACACCATGGAAACAGGAGTCTGTAATACAACCAGTTAAGGTGACATTAAAAATTGAATAGAAGCCCTTCGTAAGAATGGCATCAAAGAGATAAATCTGTTATAACCATTTTTTATGATAAGTTTTTGAACACCTATACAGCAGACAGGATTCTGAAAGTTAACAGCTGAACTGACAATAAGATTAGAAAGAAATCAACAGAAAGAATGACTGGAGATAATTAGCTTACGTCAGCAGAAAACTTCAAAGAATATACTACCGCAAAAAGGGTATAAAATATGGAACTTTCAGATAGAAATTCAGAAGTTGCTGGAAGGGGCAAGCGATTCTCAACTTCAGAGGCAGGCTCTGTAAGTTTTTAACTCTTTGAGTCTCGGGGATCAAAAAGGTGTTTTTATTTGATTTTGGTGGATATTCTGGATTAAAAATAAGTAGAAATGTAAAAATGTAACGAAGTTAAGATTTGAGAATAAGGATCTCTGTGAATAAGAAATGTAAGCTATTTGTATTTTGAACTGTTAAAGTTGCGATTGACTCACCAGCTGTTAACTACATGTCGGTTCTTTAATAAATCTATATATTTTTAGAATTGTCACACAGAGTATTTCATGTATCAAACTCGCGAACTCAATCTCTGTACACTCTTTGGTGAGGAGTTACAGAATTCTGGGGTAGTATTCTGGACCCTCATAATATCTGGAAGGTTACAGTCTAGTTAAACTTAATTAAAGTGCTATCTGGAAGACAGTAACATCTTTAAGTCATTCCTTTCCTTTAGAAAGAGATAGCCTGGACCTTTAGAACCAATTAAGCGTCTTATACAATTCGGCTATCTCTAACTTTAGTTGAAGGTGAACGTCTGGGGAATATGTCTGATCGGGGGTAGCCCGAAAAGGGCTAGGACTAGTAATTATCCGTTCAGTCATATCTTAGACATAGGGCTGGATTTTCATTCAGAAGTCGGGAAGGAGGCGGGACTACAACTTTCGGGTTGTAGTCCCGCCTCCATCGAGATGCGGCCAATCCACGCGATTTTCACTTGATTGAGCTTGTTGAGCCCGCCCAGCGGCCATTCTGCTTTCTGTGCCGGCTGAATGATGGACTCCCGGGACCTAGAGGAAGGAAGGTAAGTACAGGTAATTTAAACTTCTTTAAACACTTTAGACACACCAAACACACTTACCTTTGCATTCATGCACCCATCACTCACCTGAACACCGACATCTCGACCCCTCCAAGTCCTTCAACCCGACGGCCCGCCTCCTCTAACTTGGCGTGGTTTGGAGCCATCGGCAATCCCACACGACAACCTTCAAAATAGGGATTAGGCTAAAAACTGCCTGTAAACTACCTGTTAACAGGCAGTTAATTGGCACTAATCCCTTCCCGCCTCGGGTCGGCGGGTCCCAGTGCGGGGCGGGTAACCGCCTCCTTTGAAGCTTACATGGAGGCGGGTTTTGGGCGGGATGGTGTCGGGACCCCCGAATTTGGGATTTTAGCCCCCCCCACACGCCTAAAAGCCCGCCTCACGGCACATTGAAAATCGACCCCATAGTTGTGGTTGTCAGAAGCCAATCATTGCAGCCACAGGACATCGCTGCCAGTGTTCCTCAAGGCAGTGTCCTCTGCCCAACTATATTTAGCTGCTTCAATAATGATCTTCCCTCTGTCATAATGTCATGAGTGGAGCTGTTTGCTGATGATTCTACAATGTTCAGCTCCATTCACAACTCCATCGATAATGAAGCAACCTATGCCAGCCTACAGCAGGACCTTGGATAACATGGTAGGTAACATTCGTGCTGCATAAGTGCCATGCCGTGACTATGTCAAACACTCTCCTGTCCTCCATCCTGTACTGTCCACTGGGAATTCCATAATTGTTACTCAGAACCTCTTACTGAGGATGAGGGGAACATTTCCTAGTGGTCTCACAAATTCTCAAGCTATCAAAAGCAAAGCCAGCTAGCTCGCCCTAGATGCAAAGCAAAAATAATATGTTCCAAAAGCTCTCTTAACTCCAGAAACCACTTTTTAAAGCTTTTCCTGGCTTATTAACTAAAGAACCTCCATCAGTATCATAAATTATCCTTGGTGGATTGGGGTAGGGGGTGGTAATTGTGGGTTTGGGCACTGTTCCATCTCATTTTAATGTATTATTACAATAAGCTCCCAACAGCACCGTCATGTGTACTGTCAGAAGGCCCAGGCCTCATTAGAAATGACAGCACAGCCATCACGGGTGGAAGCCCAGCACAGATTGGAGCCACCCTAATTTGCAAGCCTCAGTGAGTAGAAACACTATTCCAGTGCCAAGAAAATGCTGGAAATGGTGAGCAACTGGGGAGCCAATAGGTTTACTGTCATTTGTCTTGTACAACAGAAATGACTTACTCTATATAAAACAAAATTTGAAACTTTACAGATTCAATACTAATGATTTAAGAACATTGCTGGCTTGTGGATTATGAATCTACTGTATTATATTTCTGCATTATTGCGAATGGACATGGGACACAGCTTGTACTTGAACACACAAAAATTCTTCACCTTGCTGTGTGCAATTCGGCTGCTGTATTTTCCTACATTACAACAATGACTACACTTCAAAAGTACTTCGCTGTAGAAGCACTTTGAGATGTCCTGAGGTTGTGAAAGGCACAATATAAATGCAAATCTTTTTTTCCTTTTTCAGTGGGTTATATCCAGGGCGTCTTGTCCCCCTGCCTTCCTCCCAACATCTACCATTGGAAAATTGGATTGGGATTTACCATTCAACTCTAGGGTTCAATGTATGAAAATAGATTCTGTGAATTTGTTTTCCCAATGGATAGAAAATCCTGCGAGTGTACTGATCTCAATATCTGAAATCCCAGTATGCATTCCCAGTGCTCAAAGCTTCACTGAAGGAGGACAAATTTATAAAATCTTTTCTATGATGTCTAAATTAGCCTCTTTCAAACTGTGCCATATACCCGTCAAAAAGATATTATTAACCACATCAGGTTTGTACACAGCAGGAAAGCAACGCAGACTGTGAAGGGTAACAAGTTTTACTTGCCAGAGGCGTTAAAAACTGAGTTAAGCAGAGATACATTAATTAACACAACTTTATTTAACTACATCTGCAAAGGTACAATTAATTCCATCACAAGGTTAAGTACAGGAAACTCTTTATTATCCAGCACCAATGGGACCGGTGTGGTGCCGGTTTATTCAAAAGTCCAGATTACAAAGAGGTACAGTTTAAAAGGTATGAGAGCTCCGTACACAGCAACAAATCCAGGTCTCCCTGTTGCTTAGCAACATGTGCAGGAACTCCGGCCACAGACCAAGCATCCCTGTTGCTTAGCAACAAGTGCACAAACCCAGTTACACAGCCACAGATCCAGAAACTGCCACTAATATGAAGTAAAACTTACCTGAACCTACTCCTGAATTTTGCCGGTTAACAGAGGTTTCTGGGTATTTAGGTGCCGGTTAAAAGAGAGTTTCCTGTATTGAGTATTTCAGCAAAAGTGGGCTGATCTTTCATATCAACCTACAGAGCTTAAATCATTACCTGTATCACAATATCTTAGTTATGGCTGAATTGTGCTTGTAACAGTATAATGAAGTTATGTTTGATAGTCAAGGTTACAGTACTGACTTAGTGAGGTTAGGTTCAACACATCACCTGCTACTTTCCAGTGTTAATTAAGGCTTTTTCTTTGTGGCATGAACATAACATCATATAACCTCTTCCTTTGTACAGTACTAGAGTGGCGGCTCGGAGACAATCCTGCCTTCCTCTGGGACCCACAGACGTCACCTCTGACGACACCTGCAGTGAGTCATCATCTCTGGGTCATTGTCTTCTTTCTTCAGACATATTCTTCTCTTCCTACTTTAAGCCAACCTTACAAGTATTATAATTTCCTGTTGTTATACTGTACTTTCTATCTGTGCTTGCAAACTTGAACTACTAAATTACCTGTTGTGATATGCAGTCTTTACTTCTATTTGAATCTAATCACTTAACCTTTTTCAAACCTTCCAACTATGCCGAGGCATGGAATATAACAGCAGGGTGGTTATGATGGAGCTGTACAAAACACTAGTTAGGCCACAGCTGGAATACTGTGTGCAGTTCTGGTCACCACACTATAGGAAGGATGTGATTGCATTGGAGAGGGTACAGGGGAGATTCACCAGGATGTTACCTGGGCTGGAGCGCTTCAGCTATGAAGAGAGACTGGACAGGCTGGGGTTTGTCTTCCTTCGAGCAGAGAAGGCAGAGGGGGGACCTGATTGAGGTGTACAAAATTATGAGGGGCATAGATAGGGTAGATAGAAAGGAACTTTTCCCCTTAGTAGAGGGGTCAATAACCAGGGGGCATAGTTTCAAGGTAAGGGGCAGGAGGTTTAGAGGGGATTGGAGGAAAAACTTTTTCACCCAGAGGGTGGTTGGAATCTGGAACTCACTGCCTGAAAGGGTGGTAGAGGCAGGAACCCTCACAACATTCAAGAAGCATTTAGATGAGCACTTGAAACGCCATAGCATACAAGGCTACGGACCAAGAGCTGGAAAATGGGATTAGAATAGACAGGTCTTGATGGGCCAAAGGGTCTCTTTCTGTGCTGTATAACTCTATGGGCTGGATTTTCATTGAGGAGGCGGGTAGGAGGCGGGACTACAACTTTTGGGGTTGTAGTCCCGCCTCCATCGAGTTCTAGCCAACCCATGCGATTTTGACTTGATTGACCTTGTTGAGCCCGCCCAGCAGGCTCAGCAGGCCAATTAAGGGCCACCCAGCAACAGGTGACGTCACAGATTGACATTTCATTTGTCAAGACCTTTTGATAGATGAAATATAAGTGTTTCACAGCTGTTTGAAGCTGTCAAACTCTGACAATCTGTACTCTAAGTTAATTCCTTCTTCTCAGGATGATTTAGAGATCTCCCCGGAACAGAAAGCTGAATGCTGCAATTTTTGACAGATCGCGGCCATTCTGCTTTCTGTGCCGGTGAGATGAGGGACTCCCGAGACCTGAAGGAAGAAAGGCTGTAACACTTTAAACACACCAAACACACTTACTTCTGCACTCATGCACCCATCGCTCACCTGAACACCGGACATCTCAACCCCTCCAAGCCCATCAGCCCGATGGCCCGCCTCGCTAACTTGGCGTGGTTTGGAGCCGTCGGGAATCCCACACTTCAGCTATGAAAATAGGGATTAGGCTAAAAACTGCCTGTTAACTACCTGTTAACAGGCAGTTAATTGGCACTAATCTCCTTCCCGCCTCGGGGAGGCGGGTCCCAGCGCGGGTCGGGTACCCGCCTCCTTTGAAACTGGCATGGAGGCGGGTTGGGGGCGGGATGGGTTCGTGCCCCCCGATTTCGGGATTTTAACCCCCACACGCCTCCAATCCCGCCTCCACGGCACAATGAAAATCCTGCCCTATGACTCCATGGGCTGGATTTTCATTGGACCGTGGAGTCACGATTGGAGGTATGTGGGGGTTTAAAATCCCGAAATCGGGGGTCCCAACCCCATCCTGCCCCCAACCCGCCTCCATGCCAGTTTCAAAGGAGGCAGGTACCCGCCTCGCACTGGGACCCGCCTCCCCGAGGCAGGAAGGGAATTAGTGCCAATTAACTGCCTGTTAACAGGTAGTTAACAGGCAGTTTTTAGCCTAATCCCTATTTTCATTGTTGAAATGTGGGATTCCCGACAGCTCCAAACTACGCCAAGTAAGCAAGGCGGGCCGTCGGGATGAAGGGCTTGGAGGGGTCGAGATATCCGGTGTTCAGGTGAGTGATGGTTGCATGAGTGCAGAGGTAAGTGTGTTTGGTCTGTGTAAAGTGTTTAAAGAAGTTCTACTAACCTTTACAGCCTTCCTTCCTTCAGGTCTTGGGAGTCCCTCATCTCACCGGCACAGAAAGCAGAATGGCCGCCAGCTGTCAAAATCTGCAGCCTCTGCTTTCTGTTCTGGGGAGATGTATAAATCATCCTGAGAGGAAGGAATTAACCTGGAGTACAGATTGTCAGTGTTTGACAGCTTCAAACAGCTGTGAAACACTGATATTTCATCTGTCAAAAGGTCTTGACAGATGAAATTTCAATCTGTGATGTCACCTGTTGCCGGGTGGCCCTTAATTGGCCTGCTGAGCCCGCTGGGTGGGCTCAACAAGGTCAATCAAGTCAAAATCGCGTGGGTTGGCTAGAACTCGATGGAGGCGGGACTACAACCCCAAAAGTTGTAGTCCCCCCTCCTACCCGGCTCCTCAATGAAAATCCAGCCCTATGACTAACTTTCCACTCTTAAACACTATCTGAATTTTTGCAGATCTTCCTTAGCTTTCTAAAAAAAAACTAAAATCTCCATACAGCTTCCCAAGACATTCTGAGTTAGGTCAACAATGTCCGCCTATTAAATACTTTAAAATCTCACATGAAATGTCAAGGAACATGACCAACAGTGACCAATCAAGATGACCAATTGAACCACATGGATTACTTTCAGTGGTGCCATTCCACTAAATGAACATGTGTCAGAAATTATAATTGCCAGATTTTAATTATAAGAACTACATTGCCCATCTCTCTACTCCTTTATCGTTCCCAGAGTTTAAATCACGATAAGACAGCTTTTTGATAGCAGTTCTCTTCCAAGGTCTTGTTATGCTGTCTCACCCAAAGACCATAGCACATTAAACAGTCTTCTGTTCTTCAATTTTGGCCAGACTTTAGCTCAAACTGGTAATTAGGAACATGTATGGATGCCTTAATGCCTTAAAAGAATATACTGTACCAGAATGCAAGGACTAACCCTTTTCACCGAGATTATCCCAGAATGTATGTACAGTAGTATGAACAGGAAAAATGGCCTTTTCTCATTTTATGCTTTCTTATATTCACCATGTGACATGCTATGGAAGTGCATGCCAACAAAATGGAGGTAATTAAACAGTTAAGATAAATTTATAAAATGACTCGCACTTTATTTTTTTTCCTAAGTAATAATCTTGGGTATCAAATATGACATTGGGAAAATTAAAGTACTTCCATACAATTTCTACCATTATAATCTTCTGACTCAGAGGCAAGAGTGGTCACACTGAGCCAAAGCTAAAACCAAAGGCAGGAAGTTATTATCTCATCAGTCTGCAAGAAAGACTTGCATTTATATAGCACCTTTCACGGCCACCGGGCGCCTCAAAGCACTTTACAGCTTTACTTTTGGAATGTAGTCACTGTTGTAATGTTGAAAGTCTGCACAAGTTCCAGAGGTCAAGGGCAGTGTTCTAACACACTGTGCCACCTCATCGCCGCGAAACATATATTTCAAATAAAACAACTAATAAACATTAATAGATTTTTTGTGCTGTTGCTCATGGGTAGTCCAGGGCCTGGAGTGTGGTTTCTGGTGTTTACCGCAACCCCACTGCAGTCCAAATATGATAGTGATTCACCCAATATTATAATACAGCAAATTTACTGAAGCAATATACCACATAACTGACATAAGAAAATATTACACAGATATAGTAATCTGGGATGTTATGATTAAGGTTATCCACCAGGTGGTGCTGTAGCCAATGCTGCTGCTAAGGTCAGAGGTTTGCTTCCTGTCAAGGTCAGCAAAGGTGAAATGCCAGGATGCAGGCATGGTGTTTGTTACTCTGTTTGTTAATAAAGTACTCGTGCTAATGCTACGATATCGCCTCTTCGAGTCCTTGTCTCACTACATGGATTTATCACATTTGGCGACGAGGTAAAACAGGGCCCTGGATAAAGAAGAGAAGTCTGCCAGGACTTTTAAACGACAAAATCACAAGCTGCAGTTAGCTACCAGTTGGAAGAGAGCATGGCTGCCACGGTAGGAACGGTTTCCACTTTTGATAGTCAAGCACAAACCTGGGAGGAATACTGTGAAGTGTTGGGTTATTTTTTCGAAGCAAATGAAATAAATGATGCCGGAAAAAGGAAAGCCATTCTGCTTAGTTCAGTGGGAAGCCAAACCTACAGTTTGATGAAGAATCTGCTCAGTCCTGAAAAGCCTGGAGACAAATCATTTGTTGAATTAGTGGCTTTGCTAAAAGAACATTTCAACCCTAAGCCTAGTGAGATTGTACAGCGGTTCAAGCTTAATTCAAAGAACAGGAAAGAGGAAGAGAGCGTAATGGACTATGTAGCGGTGTTGCGTAAATTAGCACAAGATTGCAATTATGGGAACAACCTGAAGGAAATGCTGCGGGATAGGCTAGTTTGCGGAATTATGGACGACCGAATGCAGCGTAGATTATTATCCGAGACTGGGCTTACTTATGAAAAAGCATTGGAACTTGCTCAAGCCATAGAGACAGCGAACCGAGATGTAAAAGAAATACAGGGTTCAGACAGGGCTAATGCTACGCAAGTTGCAGGTCAGGTTGTTGTGCACAAGTTGAACATGCATCAGAAACCACAACGTGAGCATGTGAAGGCATGTTATAGATGCAAGGGCGATCACCTGGCGAGTGAATGCTGGTTTCTGGAGGAAAAGTGCTACAAGTGTGGGAAACAAGGACACAATGTGGTAAACCACTGTTATACCTGTCTGTATGTGTATGTGTATTCCACTAGGTACAGGTCTGGACATGCCTCGGCTGACTCCTCCCACTATTCCAGGTATATAAGTGACTACCTCCCAGTCCCTTAGTATTCTGGACGGGTCGACCACTCGAGACTAGACCTTCATTCTTTAGTTAATAAAAGCCTGGTTGTTACTCGCTTAACCTCTGTCTCTTGAGTAATTGATGGCGCATCAATTTTATTAACTAAATTTTTTACAATGGAGAAGATCCTCACACCAGCATGCCTGGACCTGGACAGTCGGGAAGCGGACGCTTCCACCAAGTTTGCTCACTGGCTCATGTGCTTCGAGGCATTCCTGACTGCCTCCACTGCGGTCGTAACGGATGTGAACAAACTGTCTGTCCTGATCTCCAAGGTGAACCACCGAGTGTACTCAGTCATCCAGGACGCGACCTCGTACACAGCCGCCCTCCAGCTCCTCAAGACCCAGTACACGCGCCCTGTGAATGAAGTTTACGCCAGGCACCTCCTGGGGAGTCGCAAGCAACAACCTGGGGAATCGACTGAGGAATACCTCCAAGCACTGTCCGTGCTTGGCCGGGCCTGTGGGTGTAAGGCGGTAACGTCCACTAAGTACATGGAGGAACTGATCCGGGATGCCTTCGTAGCGGGCCACAGGTCCAACTACACCCGACAGCGACTGCTGGAGCAGAGTGACCTCACCCTCGACAAAGCCTCCGAAATCGCACTAACGCTGGACGCAGCCTACCGGGGCATGGATGCCTACTCCTCTGCACCGTGGACGCCGCGGGGAACGACAACCTGGGACACGGTAGGACAGCCCCATAGCACCGTGCCACCCCAGCCACAGCCCAACAACGGCCCAACCACCGCAGCAGTGTCCCAAAGCCAGACAGCAGTATCCCAAGGCCAGAAATGCTACTTCTGTGGCCAGGCTAAACACCCCAGAGCGCGCTGCCCGGCGAAGAATGCGACCTGCTCGGGCTGCGGGAAAAAGGGACACTACGCTAGCGTCTGCAAGGCCAAAGCCACCCCGAACGCCAGCAGCGCCGCGTGTGGGCCGTGCGAGCCGCCATCTTGGGCCCCCAACAGCGCCGCGTGTGGGCTGTGCGGGCCGCCATCTTGGGCCTCCCCAGCCATGTGCGAACCACCGCAGCAGCAGCCATCTTGGACGACTCCAACCACATGGGAATCATGGACGCCGCCATCTTGGACACCAGCCGGGACGCAGCAGGCCGCCAACCCCCCCCCCATCTGATACCCGCAGCGACACACCGACCCCTACGCTGGCCTCTGTTACGCTGGACCAAACGAGACCGCACCAACTAGCTCGGTCCAAAATGGACGTTAAGGTAAACGGCCATGCAATAAACTGCCTTTTTGACTCCGGGAGCACAGAGAGCTTCATCCACCCCGACACGGTGCGGCGTTGCTCTCTCCTAGTCCTGCCTGTGCACCAGCGGATTTCTATGGCCGCCGAGTCCCAGTCAGCGGACATTGGCGGCTACTGTGTGGTGACACTAGTAGTAGACGGGACGGTGTTCAATAATTTTAAACTCCTGGTCCTGCCCCAACTTTGCGCTGCCGTTCTACTGGGGTTGGATTTCCAGTGCCACCTCAAAAGCGTTACGATGGCGTACGGTGGCCCCCTCCCCCCACTCACAGTCTGCAGCCAGCAGCCTCCAAATTGCCCGCCGCGCACCAGATGCAACCTCTCCACACTCAGAGTCCCACCCCCCCCACTGTTTGCTAACCTCACCCCCGACTGTAAGCCCATCGCCACAAAGAGCAGGCGATACAGTGCCGGGGACAGGGTTTTCATCAAAACCGAAGTGGAGCGGCTCCTGAAGGAGGGGATTATTGAGGGCAGCTCCAGCCCCTGGCGAGCCCAGGTTGTGGTCGTTAAGACCGGCGAGAAACAACGCCTGGTCATCGACTACAGCCAAACAATAAACCGCTACACCCTGCTGGACGCCTACCCACTCCCCCGCATAGCTGACATGGTCAACCAGATCGCGCAGTACCGCGTCTTTTCGACCATTGACCTGAAATCAGCATACCACCAGCTCCCCATCCGCCCCGAAGACCGCCAGTATACTGCTTTTGAGGCAAACGGCCGCCTCTATCACTTCCTTAGGGTTCCCTTTGGCGTTACCAATGGGGTCTCCGTCTTCCAAAGGGAGATGGACCGGATGGTCGATCAAAACGCGCTGCAGGCCACTTTCCCTTACCTAGACAATGTGACCATCTGCGGCCATGACTTGCAGGACCATGACGCAAACCTCGAGAAATTCCTCCGCACCGCCCAACTCCTGAACCTGACATATAACAAGGAGAAGTGCATATTCCGCACAGACCGCCTCGCCATCCTTGGCTGTGTTGTGGAACACAGGGTCATCAGTCCCGACCCGGACCGGATGCGTCCCCTTATGGAACTCCCACTGCCCCACTGCCTAAAAGCTCTGAAGAGGTGCCTAGGGTTTTTTTCCTACTACGCCCAGTGGGTCCCCTACTATGCAGACAAAGCCCGTCCGCTGATCAAATCCACCTCTTTTCCCCTGATGGCAGAGGCCCGCTCGGCCTTCCACCGTATCAAGGAGGACATTGCCAAAGCCACCATGCACGCAGTGGACGAATCCATCCCCTTCCAGGTGGAAAGCGATGCGTCCGACTTCGCTCTGGCCGCCACCCTTAATCAGGCGGGGAGACCTGTGGCATTCTTCTCACGAGCCCTCCAGGGCCCGGAGACCAGACACTCCGCGGTCGAGAAGGAGGCCCAGGCTATTGTGGAGGCTGTGCGTCATTGGAGGCACTACCTGGCCGGAAAACGATTTACCCTGCTTACTGACCAGCGTTCAGTTGCTTTTATGTTCAACAACAAGCAGAGAGGCAAAATCAAAAATGACAAGATCTTGAGGTGGAGAATCGAACTTTCCACCTACAATTACGAGATCTTGTACTGGCCTGGGAAGCTCAATGAACCCCCAGATGCCCTATCGCGTGGCACCTGCGCCACATAAAACAAGCTTGCAGGGTGAAATCACCTGTGGAGGAATCCAAACCAAAAGGGGGAGGACAGCAAAACCAAGGGAGAGAAGTGAAAGAACATGGAGCACACCACATCAGCGGGGAAGCTGAGGAAGAAGAGGACATGTTCATAATGTATAGCATGTTAGAGAACATTCCAAAAGTGGCTCCTATCACATTGCAACTGACAGTAAATGACTCTAAGGTGAACTTTGAAGTGGATACAGGGTGCGGCGTGACCATAATGAACAAGACAGAGTACTCAAAATTGTGGAACCGTGCAAAAGTTCCAGAGTTAAAGCCTTGCTCCCTGCATCTTAAAACATATACAGGTGAACGAGTAGCGACATTAGGTACAGCTAAGGTAACTGTGCAACACAGGGACACAGTGGAACAGCTACCTGTAGTTATAGTATCGGGTACCGGACCAAACCTGTTAGGTCAGGGCTGGATAAAAGAACTTAAATTAGACTGGGGAGCAGTACATCAAATAGATGCGGGCAAACAGTTGACTTTGCAAGAAGTGTTGAGTGAACATGAGAATGTGTTCAAGGAGGAACTTGGCACATTTAATGGCCCCCCAGCTAAGATTTATGTAGACAAGGAGGCACCGCCAAGGTTTTTTAAACAACGACCTGTGCCTTATGCCATGAAGCCAAAGGTAGAGGCTGAGCTTGACCATCTATTGAGAGAGAACATACTGGAGCCAGTGAAATGTTCGGAATGGGCAGCCCCCATAGTACCTGTTTTAAAACCGGACAATTCAGTAAGACTCTGTGGAGACTATAAATTGACAGTCAATCGGGTGTCCAAACTAGAGCAGTATCCGATTCCCAAAACAGAGGATCTCTTTGCAAACCTGGCTGGAGGAAAGAAATTCACAAAGTTGGATATGAGTCATGCCTACTTGCAGATTACACTGGATGACGAATCAAAGAAGGAAGTCACCATAAATACACACAAGGGCTTGTTTACATATAACCGCTTACCGTTTGGTGTCTCATCTAGTCCAGCTATCTTCCAGAGGACAATCGAAGGTGTACTGCAAAGGATTCCACATGTTTCCATCCATCTGGATGATATTCTGGTGATGGGAAGAACCGACCAGGAGCATCTGAGCACTCTGAGAGAGGTACTACAGAGATTGGAGAGGGCAGGGTTCCGGCTCAAGAGGAGTAAGTGCACTTTCCTGGGGAATGAGGCAGTGTTCCTGGGACACAAAGTGGACGCCACCGGGCTCCATCCACTCAAGGAGAAGGTACAAGCACTGCAGGACACCCCTGCTCCTACAAATGTGGCTGAGTTAAAAGCTTACCTGGGACTGCTGAACTGTTATAACAGGTTTTTACCAAACTTGTCAACTGTGTTAGCACCTCTTCACAAACTACTGCACAAGGAGACACAGTGGCAGTGGAGAGAGGAGCAGGGGGTTTCATTTGAACAGTCCAAGAAACTGATGCTGTCGTCGGATGTGCTGCTTCACTACAATGCAGAGAAAGATATCATTCTCTCTTGTGACGCTTCACCTTACGGGGTGGGAGCAGTTCTTTCACACTGCATGGAAGATGGAACTGAAAGACCAATAGGGTTTATGTCCTGAACTCTAACACCAGCAGAAAAAAACTATTCCCAGTTAGACAAAGAGGGGTTAGCAGTAATGTTTGGGTTACAGAGGTTCCACAAGTACATATATGGCAGGAAGTTCACCATATGCACCGATCATAAACCTCTTCTCTCTCTTTTCAATGAAATGAAAGCAGTTCCACAGATGGTGTCACCCCGGATCCAGAGGTGGGCAGTGACGTTGAGGGCATATGAGTATGTCATCGTTTACAAGGCGGGCAAGTACCATGGGAACGCAGATGCCTTGAGCCGTCTTCCACTGCCAGGCACACCTATCCGTGCAGCTCCAGAGGACAGAGTTTTGATGTTGGAGGACACTGACACGGCACTTGTGACTGCAGAGCAAGTAAGAACATGGACAGGTAAAGATCCAGTACTGTCTTGAGTTCGAGAATATGTGGTGAGGGGATGGTCACAGCATCCGGAAGGGGCTGACTTCACACCCTACAGTGTCAAGAAAACAGAGCTGAGTGTGCAGGATGGTTGCATGTTGTGGGGAGCACGAGTGATTATTCCACAGCCAGCACGACAGTCTATCCTAGAGCAACTACATCAGTGTCATCCTGGGGTCTTGCGTATGAAAGCCTTGGCTAGGAGTTACTTGTGGTGGCCAAAGCTAGATGAGGAGATAGAAAATCTAGTCAAGACATGCAGCACTTGTCGGGAACACCGGAAGGCACCAGCAGCGGCTGCTCTCCACCCCTGGGAGTGGCCGGATAAACCATGGAGAAGATTGCACTTAGATTATGCGGGTCCATTCATGGGGAAGATGTTCCTCATAATCATTGATGCACATTCCAAATGGATGGATGTTTATCCTGTAAATTCTGCTTCCGCCACTACTACTATAGACTGCCTGCATCGGAGCTTCAGTAATCAAGGGCTACCGGAGATCGTGGTGAGTGACAATGCCACTTGTTTTGTGAGTACAGAGACAAAAGAGTTCTTGAGAAAAAATGGCATAGTGCAGGTGACCTCGGCTCCATATCATCCATCCTCGAATGGACTTACGGAGAGAGCCGTACAAACATTTAAGGAGATGATGAAAAAAATTGCCGAAGGGAGTTTAGCAGCCAAAGTGTCACGGGTTCTGTTCAGCTACAGAATAACACCTCAATCCACCACAGGACTCTCTCCTGCTGAGATGTTATTAGGTCGTAGACTACGCTCCACTCTTGACCTTGTCCACCCAGACCTAAAAAGGAAAATGGAAAACAGACAAAACAAACAAAAAGAGAACCATGACAAAAGAACAAGGAGCCGAAGTTTTGGAGAAGGAGATGCGGTCCTTACCAGGAATTTCAGTTATGGACCAAAGTGGATTCCTGGCTTCATAGACTCAATGACAGGTCCAGTATCATACAAGGTCATGTTGGGAGATGGTAGGGTAGTACGCAGACTTGTAGATCAGATACTTCCCAGACAAGGGGAAATTGAAATGAAGGTTCCAGATGCAATGACTGAAGACAGGGTTGCCCCCAGTTATCCAAGTGCATCTGTGGTGCCACCACCAGGGACAGAGACAATTCCACAGGAACCTATTCCTCAAGAGGAAACCATCATTGCAGAGTCAGATACTCTGAGCACTGCTCAGGAGCAGCTGGTGGCTTCACCACAAACAAGCAGGGAATTTACTGTTAGACGTTCACAAAGGGCTCGCAAGCCACCAGAGAGATTGATACTGAACTGTTAGATTCGTCAAGTATGGAACATGATGAATGGAGACTCCTTATGTGACCCTCAGGAATAGTTGTTTGTTAAGAAATTCATACTGAAATCTTAAGGGGGGAGGGATATAGTAATCTGGGATGTTATGATTAAGGTTATCCACCAGGTGGTGCTGTAGCCAATGCTGCTGCTAAGGTCAGAGGTTTGCTTCCTGTTAAGGTCAGATGTTTGCTTCCTGTCAAGGTCAGCAAAGGTGAAATGCCAGGATGCAGGCATGGTGTTTGTTACTCTGTTTGTTAATAAAGTACTCGTGCTAATTCTATGATATCGCCTCTTTGAGACCTTGTCTCACTACATGGATTTATCACAACATCTTACTAGTATTGAAAGATGCAGGGCTTTGCAGATATAGTGCGGAACTTTCAACTCTGGCGGGGCATCAAGCGACCAATATCAGATGGACCTCCTGTTAAATAGCCCACCTGATTTTCTTTCCATTGACGTCAATGATCTGCTAACGCCCCTACCGAAGTTGAAAGTTCCGCCGAGAATATTTGTAATACTGTTTGTTTATCTACTGCTTTACAAATCTTGCTTAAGATGCAAACAGGTTTGTTTGTTCGTCTCTCCTCAACACATAATATTTCTATTTATTTACGTGTACCTGCCATGATAGATTTGCAGTATTTGCTTAAGACGCAAGTACTTTCACTCTTACCTCTCCAAATCCTCCCTTTTCTTCAGTTATTTAGACAATTGTAATAGATTTTTTTCTCCCCCAAGTCTATTTGTAGCGCAACGTCAACGTGCATCCCTCTCTGGCTGGCACAACGTTCCTCAATTACACAAAAAAAACTCGCCACAAAGAACACCGGTAACCCCGAATTTTTATTTAATGGTTTAATCCTTATAAAATGTTTTTAAAAATTATATATTTGATTTTATTCCTGCTGCTCATGCCTCAGAGTTGCTGTTTGTAAATGTTTTGCCTGGTTTTTATATGACAAACACGTGTTTTAAGGAGATGAGTTGGCACAGTCATGGTATACTCTGTGAGTATGGGAGTTCCACAAAAGCAGCCTGCAAACTACAACTCCCATAATCTATCCCTCTCGTATCACTTTCACACTGAATTTGTCAACAGGAGCTATAATTTATTTACTACTTGATTGTCATGCTGCATCCTGACTAACCTAGTTCCACAGGGTCAAGGCGAAAGCTATAACTCTCGCATTGAGACGGAATTAGTTTACTGCTGCTCGAAATTCCCAGTGTCCAAAGCTGAGATTAAATATCCAACTCAAGCCACACTGCAGATAGCAGGCCGGATCTCTATGGGCAAAGCTTGCAGGTATTTCTAACATTAAGTGGGTGAATTTCTGCTGGGGTTCTCCCGCTCGTTCATAACTTCAGCAGAACAGCTGCAGAAACACCAGAAAATGGTTTTTGTCTGAGTGCATTTTTGGCAAAGTTACAGAGGACCAACGGGACAAACCACCACGGAAATTTCACTCCCATAATGTCCAATCTTATGCGCAAGTTTAGTGATGTATTGTTACAAAATTGTGTGTTTTTTTAATATTACTTTGTAAATGTTAGTGTTAGCTGTACAGCTAACACTTTGAATAAGAAAAATAGCAGTTAAACCATGTAGAAATGATCTGAGCAGCTTGATTGGTTTGTTTTGTGGTAGTTGTTGGTTCCACACTACTGGGTTGAGCAATTTGATTGGGTGGTTTTATGGTGCTTACACATTGCTGATTGAAAGCTTCTGATCGGCCTAGTGAATAGAAATGGTTTTTGATTGGTTTGCATCTAGTCAATGGGATATTAAGCCAATTAGGATGGTCAGCAGAGAATGGTTATCTGAGCTAATCCTGATTTTTTTTTTTGCTCTGCAATTAGCGACACTTTTGGCATCTGACACCTTTTGAGATATGATGCCTCTGAAGCCACATGTTTAGGTTATGACATCTTTGAAATGTGTGCACCAGATGTATGATTTTTAATTAGAAAAGGATAGCAACACATATCACAGCACAATAGGGATTCTATTAATAATTATAGCATGGATCTAGGATGAACTCTTTTTTTCATTCTTCGTCTACAATCATTAATAAATTAGTAGCTCACTGTAAAAAATACGCAGCAGTTTTCCAGTAATAATTAGCCATCTGCAAAAGATTACGGAACACAATTTAGGTCACTCGAATTCTCCTGATCCTTATCACAACTAAATCCAGTAAAAATAAGTTCCCTAATTGTGATCCCTGCAAACTATGAGCCAAAAAAAGTTACATTATGATTTGGAAAAATGAACACATCTATTCAGCTGCTACTTATTTTATCACTTGTTTTGACCAGTAAATGCAGTAACCACATGAAAACAGTTCCAAATTCTTCCCTGTGTTGTTTGTAAAGATATGTTTTTAATGCCTGCACAGCATAAGTTCATGACAAAACAGTGATTAACATTTCTGTTCCGATTTGCAGTTCTCCATCCACCTCCCTTGTTTAACTCCAAGGCCCCGATTTTCTGCCAGCCATCGGGCGGGTTTTCAGGCGGGCGGGGGCCGAAAATCGCCGAAATAGGGGGTCGCGACCCCACCCCGCCTGATTCCCCGCCCCGTCCGACTTCCGGACCATCGTTTCTCCGCGAGCCGATTCAGTCCCGCCCGCCGCTGGCGGGACTGGCCGTTGGGACCCTAATCACCAATTATTGGCATGGTTAATGCCATTTTAGGGGGCCCTTGCGATTTTCAGGGGTTCCCCATGCTAAACACGCCTGCGGGGAACCCCGCTGATGAAACCTGGCGTGAAGCTTGCCGGCTTGCTTGCTCTCAGCTGCAGGTCATTCGGGAAAGCTGCGATTTAAACGGAGAGCATTTGTATGTTGAAGGACCTTGTTGTTGCAGGCTTGGGGCTACTTCTTCAAGGCTTAGGCACAGCTGTGGAAGGTTGGAGCCTCACACACTTCTCCAATGTGATCTCCTGGGAAGCCCCTCTCACCACCCTCACTCAGCGCTTCCTCAGCGGAGGCATCTACCAGAAGCATGGGATGCCTTTTTTTCCTTCCCTTCTTGCCATTAGAGGATGTCCAGCAGCAGAGGCGGCAGCAGCAGAACCAGGAACAGCAGGATGAGCACCAGGAGCACCAGGCTGCTGCTCACTCACCTGAAGCTGCACAGGCCAGAAGGGGCCAGTGCTTGGAAGTGGCTTGAGAGCATCTTGCTGCGCTTTAGGGGGCCATGGGGACCCGTATCTGCACTGGCAGTCCTACTCAGAAGGACTTCCATGAAGGTCTGGTTTCTCTGTTCAATAGATGGCCAACGCTCCTCAAGAGATGTCATTCTCTTATGAGCACTCACCATGTTTTCCCTACCCTGGCGACTTATCTCCTCCATGGAGGTTGCCAACCTTTCCATGGTGATGCGTTCATGCGCCAAGACTCCACAAAGGCTCTGCTCATGGTCGCTATGGACTCCTCCATTCGCTCCACACTCGCAGCGACCCTGGAGACAAAACCTGCCAGAGACTCCTGCATCTGTGCATGGAGATCCATCACCTCTTCTCTTGCGGATGGACCCAGAGGCAGAGGGTCGACATGCAGTGCAGCTGAGCTGAGCTGGCAGAGTCCTGCGCCCTCCGACAAGGACTCTCCACTGCTGTCCCTGTCTCCAGAATCTGCTGAGGCTCACTTGTGAGCTGTGAAACACCAGGTGACAACACTACTCTATGTCCCGAATGTCCCCCCGAGGTGTGAGTGTCTGCGCTGGTGCTGGGTGCGCTTACTTCTGCTGACGCTGCGCCCTCAGAGGTTGGAGCTTCCTCTGAGGAGTCTGGCTGCGCAGCCTCTTCCTCCTCCACAGTGGGGACGGGGGCTCTGGATGGTCCTGTGGGGGAGTAGAGGAAGGAGTTAGAGATGTGATGCCAAGGTTACATGCACATTTGAGTTGACATCTGCTGACACCTGCATCCATGCAGCCTTGGTCTCAGTGGGAGGCCTCTTCCTGCCTGACCTAGGGAAGAGGACCTCCCTGTGGGCCCTAACCCCATCCAATATTGCCTGCAGTGAAGCTTCGTCGAATTTGGAAGCAGCTCGGGGTCTGGCACTGGCCACAGCTGCTGCAGGCTCCTCTGCCATCCTGTATGGTTCGTTTGGAAGCCAACAGAGGAAGCAATGCTTGCTGTGGACCTTGAAAGCACCACAAATGATGACATCATACTGTGGGGCTTCCTGACTGGAAATGGACAATTAGCAAGGCTGCCCACACGCTGGAAATTAATTGGCCACTTGAGGGAAAATTGCGTGCAGCTGGCTGACCCATTTTTTTGTGGGTCAGAACCCCACATTCGGGGAATCCGACCATTTCCCACACCATCCACAAAATCGGGCCCCAAATGTAACCATTTAATTCAAATTTGACTTTAGGCATCTCTGAAATTCAGGTATTAAGGGGGATATAAACCATTTCCAATCACTCAGCCTGGAGTGTAAATGTATCTAGACCAATAATGAACACAGACACAAAGTCGGTTTTTTTGAAGACCAATAGGAGGAGTTTAACTTGTCTAATGAGTCATTGAATATTTTGAGATACTTGCCTTCTAAAAATGAGCTGGAGTCCTTTTCTTTCACTCTATGGAAGTTAGGAATTCTAGATCATAGTGATGCCAGTAGCATTCGGCTTCAGGTCTGAACACTTTGAACAGAGTGTTTCTCTATTCACAGTACTTCCAAAGAAACAAGGGACCTGACTATAGAAGGAAGCTACAGATCTATTTCATTTCTGATTATGATCAAATGGCAATGATGCAATGAATTATAATAGTTCAAATAAATAACAACAGCTTCATATGTAGTACAATGTATATGGCAGATGTGTGATGAGGCATTTCTGACAGACAAAAGACCAGTTCTTTGATTACGCACATCTTCATGTGCAAAATAAAATGGTGCAACATTGTTACTGGGCTTATTTTAGACTATTTCTGTCCCTTAATTATTGGCTTAATTGGTGATTTTCTACTTGAATAGTAATGTTGAATGTCTGATTAATTCACAGTGTAAAATAATACCTAGTAGTTTTAACAACCAAAAAACAATTTCCCAGCAAGTGCTAATCATGTTAAAACATTACAGCACGGAGAATAATTCCATCCTACCCCGGGACTTGAGCACATAAAGCTAGGCTGATGCTCGAGTACAGTGCTGAGGGAGTGCTGCACTGTCGGTTGTGCCGTCTTTTGGATGAGACATTAAACCGAGGCCCCGTCTGCTCCCTCAGGTGGACGTAAAAGATCCCGTGGCACTATTTCGAAGAAGAGTAGGGAAGTTATCCCCAGTGTCCTGGCCAATATTTATCCCTCAACCAACATAACAAAAACAGATTATCTGGTCATTATCACATTGCTGTTTGTGGGAGCTTGCTGTGCGCAAATTGGCTGCCGCGCATCCCACATTACAACAGTGACTCCACTTCAAAAAAAGTATTTAATTGGCTGTAAAGCATTTTGAGACATCCGGTGGTCGTGAAAGGCGCTATATAAATGCAAGTCTTTCTTTCTTTTCAAAAAGAACAAAAATGCCATAAACTGTTTCATTATCTGACTTGACTCTATTTCACCCTATTTCATTCTCCATCAATCCTCTGTTTCTTTCTCAATCCTTAAATCTCATTGGTTAAGGAGATAGACTGTTGGTCCCGTCATTCACCAAGGTCCCAGATGCCCCACTACCCTCACCGTGCCGTTATCTGCTCACACCTCTAGTAATGTGCAGTGCAAATTGTTTTGAGCTGTAGGGTGATTGAAAAAGTCTGACTAACCATGCACGCCGCGAGATGCCCCACTTCAGCAAATTCTGGGCCATTATGTTCACAATAATGAGAATTACTGTCATCATCTCATTTATTATTTTTTGAATTACTATTTTAAAACTTTTAAACATTTTTTATTTTTCATTATATGTTTTAAAAAATAGCCACCATCATATATTGAATCTGGTCCTGGGCCCAACCATCTTCAGCTGCTTCATCAATGACCTTCCCTCCATCATAAGGTCAGAAGTGCGGATGTTCGCTGATGATTGCACAGTGTTCAGTGCCATTCACAACTCCTCAGATAACGAAGCAGTCCATGCCCGCATGCAGCAAGACCCGGACGACATTCAGGCTTGGGCCGATAAGTGGCAAGTAACATTCGCGCCACAGAAGTGCCAGGCAATGACTATCTCCAACAAGCGAGAGTCTAACCACCGCCCCTTGGCATTCAACAGCATTACCATCACCGAATCCCCTACCATCAACATCCTGGGGTCACCATTGACCAGAAATTTAACTGGACCAGCCACATAAATACTGTGGCATCAAGAGCAGGTCAGAGGCTAGGTATTCTGCAGCGAGTGTCTCACCTCCTGACTCCCCAAAGCCTTTCCACCATCTACCAGGCACAAGTAAGGAGTGTGATGGAATACTCTCCACTTGCCTGGATGAGTGCAGCTCCAACAACACTCAAGAGGCTCGACACCATCCAGGACAAAGCAGCAGTAGGAGTGTGTGGATGGTGGAGCTTGCGAGTCTGGTGAGGATGGTATTTGAGTCAGGAGATGTCAAAACTATGAATAAGGATTTGGGCTGCAGTAGGTGTGAGATAGGCACTGAGGGAGGTAATGTTTAGAGGCAGAAGTGGTTTTTGATGGTAGTTGGGTATGGGGTTTGAAGGTCAGATATGGGTCAATGAATTATAATGGCCCTGAAATTAGGATCGGGGGCTTGCCGCGGGTGCAAGCCCCCGACCTGCACTCACCCTGCGCGCCGACATCTGAAGCCCGGGCCTGCTTGCATTTCCTGTCACAGGCCCGGTTCCGATGTCGGCGCGATGTGCTTACCTGATCCAGCGGCGTAGTTAGTGCGATGTGCCGGCTGGGATCAGGTGAGCACTGTGCAGCCAATCAGGGGAGGGGAAACTCATTCATGAGTTTGACAGTAAGAGCTGTCAAACTCATGAAAAGTATGGGCTGCCAAAACACTACTTTAACTTTAAATAAAATTTTAAAAAACATCCCACTGATTGTATTAACTATAAATAACTTTTTAAAAATGTTTTAAGCAATTAATCAATTTTTTGAAAAAAATAAATTTTTTAAAAATAAGGTCTAAAACTAAACTTACCATCCTGTAAATTCTTTAAAAATAACAAACCTGTGGGAAAAAAAATTCTACATTGTACTAAAAGCCCACTTACCTGAAAAACTAAATACTTACGTCTTGTTTTTCCACGCGTAAAGACCGGAGGCCTTTACACGCGCGCAACTCTGAAAAAAAAAGGAATTTTACTGCGCACGCGCTGCCTGTGCAGTCGCGCGCGTTCTGCCTCTTAACCCCTTGGGTCAGAGGACAGGAAATGCCGGTTTTCAGCGCATGCGCTGTGCATGCTGAAAACCGGCAATTCCTCCGGGCACACGCGTGAGTACCCCGTCCGTACTCACGCGTTGTGCCCGGAATTACTGGGCCAATAGTTCAAATACTGAAGTTGGGCACAATTTGGTGCAGATAGCCTTGCTTTGACATTCCTTTCACCAGCTTGCATTGTCGTTGTCAACTTAGCACAATAAAGAACACAGTAAGCAAGATAAATTTGGACAGTCTCATCCCACTTCTGGTGGACATTAGTCCAAAATACAAAACTGCTAACATTAATTGGCATTAGATTGTCAGGCTCTCAGAGAGGCTGTTAGAATGACGTGTGTGGAAACAGAAATGTCACATTGGTGTAATAAGAAGCATTATTTTGTGGTAGGGACTAAGGCTCATTGATAAAGCGGATGAAGCTATACTCTGCATTTGGCCCGTGCTATAAATGGCCTGAGGGTACTTAATGATTTACACTGAGTGCAAACTGGTTGCAATCCGCTGCACAAACTTATCCAATTTTGACGGATGTTAAAAGTTAAGCAATAAAAAAACACATTGTACAATAAAACCACTATTAAAAAAACAAAATACAACATTTAATTAGAATGTATATATTCTTAAAAAGGTCTTCGCATTTCCTTTAATTACATAAGCTGTTTTGTGTAACTATTATATTCTTTATTCTCCTAAGTTTACTATTATTGCTAACATTACCATGGTGATGCAAAGCTCCATTTCCCTCCTGCTGCTGCGGTAACTGCTAAAATTAAAAACATATTTCAGTAAATGTGAAGCATGATTTTTGGGCAGCTTTGTGTCTTGACTTCCAAAAATCTGACCAATTAAGACTGCTAACTGGAAGTGTTGCCGCATGAGTAGGAGTCATGGGTGAATCCAACTGCAAGTACAATTAAATTGCTTCCATATTTCTCCAAATTATCTATGCACAGGAACAGCACTGCTCCCTTTCTTTACCTTGCTGCTGTTTTCTTTGATTTTACATTCTTTCTCACTCTCCCTGCAATTCTCTCTGCTTCTATCCTGTTTCTGTCCTCCCTCCTGAATCATTGATTGTTTGAAAGCTAGACTAGCTGCACAGCATATGTTACAACAAGGTGGCCATTGAGATTGTGTATTTGTGTAAAGAATCTGGGTAGCTATTGAAAAAGCACACAGTGATAAAAATGTGTTCCTTGTATGCACAATAATGTGTTAAGCAGAGCACATATTCCTGAACTTACTGCTGCCATTTTAAAATAGCAACCGATGGGCTGCGATTTTAAAGATGCCAATGGTTAAAAAGCACGTAGAAATACATATTTCTGGGAAAACATTCCCATAGCTGTAACAAGTCCTGGAATTCCCAAAGAGATGGGAAGACTCAAGTATATGCCTGTGCCTTGTGCTTGAATCAGCGGGACATACTGCAGCCAGTTCCAGTGTTAGAAATGCTAGAGTATTCATTATAAAGTGGGCTAAGGAAAAGCTGATGGAGCTAATATAGATAAATGTAAGGTAATGGATATTGGAATAGTCTGGAAACATGAAACATGCACTCAGTCCCGAAATGCCCATTAGCAAAGGTGGAAAAGGGAAAGGTTGTGATTATTCATCATTCACTGAAATTTTCTAATCAATGTGAAGCTGCTATCAACACAGCTGATCAAATACTAGGATCCATTTCAAGGGCATCTAAGTTTTACTTACAAAATGATCACAAGTGATGCCAGATTTGAAATACTATAAAATTAGTAACTTACATTGTATTACATTTTCCTTGGAGGGAACTAGGAACCATGGTTGCCCATTTTATTATTCTCCTCTGTAACTTGTAAACCGGTACAAACTTTAACATGCATTTGATTTTCGCAGAAAATGGATAAGATTTGATAAATGGTAAAATAAACCCTCACAGAAATATTGGGGAAGATTTTCCTCTGCTTTGCACCTGAAGCAATCCAGGGATTTCCTGGAGATTCCCTGTGAGGTTGGGGACATGGAGAGCTTACGCTAGAATCATAGAGAAGCAGAGGCAGCTATGTAAATGGGATGGGAGGACTTTAATGGCATCTCCGGTCTCATTTTCCTGCAGGTACGCCAGTAGATATCCATTAGGACGGGTGCTCAGAAAAAGCAGGCAGAGCTCTTGGACCTGGCCCCTCTCCAATCAGAGCAAGGCCATGGACCCAAAAAAGGTGTCATTTTTGCTCCCTAAGAGATCCTTAGGCATGGAAGCTGAGAGCTTTCCACCTGATACACCTACTTTTATGGGCAGAGGGAAAATTGGCACATTCCTGACTTACAATGTGCAATTCTGGGCACCCTTGCCTTCAAAAGGACATTAGGGAGTCAAAAGGATTCAAAGAGCAACAAGGATGATTTTAAGACTTATGGCCCCGAATCTTCTCGTATTTTCCATACAACAACGGCGTATGTACGGCGTAATGCCGATTATGAGCACAAAAATTCAAGGAAATACATGCGTAAGTCACATGCAGATTGTTACGCTATGCCTGAGTTTCCTTGATCTTTTGCACCAATTCAGTGAAATCTCCACCAAAACCCTCTACGGCTCATTAACGTAGCTCAACCCCTATGCAAAAGACCAGAGAGCTCAAGCTTCCTGCATTTATGCCAGTTCTGAACAGTCTGTAAATTTATGCCCAAACTTTTAGGTGCAGAAAACTAGTCATATTTCTGGTGTTTTATGATGATTTTTTTTTTTAAAGCAATTTCTTTTTTTATTGCCTCACTGAGAGGATACCCATTAGGATAGGTATCTTTCTCTATCTCTCAATGCATTTTTATGGCATCAGAATAAGCCACATAAAAAAATGAAAAGATTCATTTTCACATATAAAGGGGGACTTGAGAAGGAATATGGCATAAGTTCCATGCTTTCCTCAGGCTGATTTTACAAGTTTACGCTTGTCGTATGCTGATGAGATCGTCAGGAAATTTTGCCGTAATCAAGATTGGCATAAAAATTAGCGTAAATTTTGGCATAATTTCCACTGGAGTAGGATCACGGAGATTCCAAACTCAATGATTTAGTGTCAAACTAGAGAATACAAATATAAAAACAGAAAATACAGCTATAAGCATCTCAAAGGGAAAGTTTGGTTAACATTTCAGATATAATATGCGTGTCCTAACTCACACCAAGTCCCATTTACCCTCACCCCTGTGCTCGCTGACCTACATTGGCTCCCGGTTAAGCAATGCCTCAATTTTTAAAATTCTCAACCTTGTTTTCAAATCCCTCCATGGCCTCGCCCCTCCCTATCTCTGTAATCTCCTTCAGCCCCACAACACCACCCCCCCCCCCCGAGATACTTGCGCTCCTCTAATTCTGGCCTCTTGAACATCCCTAATTTCAATTGCTCCACCATTAGTGGCCATGCCTTCAGCTGCCAAGACCCTAAGCTCTGGAATTCCTTCCCTAAACCTCTCCACTTCTCTTCCTCTCTTTCCTCCTTTAAGACAAAGTCTCAGTTGGTAGCACACTTGCCTCTGAGTCAGAAGGTTGTGGGTTCAAGTCCCACTCCAGGGACTTGCGCACATAAAGCTAGGCTGACACTCCAGTACAATGCTGAGGGAGTGCTGCACTGTTGGAGATGCCGTCTTTCGGATGTGGTCTGCTCTCTCGGGTGGATGTAAAAGAAATGGGGGTCCTTGTGCATGAAACACAAAAAGTTAGCTTGCAGATACAGCAAGTAATCAAAAAGGCAAATGGAATGTTGGCCTTTATTGCAAGGGGGTTGGAGTATAAAAGCAGGGAAGTCCTGCTACAACTGAAGAGGGATTGGTGAGACTACACCTTGAGTATTGCGTACAGTTTTGGTCTCCTTATTTAAGGAAGGATATACTTGCATTGGAGGCAGTTCAGAGACGATTCACTAGGTTAATTCCAGAGATGAGGGGGTTGACTTATGAAGGCAGGTTGGGCCTATACTCATTGGAATTTAGAAGAATGAGAGGTGATCTTATTGAAACATATAAGATACTGAGGGGGTTCGACAAGGTAGATTCAGAGAGGATATTTCCCCTTGTGGGGAAATCTAGAACTTGGGGGCATAGTTTCAGAATAAAGGGTCGCCCTTTTAGAACTGAGATGAGGAGGAATTTCTTCTCTCAGTGGGTCGTAAATCTGTGGAATTCTCTGCCCCAGAGAGCCGTGGAAGCTGGGTCATTAAATACATTTATGGTGGAGATAGACAGATTTTTGCAAGATAAGGGAGTGAAGGGTTATGGGGAGTGGGCAGGGAAGTGGCTTTGAGCCCAAGATCAGCCATGATCATATTGAATGGCGGAGCAGGCTCGAGGGGTCAAGTGGCCTATTCCTGCTCCTATTTCTTATGTTCTTATGTTATCCCATGGCACGATTTTGAAGAAGAGCAGGGGAGTTATCCCCGGTGTCCTGGCCAATATTTATCCCTCAACCAACATAACAAAAACAGATTATCTGGTCATTATCACATTGCTGTTTGCGGAACCTTGCTGTGCACAAAATGGCTGCCACGTGTCCCACATTACAACAGTGACTCCACTTCAAATAGTACTTCATTGGCTGTAAAGCACTTTGAAATGTCCGGTGGTCGTGAAAGGCGCTATATAAATGCAAGTCTTTCTTTTTTTCTAAGATACTCCTTAAAAACTACCTCTTTGACCAAGCTTTGGTCATCTGCCCTATTTTGTCATAGAATCATAGAGTTATACAGCACAGAAAGAGGACCTTTGGCCCATCGTGTCTGCACCGGCCATTAAGCCCTATCTATTCTAATCCCATCTTCCAGCTCTTGGTCCGTAGCCTTGTATGCTATGGCGTTTCAAGTGCTCATCTAAATGCTTCTTGAATGTTGTGAGGGTTCCTGCCTCTACCACCCTTTCAGGCAGTGAGTTCCAGATTCCAACCACCCTCTGGGTGAAAAAGTTTTCCCTCCAATCCCCTCTAAACCTCCTGCCCCTTACCTTGAAATTATGACCCCTGGTTATTGACCCCTCTACTAAGGGGAAAAGTTTATTTCTATCTACCCTATCTATGCCTCTCATAATTTTGTACACCTCAATCAGATCCCCCCTCAGCCTTCTCTGCTCTGAGGAAAACAACCCCAGCCTGTCCAGTCACTCTTCATAGCTGAAACACTCCAGCCCAGGTAACATCCTGGTGAATCTCCTCTGCACCCTCTCTAATGCAATCACATCCTTCCTATAGTGTGGCGACCAGAACTGCACAAAGTATTCCAGCTGTGGCCTAACTAATGTTTTGTACAGCTCCATCATAACCTCCCTGCTCTTATATTCTATGCCTCGGCTAATGAAGGCAAGTATCCCATATGCCTTCTGAACCACCTTATCAACTGTCCTGCTGCCTTCAGGGATCTATGTACATGCACACCAAGGTCCCTCTGATCCTCTGTCCTTCCTAGGGTCCTACCATTCATTGTTTATTCCCTTGCCTTGTTAGTCCTCCCAAAATGCATCACCTCACACTTTTCAGGGTTAAATTCCATTTGCCACTGTTCTGCCCATCTGACCAACCAGTCTATATTGTCCTGTAGCCTGAGGCTTCCCTCCTCGCTATTTACCGCTCCACCAATTTTCGTGTCAACTGCGAACTTACTGGTCATACCTCCTACATTCATATCTAAATCATTAATGTACACTACAATCAGCAAGGGACCCAGCACCGATCCCTGCGGTACGCCACTGGACACAGGCTTCCAGTCACAAAAACAACCTTCGACCATCACCCTCTGCCTCCTGCCACTAAGCCAATTTTGGATCCAATGTGCCAAATTGCCTGGATCCCATGGGCTCTTACCTTCTTAAGCAGTCTCCCATGCAGGACTTTGTGAAAAGCCTTACTGAAGTCCATGTAGACTACATCAACTGCACCACCCTCATCTACACACCTAGTCGCCCCCTCGAAAAATTCAATCAAATTGGTTAGACATGATCTCCCCCTGACAAAGCCATGCTGACTATCCTTGATTAATCCTTGCCTCTCCAAGTGGAGACTAATTCTGTCCCTCAGAACTTTTTCCAATAATTTCCCTACTACTGATGTTAGGCTCACTGGCCTGTAATTCCCTGGTTTATCCCTACTACCCTTCTTGAATAATGATACTATGTTAGCTGTTCTCCAGTCATCTGGCACCTCCCCTGTGGCCAGAGAGGTTCTGAAAATTTGTGTCAGAGCCACTGCAATCTCCTCCCTTGCCTCACACAGCAGCCTGGGATACATCTCATCTGGGCCTGGGGATTTAGCCACTTTTAAGCCTGCTAAAACCGCAAGTACCTCCTCCCTCTCAATGCTAATTTGTTCAAGGATATCACAATCCCCCTGCCTGATTTCTATGCCTACATCGTCCTTTAAAAGACAGCAAAAAATAACAAAAAGATTGATTAAGAAAGGGAAGATAGATTATGAAAGTAAATGAGCAAAAAATATAAAAACAGATAGTAAGAGTTTTTATAGTTATATAAAAAGAAAAAGGGTGGCTAAAGTTAATGTTGGTCCCTTAGAGGATGGGACCGGGAAATTAATGGTGGGAAATATGGAGATGGCAAAAACACTGAATGAATATTTTGTATCAGTCTTTACAGTAGAGGACACTAAGAATATCCCAACACTGGACAAACAGGGGGCTATAGGGGGGGGAGGAGCTAAACACGATCAAAATCACTAAGGAAGTGGTACTCGGTAAAATAATGGGACTCAAGGCGGATAAATCACCTGGACCTGATGGCTTACATCCTAGGGTCTTGAAGGAAGTGGCGGTAGGGATTGTGGATGCATTGGTAATAGTTTTCCAAAACTCCCTGGACTCGGCAAAGGTCCCGGCAGACTGGAAAACTGCTAATGTAGCACCCTTATTTAAAAAGGGCAGTAGACAGAAGGCTGGAAACTATAGACCGGTTAGCCTAACATCTGTGGTAGGTAAAATTTTGGAGTCCATTATTAAGGAGACAGTAACAGGACATTTGGATAATCATAATTTAATAGGACAAAGTCAGCATGGTTTTATGAAGGGGAAGTCATGTTTGACAAATTTGCTGGAGTTCTTTGAGGAAGTAACATATAGGGTGGATAAAGGGGAACCAGTGGACGTAGTGTATTTAGACTTCCAAAAGGCATTTGACAAGGTGCCACACAAAAGATTATTGCTTAAGATAAAAAATCACGGGATTGGGGTAATATCCTGGCATGGATAGAGGATTGGCTATCTAACAGAAGGCAGAGAGTTGGGATAAATGGTTCATTCTCAGACTGGCAATCAGTAACTAGTGGTGTTCCGCAGGGGTCAGTGCTGGGTCCCCAACTCTTTACAATCTATATTAATGATTTGGAGGAGGGGACCGAGTGTAACATATCAAAGTTTGCAGATGATACTAAGAGGGGAGGGAAAGTAGTGAGTGAGGAGGACATAAAAAACCTGCAAGGGGACATAGACAGGCTAAGTAAGTGGGCAGAGATTTGGCAGATGGAATACAATACTGGAAAGTGTGAGGTTATGCACTTTGGCAGGAAAAATCGTAGAGCAAGTTATTATCTTAATGGCAAGAAACTGGAAAGTACTGAAGTACAAAGGGATCTGGGGGCCCTGGTGCACGAAACTCAAAAGGTTAGTATGCAGGTGCAGCAAGTGATTAAGAAGGCCAATGGAATGTTGGCTTTCATTGCTAGGGGGATAGAATATAAAAATAGGGAGGTATTGCTTCAGTTGTACAAGGTATTGGTGAGACCGCACCTGGAATACTGCATACAGTTTTGGTGTCCATACTTAAGAAAGGACATACTTGCTCTCGAGTCAGTACAAAGAAGGTTCACTCGGTTAATCCCGGGGATGAGGGGATGGACATATGAGGAGAGGTTGAGTAGATTGGGACTCTACTGATTGGAGTTCAGAAGAATGAGAGGCGATCTTATTGAAACATATAAGATTGTGAAGGGGTTGGATCGGGTGGATGCGGGGAAGATGTTCCCGATAATGGGTGAAACTAGAACTAGGGGGCATAGTCTTAGAATAAGGGGCTGCTCTTTCAAAACTGAGATGAGAAGGAACTACTTCACTCCGAGGGTGGTAGGTCCATGGAATATGCTGCCCCAAAAAGCTATCGAAGCTACATCATTACATAAATTTAAAACAGAAATAGACAGTTTCCTAGAAGTAAAGGGAATTAAGGGTTACGGGGAGCGGGCAGGAATTTGGACATGAGTCTAGGTTCGGATCGGTCATGGCCCTGTGGGTAGCGGAGCGGGCCCAGGGGCCGTGTAGCCTGATCCTGCTGCTATTTTGTGTCTCTAATTCTGTTAGATTCAGGAGATGGTTCTGTGATAGTGGATTGGCGGTTAGGATCAGATCAGCCATGATCTTATTGAATGGCGGAGCAGGCTCGAGGGGCCGATTGGCCTACTCCTGCTCCTATTTCTTATGTTCTTATGTTCTCCATAATGAACACAGCTGCAAAATATTCATTTAAAATCTCACCTACATCGTCCAGCTCTACACACAGATTGTCACTTTGGTCCCTAATGGGCCCTACTCTTTCCCTGGTTATCCTCTTGCCCTTAATATACTTATAAAACACCTTGGGATTTTCCTTTATTTTGCCCACCAGTGTTTTTTCATGCCCCCTCTTCGCTCTCCTAATTTCTTTTTTAAGTACCCCCCTGCACTTTCCATACTCCTCTAGGGCTTCCACTGTTTTTAGTCCTTCGTATCTGCCAAAAAACCTCCCTTTTTTTCCTAATCCATTCTTGTATATCCCTTGACATCCAGGGTTCCCTGGGTTTGTTGGTCCCACCTTGACCTTTACGGGAATATGTTAGTGTTGTACTCTCTCTATTTCCTTTCTGAATGACTCCCATTGTTCTGATGTGGATTTTCCTACAAGTAGCTGATCCCAGTCCACTTTGGCCAGATCCTGCCTTATCATATTAAACTCGGCCTTCCCACAATTTAGAACCTTTATTGCCGGTCCATCTTTGTCCTTTTCCATGACTACCTTAAATCTCACTGAATTGTGGTCACTGTCACCAAAATGTGCTTTGTGCATTGAGTGCTGTTGGAGTTTTGCTAAGTGGGAGAGTTCGGATACGTGGGAGGTGAGGGTGTGTTTTTTGCTCTGTTTTGTTCCCCACTCCCAGGCTTAGACAGCACTGCGGAGGCGGAGCAGTGAGACGAGTCAACCAAACAGGCTCCACAGACAGTATTCAAGGAGGAGGTTGGTGATCAGCTGGTTGGTTGGTTTTCTTCCTTCTCTTTTATACTTTTAAGTTGGTAAGTCCTATTGAATAGTGGTGTGATATTATCATATATATCCGGGCAGGGTCTTCATAACTAATAATAAGAAATTAAATTAATTATATAGAATGGAGCAGGTGATGTGTTACTGTTGCGAGATGTGGGAGCCGGTGAACCCCATTGAGGCTCACGGTGATTACATCTGCGACAAGTGTTTGCTGCTAGAGGAACTCAAGTTCCATGTTATGGAGCTTGAGACCGAGCTTCAGACACTGCGACACATCAGGGAGGGGGAGAAGTTCCTGGACTCTATGGGCTAGATTTTCAGTATAGACAGTTTTGGGGCGCTAACCTTAGCGCCCGCCCGAAGTTAGCGCCCGCCCCAAAGTAGCGCCCCGTTGCCGGAAATTCTGTGGCTTCGCCCTAAGAGGTTGGTGGAGCGCTAAAAGAGGCGTTCCACTACTATCTTTAGGCGCTAAGCCGGCGGTGCAGAGCGCAGCGCCCGAGCTCGGGCGCAGCGCACGGCAGACACTCTGGTGCCAGTGAGCTCTTAAAGGGGAAGGATGCATGTGTTTTTTTAGGAAGACGAGGAGGAGGAGGAGGAGGAGGAGGAGGAGGAGGAAAATACACCGTTCACAACAACACACTGGATCCTTCCACACAACACATGCAGACTGCCGTTTATAGTGCAGGAGGAGTGCCCTTTAATTTGCGCTCCCCAGGGTGTGTTGCGTTCCATTTTACAAACGCTCTGGACGCCAGCTGCAGAATGGGGCGGTCCGACTGAAGTTTGGATTCGGGGCGGCCAAAGGGCGTTGCACGAGGATGTGACGTCATTTTCTGCGCGCGCATCCGGGCGGCCGCTAAACTTTGCGCCGGCGCTAACGGGCAACTACACGAATAGCGCCCGAAAATCACTTCTCTTAAGGCGCTAACTGCTGGCGCAAGCAACTGAAAATCTAGCCCTATGTTTCAGGAGATGGTCACACCTATGAAGTTAATTACTGCAGATGTAGTCCGTGGTCAGGGACAGGACGGTGTGACTACGAGTGAGGAAGGTACAGGGATCCAGGATGTAGTGTTGAAGGAGACGCAGCCCTTGTTCTTGTCCAGCAGGATCGAGGTTCTTACTCCCTGTGAGGGCGGGAGCGGGGACTGCAGGGAGGATGAGCAACCTGGCCACAGCACCGTGGTACAGGGGGCCATTCAAGTGGAGGGAGTAAAAAGAAATGTTGTAGTGGTAGGGGATAGTATCATTAGGGGGATAGATAGGGTTCTCTGCAGTCAAGAGCGGGAGTCCCGAAGGCTGTGTTGCCTGCCTGGTGCCAGGGTTAAGGACATCTCTTCTGGGCTGGAAAGAAACTTGGAGTGGGAGGGGGAGGATCCAGTTGTCGTGGTCCATGTTGGTACAAACGACGTAGATAGGACAAGGAAGACGGTTCTGTTAAAGGAGTATGAGCAGCTAGGGGTCAAATTAAAAAACAGAACCTCAAGGGTAATAATCTCTGGGTTATTACCTGAGCCACGAGCGAATTTGGCTAGGATAAATAAAATTAAAGAGTTAAATGCGTGGCTCAAAGACTGGTGTGGGAGAAATGGGTTTTGCTTCTTGGGACACTGGCACCAGTACTGGGACAGGAGGGAGCTGTTCTGTTGGGACGGACTCCACTTGGCCAGTGCTGGGACTAGAGTCCTGGCGAATCATATAACTAGGGCTGTAGAGAGGGCTTTAAACTAATTAGTGGGGGGGAGGTTTCTAGAGAGCAAATAATAGAAATGACAACAGAGAAGGTCATAGACTTAGGTAGCAGTGGGGGAATTAAAAAACAGAATGTGTCAGGAAGGGACAGAAGGTATGGAGTAAAAAGTAAAGTACTAAAAAGGGAAAAAACAGGAACTAAGTGTTACAAAACATATTTGAAAGTTCTTTATCTGAATGCACGTAGCATTCGTAACAAAATGAATGAGTTAACGGCACAAATAATGACATATGGGTATGATCTTGTGGCCATTACAGAAACATGGCTGCAGGGTGACCATGACTGGGAATTAAACATACCAGGTTATTTAACAATCAGGAAGGACAGGCAGGAAGAGAGAGGAGGTGGGGTGGCTATGCTAATAAAGGAAGGAATCACTATAATACAGAGAAATGATATTGGGTCAAAGGAGCAGGATAGTGAAACGGTTTGGGTGGAGATAAGGAATAATAAGGGGAAAAAAGCACTAGTGGGTGTAGCCTATAGGCCTCCGAACAGTTGCAACTCTGTTGGACGGAGTATTAATCAGGAAATAGTTGAGGCTTGTAATAAGGGAACAGCTATAATTATGGGGGATTTTAATTATCATATTAACTGGACAAATCAAATTGGGCAGAGCAGCCTTGAGGATGAGTTCATTGAGTGTATTGGGGATGGGTTTCTTGAGCAGTATGTAACTGAACCGACCAGGGGGCAAGCAACCTTAGATTTGGTCCTGTGTAATGAGACAGGATTAATTAAAAATGTCCTAGTAAAGGATCCCCTTGGAATGAGTGACCATAACATGGTTGAGTTCCATATTCAATTAGAGGGTGAGAAGGTTGGATCTCAAACAAGCGTGCTGAGCTTGAATAAAGGAGACTATGAAGGTATGAGAGCGGAATTAATTAGAGTGGACTGGGAAAATAGATTAAAGGGTAAGACGGTACATGACCAGTGGTGTACATTTAAGGAGTTATTTTACAACTTCCAAAAAAAAATATATTCCACTGAGGAAAAAAGGGTGTAAAAGAAAAGATAGCCATCCGTGGCTAAGTAAAGTAATTAAGGATAGTATCCGACTAAAAACAAGGGCACATAAGGTAGCCAAATCTAGTGGGAGGATGGAAGATTGGGAAGTCTTTAAAAGACAGCAAAAAATAACTAAAAGATTGATTAAGAAAGGGAAGATAGATTATGAAAGTAAATTAGCAAAAAATATAAAAACAGACAGTAAAAGTTTCTATAGTTATATAAAAAGAAAAAGGGTGGCTAAAGTAAATGTTGGTCCCTTAGAGGATGAGACCGGGAAGTTAATGGTGGGAAACATGGAGATGGCAAAAACACTGAACAATTATTTTGTATCAGTCTTTATAGTAGAGGACACTAAGAATATCCCAACACTGGACAAACAGGGGGCTCTAGGGGGGGAGGAACTAAATACGATTAAAATCACTAAGGAAGTGGTACTTGGTAAAATAATGGGACTCAAGGCGGATAAATCCCCTGGACCTGATGGCTTGCATCCTAGGGTCTTGAGGGAAGTAGCGGTAGGGATTGTGGATGCATTGGTAATAATTTTCCAAAACTCACTGGACTCAGCAAAGGTCCCGGCAGATTGGAAAACTGCTAATGTAACACCCTTATTTAAAAAGGGTAGTAGGCAGAAGGCTGGAAACTATAGACCTGTTAGCCTAACACCTGTGGTTGGTAAAATGTTAGAGTCCATTATTAAGGAGACAGTAACGGGGCATTTGGATAAACATAATTTAATAGGACAAACTCAGCAGGGTTTCATGAAGGGGAAGTCATGTTTGACAAATTTGCTTGAGTTTTTTGAGGAAGTAACATACAGGGTGGATAAAGGGGAACCAGTGGACGTAGTGTATTTAGACTTCCAAAAGGCATTTGACAAGGTGCCACACAAAAGATTATTGCTCAAGATAAAAAATCACGGGATTGGGGGTAATATTCTGGCGTGGGTGGAGGATTGGCTCTCTAACAGAAAGCAGAGAGTTGGGATAAATGGTTCGTTCTCAGATTGGCAACCAGTAACTAGTGGTGTTCCGCAGGGGTCAGTGCTGGGTCCCCAACTCTTTACAATCTATATTAACGATTTGGAGGAGGGGACCGAGTGTAACATATCAAAGTTTGCAGATGATACAAAGATGGGACGGAAAGTAGTGAGTGAGGAGGACATAAAAAACCTGCAAGGGGACATAGACAGGCTAAGTAAGTGGGCAGAGATTTGGCAGATGGAATACAATACTGGAAAGTGTGAGGTTATGCACTTTGGCAGGAAAAATCATAGAGCAAGTTATTATCTTAATGGCAAGAAACTGGAAAGTACTGTAGTACAAAGGGATCTGGGGGTCCTGGTGCACGAAACTCAAAAAGTTAGTATGCAGGTGCAGCAAGTGATTAAGAAGGCCAATGGAATGTTGGCTTTTATTGCTAGGGGGATGGAATATAAAAACAGGGAGGTATTGCTGCAGTTGTACAAGGTATTGGTGAGACCGCACCTGGAATACTGCATACAGTTTTGGTGTCCATACTTAAGAAAAGACATACTTGCTCTCGAGTCAGTACAAAGAAGGTTCACTCGGTTAATCCCGGGGATGAGGGGGTGGTCATATGAGGAGAGGTTGAGTAGATTGGGACTCTACTCATTGGAGTTCAGAAGAATGAGAGGCGATCTTATTGAAACATATAAGATTGTGAAGGGGCTTGATCGGGTGGATGCGGTGGGGATGTTCCCAATGATGGGTGAAACTAGAACTAGGGGGCATAATCTTAAAATAAGGGGCTGCTCATTCAAAACTGAGATGAGGAGAAACTTCTTCACTCAGAGGGTGGTAGGTTTGTGGAATTTGCTGCCCCAGAAAGCTGTGGAAGCTACATCATTAAATAAATTTAAAACAGAAATAGATAGTTTCCTAGAAGTAAAGGGAATTAAGGGTTACGGGGAGCGGGCAGGAAATTGGACATGAGTCTAGGTTCGGAATGGTCATGGCCCTGTGGGTAGTGGAGTGGGCCCAGGGGCCGTGTAGCCTTGTTCTGCTCCTACTGTGTTCTAATTCTGTGTTAGATTTCAGGAGATGGTTTTATTCCTGTTCCTGGCTGGGGTGGAGATCGCCTTTACAGAAGGTAAGTACTGTAGAAAATATAGGGACAGAGTGATCTCCTGGAAGAATTTCGATCGCCTAGATGGGTCGGAGAGGAATTTCCCAGATTTTTTTCTCCCAAATTGGCCATTGGGTCTTTATCTGGTTTTTCGCCTCTCCCGGGAGATCACATGGGTTCGGGTGGATGCAGAGTGATAGAAGATTTGAGGTTAGGATCAGATCAGCCATGATCTTATTGAATGGTGGAGCAGGCTCGAGGGGCCGATTGGCCTACTCCTGCTCCTATTTCTTATGTTCTTATGTAATGCTCTCCAACTGACACTTCTACCACTTGCCCGGCTACATTCCCTAGAATTAGGTCCAGTACCGCCCCCTCTTAAGAACTTAAGAAATAGGAGCAGGAGTGGGCCTTCCGGCCCTTCGAGCCTGCTCTGCCATTCAATGAGATCATGGCTGATCTTCTGCCTCAATTCCGTTCACCGGTCTTATCGCCATATCCCTTGATGCCCTTACTAGTCAGAAATCTATCGACTTCTGTTTTGAATATACCCAATGACTGAGCCTCCACAGCCCTCTGGGGTAGAGAATTCCAAAAATTCACCACTCTCTGTGTGAAGAAATTTCTTCTCATCTCAGTTCTGAATGGCCTACTCTTTATCTTAAGGCTGTGGCCCCTGGTTCTAGACTCCCCAGCTAAGGGAAACATTCTCCCAGCATCCATCCTATCAAGCCCTGTAATAATTTTGTATGCTTCAATGAGATCCCCTCTCATTCTTCTGAATTCAAGAGAATACAGGCCTAGTTTACTCAATCTCTTCTCATACGACAGTCCCGCTATCTCAGGAATCAATCTCGTGAACCTTCGTTGCACTCCCTCTATGGCAAGTATATCCTTCCTTAGGTAAGGAGACCAAAATTGTACACAGTACTCCAGATGTGCTCTCACCAAGGCCCTATATAATTGGAGTAAGACTTCTTTACTCTTGTACTCAAATCCTCTTGTAATGAAGGCCAGAATACCATTTGCCTTCCTAATGGCTTGCTGCACCTGCACATTCACTTTCAGTGACTCATGTACAGGGACACCCAGGTCCCTTTGAGCATCTGCATTCCCCAATCTTTCACCATTTAGGAAATACTCTGCCTTTCTGTTTTTTCTACCAAAGTGGATAACTCCACATTATATTCCATTTGCCATGTTTTTGCCCACTCACTGAGCCTGTTGAGATCCCCTTGAAGCCTCTTCACATCCTCTTCGCAACTGACACTGCCACCTAGCTTTGTATCATCAGCAAATTTGGAAATGTTACATTTAGTCCCCTCATCCAAATCATTGATATAGATTGTGAATAGCTGGGGCCCAAGCACCGATCCTTGCGGTACCCCACTAGTCACAGCCTGCCATCCTGAAAAAGACCTGTTTATCCCTACTCTTTGTTTTCTGTCTGTTAACCAATTCTCAATCCATGCTAGTATATTACCCCCAATTCCATGTGCCCTAATTTTGTTCACCAACCTTTTGTGTGGGACCTTATCAAAGGTCTTCTGAAAATCCAGATACACCACATCTACCAGTTCCCTTGTCTACTCCAGTTGTTACATCCTCAAAGAACTCCAATAGGTTTGTCAAACAGGATTTCCCTTTCATAAATCCATGTTGACTCTGTCCAATCTTACTATTAGTTTCTAAGTGCCCAGTTATTGCATCCTTTATAATAGATTCCAGCATTTTCCCAACTACTGATGTGAGGCTAACAGGTCTGTAGTTCCCCGTTTTCTCTCTCCCTCCTTTCTTAAACAGCGGGGTTACATTTGCTGTCCCCCAATCTGCAGGAACTGTTCCAGAATCTAGAGAATATTTGGAAGATGACAACCAATGCGTCCACTATCCCAATGGCCATCTCTTTCAAAACCCTAGGATGTAGGTCATCCGGTCCTTGAGATTTATCGACTTTTAGTCCCATTAATTTTGCTAGTACTGTTTTTCCACTAATAATAATTTCTTTAAGTTCCACATTCTCGTCACACCCTTGGTTTTCTCGTATTTCTGGGAGGTTTTTGTGTCTTCCTCCGTGAAGACAGAAACAAAGTAGTTATTTAATTTATCTGCCATTTCCTCTTTCCCCATTATAAATTCTCCTGTCTCTGATTGTAAAGGACCTATCCATGTTGCATGCATTCCAAGAATTCGTCCTCTACACCATTAGTGGTAATTTGATTTGACCAGTCAATATGTAGATTATAGTCCCCCATGATTACCGTACTGCCCTTGTTATATGCACTTCTAATCTCTTGATTGATACTGTGCCCTACATTACTATTACTGTTTGGTGGCCTATACACAACTCCCACCAATGTTTTCCACCCTTTGCTGTTTCTTAGCTCCACCCAAACTGATTCCAGTTCTATATCACGATCTGCCAAGCCAAGATCTTTTATCTCTACCGTACCGATCTCATCCCTTATTAACAGCGCTACGCCACCTCCTTTTCCTTTTTGTCTGTCCTTTCTAAATGTTGAGTACCCTGGAACATTCAGTTCCCAGCTTTGGTTACCCTGCAACCATGTCTCTGTAATGGCAATTACATCATACCCATTTACTTCTATTAGTGCCATTAATTCATCCGCCTTGTTGCAAATGCTACGTGCGTTTAGATAAAGTGCCTTCAACTTTGCCTGTTTAATATTTTTCTGCACCTTGACCCCCTTTGTTTCTGCTCCCTACTAGTTTTGTTGACTACTTTCCTAACTTGCACTTCCAGCTTTGTTTCTCTCTGATCTGGGCCCACACTTAGGTTCCTAGCCCCCTGACAAACTAGTTTAAATCCTTCCCAACAGCACTAGCAAACCCCCACTGCGAGGATGTTGGTCCCGTTTCTGCCGAGGTGTAGGCCGTCCAGCTTGTACAGGTCCCACCTTCCCCAGAATCGGTCTCAATGCCTCAGGAATTTAAATCCCTCCCTCCTACACCATCTCTCCAGCCACGCATTCATTTGGTCTATTCTCCTATTTCTGCTCTCGCTAGCACGTGGCACTGGGAGTAATCCTGATATTACTACCTTTGAAGTCCTGCTTTTAAATTTATTTCCTAGTTCCCTATATTCTGTTTGCAGGACCTCATCTTGTAGGACTTTCTACATGTTGGCTCAAAAAGCTCTCCTGGATGGACTTTAAGACTTTCGCACCCTCTAAGCCTTTCACACTCTGACTATCCCAGTTAATATTGGGGAAGTTGAAATCCCCTACTATTATTACCCTATTATTTCTACACTTCACTGAGATTTGCCTACATATCTGTTCCTCTATCTCCCGGACTGTTTGGGGGCCTATAGTACACTCCCAGCAAAGTGCTTGCCCCCTTTTTGTTTTAAGTTCAAATGTTTTGTGTCAAATTTTGTTTGATAACACTCCTGTGAAGCGCCTTGGGATGTTTTACAACTTTAAAGATGCTATATAAATACAAGTTGTTGTATAACCCTTCACCAGAACTCGGAACACAGATTTAAAATTGATGTTTCAAAGTGGGACAAGATTCCCCCGACCACAGTGGCTGGACCTGGGAGTGGAGTGAGGAACGCAGCAGCAGTATAAAAGCGGCGGCAGCGAACGAGGCCCGACCACAGTGGCTGGACCTGGGAGTGGAGTGAGGAGCGCGGTGGCAGTATAAAAGCGGCGGCAGCGAACGAGGCCCGACCACAGCGGCTGGACCTGGCAGTGGAGTGAGGAACGCGGCGGCAGTATAAAAGCGGCGGCAGCGAACGAGGCCCGACCACAGCGGCTGGACCTGGGAGTGGAGTGAGGAGCACAGCGGCAGTATAAAAGCGGCGGCAGCAGCGAACGAGGCCCGACCACAGCGGCTGGACCTGGTAGTGGAGTGAGGAGCGCGGCGGCAGTATAAAAGCGGCGGCAGCGAACGAGGCCCGACCACAGCGGCTGGACCTGGGAGTGGAGTGAGGAGCGTGGTTGCAGTATAAAAGCGGCGGCAGCGAACGAGGCCCGACCAATTCAGCAGCGGGGGAAGAGAGGTAAAAAGTAATCAAAGTGTGATGTCACCAGGAAGCAGGTAAGTGATTGGTTGGTGAGTATTTCTTTTTTAAACTTTAACTCCGTGGTTTATAGTTACTAAGGTCTCTCTGGTGTAGCGGGGACTGTTGGTAAACCATTTAACTGTAGTGTAATTAGTGAAATTGATTGATTTAATTTAAATTCAATTAATTAAAGGGTAAGTCATGGCAGGACAGCCCGGCCACGTGAAATGCTCCTCCTGCGATATGTGGGAACTACATGTGCAGGAAGTGCATCCAGCTGCAGCTACTGACAGACCGCATTGCGGCACTGGAGCTGCGATTGGATGCATACTGGAGCGTTCGCGATGCTCAGGACATTGTGAATAGCATGTTTACAGAGTTGGACACACCGCAGGTACAGGTTGGACAGGAAGAAAGGGAATGGGTGACCAACAGGCGGAGTACTAGGCGCAGGCAGGTAGTGCAGGGGACCCCTGCGGACATCCCCCTCTCAAACAGATACACCACTTTGAGTGCTGTTGGGGGGGATGGCTTATCAGAGGAAAGCAGCAGCAGCCAACTTCCTGGCACCAGGGGTGGCTCTGCTGCACAGCACGGGAGGAAAAAGAGTGGGAGAGCTATAGTAATAGGGGATTCTATTGTAAGGGGAATAGATAGGCGTTTCTGCGGCCGCAAACGAGACTCCAGGATGGTGTGTTGCCTCCCTGGTGCAAGGGTCAAGGATGTCTCAGAGTGGCTGCAGAACATCTTGGAAGGGGAGGGTGAACAGCCAGCTGTCGTGGTGCATATAGGCACCAACAATATAGGTAAAAAGCGGGATGAGGTCCTAAAAGCGGAATATAGGGAGTTAGGAGGTAGTAATCTCAGGATTGCTACCAGTGCCACGTGCTCGTCAGAGTAGAAATAGAAGGATATTTCAGATGAATACGTGGCTAGAGGAATGGTGCAAGGGGGAGGGATTCAAGGTCCTGGGACATTGGAACCGGTTCTGGGGGAGGTGGGACCAGTTCAAACCGGACGGTCTGCACCTGGGCAGGGCTGGAACCGATGTCCTAGGGGGAGTGTTTGCTAGTGCTCTGGGGGAGGGTTTAAACTAAAATGGCAGGGGGTTGGGAACCTGAGCAGGGAGACAGAGGAAAGGGAAACAAGGATAAAAGCAAAAGATAGGAAGGAGAAAAACAAAAGTGGCAGTCAGAGAAATCAGCAGTTTAAATCAAAAGTGGCTACAGTAAACAATAATTCTAATAGGTCTAAGAGCGTTAAAAAAAACAAGCCTGAAGGCTTTGTGTCTTAATGTGAGGAGCATTCGTAATAAGGTGGATGAATTGGCTGTGCAAATAGAGGTAAACGAATATGATTTGGTTGGGATTACAGAAACGTGGCTCAAGGATGGCCAAGGCTGGGAACTCAACATTCAGGGGTATTCGATATTCAGGAAAGATAGGCAAAAAGGAAAGGGAGGTGGGGTAGCATTACTGGTTAAAGAAGGGATTAACACAATTGTAATGAAGGATATTAGCTCTGATGATGTGGAATCTGTATGGGTAGAATTGAGAAATACTAAGGGGAAGAAAACGTTAGTGGGAGTGGTATATAGACCTCCAAACAGTAAGGCGGAGGTTGGGGATGGCATTAAAAGGGAAATTAAAGAAGCGTGCAATAAGGGCACAGCAGTCATCATGGGTGACTTTAATCTACATATAGATTGGGCTAACCAAATTAGTAACAATACTGTGGAGGAGGAATTCCTGGAGTGTTTACGGGATGGTTTCCTGGACCAATATGTCGAGGAACCAACCAGAGATCGGGCCATCTTAGACTGGGTATTATGTAACGAGAAAGGATTAATTAGCAATCTTGTTGTACGAGGCCCCTTGGGTCAGAGCGATCATAATATGATCGAATTCTTCATTAAGATGGAGAATGAAGTAGTTGACTCAGAGACTAGGGTCCTCAATTTAAATAAAGGAAACTACGATGGTCTGAGGACCAGTTGGGTAGGATTGATTGGGGAATGTCACTCAAAGGGTTGATGGTGGATAGGCAATGGCAAACATACAAAGACCGAATGGATGAGCTACAGAATTTGTTCATCCCAGTTTGGCATAAAAATAAAACAAAAAAGGTGGCTCAACCGTGGCTAACAAGGAAAATTAGGGATAGCATAAGATCCAAGGAGAGCTCATATAAATTGGCCAGAAAAAGCAATAATCCTGAAGATTGGGAGCAGTTTAGGATTCAACAAAGGAGGACAAAGGGATTAATTAAGAAAGGGAAAATAGATTATGAGAGTAAGCTTGCAGGGAACATAAAAATTGACTGTAAAAGCTTTTATAGATATGTGAAGAGAAAAAGATTGGTGAAGTCAAGCGTAGGTCCCTTGCAGTCAGAATCAGGGGAATTTATAATGGGGAACAAAGAAATGGCAGACCAACTAAATACATATTTTGGTTCTGTCTTCACAAAGGAGGACACAAATAACCTCCCAGAGATGCTGGGGAGCATAGGGTCTGATGAAAGGGTGGAACTGAAAGAAATCAGTATTTGTAGAGAAATGGTGTTAGGAAAATTGATGGGACTGAAGGCCGATAAATCCCCAGGGCCTGATAATCTACATCCTAGGGTACTTAAGGAAGTGGCCCTAGAAATAGTAGATGCATTGCTGGTCATCTTCCAGAACTCGATAGACTCTGGAACAGTACCCATGGATTGGAGGGTAGCTAATATTGCCCCACTATTCAAAAAAGGTGGTAGAGAAAAAGCGGGGAATTATAGACCGGTAAGCCTGACAGCGGTAGTGGGGGAAATGCTAGAGTCCATTATAAAAGATGTAATAGCAGAGCACTTGGAAAGCAGTGACAGGATTGGACAAAGTCAACATGGATTTACAAAAGGTAAATCATGCTTGACTAATCTACTGGAATTTTTTGAGGATGTAACTGGTAAAATAGATAAGGGAGAACCAGTGGATGTGGTGTATTTGGACTTTCAGAAGGCTTTCGATAAGGTCCTGCATAAGAGATTAGTGTGCAAAATTAAGGCACATGGGATTGGGGGCAAGGTATTGACTTGGATAGAATACTGGTTGGCAGACAGAAAGCAAAGAGTTGGAATAAACGGGTCATTTTCCGAGTGGCAGGCAGTGACTAGTGGGGTACCGCAAGGATCGGTCCTAGGACCCCAGCTGTTCACAATATATATTAATGATCTGGACGAGGGAATTGGATGTAATATCTCCAAATTTGCAGACAACACAAAGCTGGGTGGGAGGGTATGCTGTGAGGAGGATGTCGTGATACTCCAGTACGATTTGGACAGGTTGGGTGATTGGGCAGAAACATGGCAAATGCACTATAATGTGGATAAATGTGAGGTTATTCACTTTGGTGGCAAAAACAGGAAGGCAGGTTATTTTTTGAATGGCAATAGATTGGGAGAAAGGGAAGTGCAAAGAGACCTGGGTGTTCTTGTGCACCAGTCGCTGAAGGCAAGCATGCAGGTGCAGCAGGCGGTTAAGAAGGCAAATGGTATGTTGGCCTTCGTAGCAAGTGGGTTCGAGTACAGGAACAAGGATGTCTTGCTACAGTTGTACAGGGCCTTGGTGAGACCGCACCTTGAGTATTGTGTGCAGTTTTGGTCGCCTTATCTGAGGAAGGACGTTCTTGCCATGGAAGGAGTTCAGCGAAGATTCACCAGGCTGATACCTGGGATGGCAGGAATGACGTATGAGGAGGGATTGTGTCGATTGGGCTTATACTCACTGGAGTTTAGAAGATTGAGAGGGGATCTCATCGAAACCTATAAAATTCTGTCAGGCCTGGACAGACTAGATGCAGGAAGGATGTTTCTGATGGCCGGGGAGTCCAGAACCAGGGGTCATAGTTTAAGGATAAGGGGTGAGCCATTTAGGACTGAAATGAGGAGGAATTTCTTCATCCAGAGAATGGTGAACCTGTGGAATTCTCTGCCACAGAGGGCGGTGGAGGCCAGTTCATTAAATATATTCAAGAAGGAGTTGGATATATTTCTTAAGGCTAAAGCGATCAAGGGATATGGGGAGAAGGCAGGGATAGGGTACTGAATTTGGATGATCAGCCATGATCTCATTGAATGGCGTAGCAGGCTCGAAGGGCCGAATGGCCTACTCCTGCTCCTATCTTCTATGTTTCTATGTAAAAGCAAAATACTCCTGATGCTGGATTCGTATTCCCCCATCCCTCTTCTGTCTCCCTCTCCCAAACCTGTGTGACCAGAATACTGTGCTGGGGCTTGACTTCCCATCTTCAGCACCACAGTAGATGGACTGGTCATCAAAAGCTGCCCAGAAAGTCCCCTTCAACCCCACCAGCCCAGCTCTCCTTGTGGGGCGCAGTCCCATGAACCTGCAGATCGCTCCTCCCGCCAGCAGGCGGGGCAGTGACTGCCGCAAGGCAGCAGGAGCGCAGCGCGATCCCGAGCTGCGATAAGCTTGAATCTGCCCCGGTTATCACTTTACCTCGGGGCTTGCGCTGGGCCGTTATAAATCGGGAAGGGGCCGTAAGGTCGTCCCGCTCCGGACCCAACTGAGCCGCGTCTTGGCCCTTTTATCTGGCAGTTTCCGGGCTGCAGGGGGGCCGCCGCCGCCGACCGCCATGTCGCTGCTGCAGAGCAACAGTGGGCTGATGCGGAGAATCCTCGCCCACTTCCCCCGGGACCTGAGCTTGGCCTTTGCTTACGGCTCCGGCCTCTTCGGGCAGGCTGGCCACCCGGTCCTCATTGTAAGTGAGGGAGACAGGGGCGGGGTGGGGGTAAGGAAGCGAGTGAGGCGGGGACCTTCTATCAATGCTACTAACATGGGGAGGGGGAGACCCTTATTGCACGGATATAGGGGAGGTATGTGGTGAAAAACCCAATATTAATGGTACTAACATGGGGAGGGGGAGACCCTTATTGCATGGATATAGGGGAAGTATGTGGTGAAAAATTAAATATTAATGGTATCAATATGGGATTGTGAAAGTGCAGTAGTGAGGGAGTGCCGCACTGTTAGAGGTGCTGTCTTTCAGATGAGACGTTAAACCCGTCTGCTCTATCAGGTGGACGTAAATTATCCCATGGCACTATTTCAAAGTTGAGCAGGGGAGTTATCCCCGGTGCCCTGGCCAATATTTATCTCAATCAACATCACAAAAACAGATTATCTGGTCATTACCTCATTGCTGTTTGTAGGAGCTTGCTGTGTGCAACTGGCTGCTGTGTTTCCTACATTACATCAGTGACTACACTTCAAAAGTACTTCATTGGCTGTAAAGTGCTTTGGAATGCCCTGAGGTTGTGAAAGGTGCTATATAAATGCAAGTGTCTTTTTTCATGGTAAAACTGTTCACCTATTATCCCTGTGCTTGCTGACCTACAGTGGCTCCTGGTCCACCAACACTTGAATTTAAAATCCTCATCCTTGTTTTCAAATCCCTCCATGGCCCTCCCTATCTCTGTAACCTTCTCCAGCCCCACAACCCTCCGAGATCTCTGCACTCCCCCAATTCTGGCCTCTTGTACATCCTTGAACACCATTGCTCCACAATTGGCAGTTGTGCTTTCAGCTGCCCAAGCCCTAAGTTCTGCAATTCCCTCCCTAAACCAATGCGCCTCTCCTCCTTTAAAACACTCCTTAAAACCTACCTTTTTTGACCAAACTTTAGCTCACCTGTTCTAATATCTCTTTATGTGGCTTGGTGTCAAATTATTATTTGATAATGTTCCTGTGAAATGTCTTGGATGTTTTATTATATTAAATGTGCTATATAAATGCAAGTTGTTGTTATAACATGGAGGGTTAAAGAGAGACCCTTAATAAAAGAAAATATGGATGGGGAGAGACCTTTATATTACTAGTACAGGTTGAGCGTCCTGAATCCGGCAACCTCGGGACCGAGGCCGAGCCGGTTTTTGTGTTTTTCCGGACTTTGGCACATGTTTCTGATGTCCGAAGTCTGGAAATATCGCAACCTGGGCTCGGGCGTTTCCGGACTTCGGACATCAGAAACACGTTCCGAGTCTGGAAATGCCTGGGCCCAGGTTGCAGTTTGACAGGGTGTCCGGATTCCGGAACATTTTACGGATTCCGGAAGGCCCTGCCACCAATCGTCCCGGATTCCAGAACATTCTGGATTCCGGAACTCCGGGTTTTGGTCCTCAACCTGTACTAACATATGGGAAGAGAGACACTCTTATTGTATGTATCATGGGGAGGTATGGAGTGAAAACTAATATTAATTGTACTAATATGTGATTGTGAAAGAGGGAATCTTATTAATGGTACTAATATGGGTGGGGGAGACATTTTTTTAATGGTACTAATATGGGAAGGAAGGAGCCCCTTATTATTGGTACTAAGATATGAGGGGGGAGACCTTTTATTAATGGTACTAACATATGGGAGAGAGAGAGACTTATCCATGGTACTAATATGGTGTGGGAGAGGGATCTTTATTAATGGTACTAACATATGGGGGAGAAAGAGACTCATTAATTGTACAATCATGAGATGAGAGAAACCCTTAATGATGCTATCATATGCAGGAGAGAGAGAGACCCTTGATTAATAGTTCTATCATATGCAGGGGGAGAGAGATCCCTCTTTCTGATGGTGCTACTGTGAGGTGGGGACAACTGGACAGAGAGAGACCCTTATTAAATGTTGCTAACAACCGGGTGGGAATAAACACTTACTAATGATCCTATCATATGGGGATAGACCAGAGAGCGTGCATGCATGAGACCCCTCTTATTAATGGTGTTAAAATATGGGAGTGAGGAGAGAGAGAGAAGCATCTCTTATTAATGGTATTTTGCCAAGATTACAGTTGCAGTGTATTTTTGACCTCTAGCTTTTATCCTAAACTGAATATCCAATTCTCAGCAGGTTAGCTAATCTGTAACTTCATTATCTCATTATCTTCCAGGATATACAGTTTGATCGAAATTTGAACAGTCAAAAGGAAAGGAAATTATTTAGGTATTGCTATCACAGTTCTGAAGCCATGGTGTGGAGATGCCGGAGTTGGACTGGGGTGGACAAATGTAAGAAGTCACACAACACCAGGTTATAGTCCAACAGCTTTATTTGAAATCACAAGCTTTCGGAGCGCTGCTCCTTCTTCAGGTGAAGTGGAGAAATGCATAAAGACACAGCTTATATAGTCAGAGAATCATGTCAGATGTTTACAGGTAACCTTTCCAACTGCCATTTATCGCACCTCGGCAGAGAGATAATCACAGCAGTCAAAGGTGTGAATGGTGTCCAAACAGGTCAGTCAGGGAAACATTACATCAAAGAACAATGAGGTGGGGTCACAAGGGGTCAAATATTGCAGATGCTGGGGTCTGTATGAAAAACAAAAAAACAGACAAAAAACTTTTTTTTTGGCTGGAAATCACAGCAGGTCCGGCCGCATCTTCGGTAAGCATTCTCCAAGGTGGCCTTCGAGACACACGACAACGCAAAATCGTCGAGCAGAAACTGATAGCCAAGTTCCACACTCATGAGGACGGCCTAACCGAGATCTTGGGTTCATGTCACGCTACATGTAACCCCACCTGATGCAGGGTCATCCAGACTCGAGTCGACATTGGCTTGTTCTCTCTACACAGATGCGGCCGGACCTGCTGTGATTTCCAGCCAAAAAAAATGTTTTTTGTCTTTTTTTGTTTTTCATACAGACCCCAGCATCTGCAATATTTGACCCCTTGTGACCCCACCTCATTGTTCTTTGATGTAATGTTTCCCTGACTGACCTGTTTGGACACCATTCACACCTTTGACTGCTGTGATTATCTCTCTGCCGAGGTGCGATAAATGGCAGTTGGAAAGGTTACCTGTAAACATCTGACATGATTCTCTGACTATATAAGCTGTGTCTTTATGCATTTCTCCACTTCACCTGAAGAAGGAGCAGCGCTCCGAAAGCTTGTGATTTCAAATAAAGCTGTTGGACTATAACCTGGTGTTGTGTGACTTCTTACAGTTCTGAAGAGCAGGGCAAACCCTGAGGAGTTGCTGATAAGATTACAGGATATACAAAAACTTTTTGCTGTGTGTGAGATACGTTATAAAACTCAGTTGGTAGCACACTCGCCTCTGAGTCAGAAGGTTGTGGGTTCAAGTCCCACTCCAGGGACTTGCGCACATAAAGCTAGGCTGACACTCCAGTACAGTTTTGAAGGTGTGCTGTACTGTCGGAGGTGCCGTCTTTTGGATGAGATGTTAAACCGAAGCCCCGTCTACACACTCGGGTGGAAGTGAAAGATCTCATGGCACTATTTTGAAGAAGAGCAGGGGAGTTATCCCCGGTGTCCTGGCCAATATTTATCCCTCAACCAACATAACAAAAACAGATTATCTGGTCATTATCACATTGCTGTTTGCTGTGTGCAAATTGGCTGCCACGTTTCCCACATTACAACAGTGATTACACTTCAAAAGTACTTCATTGGCTGTAAAGTGCTTTGAGACGTCTCGTGGTCATGAAAGGCACTATATAAATGCAAGTCTTTCTTTCCTACAGTTTTTTTTGAGCAGGGAGTTGGGTGCAGGGTGCATCCATCAAGGTAAGATATATTAGTTGTAGGGAATGGAATATTTTCCTATTTTAGAAACCCAGTGCTGAGCTGCAGTGAAGTACTCTCTACTTTGCCCTAACCTTAGAAGAACATGAGCACCCTCCACTTTACTCATTTCCACTCCAGAAATCTGAGTGGCCCTTCTGTGTAGGATTGCCAATTTTGCTGAATTATTGGTTGTTTTGTGTTGTGAGCCTGTAAATACTCAACCGGGTTGATATTAAACAACTGTTCCATCAGTTAAATTATGACATCCATAAGTCACTGTTCATTGCCAGTGTTGTCCAGTAGATTAGCCACTAGCCACATGTGGCTTATTGGGAATCCAGATGTGGCTAATTGCATTTATGATTAGTAAATAAAATGAGAGTAACAGACATTGTTGTTGGGCAAAACAAAAGCGAAATACTGCGGATGCTGGAAAACTGAAATAAAAACAGAAAATGCTCAAAATACTCAGCAACTGTGGAGAGAGAAACCGAGTTAACGTTTCAGGTCGATGACCCTTCGTCAGAACTGGAAAAAGTTAGAGATGCAACAGGTTTTAAGCAAGTACGGGGCAGGGAAAGGGGGGGAAGGGAGGAAAGAACAAAAGGGAAGGTCTGTGATAGGGTGGAAGGCAGGAGAGATTAAAAGACAAAAGGGATGATGGTGCGAGGCAAAAGGGGTGGTAATGGGTAGTAAAGAAACAAAAGATGGGTCTGCAGGAGCTGTAAATGGCACCAGCAGAATCATGACCAACACCTGCTGGCTGAAAAAATAGAAGCAGTGGTTATGATCTGAAGGTATTGAAATCAAGGCAGGAGAGATTAAATGACAAAAGGTATGATTGTACAAAGCATGATTGTTGTTGGGCATGTGATCTCAATGCTTCGCACGGTGTACTTTAGTTTTTGTTGGTAAGATGAAAAGCAGAGTGTGCATGTGATTTTTGATCGTGAGCGTTCTACTTCGCTTGGTTATTGAATGGGGATCGATGTTAAGTAAATATACACATGTGAAGTACAATTACCTGTACTGTGAGGGTATGTAAGGTGTTTGCTACTAAAATTAGTGCATGTGACTAAAACTGTCGCTGTAGCCAGACCTGTGGCCAGTCAGCAATTTCTATTGGACAACATTGGTCTGTGCTCTTTTAAAAATTCTACTATTGTATCTAATTTAAATACTTAATGAAAGATATACAGTTATAACATACTGCATTGTGGTGAACTACCATCCCTTCATTAGTAATATTGCCATGTTGGTATCATAAATATATTCATTGAAGGAGAAGCTGGTGCGATATCAATGCTAACCAATTGCGCAGTATCTCCTGCAGTGCTGTTGTGTTTCAGGGACTAACATGGTAACACTATGATGCATACTTTGAGGTTCATAATCAGTGTATTTAATACTTGTATGGAAAATATTGTCTGAAAAGTGCAGTTGACATTGTGGAATCATTTTCTTTAAAGAATAGGGGGCACTTGCTTCCCATAGTTTCTATGGCAACAATACCCTCCGCTGCAGAATTTGTGTCCTATCTTTTCACAAATGTTTTTGTAATTGAAGTACAGAGAATTCAGACTTCTAAGGGTTTTATTGTTGGTCCCCATTTATGCAATACATTATACAGTCCAGAGAGCAAATTTGAGGCCTTTTTGAAGTTGTTAAAAACCTCTTCCCCTTGTTTCATTGGTGTCCTGGTGAAACACCACCACTGGTATGCTGTGGCCAGAACCAATCTGGAGCATCTCCCTTTCTCTTAGATAAATGAACAGTTATGTTATTTGTATCCATATATGTTCAACTAGAATTAATAGCTTGACTATTAATAATTGTGCAAATAGAAATTAACCAATTCTGAAGTGCTTTGCTGATGTAATTAAGATTACGAGTAAAACTGAGGACCGGTTGGAATGCAGAAAAGCATCATTAAAATTATTGAGGAGTGAAACAAGGCTGGTGTTCTTGGCTTCAAGTCTTCATTCCATGGCCATTTTCATTCATTATTTTCATGACCTTTATCTCTTGTCTTCCTGTTGCTTCCTGTCCCCTTGTTCCCTCACACTCTTGGATGCCTCGCTCTGTGATTTGTATTTGCATATACAACTTACCCAGACCAGTAGTTCTTACTGAAGATCCACCCGTCTACTATTTGGCTCCCAAATGATGAGGTTTAAATTTTCATGATGGGAGAAAAACAAAATAACAATGCATGATCTCCGATCGAGCAACCATGCGGGCCCTGGTGCAGTGTCCACCCCTGATGTCTCAATATTTGACCCTGTTACTTTTTGGTGTAATCATAGAGTTTCTTCTGCCCCTTTGATGATGGGATAATTTATTACTTTGTCCGTTGCAGTGCTTTTTAATTATGAATAAAATTATGCAAATTATGTTTACTCATACGATTTTCTTGTTGGCTAAATATGTTGCTCACTTTCCCATTTTTAGAACAATATGCTGGATTTTGTCTTTGCTGTGGATGATCCTGTGACTTGGCATACAATGAATATCATGAAAAACCCACGGCATTATTCATTTTTGAGATTTTTTGGACCAAAGCATGTTAGTAAAATACAGAATAATTATGGAGCCGGAATATATTACAATACATTAGTACCGTTTGATGACAGGGTAAGTAAGCTCAACGTGAAATGTAGCTTTGTATTGTTAACCACAGGAAGTAACTGTATCGAGTCTTGGTAGAAAGACGGTTGGAAACATGCAATGAGAAGCATTTTATCCATTTGTATTGCATCAAGTGTGGTGCTTCGTATGTCAGTAAAGCACTTTAACTGTAGGAAGTATTGTTTGGCATTTTGCTATGAATCTCTACTGGCACTGATCATAGTAAATTGGATGATTTGTGTTATACATGTTATGTTTTTTTTTTACTATATAATGCCCAGTATCATTCTGCTCCCCTTAACCCACAAAGTCTAATTGCTATCACCTGTGGCTCAGTGGGTAGCACTCTCTCCTCCTGAGGGTTGTGGGTTCAAGTCCCACTCCAGGGACTTGAGCACATAAAGCTAGGCTGACACTCCAGTGCAGTGCTGAGGGAGTGCTGCACTGTCAGAGGTGCCGTCTTTCGGATGAGACGTTAAACCGATGCCCCGTCTGCGCTCTCAGGTGGACGTTAAAGATCCCATGGCACTATTTTGAAGAAGAGCAGGGGAGTTATCCCCGGTGTCCTGGCCAATATTTATCCCTCAACCAACATAACAAAAGCAGATTATCTGGTCATTATCACATTGCTGGTTGTGGGAGCTTGCTGTGTGCTAATTGGCTGTAAAGTGCTTTGGGATGTCTTGAGGTCGTGAAAAGCACTATATAGATGCAAGTCTTTTATACCAATATAAATTACCCCCATTATCCCATTTGGCAGAACAGCATGCTAGTGTTTGAATATGCAGTGTGACGAGGCTGCCATTATAATTAGGTTCTAAATTTCTTTTAGTGTGGATACTAGTTCAACTAATAAAATTATAATATATTTGTATGGAGCTTGGCCAAATCAAATCGCTCTATATAAGGCATACTACCAAGGGTTGAATTTGTTTTGATCAGTGAAGAGAAATAAATGCTGTCCCATAAATTGTAATTCACTTCAGATACTATGAATCAGAATTTGCCATTGCGGAAGAGATTATCAAAGCAAAAAATCTCTTGCAAAAACTACAAGCTGAAGAGCTATATTTCTAGTTGCAGCATGACGGCCATTTTTAAAGGCCATTAAAACAAAATATATTAATGAATTCCTAACATCTAAATATCTGTATAAACAATGTATTTTGCACAGTATCTTCAGCATAATTTTAAAAAGTACAGTAACTGGAGCAATTAGCGGAACCGAATATAACGGAAGGAACTCTGACAACTAAGATCAATATGATATGTGAACAACCTGCTAGAATTATCATGAAATACTCTCTTTCAGATAATCAAATATGGTGTTATCAGTACAGGAACTCTGATTGAAGACCTTCTTCATTGGAAGAATTTATACATTGCTGGGAGACTGCACAAACCTGTAAGTTGTTTCGTAGCAATAGCAGCTTTGAGCCCAGAACCTGGTCGGAGTGCTCATTATGTTGAAATTGAATGGATGCTGATGTTTAGTTTGGACAGGCCATTTGTCTTTTTATTATTGGCTCCTTTTAGTGGCATGCTTGAAGTTGTTTGGTGACTTCGCCCAGTGCTACCACTTGTCAGTCTATACAAAACAGTCCCAAACAGTCTAAAGGGGCTCAGATCAAAAATCTCCAGGGATAGATGGTATTGAACCCCAACTAACAATGGAGACACTGGTTGAGCTTTGGGAGTCTTTGAAGGTCATTATTTTGGTCAGTCAAACACCAGGTGGCCTGTTGGACTGGAAACGGGCTAAAATGGTGCATGTTTTTAAAAAGGCAGCTGTAGCCCCAGTATCATTATGTTCATACTGGTAAAATAATTGAAGTGATTATCAGGAGTAAATGTGAGAATTACTTGCATGATGACTTAATAAAAGCAGCCAGCGTGGATTTGGGGTGGGTGGGGGGATCACAACTGACCGACGTCCTTGATTATATTTTTGAGGAAGTGACATCCCAAGTAAGCCCTACAACATGCTACATCTTGACTTCCAAAAATGTATTGTACCAAGTTGTATGAAAGGCTGGTACATATACATGCAAGGCAATTGTATAAGCTTGAAGCAGTGGAGAGTAAATGTACAACTTGGGAAAGGATAAGAAATTTGCTGACCGGTAGGACGCAGCTGGTTAGCGGAAAGAGTGCTGAGTGGGACGTCTCGGGGATCTGTTGGGATCCTTACTGTTTTGAACTTGCATTAAGATTTGAACTCGAGCTTGATGCAAATTGGCCAAATTCCCAGATTATACTAAACTAGGAGGGACAAGTGATCTTGAGGACACAGCTCAGGAACCAGAGAATGAGTTTGACAAAATATGTAAGTGGACAGAACAGTGGCAGATGACATTTAATGCAGACAAGTGTAGAAAAAAACTTCATGCAAGAAGAAACAAATGGGTGATATAAGTAGTCTGTGAAAGATGTTGAAATATCTGATGATTAAATTGAAAATAAAACCTACATATATTTGTGGACTCAGTGGGGTAATTTTCAACTTTCTGCTGGAGCATAAAACTGTTACTGTGGGTCGGGGTTCATGAGCAATGCAATCATCACAAGTTTTCATGGACTCGACCGAACAACTCAGAAATAAAATGTAATTGAGTTACATTCAACCAAGCAAAAGTTAATTTTTACAGAGGCTATTTGCTGCGTACTATTGACTTCCATAAAATTAATTGTGGAGAAAATTGGGCTTTACAACTCAAGACGTTTCTTTCAAGCTTAGTTAAGATGCTAAAAATAATTGGACCAAGAGAAGTCAGTGTTACCAAGGTAACATATTCCCCAGTTAATATTGCATTACGGGAACATTTCATATTTACGTACCGATATTCATCTGACTTGTAGAGTAATCACTTTTTTCACTTAAAGCTCCTGGGTAGATACTGATTTAACTACTGTGTATAAATAAGTATTCATTTTGACACACATTATTTCATAAATGTTAATTAAATATGGACTATATGCGATGGAAGGAGTGCAGCGAAGATTCACCAGGCTGATACCTGGGATGGCAGGAATGACGTATGAGGAGAGATTGTGTCGATTGGACTTGTACTCACTGGAGTTTAGAAGATTGAGAGGGGATCTCATCGAAACCTATAAAATTCTGTCAGGCCTGGACAGACTAGATGCAGGAAGGATGTTTGATGGCCGGGGAGTCCAGAACCAGGGGTCATAGTCTAAGGATAAGGGGTAAGCCATTTAGGACTGAAATGAGGAGGAATTTCTTCACCCAGAGAGTGGTGAACCTGTGGAATTCTCTGCCACAGAGGGCGGTGGAGGCCAGTTCATTAAATATATTCAAGAAAGAGTTGGATATATTTCTTACGGCTAGAGGGATCAAGGGATATGGGGAGAAGGCAGGGACAGGGTACTGAATTTGGATGATCAGCCATGATCTCATTGAATGGCGGAGCAGGCTCGAAGGGCCGAATGGCCTATTCCTGCTCCTATCTTCTATGTTTCTATGATTGCTGGCAATTTAAAAAAAAAAAAAAAAACAATTCTCTGGTGTGGGCGACACTGGAAAGGTCGTAATTATTGCCCATCCCAAGTTGCCCTGAGAAGGTGGTAGTGGGTCTCCTCCTTGAACTGGTGCAGCCCTTTGATGACAGTGCTCCCACAATGGTGCTAGGTAAAGAATTCAAGGATATTGATCCAGTGACGATGTATGTCCAAGTCAGGATGATGTCTGACATAGAGGTGATGTTGTTCCATGACATTGCTGCTTTTGTCCTTCTGCTCTGTCGTGAATATTGTGGAAATTCTTGTGTTGTTGCGTCTGCGCCCATCCAGATGAGTGGTGAGTCTTCCATCACACTTCTATTTGGTGGTTAGACTTCCAGGGGCCAGGAGGTAAGCCACTTGCTGCACAGTACCCAACCTCTGTCCTGCACTTGCCACCACGATGTTGATCTGGCTGATCCAGTTCAGTCTCTAGTCAATGATGACCCCTAAGATGTTGATGGTTGGAAACTCAGCAATGGTGGTGCCATTGAAGTTCAAGGGGAGATGCCTACAGTTTCTCATGTTATTACTTAGTGCTATGTGGCATGAATATCCCTTGCCACTTGGCAGCTCAAGTCTGTATGTTATCCAGCTGCTGCTATAGACGGGAATGGATTGCTTCATTATCGGAGGTGGTGTGAATGGAGCTGAACACTGGAATCATCAGCCCATCCCTGACCTTACGATGTGGGGAAGGTCATTGATGAAGCAGCTACAGATGGTTGGGCTGAGGATGCTTCCCTGAGGAACTCCTGCAGTGATGTCTTAGGGCTGTGCTGACTGGCCTTTGGCAACCACAACCATCTTTATATTTTATCACACTTGATATAATATGACCTCATTGGAAGCTATAAACTTTTTGTTATTTAAATACTAACAGTTTTTTAAACTCTGTTTCTATTTATTTTCAGTTTAGTGAATTTTTGCTTTTTAAATCAGGTGCAATTCTTTTATTTGTATAATATGCATGACCCTTTCAATTTATCAGTAATAAAATATCACCCACAAATACTATACTTATATACACAGACCATTCAAATGTAAACCAAAAAGAGGAAAGGTTATTCCGAGCAGCTGTAATAGAGTATTGGAACCAGATTTATAGGGCTTCAGTTCAAATTCCATACTCGCACCTGGCTACCTTCTGTGGGTTAATTTTGCCAATTATTTTCAACAGGCCACTGGAGGTAAATTTATCTCTCAAAATTGAAGCAAGTGTCTAAGCTGTCTTTTGCATACTATCTCCTCAAAATACAGGAAACTTTCGATTAACCGGCCCCTAAATAACCGGAACGCTCCATCCACTGGCAAAATTCAGGAGTCGGTTCCGTTAACTTTTATTACCTTTTTAAACTCCATTTGTTGCTGTGCAAGGATGTAGCTGAAGCTGTTGCTAAGCTACAGAGACGCTTGCAACTTGTGCCGATTGTTTTGAAGCCTAAGTAACTGGGTTTGTTGCTTTATACGGAGCTCTGAGCTCCGTATCTTTTACTATAGCGTTTGGTTATCCGGAATTGTTGCTGAACTGGCACCAGGTCGGTCCCGTCCGTGCCGGATACCAGAAAGTTTCCTGTAGTTTGTTTTTGCATTGTGTAGGTCTTCCTGCAATACTGCTCATACGAAAGAACAATTAGGTCAGTTGTTGCCAGGCCTCTGCTTCCCTGTAGTCAAATGAATAAGGAACTGCCTTGATTGACTTGCTCCTCGGGGAGTGGGGTGGGGGGAAACTCACTTCTTGCTCTGCAACAGTGGGTCCGTGTACTAATGCTCCATACTCATGGGCTCCCTTGTACTCTGAAAGCCACAGCATCACTGAAATTTGTGTTCATTTGCAGGTGAAGATATTAATCCAAAATGAAAGCGGCAAATTACAAGCTGCACTGGCTAGGAATCTGAAAAGTGCGGTGATTACAGCCTTTCTCATGCTGCCCGAATCATTTACTGAGGAGGAGCTCTACGTTCGTATTGCTGGACTCTCCTACTCTGGTTTGTTTGTTTTACAGTGCAGTTGACTCCATTTAGATGAATATTTCAATTAACTGAATAGAAATTGAAAATCCAAACAAATTTTCTGTCTGCACCCATTACATTTACTCATGGGAGCTGAACTCTTACGACTTATTCACTCCTCCAGTGCCTCCCTTGTTTTCATTTATAACCCCTTTATGTCCCACCCTATTGCTGCAGTCCCTTGCAGCCCCATATACCTTCCAAAACGCTGCATTCCTGACTCTTCCTCCCCTCCCTTTCCCCCACCATTGGTCACTGAGTCTATTCTTGGGAACTCCTCTCCGCTTCTCTCTCCCTTTTTAAGAGCTTCAAAACTCCTCCCTTTGACCAAGCTGTCAGTCACCGCTCTTAATCTCTCCCTGGCGCAATGTCTGTGAAGCACCTGGGGATGTATTTTTTAACATTTAAAGATGCTATAGAAATGCAAGTTGCTGTTGTTTTAATATTGTGATCACAAAAATCAGCCACTTCAGTAGAGACATTAGAAGCTTGAATTGGTGTGAACGCTGTTTGTCATGGAATGAATTTTCTTTTTAATCAGGTGATTTTAGAATGATTATAGGGGAAGACCGATCAAAAATAATGAATATTGTCACTGCAAACATGGAAAACTTCCAAAGACTGTACAATAACATTTTACAGGCGTGCCCTCAAGTGGTCTACAAGCAGCAGCTGGGTAAATTAGAGGTATGGCGCTTCAGTTTCCAAGTCGGTTGGATGGAATATTGCATGTATTAGTTAATGTAAATCCTATTATTGAACTATGCTAATTGATGGTGTTCATTTTTAAGCTTGATAAAAGCCCAGAAGGTCAATTCAGTCAGTTGATGGCTTTGCCCAGAACTCTTCAGCAAGAGATAGCGCGCTTGGTAGACCAACCAGGGAAAAATAGAGATGTGGAGGAGATCTTGCTTCAAGTAGCCCAGGACCCAGACTGTGGATTACTAATACAGCAAAGTAAGTGCTATATATTTGACATTTTAGTTAATAATTTATATGGAGGACTTGTAGAACTTTCACTGCAACGTTGCAGTGATGTTTAATATTTTGCACTCTTCAACTTTTAAGTAGTGTAAATTCGGATTCTGAATTCTGTCCAGAGAGAGGGGGGGGGGGGGGGGGAAAGGCACTGGCCTTTAAATTGCGGTCGGAGGCTTGCCGCCAGCATATGCCTCGGAACCACAAGAAAACTACGTACTTACCTGGTGTCTTCAGAGCTTCGGACTCTTGCGGTCCTGGGCCTGCCGGCATAGGCCTGCGTAAAGGCCCACGCATCCCAGGGGCGCATGTGGTTCGCAAGTGTCCCTGGGATCATGTGAGCCAGGCCAACCAATGACAAAGGGGGATTCCTATTATTCTTATGGGGATTCCATTTACGTACGGGAACCCCCCTAAGCATAATAGCAATCACCTAATAAATAAAATTTCACACCACTGAAATAAAAATAAATGATCACAGGTTCAACATTAATTAAAATACCCTTTATTTAAACATTTAAAATAAAAAATTAAATTTTTTGAAAAATAAATTTAAACATTTTAAACGGGCCAAAATTTACCTAAACTAATTTTAAATGTAAGTGAATGTTTAAATCATTTATTTTAATCCTTACGCTGGTAAAAGAAGGTCTTATGCCTGCTTTTACCAGGCGTAAGGGTTTTGTGGGTATTCGTTGGGCAAATAGCCCCACTCTGTCAACGAAAGTAAATTTACAGTGGATGCGGTGGATCTTTCAAGGCGAACCGTGACAGATCGCAAGATCTGGATTTTCGTGCATGCGGAAACCTGGAACTTGTGGGGCCATTCACAGCACTTACGACACGTATGTCATAGGCCCTGTAAATTCCAGGCCAATGCATTTGGATGTTTTCTACATATGCAATACATTGTCCAGCGCTAAACATCTAGATCTGGACCCTCCACGCCCCCACATTCCCCCCCTTTCCCTGGGTTAATGGGGCGAATATTTGGAATGGCAGGACTTCCACCCACCGAAGAGCCCAGCCGACCTTCTGGCCTCTGGCTCATTTAATTAGTCTCTGTGCTACCTGCAAAAAGTTAACTTTAAAAAATATATATTATGGAGCCTCCTTTTAGCTGGTGCAAGAACACACTGCATGAGCACTTGCCCAGGCTGAAGGAAAGAATAGTTCAGGAGAATGCGAGATGCCTGTGCCTAACGGACAGTCCCAACATCCACATTCAAGGATGCGAATCGCAGGAAATAAGTCAGAAATGTATTTCCCTGATTTACATATCATTGGACACCAGAAAATGGGAGAGGTACAAAGAAACAGCGACACAGTGGCATACTTTCCCCGAGCACTTTTCTGCCCCAGATTTGCTTGAGGAAAAAAAAAGTCTAGGCCCTAACCTCCAGTACTTTTAAACCAAGCATACTATTTCACCAAGTTTTCATCTTCAACAAGGTTGTGCTCAAGAACATTGGTTACATGGAATGCCAGTACGTGAGTTTATGCTCGTAATATTCCACACTCTGAATTCAAAATCTCATCCCTTTTAGTGATGGCAGATTCCAGCTCATCACTCAGAGGAAAAAAATAGCTCATAGTTCTGACTCGACCTAAAAGCATTCTTTAAATAACCCTACCAATGGGCTACGATCCCATTGTGGAGTTGAGTGTGTCTAAAATTAACTCTTCCCAATGACTTGCTCCAAAAACATGGCTGCCAAGCAGGAGTAGGCCATTCGGCCCTTCGAGCCTGCTCCGCCATTCAATGTGATCATGGCTGATCATCCAAATTCAGTACCCTGTCCCTGCCTTTTCCCCATATCCCTTGATCCCTTTAGCCTCAAGAAATATATCCAACACTTTCTTGAATATATTTAATGAACTAGCCTCCACCGCCCTCTGTGGCAGAGAATTCCACAGGTTCACCACTCTCTGGGTGAAGAAATTCCTCCTCATTTCAGTCCTAAATGGCTTACCCCTTATCCTTAGACTATGACCCCTGGTTCTGGACTCCCCGGCCATCAGAAACATCCTTCCTGCATCTAGTCTGTCCAGACCTGACAGAATTTTATAGGTTTCGATGAGATCCCCTCTCAATCTTCTAAACTCCAGTGAGTATAAGCCCAATCGACACAATCTCTCCTCATACGTCATTCCTGCCATCCCAGGTATCAGCCTGGTGAATCTTCGCTGCACTCCCTCCATGGCAAGAACGTCCTTCCTCAGGTAAGGTGACCAAAACTGCACACAATACTCAAGGTGCGGTCTCACCAAGGCCCTGTACAACTGTAGCAAGACATCCTTGCTCCTGTACTCGAACCCTCTTGCTACGAAGGCCAACATACCATTTGCCTTCTTAACCGCCTGCTGCACCTGCATGCTTACCTTCAGCGACTGGTGCACAAGGACACCCAGGTCTCTCTGCACTTCCCCTTCTCCCAATCTATTGCCATTCAAATAATCTGCCTTCCTGTTTTTGCCACCAAAGTGGATAACCTCACATTTATCCACATTATAGTGCATTTGCCATGTTTCTGCCCAATCACCCAACCTGCCCAAATCGTACTGGAGTTTCCCGACATCCTCCTCGCAGCTTACCCTCCCGCCTAGCTTTGTGTTGTCTGCAAATTTGGAGATATTACATCCAATTCCCTCGTCCAGATCATTAATATATATTGTGAACAGCTGGGGTCCTAGGACCGATCCTTGTGGTACCCCACTAGTCACTGCCTGCCACTCAGAAAACGACCCGTTTATTCCAACTCTTTGCTTTCTGTCCGCCAACCAGTTCTCTATCCAAGTCAATACCTTGCCCCCAATCCCATGTGCCTTAATTTTGCACGCTAATCTCTTGTGTGGGACCTTATCGAAAGCCTTCTGAAAGTCCAAATACACCACATCCACTGGTTCTCCCTTATCTATTTTACCAGTTACATCCTCAAAAAATTCCAGTAGATTAGTCAAGCATGATTTACCTTTTGTAAATCCATGTTGACTTTGTCCGATCCTGTCACTGCTTTCCAAGTGCTCTGCTATTACATCTTGACCATCAGGCCCTGGGGATTTATCGGCCTTCAGTCCCATCAATTTTCCTAACACCATTTTCCTACAAATACTGATTTCTTTCAGTTCCTCGCTTTCATCAGACCCTATGTTCCCCGGCATCTCTGGGAGGTTATTTGTGTCCTCCTTTGTGAAGACAGAACCAAAGTATGCATTTAGTTGGTCTGCCATTTCCTTGTTTCCCATTATAAATTCCCCTGATTCTGACTGTAAGGGACCTACGCTTGACTTCACTAATCTTTTTCTCTTCACATATCTATAAAAGCTTTTACAGTCAGTTTTTATGTTCCCTGCAGGCTTACTCTCATATTCTATTTTCCCTTTCTTAATTAATCCCTTTGTTGACTCCTAAACTGCTCCCAATCCTCAGGATTATTGCTTTTTCTAGCCAATTTATATGTCCTCTCCTTGGATCTTATGCTATCCCTAATTTCCCTTGTTAGCCACGGTTGAGTCACCTTTTTTGTTTTATTTTTACGCCAAACTGGGATGAACAAATTCTGTAGCTCATCCATTTGGTCTTTGAATGTTTGCCATTGCCTAGCCACCGTCAACCCTTTGAGCGCCATTCCCCACTCAATCCTACCCAACTCGCTCCTCAGACCATCGTAGTTTCCTTTATTTAAATTGAGGACCCTTGTCTCTGAGTCAACTACTTCATTCTCCATCTTAATGAAGAATTCGATCATATTATGATCGCTCCGACCCAAGGGGCCTCATACAACAAGATTGCTAATTAACCCTTTCTCGTTGCATAATACCCAGTCTAAGATGGCCTGATCTCTGGTTGGTTCCTCGACATATTGGTCCAGGAAACCATCCCGTAAACACTCCAGGAATTCCTCCTCCACAGTATTGTTACTAATTTGGTTGGCCCAATCTATATGTAGATTAAAGTCACCCATGATGACTGCTGTGCCCTTATTGCACGCTTCTTTAATTTCCCTTTTTAATGCCATCCCCAACCTCCACCTTACTGTTTGGAGGTCTATATACCACTCCCACTAATGTTTTTTTCCCCTTAGTATTTCTCAATTCTACCCATACAGATTCCACATCATCAGAGCTAATATCCTTCATTACAATTGTATTAATCCCTTCTTTAACCAGTAATGCTACCCCACCTCCCTTTCCTTTTTGCCTATCTTTCCTGAATATCGAATACCCCTGGATGTTGAGTTCCCAGTCTTGGCCTTCCTTGAGCCACGTTTCCGTAATCCCAACCAAATCGTATTCGTTTACCTCTATTTGCACAGCCAATTCATCCACCTTCTTACAAATGCTCCTCGCATTAAGACACAAAGCCTTCAGGCTTGTTTTTTTAACGCTCTTAGACCTATTAGAATTATTATTTACTGTGGCCACGTTTTGATTTAAACTGTTGATTTCTCTGACTGCCACATTTGTTTTTCTCCTTCCTATCTTTTGCTTTTATCCCTGTTTTCCTTTCCTCTGTCTCCCTGCTCAGGTTCCCAACCCCCTGCCATTTTAGTTTAAACCCCCCCGAACAGTGCTAGCAAACCTCCCCGCAAGGATATTTGTCCCGCTCTGGTTCAGGTGCAACCTGTCTGACTTGTACAAGTCCCACCTTTCCCAGAAGCAGGCCCAGTGATCCAGGAAACTAAAGCCCTCCCTCCTGCACCAACTCTTTAGCCACTCATTCATCTGCTCTATCCTCCTATTCCTATACTCACTAGCACGTGGCACCGGGAGTAATCCAGAGATTACAACCTTTGAGGTCCTGCTCTTTAATCTGCTACCTAGCTCCCTAAATTCTTGTTGCAGGACCTCATCCCTCTTCCTACCTATGTCGTTGGTCCCAATGTGAACCACGACCTCTGCCTGTTCACCCTCCCCCTTCAGAATGCCCTGCAGCCGTTCAGTGACATCCTTGACCCTGGCACCAGGGAGGCAACAAACCATCCTGGAGTCACGTCTACGGCCACAGAACCGTCTATCTGTTCCCCTTACGATAGAATCCCCTACCACTATTGCTCTCCCACTCTTTTTCCTCCCTTCCTGAGCAGCAGCAACACCCCCGGTGCTAGGAAGTTGGCTGCTGCTGCCTTCCTCTGGTGAGTCATCCCCCCTCAACAGTATCCAAATTGGTATACCTGTTTGAAAGGGGGATGGCCACAGGGATCTCCTGCACTACCTGCCTGCTTCTACTGCTCCGCCTGGTGGTCACCCATTTCCCTTCTGCCTGTGCAGCCCTACCCTGCGGCGTGACCAACTCATCAAACGTGTAATCCACGACCCTCTCAGCATCGTGAATGCTCCACAACCCATCCATCCGCAGCTCCAGCGCCTCAATACGGCCCGTTAGTAGCTACAGCTGGATGCATTTCTGGCACACGTGGTCATTAGGGACACCGGCAGCGTCCCTGAATTCCCACATAGAGCAAGAGGAGCATAACACGGGGCTGGGCTCTCCTGGCATGACTTACCCCTTTAATTAATTTAAATTAATTCAATACCACCAGTTAAAGATATACTCTAGGGTGCTTATTTACCAACTGTCCCTACTACACCACGGAGACCCAAGAAAATATAAACCGCAGAATTTAAGCTTGTAATAAAAGAAATACTCACCAACCAATCACTTACCTGCTTCCTGGTGACGTCACACTTGGATTACTTTTTACCTCTCTCCTCTGCTGTTGAATTGGTCGGGCTTCGTTCGTTGCCGCCGCTTTTATCTCCTGCCGGTCGCGCTGCTGCTCTCCCAGGCCCAAGCTCTCTGGTCGGGCCTCGTTCGCTGCCGCCGCTTTTATCTCCCGCCGGTTGCGCTGCTGCTCTCTCCCAGGTCCAAGCTCCAGTCAAACTTTAATGATGTGGGGCTCTTCGATATACTTATATTATACAGTTAATAAATTTTAATTTGAGACAAATGTAAAGATATCGTTGCATCCCCCTGATAATGTCCTCCACTATTAATAAAAAATGACAAAATGTCTTGAGCCATTTCAACCTGGAGGTACCCCTTAACAAAATCAACCAGAGCTTCACCCAAAGAAAGTGCATGTTCTGATTAATTTAAAAATGGGAGGGGTTTCAATATTAAAAATCTTTCTTGAAAATGTCATTTTATAAACTGTTTACTTCAGTCCAGTGTTACCCAAGCTGGAAGCAGGAGCGTAAGCTTCCGAGCTGATCTATTATCCCGCTAAACCGTGTGGCCGTGCAGCTGTCTGGAAGTCCAGCGCAGGTCACTTACCAGCTTCTCGAGGGGAGGTTTTGTGCATGCGTGAAACTTTGAATGGCCCGCACACCCAAAAACAAATTTGAGGGAACATTGCTGTTGTATTTCCTTCCAAAGCATTTTACTCTACATCTGCACAAACAAAAAACAATAAAAGCAGCCCAATGGTAAAGCTAACTTGTAAATTCTGGTTGTAACTTGACACATCTACATTAACGAATCCCATCGTGGAATTCAACCCTAGAGTAAGAACAATTGTATTTATAAAAAAAAAAAATTTAAAAAAAAACAGAAGTTTCAGTGGGTTGTTTTTACACGCTATGTGTGTGTTTTTGTGTTGTGAATCGTTAATGTCAATGATGTCAGCAAAAGGCAGTAACTGCATCTATTCAAAAGGGTTTACTATTTCTGTAATATTTAACATATACTGTAAATGACCTCATGTGAGTTTCACTGCGTGGTAATGTGCAGATTTTTAGGCATCCTGATTTAGTTTCGCAAGAGTGAGTAAGCCTGAAATAATGTGGTGTTACTGCATGCCTTTAAGGGTGACAGGCATTGAACTTTGACAGGAAATGTCGCATGCTTTACAGGCATTTGCAATGTAAGCACATGGGAGGTTGACGTTTCATTAGCCCAAAATTTCCTGGAGACTTGCGAGGCAGCTTGCCGGTTTCCTCTGGACTAATTTGGGCCGGCTGTAACGTCCGCAGCAGTCCTGGGAGGTGGGGCAGAGGGCAAGCATGGGCTGGCAGTGGCCCACAGCAGTGCAGTGGAGCCAGAAGGATCAACCCTGCTCCTCCTGGCTCCACAACAAGGTAAGCTTAAAAAGAAAAAACTTAGCTTTTATGTTGGTGGCCTCCAGCAATCCCTTTTAAGGAACCTGAAAAACTGAGCGAAGCATGCTGGTTCATGGCTCCACTGTTTACAGAGCGGGGTCCATAAACCGGCGTTAGGCCCTTTATGCTAAGTAGGGGCCTAACGCCTGTTAAAAGCAGCCGCCAGGGAAGCCTGCCTATCGCCAGAGCCAATAAGATGTCGAATATATATCAGGTGCCCAAATTGGACCATTTTACCTCCGTTTTGCGCTCAAAATGGGCAAAATTGATGAAGGAAATGAGGTACAATTTCAGCCCCCCCGTTTGTTTAATCTGAGACTTTTTAGGTAGTTTAAATTACGTGTGTCATCTTCTAAATAAATAAATCTGTAACTTAGAATGTTCTTTGAAAACTGATTACAGCAGCTGAGTGTGTCCAAACCCAAACAATTTTATACAAGTGATCAAGTTCAGTATAGTGAAAGGATATGAAATTCAGAATTCTTTGACTCGGGTCAGGTCTGACTCTGACTTGATCTGCTTAATTAATGCACATGGGGTATGTCATTGGCTGTGCTGCTTCTGAGGTCCCTGATTCACCATTACGCTCACTGCGGTGTATTCAAATTACTTTACCAGAAAAGTTGGGAGTAGGTTCACAACGGGAAGACTAAAAACCTACGAAATAGGAACAGGAATTGGCCGTATGGCCCCTCAAGCCTGCTCTGCAATTCAATAAGATCATGGCTGATCTTGTACATCAACTCCTTTCCTGCTCTATCCCCATATCCCTTGATTTCCCTTGGTGCCCAAATATCTATCGATCTCAGTCTTGAATATCCTCATCAACTGAGCATCCACAGCCCTCTGGGGTAGAGAATTCCAAAGGTTCACAACCCTCAGTTAAGAAATTTCTCTTCATCTCAGTCCTAACTGGCCGACCCCTAGTTCTAGACTCTCCAGTCAGGGGAAGCTGCCTCTCGGCATCTACCCTGTCAAGCCCTCTATGAATCTTGCGTTTCAATGAGATCACCCTTCATTCTTCTAGAGAATATAGGCCCATTCTACTCGATCGCTCCTCATAGGACAGCCCTCTCATCCCAGGAATCAATCTAGTGAACCTTTGTTGCACCGCCTCTAAAGCAAGTATATCCTTCCTTAAGTTAGGAGACCAAAACTGTACACAGCACTCTAGCAAGACTTCCTTACTCTTATACTCCAACCCCCTTGCAATAAAGGCTCATTTTTATAAATTATTCATTTATGGGATGTGGGCATCACTGGCAAGGCCAGCATTTATTACCCATCCCTAATTGTCCTTGAGAAGGTGGTGGTGAGCCGCCGCCTTGAACCGCTGCAGTCCATGTGGTGAAGGTACTCCCACAGTGCTGTTAGGGAGGGAGTTCCAGGAATTTGGCCCAGCGACGATGAAGGAACAGCGATATACTTCCAAATCAGGATTGTGTGTGACTTGGAGGGGAACTTGGAGGTGGTGGTGTTCCCATGCGCCTGCTGCCCTTGTCCTTCTAGGTGGAAGAGGTCGCGGGTTTGGGAGGTGCTGCCGAAGAAGCCTTGCCGAGTTGCTGCAGTGCATCTTGTAGATGGTACACACTGCAGCCACGGTACGCCGGTGGTGGAGGGAGTGAATGTTTAAGGTGGTGGATGGGGTGCCAATCAAGTGGGCGGCTTTGTCCTGGATATACCATTTGCCTTCCTAATTGCTTGCTGTACCTGCATGTTAACTTTGTGATTCGTGTACAAGGACACCCAAATCCCCCTGAATCCCAACATTTCACAATCTCATACCATTTTTAAAAATATTCTGCTTTTTCATTCTTCCCAGTGGATAATTTCACATTTCCCCACATTATACTCCACCTGCTACCTTCTTGCCCAATCACTTAACCGGTCTATATCCCTTTGCAGCCTCTATGTCCTCCTCACAGCTTACTTTCCCTCCTAGCTATATATCATCAGCAAACTTGGATGTATTACACATGGTCCCCTCACCTAAGTCATTGATGTAGATTACAAATAGCTGAGGACCAAGTACTGATCCTTGCGGCATCCCACTAGTTATAACCGGCTAACCCGAAAATGACCCGTTTATTCCTACTGTCTGTTAACCAATCCTCTATCCATGCTAATATATTACCCCCAATACCATGAACCCTAATCTTATGTAACATCCTCTTATGTGATACCTTATCGAATACCTTCTGAAAATCCAAATATACTACATCCACTGGTTCCCCCTTATCTACCCTGCCAGTTGCACCCTCAAAAAACTCTAAAAGATTGGGGCACGAAACGGTGTAATTTACGGCATAATTTACGGCGTAAGTCACAAGTTCCAGGAATTCCTGAGCCAAATTGTGTTTTACTTTTTGATATTTCTATCACTCAATTTTAGTTTCTGTACCAGTACCCAATTAGGAAATAACATGCAAATTTCCCATTAGCAAATTCCACCATGTGTAGTTTTTGTTACTAATTCAGCCAGTATCTCAAGGTTTCTCAAACTATTGAATAATGTATGTCTTTATCAGTATATAGGCAACATGGTTATTGTAACCTTATGCAAAATATTTTATTTCATTTTCCCTACTGACATATCTTTGTATTATGCAAAATTCCCTGCATCTCCATCACAAAGTCCAGTAAACGATCTGTTTCCTCGCTTCTGGCAGTGCCACTGTGCAGCTCACAATCTGCAAGTGTGAGAGGAGTCTGGGTAAGATGCCTGCAATTTTTATTCTCATTCCCATACACACTCCCTATTCCCCCCCAGAGAAAGAAAAGCTTGACCTTATCTGCACTCCCACAGTGGCATGGCATAGTCAATAAATTGGTCTGAATTTGTATCCCGCCACACTGTTATGTTGGTTCTTCAACATGTTATGCCACCATGCAGTGCTTCATTTATTGGAGTTCTATCCTCACTTTTATTTCCTGTTGCGATTTGGACTTTCTCTTAATTTTTTGTTCACTTGTAGTCACAAAAGAGGCAGTTTGCATGAGCAGACCATTTTTTCTATGAACCAAATCTGCTTCCTTATACATGTTGTGAGTGCGTTAGTGTGTCATGGGGCTACCAATTAACCTTAGCCATGGTATATTGTACTCCAGGAGAGCATATGGGATGCTCACTTCATTCTCCCCATCTGGTCCAAAAGGCAATAACTATCATCTTGCAAAATCAATTTGTAAACCTAAAACAATGAGCCAGATTTATTCACAAATAAGATTTTACTCAGAAACCGAAAGATACAGCATTTCAGTTATCAGACAGATATTTGGAGACCACTAAGTATAGAATCAGTCCATAAGGCATTACAATATTCCCTTCAATACGCATTTCTTGCACAGTCTAATAACCTGCAAGACTTTTAGACAAAACAGACTTTAATAGACTTCCCAAATGCAATGTTTATGTGTGAGTATTATGAACTTCCTACTCACAACATGGAACCTTGCTGTCCATTAGATTGAACTGGAACTAAAGTTGCACAGCTATTGCAGGTCTTTCAGGTGTTGATATTCAGACATTTGAAATGACTCATTTGTCTACTTTCCCCCCCACCCCCCCAGCTTGTGGGTTTGCAACAAAAAAAAATCACATTTTAAAGAAAAACTGTCCACCTACAAAGCAAACATTGACATACTCAATTTCTAAGTACAGGTCGTGACACCAACAAAGCAGGCTAGCTGACTCTCAATGAATGTTGATGAATCTGCCCAGTTTTGTGTATTGGGTATTCGCTTGGTGTCTCTCGGAGAACAGCTGGCACCAATTTTAAATCGCTTTTATGCTACCTACCTAAAGGCCCTGAAATTTTCCCTATTTAATTCCGGATGAGAACCCTGCTTTCACACACACCACGTTGGATCTAGCCGTTCCTTCTATTTAATTAAACAAAATAAAAGATGGAGTACCAGCCCGAAGTCTGACATGGGGATTATTGGCCACAAACCTGTATTTAACCACTGTAGATTAGCACCATTGTGTTTTGCCAAAGGACTACCCCTTGTTCATTTAATAGGCTATCCTGAGTCTGTGCACCAGTTGTAGTCTGGCTACCCAGTTACGGCATAAGTCTGGGTTCTGCTGCTTTTGTTGTGAATGCCTTTGTGCAGGAACTTGGAAAGAAACTTTTTGTGACTGAGTGTAAAATTGAGAGCGAAGCAATAAAAATAGCTGGAGGACAATTGCAGGAAGTGCCCATCTGTCCTGAGTTGAATACTGACTGGACTAATATAGTTAGGACTTTTATAGCATATGTTAATTCAAAAAAAATTAGAATAAAAGCTTAAATGTTCATTTTTTTTCTCTTTCTCTCCCCCCAAATGCTAGGTGTAGCTGGTATTGTAAAATCCTCAAGTATGACCCAAAGTGCAAAAGGAATTCTTACTGCAGGTAAGAAGTTTTCCCAGTAAATAATTGTACACTGTAATGTATTGAGTGCATTCAGTTGAAGTTCCATTGGCAATTTTAGAGTTTTATTAAGATTTCCAGACATTCTCTCATGAAATGTTTCATGTGTATTTAGGTATGAAAAAAACTGTTACCTACAGCATGAAGAAGCTACATAAAATGTGGAGAGGATGGAGAAGAAAAACTTCCTAAAGTTTTTACTATCTATTATTTAAACTATATTTGAAAAAGACGATTATTTTTTTATGAAGCACAACTGCTATTTGAGTTTTTCATCAGTGACTGGGATACTTTATAAATTATAAAATACATGTCTCCAGCATCTTTATAATGACTTGGAGATTAATCCTTCAGCACTTCAGTATCATTAATAATGATTCAAACATATTTCTTTTCAAAATAATTTTACTGGTAAATATTTTATGAACACATGTACTATTTATGGTTTGCAATATTCAGTGTTACAATTTTATGGAACTTCTTTGTAAATGTGCAATTTTTGCAAGCGGTAGATGTTTAGTAATCAATGGGTTAATTAGGATCCAATCATTGTGGAAACTGTACAGATCCAAATGAGGCACAGATGCTACAGTTAACAGTGAAAGCAACCAACAGGGGACCTTTATTCATTTCATATATTGTTGTAATTTAACCAATATGGTGACATCATAGTGAGGCTTCAGGTCATGTGAGTTGTTTGTTTGGTTTGGATTTTGTATCTGAATCACTCAAAAATAAGGTTTTAATTATTTCTGTTTGTGAGTTCCCTATCAATGCTATTTCTCGTTTAATTAGATACTTCTATTTTCCGCTCTGTTTAGACATAATGGTTCTTGTTTTACTAGGGAGGGGGGAAATCAGCAGGGACCAGAGATCAAACCAGGGCCTTTCCTGTCTGTATACTTGGTGCCATACCATGTGGTGAATTTACCCACTGAACCATGGCGGAGGGGAGGTGGAGTCCACTCGTTTACTTAGCCAAACAGGTTTTGGAGCCGATCACACAAGGGTTGTATAGCAACAGTAAGTGTCATTATGAGGTACCGTACTTCAACTGAAACCTTTTGCTCGGCAAATGCAATAGCTCTTGTATTTATTTAGATTGATTGGCTTTCAGTCCAGTGAATTACCACTCCACAGTAGAATGATTCACTTTTAAACAGGTGGTGCTTTTTGAATTAAACCCAAATCTATCTTGCTTTACTAGTTAACCTAGTTGATGGATAGATTTGGGTTTAATTCAAAAAATTGAAATGCATTGAACTACATTGTGTTTACTGCATCCACTTTATAGCCAGTAGCAGCAGTTACATGCTTACAAAGACCATGAACACTGCATTGTTCAAATTAATTTTTGTCAGTCAGTTGTCAAATACATGTAGAAAGCCGTCACCATATGAAAGTCTCCAAGACAAGTTACTGAAAAATACACACTGAATTTCTGTTGGTCTAATAATGGAATGTACGTTCTCTTGCCATAAGGACACAATGCCCTCACTCAAGTCCAGAGAGCTTGGGTGCAGGTTGGCAAAAGACCGCAAACGATATATGCAGGATCGCTGCTGGGGTTTAGCGAGCTAGAGCAAGCATATTACACTAGTAAGTTTTGCTTCCCTTTGTCCAGTCAGGATTACCCTCCTTGTTTGGGTATTGGCTTACAATTTTGTCTGGAGCCGAGTGGGAAGGATCCCAGTTTCCAATAACAGGATGACCCCGCAAAGCACTGCTGATAAGCCAGCCTGGTTAATCAGTCTTTTGCAGTGCTGTGGCGATATGCTGACCTTCCTGCTCCGTTATCGGATTATCGAGTCCGCCACAGCGGGTTGATTTGTTTTCAGCCTTCCATCAGTCGATTGTCGTCTTGGAACTAGCTATCTTATGTCCAAAAGAGATGTTACTTAAATTCGTTTTCTTCTCCCTCCCCCCAGAGGATAGTTATTATTTGGGCAAAACCAATTACTATAGATGTCAATATTTTAATAAGCTTGTGTTTTGAATTTCTTGTAATATGTCCAAAGTTTTACTTGATTGGATCAAGCACAGTGATTTTCAGTTGAACATATACCCCTCGATTCCTGTTGGTGGCAGTGTTGGGAAGTGGCAGCCAAATAGCTCGGCAACGGCAAATATATAAAATGCACTCACGTTGAATCCATTTTTCTTTCTGGGATTTTTACCAGTGTTTTGGGAATCCCAGGTTCTATTGGTACTCTGAAAATTGTACAATTAATATTAATAGGGTTACATCATTTATAGCAATGCACATTGGCGTTAGAAATGTGGATTCATATGGCCTGAAGGGTTGGCTTAACTGGATTTGGTGCCTGTGAAACCATTAAAATAAATGTGCTGGCATACTTTACGCTATTTTACAACCAATTTACCTTTTGGATTTAGCTACATAAAATTGTTGGCATGATCCATCTCTCTTTAAGGTATCAGAATGTATATAATAAAAGCAAGGCAGTTATTTAATGTGGCTTATTCTGACTTGAATTTGGAAATTTGCAAGCACCTTCCAATCTGTAGTCTTCCTTCACCCAACAGTAATTAAACTCTGCTTGACCTCCTAGTAAGTTTACTTTAGCCATTAGATGTCGGGTTCTTCAACACCGCTCCAGTTTAGTGCAGAATAATACATTGTACGCAAGATGGTGTAATGCTCGTGCTATTAAAACATTATCGCCTAACCTAATGTGAGCAATGCCATGTAGGTTGTATTTTAAAAAGTATCTAATGTTTGGCAGAAAGAAAACCTAAAATAAAAAATGTTACTGTGGAAGAACTACCTAAATTTAAGTGCATAATTTCTGATGGACCTTTTATTCACCTAAGTGGACACATTCTCATTTCTTCATTCATAACATAATAAATAGGGGCAGGAGTAGGCCATACGGCCCTTCGAGCCTGCTTTACCATTCAATAAGATCATGGTTGATCTTCTACATCAACTCCACTTTCCTGCACGATCCCCACATCCCTTGATTCTCTTAGTGCCCAAAAGTCAATCGATCTCAGTCTTGAATCCATGTCTTTTGTTACCTCTAGACTTGACTATTCCAACTTTCTCCTGGCCGGCCTCCATGAACTTGAGCTCATCCAAAACTCGTCTGCCCTTGTCCTACCTCGCACCAAGTCCTGTTCGCCCATCACCCCTGTGCTCACTGACCTACATTGGCTCCCAGTTCGGCAACGCCACAATTTTAAAATTCTCATCCTTGTTTTCAAATCCGTCCATGGCCTCGCCCCTCCATATCCCTGTAATCTGCTCCAGCCCTACAACCCTCCGAGATCTCTGGGCTCCTCCAATTCTGGCCTCTTGCTCATCCTCTATTTTAATCACTCCACCAGTGGTAGCTGTGCTTTCAGCTGCCTAATCCCTAAACCTCTTCGCCTCTCTACACCTCTCTCCACCTTTTTAAGACGCTCCTTAAAACCTACCTCTTTGACCAAGCTTTTGGTCATCTGTCCTAATACCTCCTTATGTGGCTCAATGTCAAATTTTGTTTGACGCTCTTGTGAAGTGCCTTAGGACGTTTTGCTACATTAAAGATGTGATATAAATGCAAGTTGTTGTTGAATATACTCAATTATTGAGCATCCACAGCTCTCTGGAATAGAGAATTCCAAAGATTCACACCCTCTGACTGAAGAAATTTCTCTTCATCTCAGTCCTAAGTGGCTGATCCCTTATCCTGAGACTATACCCTTCGTTCTAGACTCTAGCCTGGGGAAACCGTCTCTCAGCAGCTACCCTGTCAAGCCTTCTATAAGAATTTTATACATTTCAATGAGATCACCTCTCATTCTTCTAAACTCCAGAGAATATAGGCCCATGCTACTCAATCTCTCTTCATAGGACAGGCCTCTCATCCCAGGGATCAATCTAGTGAACCTTCATTGCGCCCCCTCTAAGGCAAATATATCCTCCTTTGGGTAAGACGACCAAAACTGTACACAGTACTCTAGGTGTGGTCTCGCTAAATCTCTATATAATTGCAGCAAGACTTCCTTGCTCTTATACCGCAACCCCCTTGAAGTAAAGGCTAACATACATTTGCCTTCCTAATTGCGTGCTGTATCTGCATGTTAACTTTGTGATTTGTGAACAAGGACACCCAATTCTTGACCACTGCTCCAATAAAATATCTACCACTTAACACCAATCTATCTCGCATGCCTTTTTGCCTAACTATCTCACACCTACTGCAATTTTATCAAACATTTTGTATTACTGGAGAAAAAGTCTTGTGTTTACATTGTGTATATCACCTTTCTCAAATTTCTTCACAGACAATTAATTACCTTGATGTTCAGTTATTAAGTTCACAAATCTCAATGTGTGAGACTTGCAATTAAGCACTGTACAGCCTTCTGGACTCAACATAGAGTTTAACAATTTCAGACTATAACCTCGGTCCTTATTTTTTTTCTCACATGGTAGTAGTTGATGATTCTGCCATTGCCATTTACACCTCATCTAGAACCATCTTTTTGTTTCTTAACTTGTCCCATTACCATCTCCTTTTGCCTTGCACCACCATCCCTTTTGTCTTTTAATCTCTCCTGCCTCCCAGCCTATCGCAGTCCTTCCCTTTGTTCTTTCCTCCCCTCCTCCCTGTCCCTGCCCCACACTTGCTTAAAAATCTGTTACTTCTCTAACCTTTTCCAGTTCTGACGAAGGGTCATCGACCTGAAACGTTAACTCTGTTTCTCTCTCCACGATGCTGCCTGACCTGCTGAGTGTTTCCAGCATGTTCTGTTGTTATTTGAGGCTTGCAATGCTGGTACAATTCATTCAACAATGCACACTGGCCCCTTAAAACAATATTTGGTGGATCCTGTTCCAGTGCTCAACACAAAGTGAAAAGAAGTCTGTTCCACAAAAGCATTTTGAACTTGAATTCTAAATATTCCAAAGCACTGGTGGGTGGGGCACATGTTAAGGCTGCAGTAAATAACTGGTGATGCTTTCAACAACATGCACTTCACTTTGCTCCTTTGACTGCCAAATTCAAATTACATGATTTATTGGTTTCCCGTAGAATTTGTAAATCAGTGACCTTGATTAAATGGCCATAAATAGCTGTAAAGTTATTGGATTTATATCATTTCACCATGAGCAGCTTCCTGGTATTCTGCAATTCTCCCAGGTTGTAACAGTGAAAATAAATTAATTGCTTCTACATAATTACATTTGGCTAAGTCTCCCCAAATACATTGAACCAAACAGATAAAATATTTAAAGGCACCATGTACTGTATAGATGGAGTCTAAAGGTTAATGCCATTAGATATAGTTCTGAATTAAATAGAGTTCTCAAAAACACTGGCTGATGACATACCAGTATCTTGAAATGGGTGGTAAAGCGATTTTTTTATATTTTATTTTATTTATTTATTTATTTATTGTTATTTGTTTATGGGATCTGGGCGTCGCTGGCAATGCCAGCATTTATTGCCCATCCCTAGTTGCCCTTGAGAAGGTGATCTTGAGCCGCTGCAATCTGTGTGATGAAGGTACTCCCACAGTGCTGTTAGGTAGGGAGTTCCAGGACTTTGACCCAGCGACGATGAAGGATCGACGATATACTTCTAAGTCAGGATGGTGTGTGACTTGGAGGGGAACTTGGAGGTGGTGGTGTTCCCATGCGCCTGGTTTGAGCACATCATCCGATTATTTTGAATGCAAAATACTCACACCTAAAGGCAACAAAGACCACAATGTAATTTCTGTGTATATGGAAAAACTAGAATAGTTATAATGAGGTAGAAAATTTGACTTAAATTGACTGCATCCCTACTAACCTGAATATTAAAAGATGGAGTATCCTGTTAAATAGTGTATTCATCAACGTGTCAATAAATAAATAAATGAGCAAGAGCTGTTGAAATTGAGTCACCATTTCTTTCACTGGTGGAATCGTATGCCATTAATGACTACTCCGATAGATATGAATTCCATGCAAACATTCTTGATGCACTCCATTATTAATGTGGCAAGAGTAAATTTGCAAAAATCCAAACTGCATATATCAAAGTAATTCCTAGAAAATAAAGGTGCCATAATAACTGCCCCTTGCTGAGAAGGGGCAGGCAACTTGTGCCATGGTCTTTGCTTATGCACCTGTAAAGACAACCATTTGGGAGCTTCATATGAAAGATGTGCCTTTTGCTCAGAAGTGACCCACCCCCAAACAACAGGGCTGAAATTAGGAACGCGCAACGGGGAATCACAGATGTGAAGTTACATGGTGTGTGAGTATAGCTAAACATAATCCATATTTTGGCAAGTAATTGAACCTATTGCTGGACGGAAGACAAGATCTGGAGCGGGGATTTTGAAATTTTTTTTTTTTTTTTACAGAGGATGGTAAATCAATGTTTATTTAGCATTCTGGGTAAGTCTGGCATTAATTTATGGGCAAATGGGACAAGGTTTAGATGATAGTACACCTCAGGCAATGTGCCATAATCGTCATAAAATGGTTAGTGTTTTATAGTGAGCAGTTTCTTGTAAGTGTTCCCTTTAAAAGAACTGTGATTATCTTAACATTCTTACGGAATTAAAAATGAATGTTTTTATTTTTGTCACTAGCATTTTTTAGAAGTTGCTAAGCACTACAGTGTTAGTGAGAAAAAGAAAAATGAATGCTGGAAGGCTGCAAATTTGATGCACAATTGGTTTCGCCATCCTTCACCAAACCTAGCTGGACCAACATCGGGCGTTATTGGGCCTCATTTCTCCTCTGCCAAAACCACCCAGTACTCCGGGATCATCCTGGAGAGCAAAGATAACCCCTGTCTCCTTTTCTCCACTACCAACCGTCTTAAACCCCACTCGCCTGCCTCCTCCATCCTCGCCTCCAGGAACAAGAACGTGGAGCTCATGGACTGCTTTATTACTAAGATTGACACCATCCATTCAACTGCCTTTGCTGTCACCCACTTCCCCCTTGCACACCAAGCCATTCCTCCCCCGCAGGCTCCTTTCTGTCTGAGCCCTGATCCCACATTTTTCTCTAGTTTCTCTCCTATTTCCCCGCATGTCCTCTCCGAGCTCATCTTGTCCATGAGACCCACTTACTGCCTCCTTGACCCCCATTCCCACGAAACTCCTGACCCCCATGCTAAATGACATTGTAAATGGTTCTCTCTCCTCCAGATTATTCCCATGATATAAGGAATATATAGAATAGATTTCCATTGAAAGCAGTTAATGCTATGTTAATAATGATAACTAGATCAACATATGTTTAAGAACAGGATTGAAGGCTATAAGAGTAGGCACAGCTTATATACTGCATGGAACACAATGATCCCTGTGCTCGTGGAGCTGAGAATGTCTCACCTGTGGATTGCAACTGGTCAGAGCTGAATGGCGAAGGTTGGGTGCAATTAGATTCATAGTCTGAGGATTTACTTAGCTTAGGCACCTGGGAAGGAATGTCTTCTTTTACCTGTGGCTAATTGCTGGCCTCCGTAAACAGCGTTTCTGGTATATGTGCTCTATGGTCGGTAAATTGTACATAATCTGTAGAGGGGACAAAAACAACTTGCACTTCTATAACGCTCGCCATTCCTCTAGATTTAGGAGTATAAGGGAAATGGAGAGGGTAAGACTGAGGCCTAAAATCATAGCTATTAGGTAGAAACCAGGATAAGCTAAATCAAAATCAAATAATCAAATCAAATCAACTTTTATTGTCATTGTTAGTGCACAAGTGCAGTACAACGAAATGTAGGCTTGCGGCTCCCGAGAGTGTACATTTAGATTAAGACATTTAAACATTCAACATACATTTGGCTTGTAATACATTAACATAAACATAACCATAATAAAGTGCATTGGCAGATGTACAGGCTTTAGAGTTTATTTGTGGAGTTCAGTAGGATGACAGCCCTGGGAAAGAAGCTGTTCCTAAATCTGGTCGTACGGGTGCGAATGCATCTGTAGCGTCTCCCAGATGGCAGGAGGGCGAACAAACTGTGGCTGGGGTGGGTAGGGTCTTTGATGATGGACCATGACCTCTGTAAACAGCGTTTCTGGTATATGTGCTCTATGGTCGGTAAATTGTACATAATCTGTAGAGGGGACAAAAACAACTTGCACTTCTATAACACTCGCCATTCCTCTAGATTTAGGAGTATAAGGGAAATGGAGAAGGTAAGACTGAGGCCTAAAATCATAGCTTTTTAGGTTTTTGAAAGCAGAGAGGGAGGTGGCAAAGCAAAGTGATCAGGATGGGGAATTCCAGAGGACAGAAGTGTAGTGGTTGAATGAGTCGTCGCCAGCGGTATAGCAGCGACTGCTGGGGACAAGTAGCAGCTTGGTATCCGAGGAAGAGAAAGTGTGCACAGGTATATGAGACTGGAGGAGATTGATAAGATAGGACGGGGTGAGGCCATGGAGGGATTTGAAAATGAAGGTGAGAATCCTGAAGTTGATTTACTGGGACACCAGAGCTAGTGAAAGAGTTGGTGGTAGTGCAGAACTTTTTCTGGGTAAGGATGTGGACTGTGGTGTTTTGAATGAGTTGTAGTTTTGGAAAGGTTGAGACAAGGAGGCCAGCTAGGCGACGTTAGAGAAGTCAAACCTTAGGCTTGGACTAGTGTATCCGCTGAGGAAGGGGTGGAGGCAGGCAATGCAGTGGAGGTAGAAAAAGCGGTCTTTTTTTTAAATGTATGTAAAGAAGAAAACTCAGCTCAGGGTTGAGTATCAGAGAATCATAGAATGATACAGCACAGAAGGAGGCTGCCTCTTTGAAAGAGCTATCCAATTAGTCCCACTACCCCGATCTTTCCCTATAGCCCTGCAAATCTTCCCTCTTAAAGTATTTATTTAATTCCCTTTTGAAAGTTATTATTGAATCTGCTTCAGCCACCCTTTTGGGCAGTGTATTCCAGATCATCATAACTCTCTGCCACTGCCCCTTTAATTCTAGGAGGTCCAGTTTCGCTAACAATGTGGCACTTTATCAAATATCTTTTGAAAGTCGCAAGTCCATATACACATCAACTGCACTACCCTCATCAACCCTCTCTGTTACTTAATCAAAGAACTGAAGTAGTACACTGAGGATCTGCAACTCCTGATGTAACCTGAAATGGCAGCCGGACAGGTTGATGGAGTCAAGACTAGAGTGCATAAGTGCAGTTGGAAGCTTAAAATAATGGCTTTGGTTTTGAGAATATTAACCTGGAGAAAATGTTAGCTTTTCCATGTCTTAATATCAAGACTTTTCTTGTTCTATCCTTTATGTGCTTATTATGTCTGGTCCTGGCTTGTCTGAAATGCAGTATTGGTGCAGTCTTGTTAGCATTTGACTGTTGTAAGTGACATATTCAGTTAGCAGTTGAACGTTGTAAGTGGAGTATTGAATTCGACAGCAAAGGGAAATTTCACATCAGTTGTAGTCATTCCTTTGACCTTGTAACACCACAGCCTCATCAAAGTCCTGCAATAACAGAATCTGACCACATACCAAGTAAGATTATCTGTAACATACTTGCTCATCTGGAAACTAACAGCTTTGAGCTGCATTGATTTAAAGGACCCTGTGTGATTGTTTTTTTTTATGCATTCATGAGATGTGGCCAGCATTTATTGCCCATCCCTAAATGCCCTTGAGAAGGTGGCGGTGAGCCGCCTTCTTGAACCGCTGCAGTCCATGAGGTGAAGGTACTCCCACAGTGCTGTTAGGGAGGGAGTTTGACCCAGAGACGATGAAGCATCGGCGATATACTTCCAAGTCAGGATGGTGTGTGACTTGGAGGGGAACTTGGTGTTGGTGGTGTTCCCATGCGCCTGCTGCCCTTGTCCTTCTAGGTGGTAGAGGTCACGGGTTTAGGAGGTGCTGCCGAAGAAGCCTTGGCGAGTTGCTGCAGTGCATCTTGTAGATGGTACACACTGCAGCCACAGTACGCCAGTGGTGGAGGGAGTGAATGTTTAAGGTGGTGGATGGGGTGCCAATCAAGCGGACTGCTTTGTCCTGGAGCTTCTTGAGAGTTGTTGGAGCTGCACTCATCCAGGCAAGTGGAGAGTATTCCATTGCACTCCCGACTTGTGCCTTGTAGCTGGTGGAAAGGTTTTGGGGAGTCGGGAGGTGAGCCACTCGCCGCAGACTATCCAGCCTCTGACCTGCTCTTGTAGCCACAGTATTAATGTGGCTGGGCCAGTTAAGTTTCTGATCAATGGTGACCCCCAGGATGTTGATGGTGGGGGATTCAGTGATGGTAATCCCATTGAATGTCAAGGGGAGGTGGCTAGACTCTCTTGTTGGAGATAGCCATTGTAAAGCATTTGTGTGGCGCGAATGTTATTTGCTGCTTATGAGCCCAAGCCTGAATGTTGTCCAGGTCATGTTGCATGCGGGCAGGGACTGCTTCATTATCTGAGGAGTTGCAAATGGAACTGAACACTGCAACCATCAGCGAACATACCCACTTCTGTCCTTTATGAGGGAGAGAAGGCCATTGATGAAGCAGCTGAAGATGTTTGGGCCTAGGACACTGCGCTGAGGAACTTCTGCAGCGATGTCCTGGGGCTGAAATGATTGGCTTCCAACAACCACAATCATTTTCCTTTCTGCTAAGTAAGACTCCAGCCAGTGGAGAGTTTTCCCTCTGATTCCCATTGACTTCAATTTTAGTAGGGCTCCTTGATGCCACAGTTGATCAATTGCTGCCTTGATGTCAAGGGCAGTCACTCTCACCTCACCTCTAGAATTCAGCTCTTTTGTCCATGTTTGGACCAAGGCTGTAATGAGGAATGGAGCCGAGTGGTCCTGGCGGAACCCAAACTGAGCATTGGTGAGTGCCGCTTAATAGCACTGTCGACGACACCTCCCATCACTTTGCTGATGATTGAGAGTAGGCTGAGGGGTAGATTGGATTTGTCCTGCTTTTTGCGAACAGGACATACCTGGGCAATTTTCCACTTTGTCGGGTAGATGCCAATGTTATAGCAGTACTGGAACAGCTTGACTAGAGGAGCGGCTAGTTGTGGAGCACAAGTCTTCAGCATAGTCTTTGCTGTATCCAGTGCACTCAGCCATTTCTTGATATCACATGGCTTGAATCAAATTGGCTAAAGACTGGCTTCTGTGGTGATGGGGTCCTCAAAAGGAGGCCAAGATTGATCATCCACTCGGCACTTTGGGCTAAAGATGGTTGCAAATGCTTCAGCCTTCTCTTTTGCACTCGTGCTGGGCTCCGCCATCATTGAGGATGGGGATGTTCACGGAGCCTCCTCCTCCTGTTAGTTGTTTAATTGTCCACCACCATTCACTACTGGATGTGGCAGGACAGCAGAGCTTTGATCTGATCCATTGGTTGTGGGGTCGCTTAGCTCTGTCTATAGCATGCTGCTTCCACTGTTTAGTAGTCCTACGTTGCAGCTTCACCAGGTTGGCACCTCATTTTTAGGTACACCTGGTACTACTCCTGGCATGCTCTTCTACACTCCTCATCGAACCAGGGTTGGTCCCCTGGCTTAATGGTAAAGGTAGAATGGGATATGCCGGGCCATGAGGTTACAGATTGTGATGGTGTACAATTCTGCTGCTACTGATGGCCCACAGCGCCTCATGGATGCCCAGTTTTGAGCTGCTAGATCTGTTCTGAATCCATTCCATTTAGCACGGTGGTAGTGCCACACAACACAATGGAGGGTGTCCTCAGTGTGAAGATGGGACTTCGTCTCCACAAGGACTGTGCGGCGGTCACTGCTACCAATACTGTCATGGACATATGCATCTGCGACAGGTAGATTGGTGAGGACGAGGTCAAGTTAAGTATTGTGTTCTTGCCTCTTGTTCATGTAAGAGACTATGGACCCCAGTATTATCTGACTCAAAAATGGCTGTGGTAACGATTGGTTTAAATGTGGCAGTGGTCTGAGGAAATTCCCAGCTCCTGAGAGAGCAAGATTGGAAAAAAAAAACAATTTATCAGAATTATCTGATGTAAAAATTGTGTTTGTGAAGAAAACATAAAAGTCATCAGCTGTCGAAATCCCTGACGTTACCTTAGATTTCAATAACTCAATAATATCAATTTGTTTCCAGAGGAAATCGTACTCGGCATCCCAAATCAGTTTATATTGAATCAATTTGTCTTCAGAATGTGGGACTGAGATCAAAAAATCCACTATTCCAGGACTTGCAGGAGAATAAAATTTCTATCAAATCACCCCAAGAGCCTTGTTTTTACTGGCAGTTGGAGCAGCGGTGTTTCAAACAGTGGCTTTTCACTGCCGGTTTTGATCTACCGGCAGTGACAGCTAGAGAATTATTTAACTTTTCATTCATTCAACCTCTGATCTTTAAATTAATTTACAATTATTCTAAAATGATTTAGGAATTTATCAAGATAACGATTCTGATTCTCAGTTTGACAGTCGGAAAAATGGAGTTTCATTTGTGATTCCTGGGAGATCCATCTATAGGCACCAGAGACTGGCATATCTCCATGTAGAAAAATTGGTTCTAAATGGTTCCAATATTGCTACAAGAAACATTTAAATTACTGAAAATTCACACCTCAATGCTCTGCCTGTCAAATAGCCCCTTGTCTCACTCACCTGTCTCAGCATCTGGACATCAATTCATCACTGATTCACCCAACCATCAACTTTGTCAGACCTCTGACTTTAAATCTGGTTTTTCTAACATGTTGTCTCCTCTCTACTCCCTGTGCGCTCGAATTAGCATGTAGCCACGTCTATGTAACTTTGTTTCCCAGTGTCCATTTACGTGCACGGTTTGGCTGCCGCTCCAGACCCGAGCCCATAATTTCTATTTCCGCTTTTCTCTTCTTTTGTTTTCCCTTTACCCCTCCTGACAGCATGCCTCCTTTCTTTTCTCCATCCTTGGGTGTTCTACCCTCATAAACCCCAATTCTTCAGTACTCATCATCTTTCCTACTCTCCTACCACTGTCCCATACTTGATTCCCTCTTAAATAATCCTACAGCTTCCCTCTGTGCCTCCTTTAGCATCCTCCGAAAGGCCCACCGAGGTACTCGTCAATGCCTTCTAACGAGTAGCAACCCCAATTGCCCCGGCCTGTTTTCTCCCCACCCTTCCCGCCCTGTGAGCCTGCTGGGGGCTAATCTTGCCAACCTCCTTCCGGTCCCTCTCAGCTCTCACCCTTTGGACTCTGCCAGTAAATCGGTTATCATTGCCCCTCTCCGCATTTCTCTTCAGAATGTACATTCACTTGTGAATAAGGGTCTTGCCATCCATGAGCTTATTCTGGAGGATCACATTGACATCATGGCCTTGACGGAGACATGGTTGAGGGGTGATGACACCTTTTCCTATAATGAAGCTTTCTCACCTGGCTATACTTTCCACCATTTGCCCCACTCAAACCACCGCAGTGGTGATGTAGCCCTTACACCTTGGTCTGTCTCCTTACTCCTCTGGCAACTTCTCCTTTGAGCATCTCACCTTGTTCCACCCCTCACATCTCTCTTTTAAAATCCTTGTTCTGTATCGCCCACCCAAGGATCACACCAAGTTTTTCAAGGAGATATCTTCTCTGCTTTCCTCCCTCTGCCTCTGCACCGAGCGACTTCTCATCCTCAGTGATTTCAACCTCCACCTCAACTCTTCTTGTTCTCTATCCTCTGAGTTCACTGCCCACCTTTCCTCCCTTAATCTCTCCCTCCATATAAAAACTCTCCTACCCATATCCACGGCACCCCCTTGATCTTGTCATCTCACGTGGCCTCGCTACTCCCACAATAACTATCACTGATAAGGCAATCTGATCATTTCCTTATATTGCTCTCTATATTCCAATTCCCCCTCCAGACCCCACTTCTTTCTGTGTCCACCCCTGGAAATAATTCTCCCTCAAGTCCCTTACCACTGCACTTACAAATTCCCAACTATCTAGCCTTTGGCCTACAATACCTCATGACATTTCTGCAGCTAGTGATTTGCTAAATCACACTCTCTGCACCACCATCCAGAAATCAACTCATCACCCTTATGCATTCTCTCAGTGAGTGTCTTGTGTGAGCCTTTGCCTATCCAACTGATGTCACACAGTGCTACCCCACTGGCTGCAGCATGGCTGGTGGAAGGCTGCTGACTTTCAGTGGGGGACACTGCAAATGGCCTTGCTGGTCGGCCTTGAGGAGCTAGTGGCTGGGAGTGTCAAATCAAACATCATCTTCTTCACTCTCCTTTCCCTCTTCATGGTCACCCACTGGCTGGGCAGGCTGCATTTCTTAGGTGTGTGAAATGTGGAAGGCACAAGGGTGGAGTTGTGGTGAGGGGAGGGCGGGAAAGCAAGAGGTGCATACCAGAAGGAGGATAACATATGAGGATACCAGCATCTTGTATCCTTTCAGCCCTGCTGCTGGCCAAGGGCTCAGCCATGCCCCTGCCAAGAATGGCCTGCACCACCTCCCCAAAGGGGATGAGGTGAGGCTAGGAATGCGAGATGTGCCTCGTGATTGGTGCAGATTGTAGGTAGATGAGTGATTGGGGGTCGTACATTGAGCAGTGTGTGAGGCTAGTGGTGCAGTTGGTAGGAGACGGCTTTTGAATATGCATTCACTGACCTTGACCACTGGTCTGAGGTCATGAAGCTTCTTTGGGCACTGGAGCCAGGTGGTGGGGGTGACACTGCAGCAGTGACGGCCTCGGTGATGTGGTCCCACATCGTTCTTCTGGAGGTCCTCCTGGCCCCTGCAGGTAGGGGGTCTCTCTTGCAGTGGTAACCCCCTGCACAAAGCTGGAGTGCCACATGTGAGACCCTGGGTGCCCCTTCCTGGCTTGCTGAGCCATTTGTGTTAGTGCTGAAGCACCTTTCCCATTTTTTGAGTTTCAGAAGGGAATTCGGCTTTAAGAGCTGAAGACTCCCATTTTGGGAATTATTTTTAATGTTAATTTTTTTTGAAAGACAGGGCTGCAAACAGCATTTTTTTTTCACTTCATTTTTATTTTTGTTAGCTCAGAAGACATTGCCCTTTTAATTTCCCACAATGCCTAGCGAACGCTATTGCCTCGCTTCCGGAGGCTGATTGAAGCTTGCGACACCGCTCCTGGACGGCAACGTCAACTCCCATTCCTACGCTAGCACCACCGGGAGGGCGTTACACGACAAGTTAGTGCTGGGCTAAAAATCTTTAGCCTTCCGCGTCAATTTTTCTCTTGCAGCGTTTCGTCCATTTTCAGCGGCTGTTAACCCGAGGCTACGGAGACACCGACAACTCTCGTGGCAGCCACGAATTTTTAGCCCGTTGTGTATCTCAAATCGACTAATGCAAGTGATGTTTTTTGGAATCTCACAAGGCATCTGTGCAGCAACTAAGGTGGTTTTGTGTAAGATTGTGCTACTGTGAAAAACATCATTAAAATGCGTTACTGAGCGAATTTGTATCTGACATTTCATTGATATTTGCAGGTTGGAATTTGCCACATGATATTTACTGCTGTTCCCTAGTTATAAATGTTTTAATTTTATGTAAGATCATTGGCAAAAGAACCAGAGGGGAGATGAAGAGAATTTTTTTGTGTAGCAAGTTGTGATGATCTGGAATGCACTGCCTGAAAGGGTGGTGGAAAGAGATTCAATAGTAACTCTCAAAAGGGAATTGGATACATACTTGAAAAGGAATAAATTGCCGGGCTGTGGGGGAAAGAGCAGAAGAGTGCGACTAATTGGATAGCTTTTTCAAAGATCCAGTACAGGCACGCTGAGCTGAATGGCCTCCTTCTGTGCTGTATGATGTTCTGTGGGTAGAGATTGAATAACTAAGATGAGGTCTACATAGAGAATGAAAACCTATCTCAATGCAAAATATTCCCATTGTTGCTTTTAAATACATTGCTTTTATTCATGTTACCTTCCCACTCAAACACCTGCAAAACTGTTTGTTGGACTTGATTATATTTAAGTAGATATATTAAAGACTTAACTCTTTGGATACTGAATGCCCTTTGTGACTTTGTAGTGAAAGTTAATGGTTAATGTGTACAGTCCAGCATCACACAAGCCTAGAAATTAATGTTACTATTAGCAAACGATCAGTGCACTCCTGTGGCATTCCTTTGTCCAGTATTTTAGCAGATTTTTTTTTATTCATTCATGGGATGTGGGCGTCGCTGGCAATGCCAGCATTTATTGCCCATCCCTAATTGCCCTTGAAAAGGTGGTGGTGAGCCACCTTCTTGAACCGCTGCAGTCTGTGTGGTGAAAGTACTCCCACAGTGCTGTTAGGTAGGGAGTTCCAGGTTTCGACCCAGTGACGAAAGAACGCTGATATATTTCCAAGTCAGGATGGTGTGTGACTTGGAGGGGAACTTGGAACTGGTGATGTCCCCATGCATCTGCTACCCTTGTCCTTCTAGGTGGTAGAGGTTGTGGGTTTGGGAGGTGCTGTCGAAGAAGCCTTGGCGAGTTTCTGCAGTGCATCTTGTAGATGGTACACACTGCAGCCACGTGCGCCGGTGGTGGAGGGAGTGAATATTTAAGGTGGTGGATGGGGTGCCAATCAAGCAGGCTGCTTTGTCCTATATGGTGTCGAGCTTTTTGAGTGTTGTTGGAGCTGCACTCATCCAGGCAAGTGGAGAGTATTCCATCACACTCCTTACTTGTGCCTTGTAGATGGTAGAAAGGCTTTGGGGAGTTGGGAGGTGAGTCACTTGCCACAGAATACCCAGCCTCTGACCTGCTCTTGTAGCCACAGTATTTATGTGGCTGTGCCAGTTAAGTTTCTGGTACAATGGTGACCCCCAGGCTGTTGATGGTGGGGGATTTGGTGATGGTAATGCCATTGAATGTCAAGGGAAGGTGGCTAGACTCTCTTGTTGGAGATGGTCATTGCCTGGCACTTGTGTGGCACTAATGTTACTTGCCACTTATCAGCCCAAGCCTGAATGTTGTCCAGGTCTTGCTGCATGCGGGCAGGGACTGCTTCATTATCTGGGGAGTTGCGAATGGAACTGAACACTGCTACTTGTTTACAATAAACTAGTTAATGCCTAAATTGCAAGGCCAGACACTGAAATGTCATATGAAAGCATTAAACCTTCGCCCAGCAATACAGCCAACAGTAATATTGAGGCTACGGTGGTTTGATTAAAAAGTTCCTGCAGTACCTTTTTACTGCCACTAAATGCCTCTAATGCACTTTATAACTTTCAATAGTGTATTCACAAACAGTAGGAACATTATGTAACAACACAGTGTGCTACTGCTGTTTGCCAAATTTTGTGAGATCAACTTTTCTGTGGTAAATTGAAAGTGATTACAGTTGATTTTATATAGTGCTGTATTATCTCAATGTAGTCGAGCTTTTCCCAAAGGAGCTCAAATGGTAATCAATTTAACATACTTAGAATTAAACTGCAGTGCAAACAAACAGAAATGACAGAAGGTGGATATCGTGCAAACTTTCTTTTGAAGTTTTCAAAAGCAGCACTTTGAGTTCCAGAAAGTATACGGGGCTGGTTCTGACAGAGCCTGTATGTGTTCTGGCAAACTAGCCTTGTTTGACGAGTTTTGGCTCTTCCACCCTGTCTTATGCACAGCCCTGAAATTCAACACCAAGTGGTTTAAGCAAATCCACAGACATACACAGTAATTATATGGGTGCGGATGTTCCCAGCATAGTCAAGTAAAAAAAAGTTTGAGGACATTAAAACAAGGATGACTATATTTGACTCAAGGGTAGATTCTCTCTGTTTACAGTGTTTACTGTTCTTCGTTAAGAGCATATGATTTATTTTTTGTTTAAATTAATTTCCACTTTAGGATCCATACAATATAATAAAGATTTTCATGAGTGCACAAACAGAACAACTTTTTCTGATATTCCCTCCCCCACTAAGAAGGCCTGGATGAAACCAAATACAAATAGAATCATGATCAGGAACTAAAATGGAAAATAAAAGTATACATGAATCTTAATTTCCCTCTCCAAATAGATGCCTTTTGCACTCCTGAAAGCTTTAATCATTTTGAATCGTGTCTTCATACATTTGTCAGATGAACAGTTTATTTTTCAATATGCATTAATGACATGCTTTAGTTGGGATAAGCTTCAAAATTGCTTCTGAATTCAAAAAGATCCAAACTGGAATAATTCAGATCTATCGACGATTCAGCTCGCACCAGACTTTTCATTCCATGTCAGTACCACAACAGGTGAGCGTGTCTATGATCATGTCACACTGTTAAGAAATCCAAGCGAAGAAGACTTCAGATTATGAAATAGATGAAAAGTTTGGAGTTCTGAATCAGATATTGTAAGTAAAACTTAAATATACTGATTGCTCATAGATCATCCATACATACCGTCTCTATACTACTCACAGCTTGGCAATTAAAGTATTGCAGTGTTTTGATTTGATGTTTTCCTTACATATAGGAATGCCCTCAAATTTTAAGGAAGTTGATTTTTTTTATCATACCCTAATTTCTTATGGAATACAGACTTTAAAAAAAAATTATGTTTAAATAATACTGATACCCCAAGCCTTTCAGATCCCTCCACTCTGTCTCCAGGTTGTCTGCAGTGACAAAAGCAATGGTGAGCCGTTTCAGCTATTACTGTTAACACTGGCTATCTATAAGTAGGTGGGCAGAAGGGTGTAACTACAGTGTAAGAAGTCACACAACACCAGGTTATAGTCCAACAGCTTTATAAGCTGTTGGACTATAACCTGGTGTTGTGTGACTTCTTACATTTGTCCACCCCAGTCCAACTCCGGCATCTCCACACCATAACTACAGTGTGGCTGTGTTTCCACTTCAAATTAATACTAAAAACATAGGGATGGGACAGCGATTGGAGACAGCAACAGTCCGCCTCACAAGATGGAGGGACACGGGTTATATTCCCTACACTTGATTTTCTAGTCCCATCCACATGGCTGTGAGGAAGAAAAAGCAGGTGTCTCTCCATGGGATACTATTACACAATTTCTAGAGGCTCACTGATGAGCGATAGTAGGAGAATCAATTACTCTCTCAGCCATTGAAGATGGTAGCCTGACAAGACATGAACAAGAAGAAAAGGTAAAATTAGAGGGACGGGGTTTCTGACTTCATAAATGTATATATTTTTTTATTTCATTTTTCTACTTGAAAGACTATTGATGTTAGAACAGCAATGATAGCGATTCTAACACCATCCAAGCCGAAATAGCATATATAACTCCTTAAATAGCATATATAACTCCTTTAATAACAAGTTTAGTTTTTGTGACTATCCAACACTTTGTTTTATTAGATCCATCCTTTTAGAAGAGAAATTCTACCCTTTGAACTATTGTCAGTCTTATTTACAGAAACGTGCACCCAAATAGACGGATAGATGAGGTGATTGTAGTTGTCTGCCCTGTCAAGGTTCCCTAAAACAACACTACTTTATTCTGTGAAAGAAAAATCCAGTAAGCATATATGTCACTCAAAACATCTCTGCGAACTGTCCAGCCAACTCAGCATATACACAATCAAGTTGAAAGCAAATTCCGGTAAGCACCCTAATTCAGGGAATTTGCAACCAGTATTCTCTGCAAGCAAACCACTTTGTGATCTAAAATTGGGCTATTTTTTCCAGAATTGGCCCAATTCCATGTAAATGAAACACAAAATAGCGCAGATTATTACAGTTTCTTAGTTAATGGAAAAGTTTATTTCTGAATAAGTGGCTTTGATTTATTGTAAGTTAAAATCCTTATACAATCAGCTCCGAAATGCATACCTGATCTAAGGACAGACCTCCAGTGTATCAAGCCACTTCCTGCTTACTCCCACTGTGGAGAATTCCTGACCCATGTCAAATATTTAAATACCAAATCCTAATCCAAGTATAGAATATTCCCAATTATCTGATGTTTAATGCTCGGCGCACGAGATGATCCATTGCCACATTTCACATGATGACAACAGCCTCATTTAAACGTCAAATTACCTTTGTGTAAATTAGTTTGTTTTTGTTATTTTTGCTCAGATTACAAATGGTGAATGAATGATTAAACCCAGTGTGAAACCAAGTTTACAAATTGGCTATTTTTTTAAGCTGTCGTTTGTAGAACTTCTGCTCCAGGTGTAATAACTCTTGGCAAGCTAGTTAAGTGTTTATCAGGAATCGGTTGTGTTTAACTTGAAGACTGACTTAATGCAGCATTAGAAAATTACAGGGTTTGAATAATTCAGTTATCCATTGCCTCACAGTCTATGACTAAATAAGAATCAGATGGGACCTTTGCCATATATATTTTAGTAAACACAGTAGGTCATCAATCCAATAGCATACAAATGAATCATTTCCAAGTTTAGTATCAAATCCATGAGCTACATCCACACAGTTGTGTGGCTATGAAAAATGTAAAGAATACACTGTGGAGGCTCATACAGGTCCGTTATACAGATTCTACAAAGAAATATTTTGATCTTGTCATTTCCTATCTGTATTTTGAATTTACTACTTATTATAATAAAATGTATTCCATCACATAACTAATAATTCCAGCATTTAATATTATCAATGTCAGTACTTTATTGTATTTTGAATTCATATTTTGTGGGGGGGAGGGGCAGGTGTTTGGAAAAACCTGTTTCAAAAATAATTGAACAGGTCACGAATAGACACAACTGAATGGAATTGAAATGAAATAAAAGCAGCTGCTTTTAGTTAAAAATATGCAATTCAGTTATAAAGCAGGGCTGAAGTTACCTCCATCTGAGATAATTGCTAGGGACCTTTTATAGTGGAATTTATTATTAACAAAATTGGATATCTGACTGAAATTAAACATTGCTAAAATGTTTTGCACCAGCCATTATATTAAAAAGCTTTCAACCAACAGCTGTGTTTTTAAATATCATGTCAGATCCTGTAAACCAGGTGTTAGACTCTGGAAAAGATTGCTGCATATGCTCATAAGAATTTTCTGTAGTTCGTGATTTTTTTTTTAATGGAATTTTGAAAGAACCCAATTTTAAAACATTCTTGTAAGCATTGCTTAGGGCATATTTGAAAGTCTTGTAGCGATTCATTAACAATGATCAAACAATTAAACTAAAAGAGGAAAATAGTTCCAAGAGCAAAATCTTAAAAGATAGATTTTTCAGATTAAAATTATGGCCAGCACAAAGTATTGTTTGTACTGACTGGAATCACAAGGAAAAAAATAATTACCACAAATGCATTTCCAGCCTTCAGTTTTTGTGTTCACTGAATTAGAATGTGTATATATATGTGTGTGTAACTTTGTAACTTTAGTAGTTCAAGAATAAGGGTAATATGGGTTAAAATAATGTGATTTCTCCTTTGAAAGCTGGGTTTCAATTCAGCCCAGATGGAGGGGAAGAATGTCTCCTCTTAATGGTTGTTACTTTTTTTTCATTCGTTTATGGGATGTGGGCGTCGCTGGTAAGGCCAGCATTTATTGCCCACCCCTAATTGTCCTTGAGAAGGTGGTGATGAGCCACGTTCTTGAATCGCTGCAGTCCGTTTGGTGAAGGTACTCTCACAGTGCTGTTAGGTAGGGAGTTCCAGGATTTTGACCCAGCGACGATGAAGGATCAGCGATATACTTCTAAGTCAGGATGGTGTGTGACTTGGAGGGGAACTTGGAGGTGGTGGTGTTCCCAGGCGCCTGCTGCCCTTGTCCTTCTAGGTGGAAGAGGTCGCGGGTTTGGGAGGTGCTGCCGAAGAAGCCTGGGCGAGTTGCTGCAGTGCATCTTGTAGATGGTACACACTGCAGCCACGGTACGCCGGTGGTGGAGGGAGTGAATGTTTAAGGTGGTGGATGGGGTGCCAATCAAGCGGGCTGCTTTGTCCTGGATGGTGTCGAGCTTCTTGAGTGTTGTTGGAGCTGCACTCATCCAGGCAAGTGGACAATATTCCATCACACTCCTTACTTGGGCCTTGTAGATGGGTGTGTATAGCAATACCAACCCAGTTCTCAGTAGATATGAGTCCATGGCACAAAAGTACTCTGCAGATTGGTACTAGTTTGATCATTTCGTCAAACTATTTATAATTACAAATGGAAACTGGAATGTTGGGGGTGGGAGAGGGGAATGATTAATTCAGATATCATTTACAACTGTAAACAATGTCAATTTAGTCTCTTGATAAAGGAAACCTTTGGTGAAATGTGTTTATTTTGAATGGACTAAATAGTGAGCTGCCACCAGTATAGGTGGTCCCAGATCCCAAACTTTCATAAAGAGAAATTAGGCCAACTTGGGTGCTAGCCTCCTGCAAAGGTCCCAGCCTCCCCTTCAGTACCTTTATTTACTCCTATCTCCAAATTAGCCATCTTTATTTTTGGAAGATTGCCAGTAGGGGTGATGAAAGTTATTTGAGAAACAGCCAGATGGTGTACTGGAAATAGGGGCAAAGGGGGCTTCTTCTTCTTAACCTGTCCTCTAATCTCTTCTAGATATTTTCAAATCAAGGGAAACAAAAGTGGGGAAAAAATCTATATTTATACCAGTTTTAAATTCATCACTGTCCAGACCTCAAAGTAGCTGAATACTGGGTCATTTCCAACTGCCATCAGCTGCATTGCTATAATATAAAAGCACTGTTGGCTGATTTCAGCTGGGGCAGTGGCCAGGCAATACAATTGGCCCCAGTGCCTATTGGCTATGCTTTGAGAAATGGTCCGCCAGGGTTCTGGTTCTTGCTCTCTAAGCAGCAACCTCCTGCTGCAAAGAGGACTTGTGGCGATACTGGCTGAGGGCTGGATCAGATGTGGCTGTGGTCATTTCCCTGGTGAGGCAGGCCTGCCAGCACTTGCTGTGTAAGCTGGTGCGAATAATAAAAAGAAAGACTTGCATTTATATAGCGCCTTTTACATCCGCCGGATGTCTCAAAAGCGCTTTACAGCCGATGAAGTACTTTTTTGAAGTGTGGTCACTGTCGTAATGTGGGAAACGTGGCAGCAAATTTGCGCACAGCAAGCTCCCACAAACAGCAATGTGATAAAGACCAGATAATCGGGGTTTTTTTAATGTTGATTGAGGGATAAATATTGGCCAGGATGCTTGGTGAGGCGCTTGTGGGGGGTGGGGAGTTGCTAGGGCTGGTGGAGCTGTAACCCAGCATTAGTCAACACCGAGAAGTTTGGAGGGGGGGACATTTTTGTCTGCAGCTTTTTCGTCGGCAGAAATTGTTACGGTAAATAAATCATGTTTGGGAGAATAGGTTGTAGTTTTCAGGTTCCGTGGGCTGTAATGGCCTGTTGTTACACACACACGGATGGCTCTGGGAATCTGCCCTTTCTCAGCCCCTCTGTGGACGTTTCAGGATCAGGACGGCGCCTATTTCTCCAAAGACCTGAACGGCCGCCTCGCTTTGTGTGTCGGAGGCTGGCGGCGAGCCAGGAAGTCTGCTGCGAGTCAGACAGCCGCGGCAAAAAAAAAGTGGCAAATAAAAGCACCGTCTGACGACGAGTCCTGATGCCATCTCACAGCGTGAGCCTTTTTGCCCTCCCCCAACACTCTCTGTAATCGTTAAGGGTGTCAACATATATCGACAAATGATTAACCTGCTTTCAGTGAGCTCATCATTATGATCCGAGTTAAAACGCGCGAGACTTTACCATTTTTGCTCTCGGAATTAAGGAGTCCCCAAAACAGATGGTCATCTGCTACTGAAAGTCTCACGCAACCATTGAGAGAATTGTTCATTATTTAGTGATCCTAATGAGCTAATAAAGAAGTGGGCACGCAGGGATAATAATAGAAGTTTTTATTAGTGATTAATAGCAGGCAGCATATGCAAATACAAGAGGGGTCATGTTTCCCAGAAACGCTATGATTAATACAAAAAGAAAAAATGAACTCTTTCTGTTGTTGGGCACATGACATTGCGACACCATTTCCACACACGTAGCAGATCCCAAATATTATGTACAAACACATCCTAAACATATGCATCATAGGGCAAAGAGTTAGAGTTTTGAGAAACAGATTGATTATTCAATAAACAAAATGCTGGAAATCTGAAAGCAAAAAAACCAAGAAACTGGAAATGCTCAACGGGTCAGGGCAGCATCAGTGGAGAAACACAAGTCTAGTCATTCGATATTTCAGGTCATAAGATCATCGTGGCTCTGGCCCTGAATTTCTTTGCTGTCTTCAGTAATGATGTCGTTACGCCGAAAAGATAGAGGTAATTTGCGTTTTAGCACGTGGGTGCATTTACGTCGTCATTGCACTAAACGCAAGTTTTCTCAAACTTTATAACAGTGCAAATCCTACACCTGTCAATGCTCCTCGGCTTATTTACCTAGCTGTACTGTTCACGTACATGGAAGTTTCCTGGGTTTACACAGCACCTGCAATTGGTGTAACTTTAGACCCCAAAAAACAGGCCCGGCAGCTCCCCCACCAATGCTGACACGTGAAGTGAGGAATTGGTGAGCTGAAGAAGTCACTATCTTCACTTACTGATTACAGGATTCTGAGGAACTTCTTGAAACCCCTTGTTTCACATGTTGTAACCACTGACCGCTGCGCTTCATTTTAACATCATGCTTTCCGCTCTTCCCAGTAGTTTTCTTTGGGACCCCCCCAACTTCCCCCACCCGCAAACCCACACTCAGATCAACTTCGGACAAGGGATGGCTTTCCCCATGAGCCCACCGTTCTGGAGGAGGAGGTGCAGCAGCAGTGAGTCCAGGGCACATGGCTGAGGACAGCAGCCCATCAGGCCAAAGAAAAGACGACCACCGGACATCCCAAAGTGCTTTACAGCCAATGAGGTACTTTTTGAAGTGTAGTCACTGTTGTAATGTAGGAAACGTGATGGCCAGCACAGCAAACTCCCACAAACAGCAATGTGATGACCAGATAATCTGTTTTAGTGATATTGATTGAGGGATAAATATTGGCCAGGACAGCGGGGATAACTCCCCTGCTCTTTGAATAGTGCCAGGATCATTTATGTCCACCTGAGAGAGCAGATGGGGCCTCGGTTTAACATCTCATCCAAAAGACGGCACCTCCGGCAGTGCAGCACTCCTTCAGCACTGCAGTGTCAGCCTAGATTTTTGTGCTCAAGTCCCATGGAGTTGGACTTGAACCCACAACCTTCTGATTCAGAGGCGAGGGTGCTACCAAGTGAGCCACGGCTGACACAGGTAATAGCAGCCCATCAGGTAATACCATCCCCAACGAGTGAACAGGCTACACCACTCCTACACGGACCTCTCTGAGGAGCCATGCCTCTGACAGCTGCGTCTCAACAAGGATGCGGGCATCCCCGCTAACGTCATCATGAAGATTTGCAAACTTGCTGTCACTACCACAACTGCTCTGTCCGTGGCAATTACAGTAACAGCCAGTGAAGGCTGCACGAGTGCAGTACTGGAGATCCACTGCTGATCATAGAACTGTACCCTGGCAAGAATTACTGTCTTCAGGAGAGGATGGAAGAAAATTGGATGAAAAAGAAAATAAATTCCCTGCACTTCAACTCACTCATAAGATGTTAAGATGGTTGTTTTCACATTGTATCTGCAGTGCAGTATACATGTCTGTTGTTTAGATTGATTCATATTTGAATTCTGGGTTGACAAGTTGGGACAAGTGTGAAGTATATGTAAACAACTTTCTTGTTCTCTTCAAGTTAGCTAAGGTACAAAATAAATTGTGTAACAGGAGTTATCAAGTTCACCCACAACATATGACTTGAAAATGCCTAGTTCTTCAAGAGAAACTGGATTGCGGGAATACTGTCACCACAAATATTTCAGTGATTCATAAAGATCCCTCTATGGCCTCACCTTTCACAATCTCTGTAACCTCCTCCAGTGCTACAAACTATTCCCCCATCCTCCCCCCATCTGCCCAAATTCTCTGTTCCTTTGACTCCAGTTTATTGTGTATTCCCCCTCCCTTCACCCCATCAATGGTGACTGTACCTTCAGCCGCCTAAGCCCCATACTCTGCAATTCTCTCCTTAAATCCTCCGCCTCCCTCTCTTCCTTCAAGACCCACCTTAAAACCTAACTCATTGACCAAGCTTTTAGCCACTCATCTTAATATCTTCTCCTTTGACTTGGTGTCCCATTTTTTTGATTATGCCTCCGTGAAGCTCTATGGGCTAGAAATTTGTGGCTTTAGTGCCACTCCATAGCGCCATTAAATGGTGCTAAAATGGCAGTGCCGCTTTTTTGCCAACTGCTGGCGAGTCCCGCGGCCGCCGCCGTTTTCGTCCTTACCTTTGCGATGCCGGTAACTGGCCGCACCATCCTGAACAAAATGACGGCGTTGTTACGTAAGTCGGTGGTAACGTCACAAACGCGAACATTGACCCTAGCGCTGAATTCAACACTGGGTCCTAACCTGGTGTACAAGCAGGCTGACAGTGGCAATGTCTGTACCTCTTAAAGGGACATACACATCGTTCAGGTAAGTTTGGAGTTATGGTTTTGGACTGGGTTTTTAAAAATTTTTTTGAAGTTGTGGCTTGCTGCAATAGATGTGAAAAGTTTTTTAAGCATGTAGAGAGTGCTGCTGGATGCTTGCAAGGGCTCGTATGGTAAATGAAGGCCTTTGAGAAGACAGTACATGCTGCGAATATTCAGCAGGTCACGCAACATCCATGGAGAGAAAAACAGAGTTCACATCACAGGTCAAGATGCTGCCAGACCAGCTGAGTATTTCCAGCATTTTATGCTATCATTTCACATTTACAGCATCTGCTTGCAGAGGGAAGAGGAAGACACAGAAGAGGAGGAAGCTGCAGAGGAGGAAGCCGAAGTGGTGGACGCCGAAGAGAAGGAATCAGACGGAAGGATGCATCCCAGGCAGTCCCTTTGTGGCCGGGATATCTGGGATGGAATCATCCGCCAGCGGTCCCAGTGACCACAACCCCAATTCCCCTTTCAACATTAGTCCCACACCTTACCTTCCATCTGTTACTGACCATCACAATATACTCTTGGCTACAATGCTGAAATAAAAGCCACCACAAAGCAAACTTTCCAATCCACCTATATACATCTATCCATCCAATGTGACATCAAGAATTCAACTCATCATCCGTATGCATTATTTTAGTGAGTGTCTTGTGTGTGCCTTTGCCTATCCGACTGATGTCACACAGTGCTACCCCAGTGGCTGCAGCATGGCTGGTGGAAGGCTGCTGACTACAAATGGCCTTGCTGGTTGACCTTGAGGAGCTAGTGGCTGGGAGTGTCAAATCAATCATCTTCTTCTTCACTCTCCTCTCCCTCTTCTTGGTCACCCACTGGCTGGGCAGGCTGCATTTCTTGGGTGTGTGAAAAGAGGAAGGTACAAGGGTGGAGTTGTGGTGATGGGAGGGCGGGAAAGCATGAGGTGCATGCCAGAAGGAGGATAACGTATGTGGATATCAGCATCTTGTATCCTTTCAGCTCAGCCACTGGCCAAGGGCTCAGCCATGCTCCTGCCAAGAATGGCCTGCACCGTCTCCTTCAAGGGGCTGAGGTGAGACTGAGAATGGGAGATGTGCTTTGTGATTGCTGCAGATTGTTGGTAAGTGAGTGATTGGGGGTGGGGGTCGTGCATTGAGCTGTGTGTGAGGCTAGTGATGCAGTTGGTAGGAGACGGCTTTTGAAGATGCATTCCCTGACCTTGGCCAGGGGCCTGAGGTCATGAAGCTTCTTTGGGCACTGGAGCCAGATGATGGGGGTGACACAGTGATGGCCTCAGTGATGTACTCCCACATTGTTCTTTCTGGAGGGCCTCCTGGCCGCTGTGGGTAGAGGACCTCTCTTGCAGTGTTGACCCCCTGCACAAAGCTGGAGTGCTGCGTGTGAGACCCTGGGTGCCCCTTCCCTGGCTTGCTGAGCCATTTGTGTCAGTGCTGAGGCATTTTTCCCATTTTTTGAGGTTAGGAAGGGAATTTAGCTTTAAGAGCTGAGAATTCTTTTTAATGTTAAATATTTTTAAAAGGCAGAAAGGGCTGAAATCTGCATTGTTTACTTCATTTCAATTTGCATTGCTTCAGCGTGCCTGGTCCCTTTAATTCTCAGACCTCTTCATTACCCACAATTCCTTGTCAGCTCCACAGCCTCACTTCCAGTGGCCGTGCAAAGCTCCAACGCCGTACCTGGACAGGAACCCCGGGTCAGATGCCTCCAGTAACGCCACCAGGACGGCATTGCACGGCAGGTAAGCGCTGCGCCAACAATCTCCATCCAACCAGACGAATTTTGCTCCGTTAGCATTGCGGCCATTCTCAGCGTCTGTTAACTCCAGTTGCCGATGACACCAGCAACTTTACCAGCTAAAACGAATTTCTCCCCCTATGAAACTCGAGAATCCTCTCACCAGTTCTGCCAAACCCCATTAACACCAGGTACTTACCTCTATCCTGGTACCTCTTAGCCATCTTGCCTAATATCCTACTATGTGTCCTTGCCTTTAAGAGATTTAAAAAAATTAATACATAGATAATGGAATATATGATCAAGGCCACTAAGTTACAGTTTTCACAGAAAAATTGACAACCAGGGAATTTGATGCCCAAATTACTGATTCAAATTCCAAGAATAGCATATAATAAAAATGTAGGTTGACTTATTCAGTCACTTTGAGTCAGAAGCTCTGATAATAATAAACTTTGTAGTACGTGGCATAATACCCTTGATTTAATAAAACAGCGCATCTTCTGACTCACTGAGTAATGCCACATGAAACTCGCTTTTATATGTAAAAGTTTTGAGACGTGTCTGTCATACTTCAAGCGTCACACATTTCTGCATTATACTTTCAAAAAAAGTATGAGGAGAAAAAAAAACCTAGTCTGGCCTCTAATTGACCTGAAGGTCTGCTAGGAGCAAACAGCTTCTAGTTGACCTGAGGAAGACACAGCAATGACACTTTGTTGCCTAAAAGGGAAAACGCCATGTTATACACAGCTTCACTTTAGCATCAGAATAATAAATTGTACGTTACCTGGCACAATGCTCCTATCCATTTAGAACAACAGATCCTCTGATCTACTGTGAGCAGTGATGTGGGAGATCCACTCCTATTTATTAAAAACCTTTAAAATACTGCACAAGGGAATTCCAATACTATGTGATTTCAAAAAAGATGAAATAGATCTTGAGTCAAGATTATCTCTGTTCATTACTTGTACTGAACTCATGTTCCTTACAAACGCAATTTTGATTTAGCTACAAAGAATACGCAGAGGAAATCTCCGCCCCCCCCCACCCCACAATGTTAAGTGAAGCAAATCCGGTCATGGTGAGGCCATCCCTGGCCTCCCGGGCAGCAATGTTGTTGGGTGTTGATGCCCTGTGTCCTGTGCAGCATCAGTTGATTGCGGAGAAGGTTGGTGTTGATGTTGGTGCTGCTGGTGTGCCTGGTGATGCTGGTGTTGGGGCTGATGTTTTTCAACTTTTAAAAAATTCGGGTTTTGCACTCCAGGAAGGAAGTGGAACACTAAATCAAGCACTCCACTTCCTGTAGCGCTGCACAATGGGCCATGCAGCACTGCCGCGTTGGAAGGCTCCTTCCCTCCCTTAAAGGGAAGGGCCATCGCTGCAGGCTCTGCAAGGGCAAAGCTTACCTGGTCCCTGACGGCAGCCACGATCTGGCCCAATCAGCCCGATGCACTGCAGCAGAGTGCCGGGCTGAACAAAATCACCGGCAAAGAAAAATGAAAAAAAAAGAAAAAGAGCATTTCACAATTTTTGTCACTTACCTCAGCAACCTCACCTTTTAGTATCGCACCCGAAGCGCCCGACTTCCTGATGAACGCCTCCTGCAGCTGCCGGTGTTTTTGCCTGGCGATGCTGCAGGGGGCGGAACCGAAGTTCGGGTCTGGGGCAATGCGCACGGCAATGACGTCGCAATCTCTGGGCGAAGGAGATCAGGGTGCAACGCCATACCGCCGCCGCAAACCTCCCGCCGAATATGATGGGAGTCGATCTTCTCACCATGCCTGGTCGGTAAGTGCTTAGCGCGCGCGCCGTTATTGCCCCCCGGAGAGATAACGGGAGGCGCTCAGGAGGCCAATTTCTAGGCCCAGGAATTCACCAATGGACAAAACCCCATATTACACCCTCAGTTCTGCAAACCTCAGGTTCCCAGCTATCTCCAACTGGAACATCTTGCATACCATCTTGCTATGTATTCTCAGCTTTAAAAATGGTAAAGGATAAAGATAAGTTCATGGGTAATGGAATATATAAACGCTCACTAATTTACAGTTATGAAAAAAGAACAGACAGTCATTCAATTTAATTCCCAAAGTGCCAGTAACATTCCCAGAATGCCATTTAATAAAAATGGAATGTGACTTATTCAGTAATCAGTGGCCCTCATGTGATCCATCCATGGCATAAACACCCCTATTATTATAACATGGCACATCCTCTGACTCACTATGAGCAACCCCATGGGAGATTTGCTAACATTTTTCCAGTAAAAAGTCAACATTACATAATCAATGAATTAAAGCACATTAGGTCAACAACGACAACAATAGGCACGTGTGGAGCATAAACACCAGCATGGACCTGTTGGGATGATTGGCCTGCTTTGTGAGCTGTAAATACAGTAAATACACATCATTACATAACAATGCAGCACAAAATAAGACAATATTAATTATTTATCAATCCATTGCAGACAACATTTTAAATGATAGGTAAGTTTTTATAGAATAATAGAAGTTAAAGGTTCAATGCATAACAGCATTATTTATATTGTCAGGTGAAAGCTGACATCAATTTTTTTGCTAGTGATAAGCTATAGTGAGGAGAATTACATAAAGAAGATTAAATAAAGGCAAAACAAAGCTGGCTTGGAATGTATTACAAGGTTATGGTATAGTTTGAATGGCTCAGTCATCGGACCTTAGGTTAGTTTTACAGCCTAGCATATACACTTAGCTTTCTTTTATTTTGTATTATACATAGTGCTCTGTTTCTATCTTCAGTTGTTGGCTTTCCAAATCAAATTTGTAGGTTGCTTTCCATGACTATTATCGTCACATGTACTGATGTAAGAAAAAGGAGGCTTACCATCAAGTAACTTTAAAGTAAGCTTTAAGTAACTTATAAACACACTATATACAAGAGAGGTCTTTACCATGCCTCTGGTAGAAGCCTCTTACAATACTGAACAGACCAGTATTTATACCAGTCCAACAGGAAGTGACACATGACAGGAAGTGAGGTATGTACACAGTTCATAGTTCACAGGAAGTGATGATGTAACTTCCCGGAAGTTGTTGTTTTTATCACATTCTTCCCTCCTGCAGGTTTAGGAGGCTGTGGTCTACCTTTTGGTCCGCAGCCGCCGAACAAGGAAGAGTCGCACCCGTTTGGATTCCCGTCGTAGAGGGTCACTGGTCCGCTTACATGCGGTTGGCCATTGGCCAGAGTCCGTGTGGCCTGGATTGCCCTGTGAAGGGTCGGGGAGATCATGGCTTCGAGTACGAGCCCCAATAGGTTCAAAGTCAGACTGCCTCTGTTCAGAGGGAGGTGCAGAGCTGGTCTGTGGCGGACCAGTACTTTCATGCGTGGTACTGGGAGGGTCGCAACCTTGAGCACGGGGTTCTACCGGCACCAAGCTAGTTGGTGTCCGATCAGGATCCTGGAGAGGGGTACCCGATAGGTCCCAAGAGTTTCCTGGTGAAATGCCATCACCCGATGTCCCACTAGGTCCTGGTGGGCAGGGAGCCAGATCCCGTAATGATACGGTAGATTCTCGGCCGTCGGAATATCGTATGTTTGCATAGGTGGGGTTGGCATCGGTTAGTTCGACCTCGTCTACAAGAGGGTCATTTTTAGACGTCCGAACGTATCTTCGGAGTAATACAGGTCCAGGAGTAGTTAGCCATGATGGGAGTGATGTCCCATGAGCTGAGCGACGCTGGAATCCAAAGAACCGCTCATGAGGTGTAGTATTTGTGGCTGTAGAAAGCAGGGACCGTATAGAGTGCAATGCATCCGGAAGCACTGTTTCCCATTGCTGGTCTGGTAGGCCCAGAGATCTTAAAGCGAGACGTACGGAATTCCAGATGATACCGTTATACCTCTCTACCTGCCCATTTCCGATGGGATGGTATGGTGTTGTTTTGCTTGTAGCAATTCCCCGTTCTGAGAGGTAGTCCTTGAGTTCCCTCGACATAAAGGATGGACCCCGATCTGAGTGAATATAAGCCAGCATGCCACAGAGAGAAAATACCTGCTCAAGGCAGCAGATTACTGTGGACGCCAGCATATTGGAGCAGGGGAAGGCAAACGGAAAACGTGAATATTCGTCGATCATGGTGAGCAAATATGTGTTCCGAGTTGAAGAGGGCACTGGGCCCTTAAAATCGATGCTAAGTCGTTGCATCGGTTGGGTTGCATGTATGAGTATACCATCTGAGGGGCGGAAGAACTGAGGTTTTAATTCCGCACAAAGCCGGCATTCTGAGCATATTTTCTTTACATCTCCAGTGGAAAAAGGGAGATTCCGTGATCATACGAAATGTAGCATGCGCGTAACGCCAGGATGACACAAACCATTGTGGACATCCATGAGGGTGCATCAAGTGAAGCTGCTGATAATGCACAAAATGGTAATTTAGACGGTATATTAGAAATAGTAAGTCCGGGTTTGGATCCACCAAACTCAATGGTGAGTTTCTTATGCTGTTTTTGGAAGTCCAGCCCTAAGAGGAGATCACTACATAAGTCCTTGAGCACCGAAAGTCGGGTGGAGGGATACATACGACCATGAAGTGTCATATCAACAACACAAAAGCCGGAGATTCTGGTATTAAGTGATGACTGGGCCATCGCAATTGCCTGGTCCGATGGGAAGACATGTAGTTTCAATTTCGCAACAATCTGTTCCTTACTGAAGCTATCAGTACTTCCTGAGTCAATTAAGGCATCTAAGGTATGCCCTTTAATTGAAATTTTTGTGGCTGCATGAGACAGGTTCTGTGGGCAAGCAGCTGTAATTGGTGTCGTTGCACAGAGAGTGGCTAAAACTCTCGGTGTGCTTCTTCGGGAGAGAGCTCGAGAGGAAGCTTGATAGGTCCTAGCTGGAGCATCTTGATAGGCCCTAATTGGGGCAGTTCGGTAGGCCTTAGCTGGATTGGCCCTCGTAGAGGCCCTTGATAGGCAAACTTTAGCAAAGTGTCCTTTTTTCCCGCAATAACTGCAGATTGCATTGCGAGCAGGGCAGGTTTTCCTAGGGTGAAAAGCATCTCCACAAAAGAAGCATTCCTTCCTAGATTGCCAAGAGGCTGCTAAAGTGGGGTCGTCCTCCTCTTCTTCATCAGAATTATCAGAATTAGATTCCCCCATGATAGGGTTCACCTGAGACCGCTTGAATTGTCTGGTTGCAGCGACAGCAGCAGATCGAGATCTGGGCAGCTGATAGAGGTCTGCATTTCTCTTTGCCAAATCCAGTGAACAAGCTAGGTCAAAAGCTTTTTGTAGCTCAAGTGTTTTACTTTCTAGTAGACGCTGGCGTATAAATGGAGAGGCAATCCCGCAGATGAAAGCATCACGAATCATTTCTTGGCGGTACAGCTCAGCTGAGGCTGCCTGAAAGTTACAATCTACGCTGAGCCTGCGAAGTTCTTGCAGGAATTCATCAATTGATTCCCCTGGCCCTTGTCGGGCTGTGGCCAGTAGATGTCTAGCATAGACCTCATTTGGGGTCTTGGCATACAGTTTCTTAAGTGCCCGAATCACCTCATCGTAATTATCCCATTCATCAACATATTCGAACACTTTTGGGGTCACATAATTGATAAGTATCTTCAATCTAGCAGGAGCATCCGCTTCACATTCATCCAGAAAATTCTCAAAAGTACGGTACCAATGCTTCCATACCCTGCCAGCTGCTGGTGCATTCGGGTCCAAGTCCAGACAAATAGGTCTAAGGATTTTCTCCATGATGGGTGGTTCCCTGGATCCTTAATTCCGAGTTTGTCCGAAAGGTCTAGTATTTGTGAGTGTAAATACTAAGTTACTTAAATTGATGTAAGAAAAAGGAGGCTTACCATCAAGTAACTTTAAAGTAAGCTTTAAGTAACTTATAAACACACTATATACAAGAGAGGTCTTTACCATGCCTCTGGTAGAAGCCTCTTACAATACTGAACAGACCAGTATTTATACCAGTCCAACAGGAAGTGACACATGACAGGAAGTGAGGTATGTACACAGTTCATAGTTCACAGTTCATAGTTCACAGGAAGTGATGACATAACTTCCCGGAAGTTGTTATTTTTATCACATGTACTATCCCATTGTATGCCAGAATAGGTCATTTCAAAAAGGTGCATTTTACAGGCTCATTTTTAAAGACTTATAGTTCCCCTCTTTTAGTTCTTCTCAATGGCAATGCTCTCTGCCTGAGAGGGTGGGCAATCAAACTATTTCCAAGCCCCTGCTAACATCACTCTTCAGTTGATTCCCAGAAAGTATTGAAGAGTTGCTCAGGATAGCCACTCAGGACATACCCTCATCTCTGCTTGGTGTCTTACCTAACAACTGAGATTAGAAACTATCATGTGGGGAATTATGTCCCACTGATTAATAGTACACTACTTCTTGTGCCCTTAGGAGTGAGTTTTACTAGAAAACAATATGTACGATGATCTTCTATGACAGGGAGTGATAGTTTTAGAAGAATATATATGTACCAGTTGTACATATTATTGTAAAGTCTCACAATTGTAACAATACAAATGATTTATTTACATTATAATTTTATCTTTAGCATCTTTAATACAACTCTGTGAGTCCTAGGGTGGTGGAAAACAGACAGTACCTTTTGACTTATAGGACATATGATTGCATATGTCCACTGATTTGCAGTATAAGGGCAATATTACATTAGCTTAGGGAGCAAAACTATAACAGTGAGAGAGTTGCTGATATGTGACACTAGTTTGAAGTCTAACTGGGGAACTGGAACATTTAATCCTTAACTTTCTATAATTAGTTGAAAATAATATTGAATGCCACTTGGGAGTTTAACTGAATGATAAGAATACAAATGTGAAAAGAATGGCGGGTAAAGGCCATCAGGCCTGCCCCAATGCAGACATGGTGCAACCACATATACCATTTACTCACCCCTAATCACGCAAAAAATCAGAGGACAAAACATGCACATGTGCAATCATTATGGTGTCTTGAGGGAAAACAACTCTGGAAAATCACTTCCCGCCTCCCTAAGGCAATCAAACAAGGCTTCAGGAGCCTAGACATCTCATCATCCCAGCTAACCAGCAATTTACTTTCTATAACTGGAAATGTCCTCTTCTCTCAGGAACTTGTCAAGTTCCCTTTTAACGAACTGTCGTGAATCCATACTTGGTAGTTTGTACTAGAGAGCAATAACTCTCTAGAAAAAGAAATAATTCCTGGCATCCAATCTAACTGTTTGCCTAAGGATTGTTTATGCATGCCTCCTAGTCTTATTATCCCTATTCATCTCAAATAACCTATCCAACTGGATTGAATACAATCACTTCATCATTTTCAAAACCTCAATCATATCCCTCTAAGTCTGTTTCTCTAAATAGCCCTAACTCAGAAAGCCTATCCTGATAACGAGGAGCCCTTAGGCTAAGTATAATTCTGGTTGCTCTCGTCTACAATTTCTCTATAACCTTGATGTATTGTGCCATGGGTGGGAACCAAAACTGGATACAATACTCCGACTGCAGACATACCAAAACTTACATAATTTAACATTGTTTCATACTCAATGGTCCTAGCAATACACTCCAAAGCTCTATTTACTTTCCCTATAGCCTCATACGGCTTGTGAATCTTTAATGAGTTATCAACTATTATCCCCAAGTTTCTTTTTTTATCTGTCACATTTAGCGCATGGTCTCAATGGGCTGGATACCCCCCAACCCCCAACCCCCAAATGTAGTACACTGCACTTGTTCACATTGAAGGGCATCTGTTGCTCAAGGCTCCATTACCCAAATTTATATTGCAGCTTATTGATTTGGACTGAATTATTAACTCTTGAGCATATTTTCATGTTGTCTTCAAATTTATGAATGGTTACATTAATGCCTTCATCCAAATCATTAATAAAGATAATTAACAGCAATTGTCCCAACACAGAAGTTTGTGGAGCTCAATTCATGACCAGGCTCCATTCAGATCCACTTCCATTGATGGCAAACCTCTGCCGATGAGATTTCAAACAATTACATATCCTCTAATCTAAGGTTAGTGAAGCAAGATCTAAGTTTCTTGAAGCCACGTTCACAATTCCTAATATCGGCCAAGAGATTCTAAATCACATCCTGTAAAATGCTGTCCAGCAGCTTTCCTATAACTGACGTCAAGCAGACATCCTGGTCCAGGAATGATGCCAGGTAATAGGGACTGAGTAGCAGTGGGTTCTGCAACATGTAATTGTGATGTTTGATGTAGGGGCTAGCATGATCGCTACATGTCACCCAAGGCAAAGTTTTATATTGACTGTAGTTTATGGTGGGCTTTTCCACTGCAGACTGCAACAGTGTACAACAGTGTATTAGGACTGAACATTCTGCCAGTATTTGTAAAAATAACTGAGGAAAAAGCAATCCTCTTTTGCACAGCTGGATGAATTTGTCCTTGCAATAGTTTACAAGATTGTTGATGTGGGAGTCAAAGGAGCAGGTTTTGTTTACTGTGATGCCAAGGACCTCGGCACTGCCAGAAAAGTCATGCTGGATTCTGTTGAGAGGTGCTTGCTTGCAGTGTTTGGGATTAAAGTTGTCCGTACTGTCAATATCAGGGGTTTCTAATTGTTTTTGAGGTAATTTATCTTCATCTACATCAACCACAATGATAACTTCCACTTTTAGAAAACTGTATTAACTGTAGTAGATATACAGTTAAAAGTCAGCAAATGTTTGTACAGGTATGTAGGATTTCAAAAGGAGGAGACAGTCCCTGAGTCTATTTCAAACAACATTGTAAATTCACTTGAAATTTGTTTTAAAGTGATATGTATGTATACATCATTAACAGTATAAAGCTTATATGTTAAGGTGCACGAATGTAGTGCAGTGTGGTGGTGTTGGTATTGAAACACTAATGCTCAGTACCATTGTGTGGGAGCATACGGGTTTAGTCAGGCATTAGGTTAAATCTCCAATGTGAGCAATGTCAAGTGGACGCTGTGCTTTCTCCCAGACAGGGTATGGAAAGTCAAACAGGATAACCAGCTTGGGCCGTGATTTATGCCTGTGGTGTCTGGCTAAGTGTGGTTGTGGCAGAAATATAGGAGCAGGCTGCCCACCTGTCCTTTGGCAGTAGAGACAAGAATCCAGACAGACTGAAGAAAGGGATAACTAACATTGGAAAAATTACCAATTAAAAAATAAAGCGTTTACTATTTACCATTACTGCACAAGTGCAAGCCAGTGACCGGCCATTGTCTTAGCATGTGCTAATATAGCTTTAATGTGATTAGATAAAGTACCCACATTTAAAATGGCACGCTGGAGTTTTATTTCCAGAAAATTGCATTGACTTAAGCAAACGCTTTGTATTTCTAAGTCTTCATTATTTAACACATCCTTTTTTCTTCATGTCCATACTAACAGAAATTAATGACAGTTATACTGTACTTTGCTACATTCTGTTATTTTGATGATGCAAAGTATTGCCACTGGCAAAATGAATCATATGAACAATTCTAGAGGCCTTGTATTGTATAAATGCATGTAACGTTGCTACTCACAAACAGTCAGTAAATCAGTAAGGATTCTGAGTTGTCAATTCACAAGGCATGCTCTACTGCACCAAGAGGGCGCCTTACCCGTTAATTTGCCTCTATCAACCTGATGTGCTATTCATGGGGAGAAGATGTAACTGCAAGAGACTAGGTGGGTCGAAGTAAATGCCATGGGTGTGAAATTGAGTGCCTTTATGCCTCCCGTTAGCGGGGGCACTAACGGGGCACAAATGGCTTTGCGACCGGGTGCGGCACTGACATCGACTCCCGCCATATTCGGCGGGAGTTTTGCGGCAGCACTACGGTGTTGCGCCCCGATCTCCTTACCCGGAGATCGTGATGTCATCGGTGTGCGCATCGCCTCGGACCCGAAATTGACTTCGTCCCCTGCAGCAGCGCCAGTCGAAAGCACCAACAGCTGCAGGAGGCATGCATCGGGGGGCCGGCCGCTTTGGGGCCGATGATTAAAGGCGAGGTGGCCGAGGTAAGTAGAAAAAAAACTTACTTTTCCTGTTGTAGCTTTTTTCGCAGGTTCCTGCCCGCGATCGATCAGCCCCATACGCTGCTTGAGTGCCGGGCTGATTGCACGGGATCGCGGCTGCCTTGATGGTCCAGGTAGGTACTTTTTATGTTGCAGAGGCTGCAGCAATGGCTCTTCCCTTTAAGGGAGGGAAAGAGCCTTTGAACGTGGTAGCACTGCACGGCCCAGTGTGCAGCTCCTGAAGTCGCCGCCCTGCTCTCCGACGTTAGCGCCCTAAGAAGGAAGTGGAGTTCTTGATTTAGCGCTCCACTTCCCTCGGGGCGCTAAAACTCAGTTTCACACTCGCCGGCGCTAATTAGCGCCAGGCGCTAAAGTTAGCATCCAGGCGATGTTAGCGCCCCAAAATGGTTGATGCCGAATTTTTCCCCCCATATGTTTTCTCTGTTGTTATTGCATGCCTGTATTATATAGTCATTGTTGGTGTTTTGAATGCAGAGGATATTTGAACTGATAACAGAGAGAATTTAAAAGTTCAGCAAAACAATTGACATGCAATGCCACCTCCACATAGAAACTACCTCAGCAGACAATAGCAATGGTTAGCAGTTTGTAACCTAGATCTAACATTGTTAAAATTCCTGTGTTGGAGAAGAAATAAGTCTAAAATAACCAGACTTTAATTATGAAAATAATTAATGTAATATTTTAAATTTTCATTTATTTATTGTCAGTACTCATATTTCATGAGTATGTGGGTTATTTTATGTAAAGATGTGGTCTTTAAATGTATATATTTAGGGTAGTATGCTACTCTGGCCTTGTCCTTGATTCTTCATCTGGAAGATATAGCCCTGTGTTTAATTTTTCAAATGGAATTTTATTTTACAAATAATCTTTTTAACTTACACTGGGCTCCCAACTTCAGCAATTCTATGGGTTGTTTCAGGGAGTAGTGCGAGTGTTGTGGAATGAAGTAAAGCAACAAAATGTCATCTTTATTTATATAGCCTGGAAATGGCAAGAAGATGGCAGCAGTGATTGGGAAACATGGTGATCTTAAATAATGTTTTAAAATTACAACCTGTAATTTTCAGACTGTCTCCTCCTGTTGAACTCCGAACAGTACTAACATTTTCTGACTTCTTATTGTATTTGTACAGCCATCTCTTTCAGCTGTGGCTCAGCTGATAGCAGAGTCAGAAGGTTGTGAGTTCAAGACCCACTCCATGGGGCTTGAGCACATTAAGCTAGGCTGACACTGCAGTGCAGTGCTGAGGGAGTGCTGCACTGTCGAAGGTGCCGTCTTTTGGATGAGACGTTAAACCGAGGCCCCGTCTGCTCTCTCAGGTGGATGTAAAAGATCTCATGGCACTATTTCGAAGAAGAGCAGGGGAGTTATCCCCGGGGTCCTGGCCAATATTTATCCCTCAACCAACATAACAATAACAGATTAACTGGTCATTATCACGTTGCTGTTTGTGGGAGGTTGTTGTGCGCAAATTGGCTGCCACGTTTCCCAGTGACTACACTCCAAAAAGTACTTCATTGGCTGTAAAGCGCTTTGAGACGTCTGGTGGTTGTGAAAGGCGCTGTATAAATGCAAGTCTTTTTTTCTTCTTTAACAGTGTTTCGGATTAGAATTGTCAGTACTGTCAATGTCAGGGTTTTCTCATTGTTTCTGAGGTAATATATCTGATATCATTGCCTGATCCTGAAACATTCCTTTAAAGAGTTGTGGTCTTACTTCTTTTATCTCTATTGATTGGGTACGTGAAGCCAATCTCTGGAGGAAGGAAGATGAGGAATATGAAAAGGAGGTATTTGAAATTAATATTCATCAGGAATGATAAAGGGTCCAGCTCTGAAATGTCAACTCATCTGTTCTCGCCACAGATGCTGCCTGACTTGCTGCGTGTTTCGAGCACTTTTTGTTTTAGAAACAGAAATAGGCCCTGCTGTCATTTTTACAAGGAAGACTTTCTGAGCAGTTTCAAAATGTGATCTTCATAAGGAAGCTTTTATATGAAAACTGTGCATTGTAAATGGTTCTAAGTAGCTTCATTTCTAAAAACTGCGTCAGACTTGCGTTTCTGCCGCCATCTTTCATGTGGCAGGCGATTCTAAACTGTTACCATGACTGACAAGGGCATGGGGCCAATTTTGGCCCTAACAGATACTCTCATTGGCTATAGTATTCAAACACGGTATTATTGAACTGGACCCAACTCAATAAAATAGGTACTCTGAAACCAAGCTCCTCTTCAATTCAGAGTTGAAAGTAGCCATGCTAAATCCCCGGCACCTTTTTTGCTTCCTTACAAAATCATCAGCTTAGGGAGTCATAACTAATAGCACACATAACAAATCATGCATAGCATTGAGACAGTTATGAAATTCATAGTTCCTACCATTGTAACAAAGGGTAGTCAATACTCTGGAGAAAATTAACAAATACATTTGGCTTTGCAGAAGCTATGATACCCTGTACCAGCTTAACTGCCCTCCCTATTACAAAAGCCAAGCAGTTATATTTTTGGTTCCAAGTGTGCGATTTCAGGTCTGAGACACTAATACATATGGCTAAAGGAAATAGATGTTGTAAACAGGAAAGGCAGGACAGTAATACTAATATCCACAGTTGAATGTTGTTGTGTTAATCCCTTGATACCTTTTTCCTTCCTTACAAGTCAAATCATCAGTATCGAGGGAGTCATGATTAGCAACGCACATAACAAATCATATATAGCACTGAGACATTATGAAATTCTTAGGTCCTACCACTGCGATAAAAGGGTAGTTAATACTCTGATGCAAAATAATAAATATAATTAGCTTCAAAGAGGCCATGATACCAGTCACAACTTATCCTAACCCCATTATAAAAGTCAAGGAATTGTATTTTTGTTTCTGAGTATCTGATTTCGGCTCTGGGATGCCACTACATACAGGAATAGATGTTGCAAACAGGAAAGACAGGACATTAATACTGATATTATAAACCATAATTATGATCAGTTAAAGAATAAACATTAATGTGGTATCCTGTAATGTACAGGTTCTAAATAACGTCCTAAGTCTTCTGCCATATCTTTTCAGCTATTTTGCATGAGCATGGGTGGTGTAGGGGGTGGCGCATACGCCCAGTCAGTTATGCCCCTGACTGTTGGTGAGCGGTTCGAATCGCTCCCACGCCCTTGGGTTCTAGACACCGGACTTAGGTGCAGGTGGCGATACAGAAAACTCGAGTAGACAAGCGGTTCGGTGTAAGAAAACCACGATTTTATTGAAACAAGAATAAAAACACAGTCTTATGAGAAATGTACTGGAAAACAATTACAGGCATAAACAAAATAACTATACATATACAGGGAATGGGGAACACACGGCACATCGAGGGAAAACAAACTACATTAACAATTCCCTTATCCTTATCCCATCCCTATACCTAACTAGATTAAGCTAAGAGGGGCCAGGAATTCATGCTCACCGAGTCAAAATCTGCAGAGTTCAAACGGTTGTGGGGTTTGGGGTTCGCTCTTTGTGCTCTCTGGGGCCTGCCGTCGTCATGGGCTCCTGATAGAGATCCACAGAGAGGTCCACCCATGATTGGGCGCAAATGTTAGGGGATGCAGGAATCATCTTAGTTCAGCAGGATTTAAAGGCCTGCTGTTTCTCCTGGAAACCCGATCATCTATGGAGTTTCTCAAACGTTTGTAGCTGCAGCTGGAGGAAGAGGAAGAACAATAATGACAACAGCAACAACAACAAGACTACACTGAGTAGGAGTTCAATGATGAATCTGGAGACAAGGAACAGAGCAGGGAAGTATTGGAAGGTTTTAAGAAATGACCTCAAAAGCACAATGGGATGCCCCTCAACCAAGTTCGCTGATGGGGAGCTGGAAGTGCTCTTTCAGGAAGCCGGGAAGAGGAGGGAAACCCCTTTTGTGGGACAGTGAAAGAGGTTGTGTGAGCTTGGTGATGGAAACACACTGGAGGCAGGTGTCACAAGCTGTGACACCTCTGGGACCTCTTGGTCAGTGGTTCAGAGCCACAAACAATGTAATGACCTGATGAGGATAGACAATTTAAGACTGACCACTTGAAGTTCAACATAAACATTTGTGCCACCGACTCCTCTCTACTCAGCCACTTAATACTTCAGAGCTCTTGAAGATTTCTCAATATTTTCTCAAGTTCCTCATTATCTTATTCACCCTGAGGTACAGGCCAATTGTCTCACAGACCTGCGTGCATGCTCCTATTTGAAAGTGTCTGGTCACATTATGGATTACAACCACCCTTACTCACTCACTTGACTGATCAGCGTGTCCAACATTGCAGTACTTGCAGATGGGATGAAACACCATTGGGCCGTATTTTCCGATCGAAGGCTTCCCACGTGCGGAGGCCTCCGATCTGGAAAAAATCTACGCACTTACCTGAGGGCTCCCGAGGTCCGTATAGTTCCGTTCTTGGGCCTCTCCAACTCCAAGTGCGCAGGGCCCACGTATCCAAGAGGCACATGCAGTTCGCAGGCGTCCCTGGGATCACGTGGGCCATGGGGAGCCAATCAAAGAAGAGAATCTCCCTTCATACACTTGCTAGACCTGTCAAATATATGAATGGAGATCACCCCAAAAACACTTTAAAACATTAAATAAATTTTTTAAAAAACACATTTTTAAAATTAGTTGAAATTACAATAAATTAAATACTTCAAACAAAAATTTAGTTTTTTGAAAAAAATAATTAAAGTTTTTTACAGGGCTAAAAATAAACTTACCTTTTTTAAAAGTATTTTTAAATGATAAATGAGTGAAATTTTTTTTTTTTAAACTTTTTTTCAAATCTTATGCTGGTAAAAGCAGGCCTTACACCTGCTTTTACCAGACATAAGATTTCTAAGGATTTTCTGCGGGCGGAGGTTCTCCAGAAAGCAGAACTCTCCGCCTGCAGAGGCCCTTCTCCAGGACAGGCGGAGGATCTGTCAAGAGCATTCTTAACAGATCGGAAATACCGGTTTTCAGCGCATGCGCTTCGCATGCCTGAAACTGGCATTTCCAATGTCCCTACGGGTGTGTACACAGCGCGTACCCACCCGTAGGCATCGGAATATCCGGCCCATTGTGTCTCTCACACTTCCTACATTACACTTGCAGAAAAAAGTGGCTCATCTTTTTGAGGACCGGATTGCAACTAGGGGTGGATAAGCTAACCTATTAGCTCTAACCTCCCCTTCGGGAGGAACCCATAGAGATTCTGTGAAGTCCATGGATGAAGAACAACAACTTGCATTTATGTAGCACCTTTAACGTAGTAAATCATCCCAAGGCGCTTCACAGGACCTTTATCAAACAATAATTTGACACCGAGCCACATAAGGAGATATTGGAAATAACAACAGAAAATGCTGGAAATATTCAGCAGGCCAGGCAGCATCCGTGGAGAGAGAAACAGAGTTAACGTTTCAGGTCTGGGACCCTTCATCAGAACTGGAAAAAACTGGAAATGTAACAGATATTAAACAGGTGCAGAGACAGGGCGGGGGACGTTTAGGAGGGGAGGAAGGAATCGAAAGAACATGCTCCCACAGCTACCTGGACTACACTTCCTCCCACCCCGCTTCCTGTAAGGACTCTATTCCATTCTCCCAGTTTCTCCGTTTCCGCCAATTCTGTTCTGACCATGCCACCTTCCATACCAGTGCTTCCGACATGTCTTCCTTTTTCCTCAACTGAGGATTCCCCTCTACTGTGGTTGACACGGCCCTTGACCGTGTCCGTTCCATTTCCCGCACTTCTGCTCTCACCCCTTCCCCTCCCTCCCAGAACCACGATAGGGTTCCCCTTGTCCTCACCTTTCACCCCACCAGCCTCCACATTCAACGGATCATCCTCTGCCATTTCCGCCACCTCCAACTTGATCCCACCACCAAATACATCTTCCCCTCACCTCCCCTTTCAGCATTCCGAAGGGACCGCTCCCTCTGCGACACTCTGGTCCACTCCTCAATCACCCCTAACAGCCCTTCTCCTTCACCTGGCACCTTCCCGTGCAAGCGCAGGAGATGCAACACATGCCCTTTTATCCCCTCCCTTCCCACTGTCCAGGGTCCCAAACACCCCTTCCAGGTGAAACAGCGATTTACTTGTACTTCTTGCAATTTAATATACTGTATTCGCTGCTCACGATGCGGTCTCCTCTACATTGGGGAGACCAAACGCAGATTGGGCGACCGCTTTGCGGAACACCTCCATTCAGTCCATAAGGGTGACCCTGAGCTTCTGGTCGCCTGTCACTTTAATTCTCCGCTTCACTCCCACTCTGATCTCTCTGTCCTCGGCCTATTACATTGTTCCAATGAAGCTCAACGTAAGCTCGAGGAACAGCACCTCATCTTTCGATTAGGCACTTTACAGCCTTCTGGACTCAACATAGAGTTCAACAATTTCAGATAATAATGCTGCCTGGCCTGCTGAGTATTTCCAGCATTTTCTGTTGTTATTTCAGATTTCCAGCATCTGCAGTATTTTGCTATTGTATAAGGAGATATTGGGACAGCTTGGTCAAAGAGGTAGATTTTAAGGAGTGTCTTAAAGGAAGAGAGAGAGTTAGTGAGGCGGAGAGGTATAGGGAGGGAATTCCAGAACTTAGACCCTAGGCAGCTGAAAGCATGGTTACCAATGGTACCAATCGGGGATGCGCAAGAGACTAGAATTGGAGAAGCACAGAGATCTCGGAGGGTTACCTTTACATAAACTTGTGTTCTTCCAAAACTCTGCTGCCCGTATCTTAATTCACACCAAGTCTCATTCACCCAACACCCCTGTGCTTGCTGACCTACAAGGGCTCATGGGGTTGGGGGTAATTTATTAATTAGCATGGATAGAGGATTGGTTAAAGGACAGAAAACAGGGAGCAGGAATAAAAGGGTCATTTTCAGGTTGGCAGGCTGTTACTAGTGGGGTGCCGCAAAGATCAGTGCTGGGGCCTCAGCTATTTACAATCTGTATTAATGACTTAGAATGATGAAGGGATTTAGTGTAATGCACCCAAGTTTGCTGAAGATACAAAGCTAGGTGGGAAAGTAAGCTGTGAGGAGAACACAAAGGGCAAAGGGATATAGACAGGTTAAGTGAGTGGGCAAGAAGGTGGTATATGGAGTATAATGTGTGGAAATGTGAGGTTATTTACTTTGGTAGGAAGAATACAGAAATAGAATATTTTTTAAAAGGTGAGAAACTATTTAATGTTGGTGTTCAGAGGGATTTATGTGTCCTTGTACACAAAACACAGAAAGTTAACATGCAAGGACAGCAAGCAATTAGGAAGACAAATGGTATGTCGGCCTTTATTGCAAGGGGTTGGAGTACAAGAGTAAGGAAGTTTTGCTGCAATTGTACACGGCTTTGGAGAGCCCACACCTGGAGCACTGTGCACAGTTTTGATCTCTGTACCTAAGGAAGGATATACTTGCCTTAGAGGGGGTGCAATGAAGGTTCACTAGATTGATCCCTGGGATGAGAAGGTTGTCCTACAAGGAGAGATTGAGTAGATTGGGCCTATACTCTCTGGAGTTTAGAAGAATGAGAGGTGATGTTATTGAAACATAAGATTCTGAGAGGCTGTTTCTCTTGGCTGGAGAGTCTAGAACTAGGGGTCGTAGTCTTAGGATAAGGGGTTGGCCATTTAGGACTGAGATGAGGAGAAGTTTCTTCACTCAGAAGATTGTGAATCTTTGGATTTCTCTACCCCAGAGGGCTGTGGATGCTCAGTCATTGAGTATATGTAAGGCTGAGATAGATAGATTTTTGGACTCTAAGGGAATCAAGGGATATGGGAATTGGGCGGGAAAGTGGAGTTGAGGTTGAAGATCAGCCATGATCTTATTGAATGGCGGAGCAGGCTTGGGGGAGCCATATGGCCTACTCTGGCTCCTATTTCTTATGTTCTTATACACTGGCTCCCGGTCTGACAACACCTCAATTTTAAAATCCTCATCCTTGTTTTCAAATCCCTCCCTATCTCTGTAACCTCGTTCAACCCTGCAAACCTTTGAGATCTCTGCACTCCTCCAATTCTGGCCTCTTGTGCATTTAATCGCTCCACCATTGGAGGCCGTGCTTTCAGCTGTCTTGGCCCTAAGCTCTGGAATTCCCTCCCTAAACCTCTCTGGCTCTCTACCTCTATCCCCTCCTTTAAGATGCTTCTTTAAACCTACCTATTTGAACAAGTTTTGGGTCATCTGTCCTGATCTCGCCTGTGGCTCAGTGGCAAAGATGTTTTAATGAATAATACTCCTGTTAAGCACCTTGGGAGGTTTTGCTACATTAAAGGCGCTATATAAATGCAAGTTGTTGTTGTTGGTTGTAAGGCCGGAGGAGGTTACAGAGTTAGGGAGGGGTGAGGCCATGGAGGGATTTGAACACAAGGATGAGAATTTTAAATTCGAGAAGTTGCCGAACCGAGAGCCAATCTAGGTCAACGAGCACAGGGGTGATGGGTGAACAGAACTTGTTAGGATGCGGGCAGCAGAGTTTTGAAGGCATAGAACATGAAGTGCAAGGGCAGGTGCGAATTGACGATTTGTCGAAGTACTCCCAGGCTCTGGTGCCACTTATACAGATTTAAAATGCAAACTTCACAGCAGAATTAAGCTCTTGTCATATTGTGAAAATTAGTAGATTGCCTCCATTTTCCCTTTTTTGCTCTACATCACCTGGAGTTACAAGAGGCAGTGGGGAGGATGAGGAAGATGAGCAGGCAGGGCCATCTCAGTCCTAAATGGCCAACCCCTTATCCTAAGACTACGGCCCCTAGTTCTAGACTCTCCAGCCAAGAGAAACTACCATCATGTGCTCTCTCCTTGCCAAGTATCAGCCCAGAGACACATACTCAGGGGCTTCCAGGTAGTTTTTCCTTCCTATCCGCTGTGCTTTGCACTTGCCTGTATTAAATTTCATCAGTCATTGTTCTGCCCACTTACATATTTTGTCCAGCTCACTCTGCATTTTCTGAGCTGCCTCCTCCAATTCCATTGCCCCTCCTGGTTTGGTATCAATGGCCCGAATTTTGCGTTGATAATAACAGTGAGGCTAACAACGCTAACCATTATTATGGAGTAAATTGGACAGCAACTTGCAGAGTCCGTACATGCGCAGTTAAATGCGGAAATCAGGAAGTTTCAGTCTGCGTTACCCTGCTCCTCCACAGGCAGCACTATAACAGTACCTCGCTGAGAGATTTGGCATTGAAATCTGTGTTAAGGGCATGATGTTGCTGTACTTACTCACGAGTTATCCACTAAACACGGCAGAAAAAGTTAGGGCTTGTGCATTCAAGTGTAAGTGAATTTTTAATGGTGTGCTAACTCATAATTACTGCCAAACAACCTCTCTGGCCCTGAAAATTTAACTTTACAAGTATGGAGTCTCATTCCTTCAGAATTTAATTCGTGTTGGAGATTTAAAAAAATGTTTCTATTACTTTTACTTTCTGTCTCTTTTATCTCTCTCTCTCTTAATCCCATCCTTCTTTCCCTCTCTTTATCTTGCTTTCTGTACATGATTTTACATTGAATTAAATATTCTAACTTACACTTCCTGGTTTAGACTCCGTGTGCCTCAGTAAGAATATTTCAATTTGATTGGTTGAAGAGTCACGCTGTTGCTTTCTCTACTCACACATGCCACAGATCGCCTGTAGAGGGCGCTGCACTGGATCAGATGCCAGATGACCGCAAGGTGCCACTCAAAAACCCGCTTAAAGTCTGTGGGCAGCTGTCAACGTGATAAACGTCGAGCGTCGTTCCTTCACGGCTGACTGCAAAATCCAGACCATTATCTGCTAATTTAACTACATTGTGTTAAGTTTCTGAATCCAGGTCATTTGTGTAAATTAGAAACAGTAGTGTTCCCAATACTAAGCCCTGGGGCATCCAATGCAGCAACCCCTATCCCCCGATATCGCTCCTCTAATGACTATTTGTTGTTTACTTCATCCAATTTCTTATCTATTCCCAGGATTTACCTGAAATTCCCACAGCTTTGAGTTTAACTAATATCCTTTCATGTGGAAGTTTGTTAAATGTCTTTTGGAAGTCTAGGTACACTATGCCTTTTCTTAATTCTAGATATGCTATGTTGTAGGGCTTCCCACACTTCACCTAGGATTGATTTCCTCAAACTGTGAGGAAAGGGTTAATCAGACTGAGTGTGCTAATGTAAGACTACTATTGATTTTTCTTTATATTGTAGTAATGTTAGCTTTTAGTCTTTGTTTCTTAAGTGGGGAAGTATTTTAAAGTAGTGACTATTGAACTTTTGATCTGAGACTGACAGTACAACTCTGGAAGATTTTACTTAAAGAGGGAACTTAATTAAAGGTGTGCCACTGCACACTGGTTCCTAAATTTCAGGGAGCTCTAATCACTAATAATGGGTACATGGAAAAGAGATAGTCTTGCAGAAGGAAAAGTGAGAGAGGAAGTATTAAGGGGTTTAGCAGCTTTAAAAGTGGATAAATCCCCAGGCCCGGATGAAATGTATCTCAGGCTGTTAAGCGAAGCAAAAGAGGAAGTAGCAGAGGGCCTGACCATCATTTTTCAATCCTCTCTGGCTTCAGGTGTGATGCCGGAGGACTGGAGGACTGCTAATGTGGTACCCTTGTTTAAAAAGGGAGAAAAGGATAGACCGAGTAATTACAGGCCAGTCAGCCGAACCTCGGTGGTGGGAAAATTATTGCAAAGAATTCTGAAGGACAGGATAAATCTTCATTTAGAAAGACACAGATTAATCAAGGATTTGTTAAGGGAAGGTCGTGTCTGACAAACTTGATTGAATTTTTTGAGGAGGTAACAAGGAAGGTAGATGAGGGTAGTGCATTTGATGTAGTGTATATGGACTTTAGCAAGGCTTTTGATAAGGTTCCACATGGCAGACTGGTCACAAAGTTAAAAGCCCATGGGATCCAGGGCAAAGTGTCAAGTTGGATTCAAAACTGGCTCGGAGACAAGAAGCAGAGGGTAATGGTTGATGGGTGTTTTTGTGACTGGAAGGCTGTTTCCAGTGGGGTTCCGCAGGGCTCATTACTAGGTCCCTTGCTTTTTGTGGTATATATCAATGATCTAGACTTGAATATAGGGGGTATGATTAAGAAGTTTGCAGATGATACTAAAATCGGCTGTGTGGTTGATACCGAAGAAGGAAGCTGTAGACTGCAGGAAGATATCAATAAATTCGTCAGGTGGACAGAACAGTGGCAAATGGAATTCAATCCGGAGAAGTGTGAGATAATGCATTTGGGGAGGGCTAAAAAGGAAAGGGAATACACATTAAATGGTAAGACACTGAGTAGTGTAGAGGAACAAAAGGACCTTGGAGTGCATGTCCACAGATCCCTGAAGGTAGCAGGCCAGGTAGATAAGGTGTTTAAGAAGGCATATGGAATGCTTGCCTTTATTAGCCGTGGCATAGAATACAAGAGCAGGGGGTTATGCTTCAACTGTATAAAACACTAGTTAGGCCTCAGCTAGAGTACTGCGTGCAGTTCTGGTCACCACATTACAGGAAAGATGTGATTGCACTAGAGAGGGTATAGAGGAGATTTACAAGGATGTTGCTGAGAGTAGAGAATCTTAGCTATGAGGAAACACTGGATAGGCTGGGTCTGTTTTCCTTGGAACAGAGGAGGCTGAGGGGAGACCTTATTGAGGTGTATAAAATTATGAGGGGCATAAAGTGGATAGAAAGGACCTATTTCCCTTAGCAGAGGGGTCAAAAACCAGGGGGCACAGATTTAACATAATTGGGGGAAGGTTTAGAGGGGATTTGAGGGAAATTTCTTCACCCAGAGGGTTGTGGGGGTCTGGAACTCACTGCTTGAAAGGGTGGTAGAGGCAGGAACCCTCACCACATTTAAAAAGTACTTGGATGTGCACTTGGGATGCTCTAACCTGCAGGGCTACGGACCAAGAGCTGGGAAGTGGGATTAGGCTGGATAGCTCTTTGTTGGCCGGCGAGTACACGATGGGCCGAAATGGCCTCCTTCCATGCTGTAACTTTCTATGATTCTATGATCTGGGTAAATATTATCTTTCTAATTGGGGTTTCTGTAGAATGGTACAAGGCGGCAATATTGGGAAGACCGAAGCCATTGTTTTCAGTCCCCGCCACAAACTCCGTTCCCTAGCCACTGACTCCATCCCTCTCTAACATCTGTCTGAGGCTGAGCCACACTGTTCTCAACCTTGGTGTCATATTTGATCCTGAAATGAGCTTCCGACCACATATCCGCAGCATAACTAAGACCGCCTATTTCCACCTCGGTAACATCGCCCGTCTCCGCCCTTGCCTCAGCTCATCCGCGGGTGAAACCCTCATCCATGCCTTTAGAGTCATAGGCCTAGAAATTCACTGGCGCCCGCCGCAAATTCAGTTTCAGCGCCCCAGACGGAAGCGTGGCGCTACTCGAGGCGCCCCGCATCCCTCTTGGGGTGCTGCAACTGAAGTTCACAGCGCAACGTGCCGCAGCGCCACACGCTGCGGCACGGCGCGCTGCGGTACTGCAGGCCTTCCTCCCCTTCTTAAACGGGAGGGGCCTGCTGCAGCGCGTTCGAAGAGCGCGAGTGCCGGCAAAAGAGCCCGGCACCGAGGAGAAGTGCCGGGCTCTTGGGACACAGCCGGGGACGGTGGCGCGGAGAGGTGCTGGCAGGAGGCCAGCAAAAAAAATGGCCGCCCCGCACCTCAGCGCCTCTACCGCCGCAGGTAGGCCCCCCTGAACCGGTCGCAAATTGCGACCAGCGTTAAAGCAGGGGGCGCTACCAAATTTCGCGATCGGGGCGGTAGCGGGGCGCTGCGCACACCGATGACATCATTGGTAGCGGCGCAGCGCTAACGGCTAGCGCCGCCATTAGCGTCCCGCTAAATTTAGCGGGAGGCGTGGCCAGTGGCGTAAAACCCACTAAGTGCCCTCTTTGGGCGCTAACGGGTGGCACAGCCCACTGAATTTCTAGTCCATAGAGTCATACAGCACAGAAAGAGGCCCTTCGGCCCATCGTGTCCGCGCCAGCCATCAAGCCCTGTCTATTCTAATCCCATTTTCCAGCACTTGGTCTGTAGCCTTGTATGCTATGGCATTTCAGGTGCTCATCTAGATGCTTCTTAAATGTTGTGAGGGTCCCTGCCTCTACCACCCTTTCAGGCAGTGAGTTCCAGATTCCAACCACCCTCTGGGTGAAAAAGTTTTTCCTCAAATCCCCTCTAAACCTCCTGCCCCTTACCTTGAAACTATGCCCCCTGGTTATTGACCCCTCTACTAAGGGGAAAAGTTCCTTTCTATCTACCCCCCTCATAATTTTGTACACCTCAATCAGGTCCCCCCTCAGCCTTCTCTGCTCTAAGGGAAACAACCCCAGCCTGTCCAGTCTCTCTTCATAGCTGAAGCGCTCCAGCCCAGGTAACATCCTGGTGAATCTCCTCTGCACCCTCTCCAATGCAATCACATCCCTCCTGTAGTGTGGCGACCAGAACTGCACACAGTATTCCAGCTGTGGCCTAACTAGCGTTTTGTACAGCTCCATCATAACCTCCCTGCTCTTATATTCTATGCCTCAGCTAATGAAGGCAAGTATCCCATATGCCTTTTTAAGCACCTTATCTACCTGTCCTGCTGCCTTCAGGACTTTTACCTATAGACGACTATTCCAATGCACTCCTGGCTGGCCTCCCACATTCTACCCTATGTAATCTTGAAGTCATCCAAAACTTGGCTGCCCGTGCCCTAACTCGCACCAAGTCCTGTTCACCCATCTCCCCTGTGCTCGCTGACCTACATTGGCTCCCCGTTAAGCAATGCCTCGATTTCAAAATTTTCATCCTTGTTTTCAAATCCCTCCATGGCCTTGCTGCTCCCTATCTCTGTAATCTCCTTCAGCCCCACAACCGCCGCCCCCCCCCCCCCCCCCCGAGATATCTGCACTCCTCTAATTCTGCCCTCTTGAGCATCCCTGATTATAATCGCTCAACCATTGGTAGTCGTGCCTTATGTTGCCTAGGCCCTAAGCTCTGGAATTCCCTTCCTAAACCTCTACACTTCTCTTTCCTCCTTTAAGATGCTCCATAAAACCTACCTCTTTGACCAAGCTTTTGGTCATCTGCCCTAATTTCCCCTTATGTGGTTCAGTGTCAATAATACTCCTGTGTAGCACCTTGGGATGTTTTACTACGTTAAAGGCGCTATATAAATACAAGTTGTTGCTGTAGTAATTCATCTACTCTAATTCACCCTCCTTTGAGTGTCAGCTGTGGCTCGGTTGGCAGCACCCTCACCGCTGAGTCAGAAGGTTGTGGGTTCAAGTCCCACTCCTGGGACTTGAGCACATACAGCTGGCTGTGCAGGGCAGTGCTGAGGGAGTGCTGCACTGTCGGAAGTGCCGTCTTTTGGATGAGACGCTAAACTGAGGCCCCATCTGCTCTCAGGTGGATGTAAAAGATCCCATGGCACTATTTCGAAGAAGAGCAGGGGAGTTATCCCCAGCGTTCTGCCCAATATTTATCCCTCAACCAACATAACAAAAAGAGATTATCTGGTCATTATCACATTGCTGTTTGTGGGAGCTTGCTGTGCGCAAATTGGCTGCCGTGTTTCCCACATTACAACAGTGACTCCACTTCAAAAGTACTTCATTGGCTGTAAAATGCTTTGAGACGTCCGGTGGTCGTGAAAGGCGCTATACAAATGCAAGTCTTCCTTTTTTTCCTCAGTCATTCCTCTATTTCTTTCTTAATCCTTAAACCTTAGTGAATGGTGAGATGAACAGTGTATTACCTTAACCAATAAGCTCCCAGATGCCCTCGCTGCACCGTTATCAGCTCCAGCAAGTTACGGCAGAAAAGAAATTGAGCTGTAGGTTGTAAAAAAGTGAAACTAACAGGGCACGCCATGAGATTTCCCACTCCAGCAAGACAGATCCAATATAAAAATTATAGACAATTTGTGATTGTATACATTACCAGCCTACTCAGCCTACCCACAATTGGCAGGCTTCAGTGTTGGAGATTCATTTTTAAAGAGTTGTAAAAATTATGTATTTTTGAATTGACTCTATTTTATAACACTACCATAATATTGGGGATTCAATCAGCGTTAAAATGACTACATTCCTTTGTAAGTGGCACTCTTGCCTGTGTGAGAAGGTTGTGGGTTCGAGCTACTCCAGAAACTGGAGTACCTAATCTAGGCTGACACTTCAGTGTAGCACTAAGGGAGTGCTGGACCGTCAGAGGTGCTATCACTCACACGAGACATTAAACTGAGGCCCCGCCTGGCCACTCGGTGGATGCAAGCGATTTCTTGGCACGATTTAAAGAGCAGGGGAGATGTCCTAGCCAATATTTATCCTTCAATCACTAAAACATGAGTCTCATTGTTGTTTGTTGTATGCACATAGGCTGCTATGTTTCCCGACATTACAACAGTAACTACACGTCATTGATCTGGGATATGATGAAAAGGGCAAGTTGGACCCCTCCCTCCCCGTCAATGCAATGGCACTAGGCATTGAGTCTTCATAAAAGCGAAGTTATGCACCTTTGAAACTGTTCAAAAACATATCTGAATATCATATCTGACCTTAAGATATTTTTGGCTTGCAAGGCCCTTTTGAAAAATGACACTCTAAATCGAATACCTTTTAACCATTGGATGAGTGAAATAGTACATCGGTCGCAAAGTAAGATATTAACAAGAGGCATAAGCATTGGCCAGGAATCCGTACCCTCTCCAGAAGTGGACCATCTTTACTTTACTGCAATCATTTTCATGCAGCTTCACAATTAATGCAAAATACTGAACGGAACTCGGGAGAAATCTCGAAAGGAAAGCTGCTGGAAAAATAACCCGACTATTATTATGACCTTCCTCCCTCCCTCGGGAAAGCCAGCATCCCGAGAAACGCCCACTGTGCCGAGGTTAAGGTTAGGTTTAGCAGTTGCAGCCACTTCCGCATCGTCCCACTGGCTCTACCTGAGGATATGACGCCCGGCGGATATTAGCATAATTTATTCCGAGTTTGGTGTTGCTCTGAGCCAATGATGTTGTGTCACTTTCACCACCTGCCATGAGAGAATTCTATCATTCTTTACATTCTTCCGCCTCAGTGTATCTACTTCACAGCGGCTTACAGCCAAAGAGGCGCTGCCACCAAACACAGGTAAATAACACTGCGACCAGTCATTTCAAATAACACAAGTGGATATCACTTTTATATTCAAAATTTCAAGTGTACGGCTGTAATTGGTAATAATGCGGGGTTATATTTATTTTGGATTTAAAGGCTGCCTCCTTTAATATGTTACAGTAGAGGATTTGGTTACTATGTGTCTCTGTTTGGGTGATGTCGCGTTCTTGTTCAAAAAAAGAATGAAGCCCAAGTTTCTTCATCTGATGTGGTACAGGCAGTGTGTTCTGTTTTTGCGTTCATTCTTTCAGGCTGCAGAGATATATATGCACATATATTTAAAGAATGGAGACTCCCTTGGATGTCTTGTCCCGAGCAGCATCTTTAGTGCACGCTGATGACGAAAAACGTAAGTATGGTAATGAGAGGATTGCAGTTTCTCATTAGGAATTAATAACAAGCGACCTGACTTAAGGGGAACCAGAGTAAAACTTCCACACAAGTGCCTCCGGGCTAAATGATTCCCATAGTTAAAAGCAGAAGAAAAAAGAAAGAAAAGCTGATGATCCCTTGGTACAGAGATTTTTTTTTAATGGCTTTGCTCAGTATATTAATTTAATGCTTGGGACTCGAGGGTTACAATACGAAACTGCTTTGCAGTGTATTATGTTAGAGTTTCCTCCTCCCCTCCCCTTCTAGAGTTGTTGTAATGCAGTGGTTTTGAGAAATGTATGCTGCCAGTCCGGGATTGTTTACCAGCAGTTGCCTCTTCTGTTCTCTGGATAGCATGCTTTATTGCAGTGTGCACTTTCTGTTGTGGAATGTCACTTTCAATTGTCTGTGACAAGTTCTACCAATCGTTGAGTTTATTAACGCGGGAACTGGATCAGCTTCGGACGTGTTTGAAATGTTTTATTGCCGAAATGTTATCGCAGAGTCTAAAACAATTCGCTTTCATTTGCCAAAGGACACCACATTTGAAACTAGGTGTCCGTTTGAGAACTGGTAAACAAATGAGCTCCAACGTCTTTTTGTTTTGGGTGCAGAGGGGAGGAGAGGAATTAATTTGCTTTAATTCCAAATTAAAGCAATCAAAACCGCGGAAAGTCTAAGGTTTTAGACAGACGCTTGCTTGCATTGTTCTGGTTCCCGAAGGAGACGGAAAGGGCACCAGTGTAGAAACTCCCCCCGCCCCTTTATTGTTTGCACATCAGCGACTTCCCAAGGACCTTTATATGACTTGCAAGGGGATACAATGAAATGATGTAATTTCTGTCCAATCGCCTCTCCGTCTCAATGGGTTTCAGCGCGGCTGTCAGTTTCAGAGAAGGGCATTAAAGGTGGAACGTTCTGCAGTGTGACCAGCTCATCACCCCGACCGATAACACGTGACCACATTGGGATTTCAGACCCTCCCCCGGTGTCAATTTTTATTTATGTTTTAGTCGATTTCTTCATTGCTGCACTCTTGCAAATATGTGCAGATGTTATGATCTGTAAATATTTTACACATGCACGCGTTTCACATTGACTGTCAGTGTGGCAGCGCTAGCCCCCAATAAGCAATGTTTTCAGTCCAAATCTCCGCAGCCAAGTCCTGACATTATTCGGTGGACTTCCAAACATTGGATAAAGACCGACAACTTGTGTGCAGGCGTTAACCAGCAGCTGCGCGACCGGGAATGTGGGTCTTGCACGGGTTTGGTGCCATTTCGGTGCAGGCGCGGGTAGGGGGTTTATGTTTGGGGGCAAAAATTGCTTAATCCTGAGACTAGCGATTGGAATCATCTGACTAATTTCCCTTCAGTTCTCCTGTATACAAGACAGTGCCTTTCCTAGCATAACTCTCACCCAGCCGACTTCAAACGTTTCCAAAAATTGCCCCCCCCCCCGGGCCTGTTATGGTCTACCGGGTTAGCTGGAAGCAATGATGCAACTCTTTCAAAAGGGTTTTTTATCAAACAATTTCATAATCCAACCAGGCAGCTCATTAGAGAACGCCCCCAATTACCCTTATTGAGGTCTTGGAGTGGCTGGAGCTCTCTAAAGAAGTCTCTAAAATCAAAATGAATCACTCTATTCTCTGCCAAGGGGGCCGTGTTTCTGAGATCACTCCACTCGCCTCCATTTATTGTAGCTGATGTCAATGACCTGACAGCTTAGTCACATGGTTAAAGTACCAAGGCTTTCAAGCTGGTATCTCTTGATGTAAAGATAATAACGTCTGGGATACATTTACATGAGCCATTTATTTTGTGGCTTAAGAGGACCAGGTCAATAAAGGTATATGGTAAGAAATGCTCTTACCAGTCCCAGCCATCGACTTCTAACTTCAAGCGCTCAGTTACAAGGTTTGGTCACCATGAACAAACCTTGTAACCGAGTGCTTGAAATTAAAGTCAATTACTCTAAGTATGAATTATGTCAATTGAGAGTATGATCAGGCTTATCCCTGCTGTCAACTGACACATGGTCAAAGGGCTTGTTGCATACATGCCAACCATAAGTGTTTTGGGGCTGTGTCAGTGTTTGCTATAAAATAACTGCCTTGAACCAGGCTCTCTCACCTCAGTACTGCTGCTCCACTCTTCTATTCCCCCCCCCCCTTCCTACCCGAGTCATTGCTGCCTTTCCTGCTCCCCCAAGTCTACATGGTAATGGACCAGACTGGGGTTCCTCTTTCCTCAACATTGTTAATGGCAGAGATCCTGGTCAAGTATATTGTAGGTGGGAATGCTTGCAAGAGCAGGAGTTCCCTCCTACAGTAAACAGTGGCTGAAATCGCTGCTTCTAGGGCAGGAGCAACATTGAAGAGAGAGGGACCTCAGTCTGATCCTTTGCCAACCCACAAATTGGGTGGGAACAGTGGGCGGTGGGGGCAATGGATGCCAATGAAGGGGGCAATGAAGTGGCAGAAACTGGGAGTGGGGCTTTTGGAGGGTGGAGGAAGATAATTGCTGTCATTAACTGAGGGTGAGTGGGGAAAGAGTGCCAGCCCTATTGAGTAGGGAGGGGAAGAAGAGTGCCAATATTAAGAGTGGGGGCAGGAGAAGAATGCCAGCTTGAATGACGGGTGTGAAAGATGGGGGGGGGGAACAAATGTGCCAGTATGATTGATTTGGCAGGGTTGGAGAAGAGCTGAGCAGTTTACATACTGGTGTCAGTGATTAGCATGCAGGTAAGGATGTGGTTTGGTAACCTAGGACATACTTTACAAACTGAAGTTCCTGAGATAATCAGATTTTTGTGCTTTTCTGTATTTGTTGACTTACTAGCATGTCATTCCTGTTAATTTACGAATAAAATTCTACCATGATAACTCCATTTCCTTTGGATAGCTGACGCTGTCTATCAGAAGTTCTTGGGTGTGTGTCAATTTTTGTAGAGGCCTGAAGGATAACAGTAAAACCTTAATATTTCCTTATGCATTGCAAGTATAGCCACTCAAAATTGGAAGGTCAAATTTAATCTCCTGCAAGCTGTTAATCTGCCATGATCCTTATGCATTTTTGTTTAATATAATGTTGCCCTCTCCTCGCTACTCCTTGGCTGAAGTCCTGGTCTACAGGTGCTCATTCTTTGTGTATGAGCTGATTCTTGGGACAGTGCGTGCCATGAGTACTTCATGGTAAGGTGCAGACCCTTCTACCTGCCTCGGGAATTCACGGCTGTTATCATCACTGCGGTCTACATCCCACCACACGCTAATGCCAAACTAGCACTGAGGGACCTCTACAGGGCCTTCAGCGAACAACAAACTGCGCACCCAGACGGAGCTTTTATCGCCGCGGGAGACTTCAACCACATAAACCTAAAAACTGTACTACCAAAATTCCACCAGAATGTTTTCTGCCCCACAAGAGGGGAGAACACACTGGATCAAGTCTACACGAGCATTGTAGATGCTTATAAGGCCATTCCCTGCCCCCACCTTGGGAAGTCTGACCACCTCTCCCTGTTTCTAGCCCCGGCATACAAACCGCTCATCAAAAGAGTGAGAACATCAGTGAGATCAGTGAAAGTATGGCCAGAGGGGGCAGTCTCGGAGCTTCAGGATTGCTTTGAACGCACTGATTGGGGCATGTTTGTCCATAATGACATAGAGGAATACACATCCACAGTGCTATTCTACATTAACAGTTGTGTCGAGGTCGTCACGACCCATAAAAATATCAGGACATACCCCAACCAGAAACCCTGGATGAACGGAGAGGTCCGTTTGCTGTTGAAAGTACGCGACGCAGCATTTTAATCTGGCGACGCGGCGGCTTACAGTGCAGCTAGGACCAACCTAAAAAAGGGTATCAGGACTGCCAAAAGGAAACAGACACTGCGGATAGAGGATCATTTCCACAACAACTCGGACCCCCGGCGCATGTGGCAAGGTATCCAGTCCATCACTGACTACAAGAGCAAAAACACCAGCCCCCCGGTTAGAGATGCCTCCCTTCTGGAGGAGCTTAACAACTTCTACGCTCGCTTCGACAGGGACAACAGGGAGCCGGCTACCAAAGCCTTGCCACCCCCGGAAGACCAGGTGCTCACTCTGTCGACCTCCGACATAAGGGGTGTTCTACGCGGAGTGAGCACACGAAAGGCTGCTGGACTGGATAGCATCCCTGGACGGGTACTCAAGGAATGTGCTGATCAGCTGGCTGATGTCTTCACCGCCATCTTCAATCTGTCATTGGCCCAGGCAGTAGTCCCTACATGCTTCAAGACCGCTACCATTATTCCTGTGCCAAAACAAATGGCTGTGACGTGCCTGAACGACTATCGACCTGTCGCACTCACACCCATCATAATGAAGTGTTTCGAGAGACTGGTCCTGGCTCACATCAAAGCCAGTGTTCCCACCTCTCTCGACCAACACCAGTTTGCCTATCGTGCAAACAGATCAACGGAGGATGCAATCACAACCGCTCTACACTCTGCACTGAATCACTTAGATGGTAAAGAGACCTACATCAGAATGCTGTTCATAGACTACAGCTCAGCATTCAACACCATCGTCCCCAACAAGCTGGCCACCAAACTCCACACTCTAGGCCTGAACACTTCCCTCTGCAACTGGACCCTGGACTTCCTAACAAACAGACCCCAGTCTGTCAAATTAGGTAACCACACCTCCTCCTCCCCCCCCGCCCCCCGACCCTGAACACGGGGGCCCCACAAGGATGTGTGCTGAGCCCCCTCCTCTACTCCCTCTTCACCCACGACTGTGTGGCTGTTCATGGTCCCAACACCATCATCAAGTTTGCGGATGATACCACGGTAGTAGGCCAGATCACCAACAACGATGAGTCAGCCTACAGGGAGGAGGTCCCGCATCTCGTGAAGTGGTACGCCGATAACAACCTGGCCCTTAACATCAAGAAAACCAAAGAAATCATTGTGGACTTCAGGAAGTCTAAAGGCGGAAGTCACACCCCCATCCACATCAATGGGGCTGTGGTGGAAAGGGTGGACAGCTTTAAGTTCCTTGGAGTCCACATCACCGGAAGACCTCTCCTGGTCCCTCAATACCTCCTCTCTGGTGAAGAAGGCCCAGCAGCGCCTATATTTCCTAAGGAGGCTGAAGGGATGTAACCTGTCACCCCTGATCCTCTCTAACTTTTACCGCTGCACAATAGAGAGCATCCTGACAAACTGTATCACAGTATGGTATGGCAGCTGTAGCTACTATGACCGGAAAGCCCTGCAGCGGGTAGTCAAAACTGCCCAACGCATTACCGGCACCCGGCTACCGACCATAGAGCACATATACCAGAAACGCTGTTTACGGTGGTCACGGTCCATCATCAAAGACCCTACCCACCCCAGCCACAGTCTGTTCGCCCTCCTGCCATCTGGGAGACGCTACAGATGCATTCGCACCCGTACGACCAGATTTAGGAACAGCTTCTTTCCCAGGGCTGTCATCCTACTGAACTCCACAAATAAACTCTAAAGCCTGCACATCTGCAATGCACTTTATTATGGTTATGTTTGTTAAAGTATTACAAGCCAAATATATGTTGAATGTTTAAATGTCTTAATCTAAATGTACACTCTCGGGAGCCGCAAGCCTACATTTCGTTGTACTGCACCTGTGCACTAACAATGACAATAAAGTTGATTATGATTATGACTGTGGGGCCATGAGAACTGCACCTGGTGCTCTCTACATGAACGCTTCCGGCAGGGATTCCTGGATAACAACCAGGACCGGAGATCTTGACCAAATTTATTGGTCTTTTCCTCGTGACCTCGAAATAGTGAAACCAGCAGTTTCTCTACTGTCCCACTTGCATGTAAAACTACCAGGACTCACTTAGACTGGCTGATTGAGAAGACCTGTTTTTAGTGGCCACAGTCGCACAGGCCTCGCGCAATATAAAAGCAGCTACCAGCTGTACTGGGCTCCACTGAGTAGTGTGAAGACCAACTGTTTAATTGAGAGTAATTATCAAGACTGGCTTCCCACAATTAATTTAGTAAAACCTCCTCCCTTAACCCAACAGTCCATTTATAGACCTATATTTTAATGGCTGTCTGTACTATAGAGTACAGATGTACAGAGACCAGTTTCAATGCGGCAAACCACATTAAGCTAACCAAAGAAAGAGCAGTCCTGTTACATACACATTATACAGATGGTGTAAATAGATAGAATACAGTACTTCTCTCCATGTATCTGTGGTTCTTCTCTCCATGTATCTGTGGTTTGGTTCCAATTAATTTCAAAGTGTCGGAGGTTTTGTTTATCATAGTTTTATATACGCTTAATAAATGACAAAGAGGCATATATAGAAGTTAAGAAATCCAAAATACATTGGTTTAATTTTGCCTAAACAGTGAATTATTTGACTAAAGGTGAAGGGAGAAAGAGGAGTTACAGCTGAGTCTTTGCTTAGGTACACTGGGCTGGTTGTTCTGCTGCCTGGACAGAGATCAGCAAATATCGCTTTTACCTTGTACATCAGACCCAGAAAGAGTGATGCTAAAATGACCTCCTCCACATTGCTCTCTCACATTTATATTATCATCTGCTTTCACTCTCCTGTAGACTGTTGGGTGGCCCATTCAGAATATGGAGCCCAGGCATTTCCAACGCAGGAGAGCGGAGGCAAAGACAACAGGAGCCACATAAAAATGGGATTGGGTGAGCCTAAGCAGTCATGCTGAGGCAGTTCTGTGAGTCAGTATGTTTGCATCATTATGGTGTTGTATACCATGATGTATGCACCTGGGCTCATTGCATTTAGTGAGTCAAAAAAGGACACAGTTCATCTAATGGCAGATGGAAAGATACAACAACCTGGGCCTGCACTGGTTTGGCTGTTTGTGTTCAGGAGTGACATCATTGATGTTGGCAGTCAACAGAACTAAGTTTAAAAATAGGTAAAACTTAGCACAGACTGGGGATTGATTATGTTTCAAGTTATCGATGTAATCTTTTAAATTCCTTCATATCAGTTGATACTAGGAAACTGTTCACAAGCAACTACTGTTATGGTTCATAGTTTTATGTCTCTATCGCTTTAACTTGTGGAGGCAACTGCTCCTATTCCAATTAGCTACTGAAATATGGCAAGGTAACGTTCATCTTTTAGAGTTGTCGGTCAGCCAAGTGAACTATAGCCGTTAAGATCGGCAGGGCATCCATGCCCCTGGCCTTGCTGGGTTCTTCGCCTACCACCCGACTCCTCTGCACCCTTCCTGCCCTGACATCAATATCAAAGTTTGAGTGCGCTAATCAGGCCTACGAAGTGATTAAATCTAATGTATAATTTCTGCTAAAGTTATGTTTTGCATTGTTCTGAGATGTATATGTGTGTCTACATTTTCTTTTGCTTTGTTTTTGTTTTGGGGAAAAGTATTCCTGGATGGAAATGTTGTATGATAACATCAGGGACTAGTTTTGTTTTAATAATACTGTACTTCCTCCAGCTGGTGCTACAACAATTAAGTCATGAAGGCTCTTGAGTGTGACGTGTTTTTTTTGAGGTGCAAGATCTTTTGGTTAGATCATTGATCAGTCACTCGTTACAACTGATAAATTACTCAGAGCATAGCCCAGATTTCTTTAGAATACAGTTACTTTAAAAGGCAGATGTACAATTCTTGATCCATTTGGCTGCTTGCCAGGAAATTGCACACATTATTCTGATTTACATTGTCTTATTCAATAAGATCATTGTCTCCACTTTCATTTAAAACAATTAGCTTTTTTAATATGACAAGAAGCTTCATTTTTTAAGTCTATGGATTTTTAAAATCTAGTAAATGTTGGCACTGGGAGGTTGGGATATGAACACTGGGTGAAGTGTGTATGCACATGTCAAAAGAAACACTTGAGGTTTGTTCAACTACTACCTCTGTCTCTGATGGCCTGTGTGGACTGGGACTAGACAATAACCAATCTGCATATTCACAGATAATGTCACCACGCCCCATTCTTTTACAAAAAAAATTGTAGAATAATGTTTCATCACCTCGCTTCCAAAAGAAAAGTGAATTTTGTATCCTGCGTAGCATAGTTGATATTGTAACAGTCCCTTTTAGTGTCTAGGAGGATGTACTTGCTTTGAAGGTATGCTTGTCCGTAAGAATGAACCTGTGGTACTTGACATTGCACTGCAGTGAGTAAATCTTAACTGAAAAAAACTATGGCTTACCATTATATGAAGTAAGCCCTTTGAAATAAAAACAGAAAATGCTGGAAATACTCAGCAGGTCAGGCAGCATTTGTGGAGATAGAAACAAAGTTAACATTTCAGGTCAATGACCTTTCATCAGAACTGGAAAAAGTTAGAGATGTAACAGGTTTTAAGCAAGTACAGAGGTGGGGAGGAGAGGAAAGAACAAAAGGGAAGGTCTGTGATAGGGTGGAAGGCAGGAGAGATTAAATGATAAAAGGGATGATGGTGCAAGGCAAAAGGGGATAGTAACGGGACAAGTAAAGAAACAAAAGGTGGGTCTACAGCTGCTGTCTGAAAAAATGGGAGCGATGATTACGATCCGAAATTGTTGAACTCAGTGTTGAATCCAGAAGGCTGTAAAGTGCCTAATCAAAAGATGAGGTGCTGTTCCTCGCGCTTCTGTTGAGCTTCATTGGAACAGTGTAGGAGGCCGAGGACAGAGAGGTCAGAGTGGAGGTGGGGCGGAGAATTAAAATGACAGGCGACCAGAAGCCCGGGGTCATGCTTGTGAATTGAACGGAGGTGTTTTGCAAAGCGATCACCCAAGTAAGCCCTTTGATTCACCCAGTGAAGAATTAGCCCCCACTTAGAATAAATATCTGCTAATCTTGTTTTGGTCCTTTTAGTAAGCTCTTTTGTATTTTTTTTTTAATTTTCCAATTCCACAGACAATCAGTAAAGTCATTCTAACTACTAGGTTCATTCAGAAAATCGTGAAGTAGTAGAGTGTTGAGAGCTTTGTCCCACTGCTGGTAATTTAACAACTTATGAAATGCTTTCTGGGATTGTTTCAATTGCTATAAGTTGTTCAAACCTTTTTTTTTGTTGTCTAAACTTCATATCAAGCATTAGATACCATTCTGCTTTTAGTGCAACAGTATAAGTGTGCCTTTATAAGACGTTATCTGTGTTGTGCCAACCATATTTGTCGAAGGTATCTTTGTGTTGTGTCCTCTTGATAATTCTTGGAAAAAAAATGTCATAAGAGCTTTACTCATAAACACTAAAGGAAAAATGTGATCATCACTGGCGGTTAGTCACCTGCAGTGAAATGAGGTGTACAGTTTCCACCCCGAACCATTTAATTCAATTATGCTGCATATATTCTCCACCCGTGATAGAAATGTGTGAGTTTTAGCAACATTAGATGATTCAGGACATTGCCACCTACACAGGCAGAGTCTCTGTCCATTTCTCATTGAACTGAATGAGAGACATTCTACTATAGTTGTCATTGTGAGTTAGCCTACATCTTTTTTTGAATACCTGGTTTGTAAAGAACTTGTGCGATTTTTCTGCAAAGCTCTTGGTAGGTTCACAGGAAGGAGGTTTTATACACGGTTTCATATGTTTACTATGACTATCCCAATGCTCTCATGGCCGGCCTCCCATTTTGCACCTGCTGGAAACTTGAGCTCATCCAAAACTCTGCTGCCTGTATCCTAACTCGCACCAAGTCCCGTTCACCCATCACCCCCCTGTGCTCGCTGCCTGTATCCTAACTCGCACCAAGTCCCGTTCACCCATCACCCCCCTGTGCTCGCTGCCCCGTGTCCTAACTCGCACCAAGTCCCGTTCACCCATCACCCCTGTGCTCGCTGCCTGTATCCTAACTCGCACCAAGTCCCGTTCACCCATCACCCCTGTGCTCGCTGCCTGTATCCTAACTCGCACCAAGTCCCGTTCACCCATCACCCCTGTGCTCACTGCCTGTATCCTAACTCGCACCAAGTCCCGTTCACCATCACCCCTGTGCTCGCTGCCCCGTGTCCTAACTTGCACCAAGTCCCGTTCACCCATCACCCCTGTGCTCGCTGCCCCGTGTCCTAACTCGCACCAAGTCCCGTTCACCCATCACCCCTGTGCTCGCTGACCTACATTGGCTCCCTCGATTTAAAAAAATTAATTAATTAATTAATTTCCATCCTTGTTTTTAAATCCCTCTATGGCCTCGCCGCTCCCTATCTCTGTAACCTTTCCCAGCCCTACAACCCTCTGAGAACTCTGCGCTCCTCCAATTTTGACCTCTTGTGTATCCCCGATTTTCATCGCTCCACCATTGATGGCCGTGCCTTCAGCTGCCGAGGCCCTAAGCTCGGGAATTCCCTTCATAAACCTCTTTCTCCTTTTAAGATGCTGCTTAAAACCAACCTCTTTGACCAAACCTTTGGTCTTCTGTCTTAATATCCCCTTGTGTGGCTATGTGTCATTTTGTGTGATAACGCTCCTGTGAAGAACCTTAGGACGTTTTATTATGTTAAAGGTGCTATATAAATGCAGGTGGTTGTTCTGGTTACAGCTTCTATTTATTAGTTTGGCAGTGTAAGAATAAAACAAAATTTGGCCTGTCTACAGCACAAATTTCAAACAATCCTGTCTTTTTTGGGATGTGTTGTAGTGTGCTGGGTATATGGAGGGGATTAATTACCAGGTGTCTTCAGTTTACAGAATGGATCACATTTCTCAAAGGAGCCCTCCTTTAAACTCTCAAATATATGTTTAAGCAATAGTTTACATTCCCTTCAGTGATGTATACTTGAAAGTATTTAGAAGCATGCAGTGACAGTGTTGCAGAATGTGTGTTTGAAAACAGTCTAACTTTTAATTTTCAAACAACAGCTATTTTAATAAATCTACTTTGTATCTCAATACCTTATCTGGCTTTTTCTATCCTAACTTTATATGTAAAATGCCTAAGATATCTTACAGAATGTCCTTTCAATAAGGAGATTTTAAAGGTGTGAACTATTATAAACAGGTAACCTCTGCAATTTTTACAGGGATACATTAGGGAATTGATAATGATGCATTTTTCTGTTTATTTGTTTAAGTTCATCATTGTCATTAAATAGACGAGGGAACTGTTTCAAGAGATCACAAACATTTTTAAAAATTGCATAATTTGTGAGGTAATTAAAATGTACAAATTTTGTTTCTTTAGTTTAGTGAATATATTGAAATTGCTGTCTGTAATCCTGGTGTATTCCTCTCCTGTTGTCTGTTGGTTAGAAGTTGTAATTTGCTTGTTTCCTTAGAGGTAATGAGAACAGCTGGTTCAACTTCAGCACTCACTTGTGTATAACTTAGCCGGAGCCACTAGTGTTAGTGTGCTTATTTTCTTACTGCCTGCTTTACCGTTAATGCATTTTCCTTATTGAAACTAAGAAGCTGTCCATGATTTATTAATCAAATAAATCTTGGAGTAAATTTAGTTGACCGCAATGGGCTTTATCTTACAAACAGTAGGTCTTTGTAATATTTTGAATGGCCGAACACTGTGTGGCGGTCTTTTACCATTGTCATATCCTGGGAACAGTGGGTTCCACACCATACCCCTACAGTCCACGTGATGCTTAGCTGAATACTTGAATTCTACAATGTATTCACAATATGAGTAATATATATCTGTAAAAGGTAGGGGGAATTTATAGTTTTGGTTTGGTTCTGTTTCTGATTTGGAGCAGGAGTAGGCCATTCGGCCCCTCAAGCCTGCTCCGCCATTCAAGAAGATCATGGCTGATCTGATCTTGGCCTCAACTCCACTTTTCTGCCTGTTCCCCATAACCCTGGACTCTCCTGTAGTTCAAAATCCTGTCTACCTCAGCCTTGAACCACAGGGCCTGGGCCACAGCGAGAAGGTTCTATGGTAAAGTGCCTGCCTGGGCTCTGCTTGGCAACTGCCCAGAGTGCCATGCATAAACCAGGGGCTCAGTATGTCGGGAGCTGTAGGCACAATCCAGCACTCCAATCATTCACCAGAGTGATTTCTGAGCAGGCTGCTCCCTGGGATTGTGGCCCTCAATCAAAATATTAGTGAACAACGTGGAGGAAGAGATTTCTCTGAATGATCTGAGCAAACAGAAGAGGTGAAAATATTAGACACATTGGGGTCAATGTTCCCTCTTTTTTTGGGGGGGTGCTGCGCAGCCACTTTAATGGCTTTAGGCAAATGTGTTTTTCTTTTTCTGCATTGTGTATCTTCCTTCAACCAGCATGATTTGGTGGATCAACCAATGCTGCCCTGGAACCAGATGGTATGGATGTATGTGAGCAAGGTACATCAACTCTCCCACCTAGGTTTATTTTCCTGCATTCTGTCTGTAGATAGCTACGATTGAAATTGGGTGTATGTGCCATGGTGATCTGTGGCTCTGACCTAACTCTCTCCCATCATTCTGTCTGCAAAGCACCCTGTTTGTGGGCTACTCCCAAGAAACCCTTTTTTTAAAAAAAGACAAACAAAACTACTTTTTAGCTCATCTCTTATCAATTTTCTCCGCTCCTCTGACTTTCTCAGGCCCTGAAGGCATTAACTTCTACGTGGGGTATGATTTCACAGGCACCAGTCAGCTGTTAGTATTTTGTCCATGTAGTCATTATGTGTATTTTTTGTCAGTGAGTGTTGGTGTGCTATTCAACCAAGGTGGGGGGGGGGCATCATGGCCAAATCTGTTCCTGTCTGTTACCTTTTTTTCTTATCTCGACTGTTGTTAGCAGATAAGGATTTCAAACTTTAACCCATGACCACAGTGTTGTTGGTAACCGCTCTATTTCAATTAAGTACAGGTTTAATTCTCTACCTCTGTGAGCAGATATAGTGATACTGTACTGATACCACATCGCTTCAATTTGTGTACTGACCTAATGTATCCGGTCAATTCACATACTGATAATGTATCTGATCAATTCATGTACTGATACCGCATCACTTCCAATCATGTACTGATATAACGGCACACTTCTGTTACTGTATCGATTATACCACATCTTTTCCATTGTAGAAAAGAATTTGGATCACTTTAATACTACATATTCTTCTGTTTTACAATTTTTTCTGGAATATTCCCAAAAAACGGGCTTTATTTAATACATTTTACTTTGGATAGGATTATTTTAAATAAACTTGAATAATATGTTGTCCATTTGTAATCTGCTCTGGGCAGGAGTTCAGAAGCTTAGTTATAATTTGCCTCGTGTGATGACTGTAGATTGTAAAGAAACAAAATAAATAGTGCATCTTATAGGACAGAATTGTCTTCTAGACATTACTCATTTAAAATTCCAGGTGAGTAATGAGTGGGCACAAAAATCTCTTGCACTGTTTTAACTCAGTCAGGACACCTACATTTCTCCCATTTCCTGTGCCTCACTGTAAGTTCCATAAAGGTAGGAAATCATGTTAGTTTTATGATCCTGTGTTTGATGTGCTGTTTTTGGAAGGTTTAGGTTGTGGCACTAATTTTCTGATGGGTAGTTGGAAAGACAACAATACTGGCAAGTAAGTCCAGAGATAGTTGAAAAGATACTACTGTGGGGGACTACGGTCTCCCGCGTAAAGAAATAGGCAACACAGCGAGCTACAAGAAATAGGTCTTTACTCCAACTCTCACAATACAGTACTGAATTCGTAAAGCCCGCGAACCTGTGATGACTCACGGATTGGTCACCTGCTGAAACCTGATTGATTGATTGGTTTTCCTTCTCTCAGCAGCAGGCAAGTCTGAACATGCCTTATTCCTCTCAGCTTGCAACTGTCTTGCGGGGGGAGGGGAATACAGCAGTTAAAAGGGGATTATACAGGTTTGTCTACATACACACAGTGTTTCCCCAATGTGGCAACGCCACATACGCCCCCCCAGAATTCTCGTTAACTGTAAAAGTCAGTCTCTGCGGAGGTTTGACCAAGCGGCCGTAGCGGCTGTAGTAGCCATCTGGCGTGTGAGGAGGGCTGTCTGGGAGGTCGGCCGGTTGGTTCATCGGCTGGTCTGGTGGCTGGTCTGCCGGTGGGCTGGCTGGACGGGCTGCTGGCGAAGGTGGGGCGGCAGCTGGGAAGTAAGGTTCTGGCGTGTCTTGGTCCTCTTGTGGGGCCGCCGCCAACGCGGGAGGCCTGCCCCGCCATGGGGGAAGAGCCGGACGAACCGGGAAGCTGAGGTCCAGGTGCGCCGGTTTGAGGCGGTCTACTGAAATAAGGTCCGGCTTCCCGCCGACGTCGATAAGAAAAGCTTTGTCCCCCGTCTCCAATACTGGAAAGGGGCCGGTGTATGGTGCCTGCAGCGGGCCTCTGTGCGCGTCCCGGCGCACGAAGACGAACTCCGCATGTCGTAAGTCTCGAGGCACGTAGGACGGCTGCGGGCCGTGTTGCGAAGTGGGCACTGGACGGAATTGCTGGGCCGCGTCCTGGTGCAGGGAAAGCTGTCTGGCGGCCGACCACAGCTCCGTTGTCAGGGGGAGGAAGTCGCCTGGTACTTTGAGCGGTTGGCCGTAGACCATCTCGGCCGCGGAGGCGTGGAGGTCCTCTTTGGGCGTGGTGCGCAATCCCAGGAGGACCCAGGGTAGTTTGTCGATCCAGCTGGTGTCGGCCAGGCTGGCGCGGAGGGAGGCTTTCAAGGAACGATGAAAGCGCTCGCAGAGCCCGTTGGCCTGCGGGTGGTAGGCTGTTGTCCTGCGCGCGACGTCGGTCGTGGTGGTGGAGGCGAGGGGAATCGCCTCGGGCCATCTGGTGGTGCGGTCGACGATCGTGAGCAGGTGTGTGAAACCGTGCGACGGCGGCAAGGGGCCTACCAGATCGACGTGGACGTGGTCGAAACGCCTCTCGGGCACCGGGAAACACTCCAATGGCGCCTTGGTGTGCTGCTGGACCTTAGCGCGCTGACACACCACGCATGTGTTGGTCCAGTCTCTCACATCCTTGTGGAGTCCAGGCCAGACGAACTTGGCGGACATGAGTTTCTGAGACGCACGCATCCCTGGATGTGAGAGGCCGTGGATGATGTCGAAAACTCACTTGCGCCAGGCGGATGGGACGACCGGCCTAGGCGAGGGGACTGAGACGTCGCACAGGAGGGTTGTGCCTGCTGCGTGGAAGTGGATGTCGGCCAGAGTGAGGCTGGTGGTTGACGTCCTGAGGGCCTGGATCTCCGCGTCGGCGGCCTGGTCTCTCGCCATGCTGGCGTAGTCGACGCCCAGGTGCACTGCGTGGAGCGAGGGTCTTGAGAGGCAGTCAGCCACCAAATTGTCCTTGCCGGCGACGTGGCGGATGTCCGTGGTGAACTCCGAGATGAAGTTGAGTTGGCACGCGGACCAGGGTTCGGTTACTTTGGCCATGGCGAAAGTGAGCGGCTTGTGGTCCACAAATGCAGTGAACGGCCGGCCTTCCAGAAGGAAACGGAAGTGCCGGATTGCCAGGAACAGGGCCAGGAGCTCTCTGTCGAATGTGCTGTAGGCCTGCTCGTTCTTGCGCAGCTGTCGGCTGAAAAATGCCAGTGGCTGCCACGCGCCTTCGGCCCACTGTTGCTGGACGGCGCCGACGGCGTAATCTGAGGCGTCCGTGGTGAGGGCGGTCTTGGCGCCCGGGATGGGGTGGGCCAGTTGTGTGGCGTTGGCCAAGGCGCTTTTGGTCTGCTGGAAGGCTGTCGCCATCTCGCTGGACCAGGTGAGTTGCTCTTTGCCCATTTTGCCCCTGGTGCCTTCGTAGAGGGGGCGCATGAGTGAGGCGGTCTTGGGCACGAAACGGTGATAGAAATTGACCATCCCCAAAAATTCCTGCAGCGCCTTGACCGAGGTGGGCTGGGGAAAGTCCGCCACCGCCTGCACCTTGGAAGGTAGGGGAATGGCTCCCCTTGGCGAGATTCTATGGCCGAGAAAGTCAATTTGAGCTGCTCCGAAGTGGCATTTGGCCGGGTTGACGATTAGCCTGTGTTGGCCGAGGCGCTGGAAAAGAGAGCGCAAATGCGCGATGTGCTCGGCCTTGCTGGTACTAGCCACGAGGATATTGTCCAGATAGACGAACAGGAAGCTCAGGTCCCGTTGGAAGGCCTGTGCGGCGTTCTTGAGCCCGAAGGGCATGCGCAGGAACTTGAACAGTCCGAAGGGGGTGATGACCGCCATCTTCTGGACGTCTGCGTGGTGGACGGGGACCTGATGGTAGCCGCGAATCAGGTCGACCTTGGAAAAGACCGACTTTCCTGCTAGGTGTGCCGAGAAGTCTTGGATGTGCGGAATGGGGTATCTATCGGGCGTCGTTGAGCCGTCTGTAGTCACCGCAGGGGCGCCAGCCACCGCCCGGCTTGGGCACAATGTGGAGGGGGGACGACCAGGGGCTGTTCGAGCGACGGATGATGCCCAGTTTCTCCATCGTGGTGAATTCTTCCTTGGCCACCGCCATCTTGGCTGGGTCCAGGCGTCTGGCTCGGGCGAACACTGGTGGTCCCGTCGTGGCGATGTGGTGCTCGACTGAGAAGGTCGGTTGTGTGAGCCTTGGGAAATCTGCGAGTAGGCGGGCGTAGTCGTCATGCGCCGGGGCGGAGCAGGACCCGACGAGGGCTGGGCTGTTGCTCTGCTGGCAGGCCAGTGAAGCAAAAGTTGCTGCATCGATCAGGCACCTGTCACGGACGTCGACCAGGAGTCCGTGGGCGCAAAGAAAATCGGCGCCCAGCAAGGGATGTGCCACCGAGGCCATCATGAAATCCCACGTAAATCGTTGGCCGTTAAAACAAACCTCGGCCCGTCGCTTTCCGAAAGTAGCGATGGCTGCGCCATTTGCCGCCACGAGGGGTGGGCCGCTGCGGCCTGCCTGGATGTCGAGCTGGGAGGCAGGAATTATGCTGCATTGGGCTCCGGTGTCGCAAAGGAATCTGCGCCCTGAAAGGGAGTCGGTTATGTACAGCAGTTTACCTGCGGTGCCGATGGCCATCGTGGCGGCAGGGGTGCGGTCGAGCGGGCCTAGGCGGCGGCGCGGGGCTGGTGCGTTGGGCCGGGCGGACATCTTGGTTTGATTGAAAGAGCAGGGTGCTCTGCAGCGTTGGGTCTTGTGGCCGAAACGTGCGTGGTAGTAGCATAGTTCTGCGGCCTGGCGTGGCGGCGCGCGCTCGGTGGTGTCGGGGAGCCTCGCGGCTGCACAGCCGAGTTGGGCGACGGCGAAGACTTTGTCCGCGGTGGCTGCCAGTTGTACGCAGTCCGTGATCGGGGACCCTGCGAGGGCAGTCTGTACCTGCTGAGGAAGCAGGCTGAGGAAAAGGGCCCGAAACAAGAAGCACTGCGGTTCCGAGCCCAGGAGCGCAAGCATCCGGCTCATCAACTGGGTCGGGGTAGAGTCGCCGAGGCTTGGTAGTGAGAGAAGCCTGCAGGCCCTCTCCTCACTGGACAGGCCGTAAGCCTGCAGCAAGCGGCCCTTAATGGTTTAGTACTTGCCGGCCTGTGGTGGGTTCCCCAGCAGGTCGAGAATTTCGGCGGCGGTGGAGCTTGCTAGTGCTGAGATTACGTGGAGGTACCTTTCTTCATCTTGAACCCTGCGAAGGGTGAATTGGGCTTCTGTGCGCGAACCAAGCTGGTGCTTGGTGTTCCCAGAAGGTGGGGAGCTTCAAGGACACGGCGCCGGCCGACATCGGGCTGCTGCTGGTTGCCGTCGGGTCGTTGCTGGCCTCTGTAGGGCTGCGTGAGTCGGGGGCTTCGGCCGCCGACATTCGGGGTCACCAATGTGGGGGACTACGGTCTCCCGCGTAAAGAAATAGACAACACAGCGAGCTACAAGAAATAGGTCTTTACTCCAACTCTCACAATACAGTACTGAATTCGTAAAGCCCGCGAACCTGTGATGACTCACGGATTGGTCACCTGCTGAAACCTGATTGGTTTTCCTTCTCTCAGCAGCAGGCAAGTCTGAACATGCCTTATTCCTCTCAGCTTGCAACTGTCTTGCGGGGGGAGGGGAATACAGCAGTTAAAAGGGGATTATACAGGTTTGTCTACATACACACAGTGTTTCCCCAATGTGGCAACGCCACACTACAATGAATAGTCTATAGAACTGGCAGTGACAATTCTGATGCCTTGTGGCTTGGAATATATTGGCATGATTAAACCAAGATGTTGAACATGAATATGCATTTTAGCTTTTAAGTTATGGTTTGATATTTATGTTTAAGTGTGATAACTGGAACATTGATTTATGTTTAAATATTGTAGAAATTGAACATAAATACATTGGCAATGATGTATTTGTGTAATATTTTACTACAGTTGCTTTTGTTGGCTACTGTATCATTTTAATAGAATTTTAAGCTGGTACATTCTGTCACTGCTGCGGTTATTCTCACAATCACTAATAAATGTTGTTACACACCAGTGAAAATAAGATGATATAGAGGTAATATATCACTCACGATCTCGAGCAAACTGAAGTGCTGTTTTTATCTTTGTCCTGGATGACTCTGTTGAGGGGAATTTCATATAAAGTTAAAGGTTTGTGGTCTGTCTGTACACTAATTCTTTAAGACATTGTGGCAATTTGACTGGTGGTCAGTATGACTAAATAGATAGTACTAAACTACTCTGTTTAGATTTAGGATTATTGCTGTCTCTGTTTTGATGAATGTATCTATTTAAAAAAATTAAAAAAAATTGGCCTGCAGTCCGAGTTTCTATTTTTCCTTTTAAGAAAGGAAAAGATTACATTTTAAGCAGAAATTACATTGAATAGTTCCTTTTTAAAATGGTTTTATAATTAAAAAATAATACATACTAAGATTTATAGTCACCTTGGTAGCTTTCCATGGAAGTACAAGTCCCTGGCCTCTGGTTGTATTGAGAGGTTGTGACTATTACCCGTGTTCTCACCATTCTGATCTCTACCTGTAATATGGTGTGCCGCTGAACCATACCCATAATACACTACAATTGTTGCAGAAAATAATTCCTGTTTTATTAAATATTAGAAGAAGTTTGCAAAATAAAATGAGGACAGAAACACTGAATGAAGAATATTTAAAATGAGCATCATTCTGCATCTGATTTTACTGGGTCTGAGATCTCAAGAGGGTTTTGGGGCTGGAGGAGGTTACAGAGATGGGGAGGGGTGAGGCCGTTCCATTTGCAAACGAGGATGAGAATTTTAAAATCGAGGCGTTGCTGCACCTGGACCGGGAGCCAGCGTAGGTCAGCGAGCAGAGGGGTGATGAATGAATGGGACTTGGTGCGGGTTAGGATACGGGCAGCAGAGTTTTGGATGAGTTCAAGTTTATGGAGGGTGGAAGATGGGAGGCCGGCCAGGAGTGTGTTGGAATAGTCGAGTCTAGAGGTAACAAAGGCATGGATGAGGGCTTCAGCAGCAGATGAGCTGAGGTGGGGGCAGAGATGTGCGATGTTGGAGGTAGAAGTAGGTGGTCTTGGTAATGGAGCGGATATGTGGTCTGAAGCACATCTCCGGGTTAAATACAGCACCAAGGCTGCGAACAGTCTGGCTCAGACTCAGACTCCGACAGTTGCCAGGGAGAGGGATGGGTGAATACCACTTTTCAGTTCACACTGATGGGCAGTTCTGGCATTAGAGAACACTCTTGTGCAGCACACACTGAACATATAATGACACTTGAAAACAAGTGTAAAAGAGAGTAACTTCCTTTGTTTTGTTATTCTGTACCTCCCCAACATAATCTCAAAAATTCTGATTAATCGTCACTTAAAATGATAGTTTAATATTACTTCAGCAATAAATTAGCGTATTTTATAATTCACTGTCACAATACTGAATCGCATCTTTAGAAGTCCCATTAACACATTCATGTTGGTGCCGTGAATTTGAGGTACCACTGTTGCTGAATATTGACAGGAGTTTTAATTAAACAGTATTTTGTTGGCTGTTGTTTCTTAGTTCAAACTGGGGACAATGAATTAACAGACAATGAATGGGGGTACTGTTCTGTCTTGGCTCAGAGATTTTGCAGTTTGTGTGACATTCGAGACAATGAACACTAAATCAGTGAGAACTTTTTTCTTTCTTTTGCTTGACGCAGAACTGTGGATATGGCCTTTGGTAAGAACACACATCTATAATTCTTTAGTAGTGAGAGTGGACTTACATTGGGATTTGTATTCAGTGAGGTCAATTGATAAATCAAAGAATTATTCTTAATGGTCCTTACTGTGCTGTATTTTGTTTGTATATTTTGCACGTATGGGGAAAGCATTAATTGTCCTTGTGTAGACTGCTGAAGGTGTTTAATGCCTCTTGTATATTATGGAACCACTTCCAATTGTAATTGTGCTAGTTCCTGTTGTTGCCAAATGCCCTCATTTATACTACTGGTTGGATTCGACAACAATGGCACAACGATCTGTGTGCAAGATTTATGCACATGGATAAAAGTCACAAATGAATGCAGAGTGATCACAAAGTTTCATTTGCAATTTTTCCACTCTTGGCCAGGACCTTCCCCGATGCCAACAGTGACCAGAAAAGCACACTGGTGACCTGTACTGTGCTCAGACTGTCTACAGCCAGAATCAAGATGGTGGACCTAACTCAAGAGCTGCACTTGCGCTTTACTGTCCAAAGACATCCAGAGAAACAATCTCCTATTTACCCTACAGGGTTGGATCCAGCGACCCTGTTGCAGGTTGGGTAAATGGAGGAATTAAATGTTTTCACTTGAAGTTCCCCAATATACTGACGTAACAGACTGACGATAGCTGTAGTATATCACCTACACGGAAGAAACTGATAGTCTTGAGATAGTAATAAAGTTCAGGTTTTTGAGTTAGGACCACAATTAGAATACTAATCCATTTTTAAATGTCAGTGAAATCTTGCATTACAGTTGAATCAAAACTGTTCAGAAGGATGGCCTTTATGACCTCCTTGGTGGAGTAGTAGACCTTCTATAGGCTGCAGTTACACTAGCTGATGCAATCATTCTTTGCAAGTAAAGGCAGCAATGGAAATTCTTTACCCACCCTAGTCAGGGTGGGGATATAAACCTGCACCAGCTTACAAGCTATTTCCTTTTGAACGATGAGCTTGCTATGCGGTAGGTATGTATTACCGAGCAATTGTTTTTGGCATTTTATGTTCGCAGTGCAGATTTTCCCACAGTAAGACTATCATGACAAAATTGTAATTATTTTCATTAAAGTATTGGATTTCAAAGTTTCTGTTCTCCCAGGCATTTGGACAAATCAAACATCCTAACTGATCCTACTTGGCAATCTTTGCATACTCCCAGATGAAGAAAATGAAAAGAATAGTTCTATAAATTGCAAAAGAAAGAAAGTGTGTCTGGGGAAGAGCTTTTCACTTTCTAGTTTGGTTTCCGTTGAGTGGTTTTGGTGATTTGTTGTCTTTGTGATTCAGTCTAGAATGAACATGACTGTCCAATAAAAAAAGTGTTCACCTTTTAAAATGATATGTGCCCATTCACATGAGTGAGGTGAATGTGTGTTTTAAATTTATTTTGTAATTAGTTGAACTTATTACAAATAGTCCTTTTTTTATTTTCTCCATACTGAGATCTGACCAGCTGAATACAAAATCTCATTGCGGAAGACTAATATTGAAGCCATAATATTTACTTAAGAATTGCATATCATTTTACAAAATTCAAGATCATCTAAGTCTGCAATTTAAAAAAAACACAAGCAAATGTAGTAGTAATTTTACACCCAGCAAGAAATCAAGAATGAGATCAATACCAGTTATGTTGTGTTTCATGCTGTTACTTGAAGAGTCCTTTCATCTTCCACCCACCATAAACTTCAGCTCATCCAAAACTCTGCTGCTCATATCCCATTCCACACCAAGTCATGCTTGCCTATCGTGCCTGTCCTTTGTGATCTATATTGGCTCCCAGTCCCTGGAAATGTTGTAACCCAGGAGTTAGTGCTGAGTTCACTTTTTTGTTCTTGGATCATTTGAACTTGAGCATGGGGAGCTCACTCTCGGAATTTGCTGACACACATGAGTGTAGGGGGTTTGGCAAACAGTGAAAATGACAGTAAGAGAGTTCGGAGAGGCAGAGGCAGGTTCGCAGAATGGACAGATAGGCGATTGATGCAATTTAATGTGGGTAAGTGTGAGTTCATCCATTTTGGGAGGAAAAACAAGGAATGGGAGCCTCGCTTCAGTGAAAAGACACAGTTCTCAAAGTGTGAATGAAGATAAATAATGCCATTTACAGTGTTTTGGGTTTTACAAATATGAACAGGGAGAACAAGAGTAAAGAAGTAATAAATATCAATATCAAATGACAAAAGATTGTTTAGGCCACAGTTAGAGCACTGTATGCAGTTTTGGGTACTCTTATTATAAAAAGGGACATTAAAGCCACAGAGAGCGTGTAACATGGATTCACTAGAATGATGCCAGAAATGGGAAAGTATAGTTTACGAGGAGAGACTTGAGATACTGGAATTATTCCACTCTAGGAGACAAGAGTATGAGAAGGTTTAACAGAGGCTTTTAAAATTATGAAGTATTTTGATAGTGAACCAGGAAAGACAATTTCTTCTGTTGGGGAAACAGTGACGAGGGATCATCAACTTAAATTTGTTACTGAAAAAGATTAAGAGAACATTCTTTACACGGAGGGTTGTTGGAGCATGGAGTGCTTTTCTACATGGGATGGTTGAGGCAGAGACCATTGCTTCTTTAAAGACAAATTGGATAAAAACCTGATGCAGATGGAGGTACAAGGCTAGGTGGAGAGAGTGAGGTCGTGGGGTTAGTTTTTGATTACTCTAGCATAGGGCCGGCACATGCATAATGGGCTGAATGACGACCTTCTGTGCTGTAAACTTCAATTGTTGTATGGATGGCATAGTTTGGTCCATGGGGTTCAGTAGCTTATGCAATAATTTCAGTAAAATATAAAATAATTTGAAGTGGTAACTTTGTAGAAGTCTGTAAATGTGAAGCAGTTTTCTCATGACTACTTGTTTAATGATTTAAAAGTAAAACGAGTTCGGATTACATCTTTTTGAAAATGTTTTCCCATTGTGGAACATGTTCAAAACTATAGGTACTGAATAATAAATTCTATCTTTAGGATTCAGACCTTTATGCTGAATTCAGACCTTTTGTACATTCATCCTCTATCTCCTTGAAGGCAGTTGACCGTGTCCTTAGTCATCACAGTTTTAAAGTGTTTACAAATCAAGTAGGAAGGGAAAAAAATTATAATCCTTTAATTTAAGTTGATTGTGCAGAATGTGGCTTCTATATATTTTTTAAAAGCATGGAATCCACTGATTTGTAAACTATTACTTCAGTGCAAACAAAGTAATTAACTTGCTCAGTGTAATGATCAGTCTTAAGCTGCAGTGATTACAATTATTGCAAAAATTCATTTCAGGAAGTGCCAGAGTATTAAATCAAGTAGGTGTGGTCTATTCTCACTTGCCAACTTTGTGGTGAATGTAATCAGGTTTTTGTAACTATGGCAACACTTGTCTATAATGCCTTGCCGAAAGTGTAGAGGTTTTTTTAAAATTCTGTTGGCGTAATGGGTAAATGTAGTGTGTGATGTCGTACTGGCCATGTAGACCAAAAGCCAAAGGTTCCAGGTTTCATAGAATGGTTACAGCACAGAAGGAGGCCCTTTGGCCCGTCGAGCCCATACCGGCTCTCTGCAAGAGCACTTCAGCTAGTCCCACTCCCCTGCTCTTTCCCCGTAGCGCTGCAAATTTTTTCCTTCAGGCACTTATCCAATTTCCTTTTGAAAGCCATGATTGAACCTGCCTCCACCACTCTCTCAGGCAGTGCATTCCTGATCCTAACCACTCGCTGCGTAAAAAAGTTTTTCTTCATGTCGCCTTTGGTTCTTCTGCCAATCACCTTAAATCTCTGTCCTCTGGTTCTCGACACTTTCGCCAATGGGAACATTTTCTCTCTAGCTACTCTGTCTAGACCCCTCATGATTTTGAAGGGTCCAGTCAGTGCTAATCTCAGCCAGAACTCAGCAGTTGGGCTTCTATAACCAGAATTCTCCACACCCCTGGAATAGGGAGGAAAAACATTAGTTGAGGTTCTAGCTCCTGAGTTCGAACTGCTGGAAAGAGCACCCATGGATGTTGAGTAAGGACGTGATCAGGCTTAGCTGTGAAGCCCTCCCCAGTTGAATATTCTGCAACTTACCATTTAGTCTCACACTTAAAGAATAGCCACTTGGGTTAAGTACCTAAGCACAGGATTTTTGGAGCTGTACCCCAGTAAGAATCAGCGCCTTCAGGAAAGGTGGGGAATGAGTGAAGGAGCAAGAAAAATATTGTTTCTTCTCCAACAACAACTTGTATTATATAGCGCCTTTAACGCAGTAAAACATCCCACGGCGCTTCACAGGAGTGTAATCACCAAGCCAAAGAAGGAGACATTAGGATGGGTGACCAAATGCTTGGTCAAAGAGGTAGGTTTTTAAGTAGCGTCTTAAAGGTAAGATGCAGCACTATATATTGTGCATAGATAGGCAATTAAGTACGATTGGTATTTTTGTAATATTCATTGTCCCTTCAGCATCTAGATGTTTTGAGTAGTTTAATATTTCTATATCTGAGTTAACTTTGAATGTTAAATATTACATGAATGGTGTTCTCAAATCATTTAGGCTGTTCCTATGTGGGGCAGGTGATGTGAAATTTCAGGATTTCAAATTAAGATTTCAACACATTTGAACTAAAAAAAAAAAGCATTGGAACATTGCAGGACCTTTATGAGCGGTTCCTACTTGAGGTTTAAATCATCCCTTTTACTTTGCATCGTATTTAAAAAAACAAATGCCAATAAATTAACCATTAAAAATGTGTTATTAAAACCCTCTGAGCAGGTTTGCGTTGCAGTAGCATGAACTGAAATTTTGATATCATAAAACTTTGAAAGTATTGCTGGTATCTTGAAATTCAGGTAAATTAATAAATTTACATCTCCTCTACATTGGGGAGATCAAACGCAGATTGGGTGACCGCTTTGCGGAACACCTCAGTTCAGTCCGTAAGGGTGATCCCAAGCTTCCGGTCGCCTGTCGTTTTAATTCACCGCTCCATTCCCACTCGGATCTCACCGCCTGCGGTCTCTTGCATTGTTCCACAGAAGCTCAACGTAAACTCGAGGAACAGCACCTCATCTTCCGATTAGGCACTTTGCAGCCTTCCGGACTCAATATCGAGTTCAACAATTTCAGATCATAACCTCGGCCCCCATTACATTTTTACTTATATTTTTTTCCACCCCTTAGTTTTGGGTCTTCCCTTCTCCCCCCCCCCACCACTTTTTTTTTCTCTCTTCTCTCTCCCACATGGCAGCTGTCTCTTATCCTGCCAGTACACTTCACACCTAATCTGAGCCGTCTTTTGTCTCCACTGTCCTATTAGTGTCTCGTCTGGTTTTGAATACCTCTTAATGTCTCTTTTACTTCTTTTGTTCTATCGCAGCCCTGCCTTCGATCTATTTTATTTCCTTTCCAGTTTTGAAAAAGGGTTTCGACCCGAAACGTCAACTCTAATTTCTCTCCACGGATGTTGCCTGGCCTGCTGAGTTTTTCCAGCATTTTCTGTTGTTATTTCAGATTTCCAGCATCTGCAGTATTTTGCTATCAAATTAATAAAATTGTTGCTTACATTTTAGAGTTTTTCTGACCTGCCAACAATGACTCAGTCAGTCAATTGTTGTTGCCTATAATATGAGGGCTGTAAATGGAGTAGAGGAGCAAAGGAATTATGGGGTACAGATACACCAATCACTAAAAGAAAGAAAGACTCTCATTTATATAGCGCCTTTCATGACTCAAAGCGCTTTACAGCCAATGAAGTACTTTTGAAGTGGAGTCACTGTTGTAATGTGGGAAACACGGCAGCCAATTTGCGCTAGATTTTTGTGCTCAAGTCCCATGGAGTTCGACTTGAACCCACAACCTTCTGATTCAGTGGCAAGGATGCTACCAACTGAGCCATGGCTGACACAGGTAATAGCAGCCCATCAGCGCTTTACAGCCAATGAAGTACTTTTTGGAATGTAGTTACTGGGAAACACGGCAGCCAATTTGTACACCGCAAACTCCCACAAACAGCAATGTGATAATGACCAGTTAATCTGTTTGTTATGTTGGTTGAGGGATAAATATTGGCCAGAACACTGGGGATAACTCCCCTGCTCTTCTTCAAAATAGTGCCATGGGATCTTTTACGTCCACCTGAGAGAGCAGACAGGGCCTCAGTTTAACGTTTCATCCAAAAGACGGCACCTTCGACAGTGCAGCACTCCCTCAGCACTGCACTTAAGTGTCAGCCTAGCTTTGTGCTCAAGTGTCTGGAGTGGGACTTGAACCCACAACCTTCTGGCTCAGAGGCGAGTGTGCTACCAACTGAGCCACAGCAGACACAAAAGTAGCGACACAGGGTTAATAAGGCCATAAAAAAGCAAAGAAATCCCTGGGATTCATTTCTAAAAGGATAGAATTGAAAAGCAGAGAAGTTATGTTAAACTTGTATCGAACCTTGGCGAGACCACACTTTGAGCACTGTGCACAGTTCTGGTCTTCATATTTGATGCACTATCAATTGCTACAAAAGACTGGAGATTGAGAAAGTAATAAACAGGCTTTTATTACCAAAGAACAGAGCATGCCTCTTGTGGTTGCCTGGTATCCAAAAGGGCCGGAGGCTTCTGAGCAGCGACCTTTATACCCAGCCATGAGGGTGGAGCCAGGGGCGGAGTCAGCTGAGGCATGCACAGACAAGTACAACAATATGCAAGAGTGAACAACAGTACTAACAGTGAACAACAATACTAACAACAGTGGTTTACCACATTCACCCCTTGTTTAGAATTGAGTCCGGCGGGGTGAAGTGCACTAAAAATTCGTGTACTGAAGTCTATCAGGAGGCCTTGTAAGCCGTCCTGAGCGTCGCAGCAGCGGCGGTGATGGTGCAGCATCCAACGGTGAACCCGGTGTCTCGTTCAGAGGAGGTGTAGCAGGTGGCGGACCCTGGGGCTGCTGCATGCCGTCTACAGGGGTCAGAGCATGGGTAATGGGAGGTAGCGATGGTGGTCTCTCAGAGGCACCCGAAGGTGCGAGGTCTCGTGCGGGGACTGTGTCCTGGGGGTAGGCAGGAGTAGCGGTGGGTGGCGAAGAGGGTGTTTCAGGAGCACCTGCAGGTGCGAGGTCTCGAATGGAGACTGTGTCCTCCCGCCCGTCCGGGTACACCACGTAAGCATACTGCGGGTTGGCGTGGAGGAGGCTCACCCTCTCGACCAGGGGGTCCGCCTTATGGGTCCTCACGTGCTTCCGCAGTAGGACGGGACCTGGAGAAGTCAGCCATGTTGGTAGCGAAATCCCCGACGTGGACTTCCTGGGGAAGGAGAACATTCTCTCGTGAGGAGTGGCATTGGTGGGTGTACAGAGCAGCGACCGAATGGAATGGAGCGCCGCAGGGAGGACCTCCTGCCAGCGGGAGGTCGGAAGGCCCTTAGATTTTAAGTTTAAAAGGACTGCCTTCCAGACTGTCGCATTCTCCCTTTCCACCTGGCCGTTACCCCGGGGGTTGTAGCTGGTGGTCCTGCTTGTAGCAATGCCTCTCGCGAGCAGGTACTGCCGAAGTTCGTCGCTCATAAAAGATGAGCCCCTGTCGCTATGGATATAGCTAGGGAAACCGAACAAGGCGAAGAGGTCATTCAGACATTTAATGACCGTGGTACTGGTCATGTCCGAGCAAGGGATGGCAAACGGGAAACGGGAGTACTCATCAATTATATTGAGGAAGTACACATTGCGGTCAGAGGAGGGGAGGGGCCCTTTAAAATCGATGCTCAGCCGCTCGAAGGGGCGCGTGGCTTTGATCAGGCTCGCTCTGTCTGGCCTATAAAAATGCGGCTTGCACTCGGCACAGATCTGGCAGTTCCTGGTCATGGTCCTGACCTCCTCGATGGAGTAGGGCAGGTTACGGGATTTGATAAAATGGAAGAACCTGGTGACCCCCGGGTGGCAGAGGTCATTGTGGAGGGTCTGTAGCCTATCAACCTGCGCGTTGGCGCACGTACCACGTGATAGGGCATCTGGGGGCTCATTGAGTTTCCCGGGCCGGTACAAGATATCGTAATTGTAGGTGGAGAGTTCGATTCTCCACCTTAAGATCTTGTCATTCTTGATTTTGCCCCGCTGCTTATTATGAAACATAAAAGCCACTGAACGCTGGTCAGTGAGCAGGGTAAATCGTTTTCCGGCCAGGTAATGCCGCCAATGTCGCACGGCTTCCACAATGGCCTGGGCCTCCTTTTCGACAGAGGAGTGTCGAATCTCGGGGCCCTGGAGGGTCCTTGAGAAAAAGGCCACGGGTCTCCCCGCCTGGTTAAGGGTTGCAGCTAGGGCAAAGTCGGATGCGTCGCTCTCCACTTGAAAAGGAAGGGACTCATCCACAGCGTGCATTGTGGCCTTCGCAATGTCTCCTTTTATGAGAGTGAAGGCTGCACAGGCCTCTGCTGTCAGGGGGAAGGAGGCGGACTTGATGAGGGGTCGGGCTTTATCCGCATAGTTGGGCACCCACTGAGCATAGTAAGAGAAAAACCCCAGGCATCTCTTCAGTGCTTTCTGGCAGTGGGGGAGGGGGAGCTCCATAAGGGGGCGCATTCTATCGGGGTCTGGGCCGATGACTCCGTTCTCCACTACGCAGCCAAGAATAGCAAGGCGCGTAGTACGAAACATACATTTGTCTTTGTTGTATGTGAGATTCAGCCGCTGGGCCGTCCGGAGGAATTTCTCTAGATTAACGTCGTGGTCCTGCTGGTCGTGGCCGCAGATGGTGACGTTGTCTAGATATGGGAAAGTGGCCTGGAGCGCGTTCTGGTCAACCATCCGGTCCATCTCCCGTTGGAAGACAGAAACTCCGTTGGTGACGCCGAAGGGAACTCTGAGAAAGTGATAGAGCCGACCGTCAGCTTCAAAAGCTGTGTACTGGCGGTCCTCAGCCCTGATGGGGAGCTGGTGGTATGCCGACTTCAGATCAATCGTCGAGAACACCCGGTATTGTGCTATCTGATTGACCATGTCAGATATGCGGGGGAGTGGGTATGCATCTAGTTGGGTGTAGCGATTGATCGTCTGGCTGTAGTCAATAACTAGGCGCTGTTTTTCGCCAGTCTTCACTACCACCACTTGTGCTCGCCATGGGCTGGTGCTACTTTCAATAATCCCTTCCTTCAGGAGTCTCGCTACCTCGGATTTAATGAAGCTCCTATCCCCAACACTGTAACGCCTGCTTTTGGTAGCGATGGGCTTACAGTCGCGGGTGAGGTTAGCGAACAAGGAGGGGGGGGGACTTTAAGGGTGGAGAGGCTGCAAATGGTGCACGGCGGGCGATTTAAAAGCTGCTGGCTGCAGACTGTGAGTGGGGGGAGGGGTCCGTCATACGCTAATGTGACACTCTTAAGGTGGCACTGAAAATCCAACCCCAGTAGAACGGCAGCGCAGAGATGGGGCAGGACCAGAAGTTTAAAATTTTTGTATTCTGTGCCCCTTACTGAAAGGGTCACTACACAGTAGCCACCGACGTCCGCTGACTGGGCTTTGAAAGCCAAAGAGATCCGATGGCGCGTCGGCAGGACCGGGAGAGAGTAACTGCGCACCGTGTCGGGGTGGATAAAGCTCTCCGTGCTCCCGCTGTCAAAAAGGCAGGTAGTGGCGCGGCCGTTTACCGTAATATCCATCATGGACCTGGACAGTTGATGAGGGAGAGATTGGTCCAGCGTCACGGAGGCCAGCGTATGGTCGAGCGAGTCGATGTGGTCGTCAGATGAGGCGGTGGTTGAGTCCGGGTCCCCCGTGGTTGAAGTCGGAGGCGTCCAAGATGGCGGACAAAATGGCGGCGCCCACGGTCCCAATCCCCACGCGGCTGGGGGAGCCCAAGATGGCGGACAAGATGGCTGCGCCCACGGTTCGCACGCAGCGCTGCTGGCGTTAGCGGTCTTCCCTTTGCAGGCGCTAACGTAGTGACCTTTCTTCCCGCAGCCGGAGCAGGTAGCATTCTTCGCGGGGCAGCGTGCTCTAGGGTGTTTAGCTTGGCCACAAAAATAGCATTTTTGTGCCTTGGACATCGCTGCAGCAGTCGGAGGTGGCGGTCCCATGGCCCAAGATTGCGGCGTCCACGGCGCGGGGCGATGAGGGGAGAAAGCGTCCATATTTCTGTGGGCCGCGTCGAGCGAGAGCGCGAGGGACACTGCCTTTGTCAGGTCTATTTCACCCTTCTCCAGCAGCCTCTGCCGGGAGTAGTCGGACCTTAGACCCGCAACGAAAGCGTCTCGTATCAGTCCCTCCGCATGTGCCGCGGCCGATACTTCCTTGCAGTCGCAGCCGCGTCCGAGTACCCGCAGTGCCCGTAGGAAGGCTTCCACCGATTCCCCGGGCTGCTGTCTGCGAGATCTTAAAAGGTGCCTGGCATAGACCGTGTTAACCGGGCGTGCATACTGCCCTTTCAGTAGGTCGATAGCCGCCGCGTAGGTCGTCGCATCTTGGATTAAAGTATAGACTTGGTGGCTCACCTTCGAGGCCAGGATTTTCAGTTTATTTTCATCAAGAGTCACGGTCGAGGCTTCCAGATACGCCTCAAAGCAACGCAGCCATTGTGCGAATTTAGTCGACGAACCCGCTTCTTGGGGGTCTAGGTCCAGGCATGTTGGTCTGAGGGCTCGCAGCAGCGCCTGCTGCTCAGCGTTTTGCGCCATCGGTTGATCAGCATCCGCAGCCAACATTTAACTTTGGTAATAAAATTGATGCACTATCAATTGCTACAAAAGACTGGAGATTGAGAAAGTAATAAACAGGCTTTTATTACCAAAGAACAGAGCATGCCTCTTGTGGTTGCCTGGTATCCAAAAGGGCCGGAGGCTTCTGAGCAGCGACCTTTATACCCAGCCATGAGGGTGGAGCCAGGGGCGGAGTCAGCTGAGGCATGCACAGACAAGTACAACAATATGCAAGAGTGAACAACAGTACTAACAGTGAACAACAATACTAACAACAGTGGTTTACCACAATATTATGAAAAGGATATGGAGGCACTGAAGCAGATGCAAAAAAGATTTACAAGGCTGATACCAAAACTCAGAGGTTATACCTATCGGGAAAGATTGAACAGGCTGGGGAAAGAAGAAGGCTGAGGGATGACCTGATCGAGGTCGTTAAGATTATGAAAGGGTTTGATGGGGTAGACGTAATCGGATGTTTTCACTTGCGGGTGAGACTAGACTAGGGGCCATAAATATAAAATAGTGACTAATAAATCCAGTAGGAAATTCAATAGAAACTTCTTTACCCAGAGAGTGGCTAACACAAGGAGTAGTTGAGGCGGATAACATGGATGCACTTAAGGGGAAGCTAGATAAACACATGAAGGAGAAAGGAATAGAAGGTTATGCTGATAGGGTTATAGGAAGAGGGGTGGGAGGAGGCTCGTGTGGAACATAAACACCAGCATGAACCAGTAGGGCCGAATGGCCTGTTTCGGTGTTGTACAGTCTATGCAAGTTACCTTAACAGCTACAGAATGAACTGAGAACATTTCAAGATGGATGCATATTATGAGGAAAGTTGTTAATTGTCATCCTGTCAAAAATTCTAATTCATAGGATTAAAAACCATTAACTAGTTACTTTTGTTCAATTTATCCCAGATTATATCACCATGGAACTCAATTAATGCATTATACTTCAAATCTAGAACAATTTTTTTAAATTTCATGTGAAAATAACCCTGAGCCTTTCTGTACTTGGAGTAGGTGAGAATTACACTCAGACACATGTAAATAGCCCTTACTGAGAGTTAGCCTGCTGCTGCCGTTGTTCAAGAACTAGACATCAGGTCTGGCTGAAGTGACATTAATAACTCATGTCCACAATTTATCCACGTTCCTGTCCTGTCAAATACATCCAGTTTGTCCAGAGGGACAGATTTGTGCAGATGCTTAAGTCAGGAACGTGACTTTTGCATTCTGACTTTGGACTGCCCCATGTTCCCACATTACAGGCCTGTGTGGGTTAGCTGAGAGCTCAGCCCACCTGCCACCAGAATAAAAGTGTTAACTGTTGGCAGCAGGAATTCCTTAAATTCAATAAATGGTTCTTATAGACATCACAATAACCTACTCATGCCCTTTAACAATTTATTAACTATCAGTACCTACAGCCAAGCGAATTCAGTCAGGGAAACAAGAGAGAGTTACAGCATTGAGCTTGGTCTTCCTAGGTCAGTTCTGAAGAACCAGAGCTACCATATCTGTATTTATACTCTCAAATCGCAACATTACATGATTCTATAAACAACGTTAACAGTTAAAACAAATTGACCTCATCCGAAGGGTTCTCCACACATGGTTGCAGTACCATAAGCAGATGCAATAGACTAGACACTGATTTTGACCAGGAACAGGTTCAAAGGTTAATGTGGTCAATAACTTTCCACTGTTGCAAAATTGCATAGCAGTACTAAACTGGCAATTTTTATACATCCATTTATGATTATTTTGCTTAAACTGGCTGCAGGGTCTATGCTACAATAAAAGTGGCAGCACTCCGGGCCCCTTGAAAGATTGTGTTCCCCACCTCCAGATTCATGCAACCACCTCACCTTATATTTTAGCACTAATATTGGAGGCAGTGGTATAATATAACCAGATATAAAACTGCACAGCTTCACTTATACCGGGTATATTTTGATTGCTGGAAACAGGAAATTAGGGTCCATCTGACTCTTAAACATCAAAGACTGACCCGTTGGTTCCAGATGTCCCGTTGACCTTGGCTCATTATTAGCTCGCACTTGCAGCAGTTGCTGGTACAAAACATTTTCGAGTTGAAGGGTGAGGGGAAAAAGTCTAACTAACAGGCTTGCTCCAGCAAATTCTGGGCCATTATCACTTTAAAAGATTTTAATGTCCAATGTAAAATGTTTGTCTTCTGCCTGAACAACAAGTTCAGTTTTTTTAAAGAATTTAACCTTTTGGGTTGTGCTGTTCCATTACTTGCTGATCCTGTTTTCTCCAGGTCTAACACCCGGTTCATTTAAAGGTTCATTGAGCAGCCATTTCAGTCAAACGTCTTCCTTTAGCATGAAATTTGACTGAAGGGCTGGTAGAAATTTAAACCTTTTGTTCATCTAGTAATGTCTACCTGGTACCTCAGTTTTATTCTTTAGCTTGTTCCTGACCCATTAGAACCTGTGGTTTTGTGTGCTCTTAAGCTCCTTACTTTGAATATTATTGCACTCATTGCTGTTCTCTCTGCTTACAGCATAAATGCTCAGGTGGGTGATCCATCCTTTATTATTTGACATTTAGGAAGGGAACTCCTCGGATCCTATTGCAAAACTGTTATAGTCTCATTTGTCTCAGTAAATGATGGTGCCAAATTCTACTTGCCATCACGTGTTTCCACTCATGTCAATAGCTCTGCATTTTGTTGGCAATTGTTGAGTTCTGGTCTTAATGAATATGATCTGCCAATCCAAGTGTTGTTTTGATAGCAAAACATTGTGGAAGCCCATTACCAAGCAACTAATGGCTAAATGGGTAGCATGTGTTGCATTACCTCTTGCAAACCACTTGGCCAGTTGAAGGCTCAATCTACTTCTACTTCGAATTGAAGGAGAGGCAGATTTCCTCTCCAGTGGAAAATTGTGTTAAGAGTTTTTGTTTTATATATGTATAAATATTTAATTGGCTTGCTACACTGCAACAGTGACTACACTCAAAGTACTTCATTGGCTGTAAAGCGCTTTGAGACGTCTGGTGGTCGTGAAAGGCGCTATATAAATGCAAGTCTTTTTTTTCTCCTCTCCACTTTACAAGCAGCTGTAACATTAGCTGCTGCCATAATGATGGGTAGACCAATATTAGGCTGATGAAAGATTTTTCTAAACTTTTGAAATAAATCTCTTAATTAAAAATCCATTGTGGCCAGCTGTGAATTGTGATGAATACTGTAAGAGTGAGAGAGACCAGATGGCTTAGAAGTGACACTAGGAGCTCCCTAATCTTCCATCATTGATGTAACAAATGAAAATTAAACATAATTGACTCTGTGCATTGGGACATTTTCTGGCAAGCAATGCAAAATCTGCAACAGCAACTCTCCAATGTGTTGCATAAAGCCTGTGGAAAGCAAAACATTCACATGTGTCCCTTCCCGTGTACTAGTAAATGCTTCATAATGTTCCGGCACTAAGCTCATGGTCTACAGAGTAGCAGTGATACCCGCCCTGCTATATGCCTCAGAGACATGGACCATGTACAGCAGGCACTTCAAAGTACTGGAGAGGTACCACCAATGCTGCCTCCGCAAGATCCTGCAAATCCATTGGCAGGATAGGCGCACCAACGTCGGTGTTCTTGCTCAGGCCAACATCCCCAGCATCGAAGCTTTGACCGCGCTCAATCAGCTCTGATGGGCGGGTCACATTGTCCGCATTCCGATACGAGACTCCGAAAACAAGCGCTCTACTCGGAGCTCCGGCACGGCAAGAGAGCCCCAAGTAAGCAGAGGAAATGTTTCAAGGACACCCTCAAAGCCTCCTTGAAAAAGTGCAACATCCCCACCGACACCTGGGAATCCCTGGCCCAAGACCGCACAAAGTGGAGGAGAAGCATCCGGGAAGGCGCCGAATGTTAGATCCGTGATTCTGAGGATATGCTGTTATTCAATAATCACACGGATGCTGTAAATTAACAATAAACAAGTCTTTACTGGAGGAGGGTAGTCTCAAGACTGGGGGTACAGAGGCATGCGCAAAGCTTATATACAGGTGTGGTCACTGCCGGTACTACAGTATACAGGAGCTGTAAAAGTAGTTCTGACTTAAAGGCACATACACTACAATTCCTCCCCTTTTAGATTAGTAGTACCCCGAATATTCAAATAACAATTAACACTTTAACATGTACATGAAACAACAAAAGTCCATTTATAGATTCAGTCTTTGGGGTGGCTTCCTGACCCTTTCGGGATAGCGCCTTTCCAGAGGTTCTTGTTCTTGGTGCAGAGGCGATTCTGACCCCTTTTTCATCGGGTAGTTCATCGGGTTCCACTGCTACTGGTTCTGAGGTAGATGCTACCAGTATGTCGGGTTCATCCCCAGGTACTCGAGACATGGGGTTGACGCGTTCCTGTGATGCTAAGATCTGATCGACGTGGCGTCTCACAATGTTCTCCCCGACATCCACTGTGTACATTAATTGCCCCTGCCTTGTGCATATCATTCCGGGTTGCCATTTCTCTGTTCGATAGTCACAGGCCAAGACTGGTTACCCTACATTGAAGCTCCTTGTCGGCTTCTCATTGATGTGCTGGAATTGTTTGTCCTCAACATTTCTTCGCACATTTGGTCTGAGCAAGTCCAGACGAGATCTCAACCTTCGGTTAAAGAACATCATGGCCGGGGTCTGGTTGGTAACTGCATGTGTCGCGTTTCGGTAGGCTAATAAGAAATTGTCCATCTTATGCTGTAGTGGAATTTCATCGTCGCACATGGCCTTTATCGCCTTCTTAAAGGTTTGTACGAACCTCTCGGCCAATCCATTTGTGGCTGGATGATACGGGGCGGATGTGTAATGCCTTACCCCATTCCTTCTCATATAAATTTTTGAAACTCGTCGGACACAAACTGTGGTCCATTATCAGAGCAAATCTGCTCTGGCAAACCGTTTCTGGCAAATATGGTCCATAGGACTGCAATCGTTTTCTCTGTAGTGGTTGAAGACATTTTTATTACCTCAGGCCACTTTGAATGAGCATCCACTGCTATTAAGAACATTTAGTCCATGAATGGACCAGCGAAATCAATATGCACCCATTGCCATGGAGAGGAGGGCCACTCCCATGGGTGTAGAGGGGCATGTGGTGGTGCATTTTGGACCTTCTGGCATCCTAAGCAGCTCTTAGTTAGGTCTTCGATTTGTTGATCGATTCCCGGCCACCACACATAAGCCCTAGCAAGGCTTTTCATTTTCACTCCCCCCAGATGACCTTCATGTAGCTCATTTAGCACTCTCTCCCTTAACTTGGGTGGAATCACCACTCTGGATCCAGACATCACTGTCCCCTGGCATACTGACAGCTGTTCTCTTCTGGATGAGAATGCTGGCAACAGTGAGTCGCCATGTGTTGGCCATCCCCTCACCGTCAAATCATATACCCGAGACAGCGTCGGATCATTGCGGGTCTCCTCTATATCCGCGTTCGTTACTGGCAATCGTTCAATTATTGATGAATAAAATATCTCGATAGGGTCCACTGCTGGTGCTTCCTCCACAGTAGGCAGTGGCAGGCGTGATAGCCCATCAGCGTTCCCATGCTGTTTTGTGCCTTTATATTCTATTTCATATTGATTCGCCCCTAGAAACAGGGACCATCTTTGTAACCGCTGTGCAGTCATCACTGGAACGCCCTTCTTAGAATTAAAGATGGAGAGAAGTGGTTGGTGGTCAGTCAGCAAGGTGAACTTCTGCCCATGCAGATAGTGGTTGAATTTTTTTACTCCCCATACTAGGCTGAGGGCCTCCCTGTCAATCTGGGCGTAGTTGCGCTCAGCTGAGGTTAGTGACCGAGATGCAAAGGCTACTGGCCTCTCCAACCCGTCTGGGAATTTGTGCGACAGCACCGCTCCAATACCAAAGGGTGATGCATCACATGCCAAACGAATTGGTAGTGCTGGGTTGAAATGGGCCAACACCTCTCTTGATGTGATCAATTCTTTACACTTCTGGAAAGATCGTCTACGTTCATCATCCCACTTCTATGGTACCCCTGTTTGCAGTAGGGTGTTCAGTGGGTGTAATACCGTGGACAAATTTGGTAAGAACTTGTGGTAGTAGTTTACCAGCCCGAGGAACGACCTCAGTTGTGACACATTTTCCGGTGCTGGAGCCTTGACTACTGCCTCAATCTTGTCAGGGGACTTATGTAACCCCTCTTCATCGATGACGTGGCCACAATACGAGATCTGTTTCTGGAAAAACTCGCACTTGTGGCGATTAGCTCGTAGCCCATACTCCTTTAATCTGGTGAGCACCTTCTCCAAGTTGGCGAGGTGATCACTCTCATTTTCGCCCGTGACCAAGATGTCGTCCAAATAACACTGGGTCCCTGGAATCCCTTGCAGGACCTGATCCATCGCCCTTTGCCAGATAGCCGGAGCCGAGGCTACTCCGAACACCAGCCGGTTGTATTGATAGAGACCTTTGAGTGTTAATCGTAAGGTATTGTTTCGAAGCTTCTTCTACCTCCATTTGCAAGTACGCCTGGGCTAGATCAATTTTGGTGAAGCGTTTACCTCCAGATAGTGAGGCAAAAATATCCTCAATTCGTGGAAGCGGATATTGTACCGTGTGAAGGACTGGGTTCACTGTCACCTTAAAATCCCCACAGATGCGGACCTTCTTTGGTTCCCCAGGCATATTACTCAACGATCTCTTCATTACAGGAACGATGGGTGTAGCCCACTCGGTCCAGTCCACTTTGGACAGTACTCCTGAACGTTCCAGCTCTGCTTCAACAGCTGGTATGATCGCATAAGGCACTGGTCTGGCCTTAAGAAACTTTGGGCTTGCATTTTCCTCTATTTTAATCGGTGCTTTTATGCCTTTTACTGTTCCTAGTCCCTCCTGGAACACTTCTTTTGCGTCAGTTAGCATTTTTGACAGTCGTCCAGGTGTGACATCGTCATCCTTTTTGGCCTCAACCTTCTGTGCCTGTATGGAATGCCAATCTAATCGTATCTTCAGGATCCATTCACGTCCGAGCAGTGGTGGTCCTCCATCTGGCAATACATATATATCCATTTTAGGTATTTCCTGGCCTTTATGTATCACTTTCACCCTTATTTTTCCTTTGGGGTAGACTTTTTGCCCCGTATACGTCTTCAAGACAATCTCTGTAGCTTTCAAGGGTATATGTGAAAATAGCCGCTTGTAGTCCCTTTGATTTATGACTGTTCGGGCTGATCCTGTGTCCAATTCCATTTTCACTTGGACTCCGTCTATCTTGAGTGTAACCCAGATAGTCTGGTGATCCTCCATTTCGGTTACCTTATGTAGTTTCAGACAACCCAGCTCCTTGCTTCCGGAGTCTGTGTCACTTTTCTGTTCATCTGAACCACTGTCCATCACCTGGTGTACCTTTTTGTACTTCTCCTGTGGAGATTTCTTACTGTTGGTTTTCTTCCCAGACCTGCAGACTCTTGCTATGTGTCCTGCTTTCCCACACTGTCTGCACACTTGGTCCTTGAACCAACAATCTTTCTGGTCATGTGTTGTTCTGCCGCAGCGATAGCACTTCCCTGTTCCATATAACATTTCATTGGTGCCTTATTCTTGTGGCTTCCGTTGTATCTCTGCAGCGCCCCTTGCAGCTGCTTCGTGTGATACTGCCATACTTAAAGCTTTGTCCAGCGTAAGATCCTTTTCTGCTAGAAGCCGTTTCTGGGTTCCTTCACTTTGTAGCCCACACACAAACTTGTCCCTTAACGTATCTGCTAGTCCCGCTCCAAACTGGCAGTGTTTTGATAGCTTGCGCAGTTCCGTTAGGTACTCAGCATTGCTTTCGTCTTTGTGTTGGTTGGAACTTAAATCGTTCTGCTATCAGCAGCGGTGTGGGGGTTTAAGTGGTCCTGTAGGATTTCTACTATGCTTTCGAAATTCTTGTTCACCGGCTTCTCTGGGGTTATTAGATTTCGCAGTAACCCATAAGTTTTTGCACCCATGGAATTTAACAAAACCAGTGCTTTATTAGCATCTGGCACTTCCTTCGCCCTGCAGTACACCTCAATACGTTCCACATATGTCGCCCAATCTTCGACTTCATTGTCGAACGTAGAGATACTGCCACTCTTCGGCATCCCTGGGTGTGAGTTAACTGTCAAAAATGGCGTCTCCCGCGCGTCCCCTTCTCCGCTGGCACAAAATGGCATCTCCCGCGCTTTCCTTCCTTCCCGCGCTCGCCCTTCTTCTCCGCTGCGGCTTCTACAAATGGCATCTCCTGCACTCTCCCTTCTCCCCGCGGACCCTGTTCAGCCCGTGAGCCCTGGCTGTGCTCTGCGTGTTTTTTTGGGGGGTTTTTCGACGCTGCTCGGTCTTGAACCCGGCTGTTTCTTTACCCTCTCTCTCTCCGGTTTGTTTTCTTTTTCTCGACGCCGCATGGTGTTCAACCCCCGGCTGCGCCCTGCGCGCTTCACCCTCTGTCTTACCCCGTCGACGCTGCTCGGCTTTCTCTCCGCCGGAGGTCAGCTCCAGCCGCCGCTGCTCGGGAAGGGTCTGCGCTGGACCTGTCGTCAGTCTCTTGCTGATCGTCGTGGCTGGGGAACCAAGCCCGGCTCTCCACAGCCTCCCCTGCGATGTTCACTCTCTGCCTGACGACTGGGCGGTTGCTCGTGGTTGATGCCCGTGTTCCTGGCCTCAACTTTTTTCTTTTTTTCGTTGCAGGTAGATTCGAATCGACACTCGTCGCCACTGTTAGATCCGTGATTCTGAGGATATGCTGTTATTCAATAATCACACAGATGCTGTAAATTAACAATAAACAGGTCTTTACTGGAGGAGGGTAGTCTCAAGACTGGGGGTACAGAGGCATGTGCAAAGCTTATATACAGGTGTGGTCACTGCCGGTACTACAGTATACAGGAGCTGTAAAAGTAGTTCTGACTTAAAGGCACATACACTACACCGAACACCTCGAGTCTCTTCGCTGGGAGCAAGCGGAAGCCAAGCGCAAGGAGCGCACATTAACCCAAGCACCCCACCCACCCGCCCCTTCAACCACCGTCTGCCCCACCTGTGACAGAGACTGTAGGTCCTGCATTGGACTCACCAGTCACCTGCGAACTCATTTTTAATGTGGAAGCAAGTCATCCTCGGTTCCGAGGAAATGTTTCATAATGTTCCACAATCTCAACAGAACAGTACCTACAGACAAAAGATGGCCTCGACCAGTTTTACACACTTTCCAAACCATGCTGTCAGGTATCAATATTCCAAGAGCAAATCAACAGTCTTGTGAAGCAAGGTTATAGCATAGGTGCAACAATTGGGGTAAAGGAGAATGGGTTGGCCGCAAAATATTTTTGGCGTGGTCTATGTGCCCCTGTAATCCCCCTCTTAAATCCTGGAAATGCCCCTGATGACTCCCATCAACACTATTTATAGTTGGTTAGCTTCCAGGACCTTTCTGTGATCATCCAGAATTGAGTACTTGTGTCTGAGATTCTAGATGCCAGAAAGTGAGTTGGCCTACTGGTAGTTGCAAATTTTTAATTGGACAAATAGAAGGGTATGGTAGCACAGTGGTTATGTTACTGGACTGGTAATCCAGAGGCCTGGGTTAATGATCTGGAGACATGAGTTCAAATCCTCCCATGGCAGCTGGGAAATTTAAATTCAGTTAATTAAATAAATCTGGAATAAAAAGCTAGTATCAGTAATGGTGACCATGAAACTGCTGGATTGTCGTAAAAACCCATCTGGTTCACTAATGTCCCTTTAGGGAAGGAAATCTGCCGTCGTTACCCGGTTTGGCCTATATGTGACTCCAGACCCACAGCAATGTTGTATCAAAGGACAATTGGGGATGGGCAATAAAATGATTTTTTTTTTAAACTACAACATAGCGAATACACAGTGATGGAACGATGTGCTCTCTGCATGCCAGAAATGCATGCTCGGATTGAACTGAATAATTGGGACCCGTTTCCCAGTAGTGGCAAATGCTCAAGATGAAGTCTGAATGTGAAGGTTTCTGTTGTATTTTTTGTGTAGAGAAGAATCTACAGTTGAAATCAGTGAAAATTGTATCAAAGCTAATTTTCCTTACCTCGGTGGGTCCGGTGCGACCGGTGTCCATGGCGGGTCCTGACCCTGCTGCTGGCTCCATCCCACTGTACAAAATGAACTTTCCTTAATGGCGCCTATTAAGCCCGCCCAGTGCGTTACCCGGCTCAATTAGATGGAGTGGGTCTGGTGACGTCACTCATAGATACATAGATACATAGAAGATAGGAGCAGGAGTAGGCCATTCGGCCCTTCGTGCCTGCTCCGCCATTTAATGAGATCATGGCTGATCCTTTAATTCAGTATCCCGTCCCCGCCTTCTCTCCGTAACCCTTAACCCCTTTTGCCCGTAGAAATATATCTAATTCCCTCTTAAATATATTTAATGAGCTGGCGTACACTGCCCTCTGTGGCAATGAGTTCCACAGGTTCACCACTCTCTGAGTGAAGAAATTCCCCCTCATCTCTGTCCTAAATGGTTTAGCCCTTATCCTTAAATTATGTCCTCTAGTTCTGTTTTCACCCGCCAAGGGAAACATTCCTTCTGCATCCAGTCTGTCTAGACCTGTCAGAATTTTATACACTTCTATGAGGTCCCCTCTCAATCTTCTAAACTCCAGTGTGTACATCCCTAAACTACATAGTCTCTCCTCATAGGTCATTCCCGCCATTCCTGGTATCAGCCTGGTGAATCGCCGCTGCACCCCCTCCATGGCAAGAACATCCTTCCTCAGATGAGGCGACCAAAACTGTACACAGTACTCGAGGTGTGGTCTCACCAGTGCCCCGTACAGCTGCAGCAAGGTATCCCTGTTCCTGTATTCTAACCCTTTTGCTATGAAGGCCAGCATACCGTTTGCCTTCTTGACCGCCTGTTGCACCTGCATGCTCGCCTTCAGTGACTGGTGTACAAGAACACCCAGGTCTCTCTGTACTTCCCCCTCTCCCAATCTATTGCCATTTAAATAATAATTTGCCCTCCCGTTCCTGCACCCAAGGTGGATAACTTCGCACTTGTCCACATTATAGTGCATCTGCCATTTATCCGCCCAATCGCCCAGTCTGTCCAAATCGCTCTGGAGCTTCCTGGTCTCTTCCTCTGAGCCCACCCCACCTCCTAGTTTAGTGTCTTCTGCAAATTTGGAAATGCTGCATCCGACTCCCTGATCCAGGTCATTAATGTAAATTGTGAACAGCTGGGGGCCCAGGACAGATCCCTGTGGTACCCCACTTGTTACTGCCTGCCATTCAGAAAATGAGCCGTTTATTCCAACTCTCTGTTTTCTATCTGACAGCCAGTTCCCTATCCACGCCAAAACTTTCCCCTTTATCCCATGAGCCTCAATTTTCCATGCTAATCTTTTATGTGGGACCTTATCGAAGGCCTTTTGGAAGTCCAGGTACACCACATCTACTGGCTCTCCCCCATCTATTCTACCAGTTACTCCCTCAAAAAATTCCAATAGATTAGTCAAGCACGATTTACCCTTTGTAAATCCATGTTGACTCTGTCCTATCCTGTCCCCATTTGCTAAGTGCTCCGCTATTTCATCCTTAATGATGGACTCCAGCATTTTGCCCACAACTGATGTAAGGCTTACAGGTCTGTAATTACCTGCTTTTTCCCTACCCCCCTTTTTGAATAGTGGGGTAACGTTAGCTACCCTCCAATCCATCGGCACTGTTCCCGAGTCTAATGAATTCTGAAAAATCATCCTTAGTGCATCCGCTATCTCTAGGGCCACCTCCTTCAGTACCCTAGGATGCATGTTATCAGGCCCTGGGGATTTGTCCACCTTCAATCCCTTTAGCTTCCTTAACACCATATCCTTAGAGATATTGATTTGCGTCAGTTCCTCCTTTGCCAATGTCCCTATTTTTCCCGATATCCCAGGGAGGTTTTTTGTGTCTTCCTTCGTAAAGACTGACCCAAAGTATGCATTTAGTTGATCTGCCATTTCCTTATTTCCCATTATATATTCCCCCGTATCTGACTGCAATGGACCAACTTTGGTTTTCACCAGTCTTTTCCTTTTGATATATTTATAAAAGCTTTTGGAGTTAGTTTTTATATTTTCCGCCAGCTTGTTTTCGTAAGCTATTTTGCCCCTCTTGATCATGCCCTTTGCCCTCCTTTGCTCTATCTTAAACTGTTCCCAATCTTCCGCTCTGGTGCTTTTTTTGGCTATTTTATACGCCCTATCTTTGGATTTTATGCTGTCTCTAATTTCCCCTGTTATCCACGGTTGAGTCACCTTTTTAGATTTCCTTTTATGCCAGATTGGTATAAACAATTTTTGCAATTTTGTCATTCTATCTTTAAATGTTTGCCATTGTTTATCTACCTCCAGTCCTCCCAGGAACGTTGTCCAATCAGACCTACTCAGTTCCCGTCTCATGGCATCATAATTCCCCTTGTTTAAATTCAGGACCTTAGTCTCTGAGTCAATTTCTTCGCTCTCCATTTCGAGTGAGAAATCGATCATGTTATGATCGCTCTGACCCAAGGGTCCCCGTACAACAAGATTACTGATTAGTCCCTTCTCATTGCACAGTACCCAGTCCAATATAGCCTGTTCCCGAGTTGGTTCCTCGACATATTGATCCAGATAACCATCCCTTAAACACTCAAGGAATTCCTCCTCCTCATTATTTTTACTGATTAGGCTAGTCCAATCTATATGTAAGTTAAAGTCACCTATGATGACAGCTGTGCTCTTATTGCACGCTTCTCTAATTTCCCTCGTGATGCCCTCCCTAACCTCTATTTTACTATTTGGAGGCCTATATACCACTCCTATATACCACTCATGACGCATTTTAAGCTGAGATTCTTAAAGGGACCCTGGCCACATTAAATTTTATGTTTAATCTAACATAGTAGGTGTTGAATCTTTACAATAATATAATAAGTTATATATGAGTGACAAAAATATTTAAAATTAAGTAACATGACTCCATCTACAAATACAGTCAAGAGCATAGTTAAAAAAAAAGTACATTCATTGGGAAGTTATTGGTGCTTTAGTCACAAATCTATGGACTTTCGTATCAGTAACTGGTAAAAATAAAAGTGTGTGTATGTATAGGTAACACACAAAATTAAGCGGATTTTAAATGTAATTGTAAAGGGGTGGATATACAATCTTATGCAAGTTCTGCAGAATCTCTGACAAACAGTGTAAGTGGTGCTTACAATGTGTTTCTGGGATTTCTGTATGCTCTTCTGTTGAAGTTAACAATGGGCGAGTGAGAGAACCTCTGCAGAAATTCACCCTAAAGTCTCAGACTGCAAAATTAAATTAGTTATATTCAGGGACTGAAAGCAAATTGAACCAGTGAAATGAGTGATGAGAATGAAATTGTTACAGTTGATGATTTGATTTAACGTGTAATTGGACGATCACAGTATACTGTGAGAAAAACCTGACCAGAAACAACACAAAAATTTATTTAAATGGTATATGTCATTTTTTTATAGCGCAGATCAATTCACTGCAGTTACTGTTCAGTTGGAAGGCAACAGCCAAGAATGGCCAGTGAAGAATTAACATTTACCAGTAGCTTTTCAAGTAGAACAGAACCTCCATCAATCTGTTAGCTGATGTAATCAACATGTTTTTATTTGGGTTTGATTTCCACGCTGTCAAGTAATCAGCTGGAGCAATGGCCACGGAACCCACGCTTCAGGTTGAACATAAGACCATAAGAAATAAGAGCAGGAGTAGACCATACGGCCCCTTGAGCCTGCTCCGCCATTCAATAAGATCATGGCTGACCATCGACCTCAACTCCACTTTCTCACCCGATCTCCATATCTCTTGATTCCCCGAGAGTCCAAAAATCTATCAATTTCAGCCTTGAATATACTCAAAGACTCAGCATTCATAGCCCTCTGGGGCAGAGAATTCCAAAGATTCGCAATCTTCTGAGTGAAGAAATTCCTCCTCATCTCAGTCTTAAATGGCCGACCCCTTATCCTGAGACTATGCCCCCTAGTTCTAGACACCCCAGCCAGGGGAAACAACCTCTCAGCATCTACCCTGTCAATCCCCTTCAGAATCTTGTATGTTTCAATGAGATCACCTCTCATTCTTCTAAACTCCAGAGGGTATAGGCCCATTCTACACAATCTCTCATCCCAGGAATCAATCCAGTGAACCTTCGTTGCATCGCCTCCAAGGCACTATATCCTTCCTTAGATAAGGAGACCAAGACTGTGCACAGTACTCCAGGTGTGGTCTCACCAAGGCCCTGTACAATTGTAGCAAGACTTCCTTACTCATATACTCCAGCCCCCTTGCAATAAAGGCCAACATGCCATTTGCCTTCCTTATTGCGTGCTGTACCTGCATGTTAGCTTTCTGTGTTTCTTGCACGAGGACACACAAATCTCTCTGAACACTAACATTTGAAAGTTTCTCACCTTTTTAAAAATATTGTTTTTCTATTCTTCCTACCAAAGTGAATAACCTCACATTTCCCTACATTATACTCCATCTGCCACCTTGCTGCCCACTCACTTAGTCTATCTATATCCCTTTGCAGACTCTTTGGCCGCGATTTTGTCAATGGATGTGGGTTGGGAGCGGATCAGGTGGTTTTCGGCTTCCAGTCTCGCCCCCAACTGCATCTGGCCCACGGACGTGATCTTACGTTGATTGACCTTGTTAAGCCCGCCCTATTGGCTTGCCAGCCAGTTAAGAGGAAGTCGGTCAGATGACATCATTTGATGACGCGTCATCTGCCGGTTTTCTTAAAGGGACCACGCTCAATTTTTTTTGACAGCTCATTTCTCGGTGTTTGACAGCATTGAGGTGCTGCAAACACTGACAATCACTGTACAAAGGTGAGCTCTTGCAACCAGGCTCTCTAATGACTCCCTCCATTGGCTAGAAGAGATGGCAGCTGCAGGTGAGGTGACAGAAGCGATCTGTCACTGGTGAGAGAGGTTCTCCCAATGGCACTAGATATCGATTTCAAAACTTGTTACCTAAAGAAATGTGTAAATGCATTAAAAATGAATTTCCCAACATTTTCTTATCTCTGAAACTCACAGTGCACCATTGGATCCTTCACACCACTTCTGCGGCTGTCATCAATGCAGAAACATTACAGCAGACTCGCAACACGCCACACTTACCTGGCGTGGTGTCTGGATGTTGGGAAACCCAAGGCAGAAGCGGCAAAATTTAAAAATAGCCTGTCAACTACTACCAACTACCTATTAACAGGCAGGTAATTGGCTTTAGTCCTCTTCCCGCCACTAGGTGTCGGGTCCATGCACAAATCGGGGACCCGACACTTGGGAAAATTGTTTGGAGGCAGGTTGACGGTGGGATCGGAACCCACTGTCAATCAAAACAATTTAAATCTTTAACCTACCTCCAAACCTGCCCCCTCAGTACCTATAAAATTCTTTGTGTCCTCCTCACAGCTTACTGTCCCACCTAGCTTTGTATTGTCAGAAAACTTGGATACATTACATTCGGTCCCTTCATCTAGGTCATTAATATAGATTGTAAATAACTGAGGCCTCAACACTGATCCTTGCAGGACCCCACTAGTTACAGCCTGCCAACCTGAAAAAGATCCATTTATCCCTACTCTGTTTTCTGTCCATTAACCAATCCTCTATCCATGCTACTATATTACCCTCAACCCCGTGAGCCCTAATCTTGTGTAATAACCTTTTATGTGGCACCTTATCGAATGCCTTTTGGAAATCCAAATGTACTACATCCACTGGTTCCTCTATCTACCCTGCTAGTTACATCCTCAAAAAGCTCTAATGGCCCAGAAATTTGGGTCCCAACGCGTGAGTATGGACGGAGTACTCACTCGTGGACCCGATGGAAGTGCCGGAATCTTGCATGCACTACGCATGCGCGGGAAACCGGCACTTCCGATCCTCTGAACCAAGCGAACGCATGCGCGCGGGAGTCTGCGCGTGCGCGTTGAACTTCCTTTTTTTTTCAGGTTTTAACGTGCGGATAAGTCTGTACATTTTAGAAATGTAAAAAGCAGCCGTAAGGACTTCATTTTCAAAGGTAAGTGGTCAATTATTTAAAATTAAAACATTTTTTCCACAGGTTTTTTACTTTTAAATACTTTAAAGCAAGGTAAGTTTATTTTTAGCCCCGTTTTTTATAAAATTATTTTTTTCAAAAATTTAAATTTTTGTTTAAAATAGTTATTTAATGTCATTTATAGTTTATTTACAAAGTGTAATTTAAAAAAAATTTATTTGAAGGTAAAGTACAGTTTTACAGCCTCAGCATTTATACGTTTTGACAGGTCTATCTGTCAAGACTTATGAATGGAGCATTCCCTGCTCCGATTGGCTGCCTGTTGCTCACGTGATCCCAGGGGATGCTTCGCACTAACTACGCCCCTGCGACACGCCAGCATAGCGCGCCGGCCTCTGGGACAGGCCTCGGACAGGAATTCCACGCAGGCCAAGAGGTCAACTGCCGGCGCGCTAGGTAAGTGCAGGTCGGGGGCTTGCACCCGCGGGAAGCCCCCGACCCGAATTTCCGGGCCATTAAATTTGTCAAACATGATTTCCCTTTCATAAAACCATGTTGACTCTGCCTAATCATGTTATGATTTTCTAAGTGCCCTGGTACCACTTCCTTGACCGACATGGTTCCCGAGCTGTGTGAATCCTGTGGACATGCAGGGAAATTTACAAAGTAGGGGGTAAAAGGCTCTTAATTGCCTGTAAAGTACCTGAGAATGATTTCAATTGGGTCCCCCGCCGCTGCAGGTCGGGTCGGCTCCACGCTGACAGATGCGCGTGGGAGCGAGTTGACAGCGGGTTCCCGACCCGCTGTCAGAAAAAACAACTTTTCCCACCCGACCCGACACCGATTGCGCTCGTTACCACCACGGAAAATTCAACCCAATGTATCCATCCTAATTCAAGATCGCTGGGAGTTTTTTTTTTCCAAATATACAAATTTGCAGTTCTAGAATTTGATCAAAATTGCAAGCTTTGCACTGTTAATGTAGCGTTCAGTTTTCAGTTCATTTGTAGTGAATGCACTTCATATCTTCATTTGCGGATGTTGTACATTTCACACTATCACAGGCAAACCAAATTATCAAATAGCATTTGAAAAAGGAAATCCTAAGCAGTGAATGAAGTGTTAAAATTCTGAATAATTTCTGGGAAATGTAGAAATAAGCCCTCTTGTCAACAGCTGTATGCCTCTGGCTTGGCTACATCAACCTCCCTTGCTACCTGTTCAGGCTCATCCCATTAGTGTGAAATCCTGCCATTCTGTTCATACTTTCAACACCGAATTTGACCCATTTCAGAAGTTGACTGCCGCCTTCCCCTTCTGAAACATTGCCCGTTTAGGTCTAACATGTACAAAAATAATTTAAAAGGCTAATGGATGTTGGCTTTTATCTCAAGGGGCTGGAATACAAAGGTGCTGAAATTTGCTCTCTCTTAAGCACATGTATTTAACAAAAATGAACAAACAAAGAAATAGGTAATAATGGCCCTGAACTTGCAGTCCTGATGACGGTGAACTGGCAGCGTTTACCATCATTTCGCCTTTGAAACTGACCACAACTTCAGGATTTAGCGCATGTGCAGACTAATGTGTAAATCCTGAAGTTGTGGTCTGTCATTCACTGGGGTTGCGCTGTGGACGCCGCCCCCCCCTCCCTTCCCAGCCAGAGCCAGCAATCCATGAAATCACTGATCTGACGAAAACTTCCCCTTTTCCGAACAAATATCGCTGTTAGAAACCCCACAAAATGTTAGACCCATTCAAATAAGGTGTAACTGGGTTTTTAACAGCGATCTGAGTAACAGCTACTGATAAACAACCGTTCTGGCCCTGAAAAACTAATTTTATATTGGTGGAATGTCTCCATTAAGTTTCAAATTATTAGATTTTAAAATTAATTTAACTTTTTTTAAAGTTCACTCATGATATTTCAGCTACTACCTTAACCCAATGTGTATGTCTCAATCTTAATTTTGCGCTCTAAATATTTTTAAAGTGATTGATTATTAGTGCTTTCTATTTCCTGGTTCCCGGTCTGTTTGAATTCTGCAAAGTGATTGGCTGCTTACACAGCCTGTTGATGTCACAGCAGCTCGCACTATGGGATTCCCACTGTACTACGTCGATTTCAGCTGCACATTGGAAAAGCTGAACTTCTCACCACAAAGATCGCTAGTTCTTTGTGGGAAGCTTACTTCGGGGCCCGGCGGCGAACATCTTTGCTCCACTGCTGACCGCAAATTACGGGCCATTATACACACATTTATAGTAGAAATTCTTCTCTTTAAAAGAAAGTGATAAAAGCTTGCAATCTAAATGTGAAACTATTCTCTATTCTTAGATATACTTTATATATTTACTGGGACTTCTAGATTTGAATAACTGTCAACCATATTCAAAAGAAACTGGCCGTTGTGCAAATAACTGAACAAACCTCAGTCTATGTTTAGTCAAAAGTAGCTTGTTAAGTTTTGCAGTCAACTGATGAAACTTGCAACATTTATATCATGTTAAGTTTTGGACAAGATTCTAAACTAGTGACTGAATTAAAGGAACCTCTACAAAGCAAAACAAGACAACTGCTTCATTTCACTCTTATTCTCTGGCTCAGTGGTAGCACTCGCGCCTCCGATGCAGAGGGTCATGGATTCAAGTCCCACTCCAGGGACTTAAGCACATAATCTAGTCTGACACTTCCGTGCAGTACCGAGGGAACGCTGCACTATAATAATAGCATTATTTTGTTCTAAATCCATGGACATTTCTTCTATTTACAAAAGTTACAAAGGTAAACCAAGTTGTGGAAGAACTCATCACTTGAAGGATCCTCCACCAGATCATCATCTAGCTTGTGCATCAGCCATAGAAGAGCTTGATACTGGCCCCACAAACCCTGCCAAGTGGCCTTGAGGTACCTCTGATCGACTACGCCCTAAAGTTGCAAGGGTCGCTCGTTTCTCTTTGTATGCCAGCCTGCTCTGCCAAATATGCCTTGCCAGTGTGCATGATAGAATGTAACATTGCCATGTCACTGTGGCCTAGAAATTCAGTTAAGGCCCGCCAGCAGGCTAACGCCCAAAAGTTAGCGCTGCGCGCGGAGCCAGGTGCGCCCGTCAGATATTCGGCTTTTGCGCCCCAAGTCGGAACCGGGCGCTATTCCAGGGTGTGCCCGCCCCCGCTTGGGGCGCTGAAACTGATTTTCTGCGCTGTAGGCCCCGCTGCGCCACCCGCTGCGGAGCGGCAGGCTGCGGTACTGCAGGCCTCCTCCTTCTCTTAAGGGGGAGGTGCCTGCAACAGCGAGATCGCCGCTGGATTGTGCCGGCAAATGAGCCCGGCACCAAGCAGAAGTGCCGGGCTCGCGGAAAGCAGCCGGCAATGCCGCGGGGGTGGGGGGGGGTGGAGGAGGCCGGGGAAGGAGGTGCGGGCAGGCGGCCGCCGAAAAAGCGGCCGGCCGCACCTCCACCTTAAAGCGCCCCAGTAGCGCAGCAGTACGGCCCCGTTTTTCAATCGCTGTTTGCGGCCGCTGCAGAAGAGGCAGCCGCAACTAAATATGGGGTTTGGGCCGGAAGCGGGGCGGAACCGGGGCACTGCGCACACCGATGACGTCATCGGTGTCGGCGCAGCGCTACCGGCTACCGCCGCCATTACCGCAGCGCTGAATATCAGCGCACCCTCTTACACTGGCGCAGAAACCCTATTTGGGCGGTAACTGGGCGCAAAGCCCACTGAATTTCTAGGCCTGTGTTTCTGGATGTTACCAGACTGCAATGTGACCAAGCCTGATGAAGTCCCTTCAGGAGCACTGTGGGGCTGTTCAAGGGACAACAATTGCGACTGTAGCTGATGTTCCTTTGTGCTTGGTAGATTTTCTGGCATGTAGAGTCCAATCAGTAGATTACCATGTGGAGGATCGTGCTAGGTGTAGCCTCTCTGCTGCTTAGCGGCATAGTATAAGGCCTTTGGCTCGCCGTTCACCTGGAGCCTTCTGTAGATGCTCAATCATTCTCTCACCTCTGCCTTTGATGCCCGTGTCCTCAATAAAAACCCCGACTCTCTCCCACCTTGGTCATTCCCCCGGTACAGCCTCCATCTTCGCTTCCTCGTCCAAGGAGTACAGACGTGACTGTATCTGGCACACAACCGGTTTAGTGATTCATCGGCAGATGTGGCTGACCACATCAAGCATTATCGGGCCCTGCTCTTCTCTTCCAAAACTATTCACTATTCCAGGATCATCCTGGAATTCAAAGATGTCCCCTGGCTTCTTTTCTCCACAACCGAACGTCTCCTTTATCCCCTCTGCCCTGCCCTCTCCCCTCCAACATGCAAGGAGCTCATTGACTTCTTTAGCACTGTTATGGAGACCATCCATTCAGCTGCTTTTGCTGCTTTCCCTGCTCTAGCCCAGAACCTGTATATTGTTTCTTTCTCATCTCCCCTCATGCCCTCTCCGAGCTCATCTTGTCGATGAGACCGACCTCCTGCTCTTGACCCTTTTCCCACTAAACTGCTGACCACCCAAATTCCCTTCCTGGGTCCCATGTTAGCTGGCATTATGAACGGTTCCATCTCCTCCGGTACTGTACCCCTCAACTGCTGTCATCACCCACCTCCTCAAAAAAAAAAAAAAAAAAAAAAAAACATTCTTGACGCCTCTGTCCTTGCAATCTACTGCACCATCTCCAACTTCCCATTCATCTCAAGTTATTGACTGTGTTGTTGCCTCCCAAATCTGTGCCAATCGTTCCTACAACTTCTTGTTTGAACCTCTCCAATCAGGTTTCCACCCATGCCACTGCACTGAAACCACTCTAATCAAAGTCAGAAATCACGCTCTAATGCTGAAGACCTGTGCTCCAGAACTAGCCGTGCCTCTAGCCAAGCTGTTCCAGTACAGCTACAATACTGGCATCTACACGACAAAGTGGAAAATTGCCCAGGTATGTCCTGTCCACAAAAAGCAGGACAAATCCAATCCATCCCATCAGTCTACTCTCCATCAGCAGCAAGTGATGGACGGTGTTGTCGACAGTGCTGTCAAGCGGCACTTACTCACCAATAACCTGCTCACCAATGCTCAGTTTGAGTTGCACCAGGACCACTCTGCTCCTGACCTCATTACAGCCTTGGTCTAAACATGGACAAAAGAGCTGAATTCCAGAGGTGAGGTGAGAGTGACTGCCCTTGACATCAAGGCAGTATTTGACCGAGTGTGGCATCAAGGAGCCCTAGTAAAATTGAAGTCAGTGGGTCTCGGAGGGAAAACTCTCCACTGGCTGGAGTCATACCTAGCACAAAGGAAGATGGTTGTGGTTGTTGGAGGTCAATCATCACAGCCCCAGGACATCGCAGCAGGAGTTCCTCAGGGCAATGTCCTGGGCCCAACCATCTTCAGCTGCTTCGTCAATGACCTTCCCTCCATCATAAGGTCAGAAGTGCGGATGTTCACTGATGATTGCACAGTGTTCAGCGCCATTCACAACTCTTCAGATAATGAAGCAGTCCATGCCCGCATGCAGCAAGACCTGGATGACATTCAGGCTTGGGCTGATAAGGGCAGGTAACATTCGCGCCACACAAGTGCTAGGCAATGACTATCTCCAACAAAAGAGAGTCTGGCCACCTCCCCATGACATTCAATGGGATTACCATCGCCAAATCCCCCAACATCAACATCCTGGGAGTCACCATTGACCAGAAACTGAACTGGACCACCCATATAAATACTGTGGCTACAAGAGCAGGTCAGAGGCTGGGTATTCTGTGGCGAGTGACTCGCCTCCTGACTCCCCAAGGCCTTTCCACCATCTACAAGGCACAAGTCAGGAGTGTGATGGAATACTCTCCACTTGCCTGCATGAGTGCTGCTCCAACAACACTCAAGGAGCTCAACACCATCCAGGACAAAGCAGCCTGCTTGATTGGCACCTCCTAAACCCACAACCTCTACCACTTAGAAGGACATGGGCAGCAGGCGCATGGGAACCCTACCAGCTGCAAGTTCCCCTCCAAGTCACACACCATCCTGACTTGTATATCGCCGTTCCTTCATCGCACCTGGGTCAAAATCCTGGAACTCCCTCCCTAACAGCACTGTGGGAGTACCTTCACTTCACGAACTGCAGCGTTTCAAGTAGGCGGCTCACCACCACCACCTCAATGGCAATTAGGGATGGGCAATAAATGCTGGCCTTGCCAGCGACGCCCACATCTCATGAACGAATAAAAAATAAAAATTCCTCCGTGACTGTGGTGTACTATTCCTCCTCATGCTTCTCGGCCTCTCTGCAGCCTTTGGCACGGTGGACCACAGCATCCTCTTTCAATGCATCTCCTCCATTGTCCACTTGAGTGGAACTGCCCTTGCTTGGATCTACTCTTACTTATCCTATTCTAGCCAGAGAATCTCCTGCAATGCCTTCTCTTCCCACTCCGCACTATTGCCTCTGGAGACCCCAAAGATCTATCCTTGGCCCCTTCCTATTCCTCATTTTATATGCCGCCCCCTCAACGACATCATCCAAAGACATGGTATAAGGTGCTACATGTACGCTGACAACATTCCGCTCTGCTTCTGCATTACCTCTCTCGACCCCTCCATGGTCTCTGTTAACAGCCTGCTTATCCGAAATTCAACCCTGGATGAACTGTAATTTCCTCCAATTATACATTGGATAGATCAAAGCCATTGTCTTCGTCACCCCCACAAACTCTGTTCCCTCGACAATGATTCCAACTCTGTCCCAGGTCACTGTCTCAGGCAGGATTGCTCTACAGACAGCCGGCAAGGACTCGATGGGCCGAATGGCCTCCTTTTGTGCCGTAATGACTCTATGAACCGTAGTGCAACCTCAGCATCCAATTCTGACCCAGAGCTGAGCTTGTGACTCCATATCCTCTCTATCACAAAGACTACCTATTTTCACCTCTAATATCATCCATCTCTGCCCCTGCCTCAGCCCAACTGTTGTTGCGACCCTCATCAATGCTTTTGTTACCTCCAGTGCTCTCCTGACCAGCTCCCATCCTCTACCCTCCATAAACTTGAGTTCATCCAAAACTCTGCTTCTCGTATCCTAGCCTGCACAAGTCCTGCTTACCCATCACCTTTATGCTCGCTGACTTACATCGGCACCCGATCCACTATCGCCTCAAATTTAAAATTCTAAAGCTTATGTTCAAATCCCTTCATGGCCTCACCCCTCTCTGTCTCTACAACCTCTTTCAGCCCTACAACCTGCCAAGAACTTTGCATTCCTCCAACTCTGGCCTTGTGCATCCTCAGTACCGTCACCCCATCATTGGTGGTCATGCCTTCAGCTGTCTGGGCCCTAGGCTCTGGAATTCCATCCCTAAACTCCTCTCCCCTCCTTTAAGACCCTCCTTAAAACTTGCATCTTTGACCACACTTTTAGTCATCCGTCCTAATATCTCCTGCTTCGGCTCAGTGTCAATTTTTGTCTGATTACGCTCCTGTGAAGAGCCTTGGGCCATTGTCCTACGTGAATGGTGCTATATGAATGCAAGTTATTGTTGTAGGAGAACTCCAGTTCCCCTGTTTGTGGGCTGTAATACGCTCCTCTACTAGCTGTTGATGAGCTGTCCAATAACTTCACCTCTTCAGAATGATTTGCGGTCAGAGCATGTCCAATGGAATATTTTATTGTGTTTAACTCCTTTGTTTCAGATTTAGATTGGCTAGGCTAATAAATTTAAATGTGATGATTGAAATACCTATAAAGCTATGTATGAAGTAGCTTGTATTCCATTTAGAACATGTCTGCTAGAAATTCTCCTTTGTTTAGTGCAATTGCTCAGGGTTACATTATGGTGGCTCCAGCTGCAAGGGACAGTGCCAGCTTATGACTTCAACTGCCTTTGTTCTACTCTAACAGCAAATACAAATATGTATTCAACTTTGACAAGTTTACAGTGGCTTAAAGGCATTAGTAGAAAAGTTCACGAATTGAATCCAGGACAAATTTCTAGATACCATAGAAACATCACAAAGCACCTTGTCATTCTTTATATGGTTCTTTTGTGTACCATATTTAATGGCTGTGTGAAATTTGCATGTAATAGGAGTCTGTGGCCAAATCCTCCCTTTTATTTACAAAGGATATTTGAATGCAAATGACTTCTTACGTTGGATCTTGGCATTAGAAATAACTTGGTAAATAATATCCTTTAACCTGTTTGAAATCTGAACAAATTTGTACCCTAAATTGCCCTTGTTTCATCAGGAAGTATTTCAAGGCTTGAGGCTCCAGTTTTCCATACTTTGTGAAACTTTCCATGGGCTACCTTTCATTTTGTGAGTGCCAATTCATGGGGTATTAATGCATGGATAAAAGGGAGGCAGGCCTGGAACACTAGGATGCCCCTATCCCCAGGAAGAATTTTTTTTTTAAATTATGTATGTATGTGTATGTGTATATATGTATGTATGTTCACGGGTATGGTAAGCCACCTTCCTTGGGTGAATTGGGAGGTCATGGCTGATCTAATAACCTTTTATTCATGGCATCCATTTACTTCTGGCACCAACACAATCAACCTCTCCACCACTCTTCTGAGGCTAAATCAGAAGGTGTGCAATCTCTGTGCTGTGCTTAACCCTGAGTTAACCTTCCTACCCTACATCTGGTCACATGCCAAGACTACTTTTTCCATCGCTAGAACATATCCAACGGTGCCCCTACCCCTCTCCCTCCCCTGCTAAAACCCTAATCCACACTTTCATCACCTCCAGAATGTATTTCTTTATACTCTTGTTATGTTTTAGAGATATACGTAAGATATTTAAGTAGGTGTCGTGTTCCCCAAAGCAGGAGTGTACCGTTATCCGACCAAAATCAGGGTGAAAGATAGTGAGGCCCAGGAATCAAACATAGAAACCTTGTCACTGTGCACTGGCTTTCTAGAATGTACCACTTGCTGCCATATAATTCTCCTTGTCTTTGATGGGCAGTTTGAATATTAACTCAGGCTATAAACTAACACACCATTTATTTATCACAGAATGTGTATACGAACAGAATTTAATAAAAACAGTACATGTTACAATAAGTACAAACTTTACCATCCTCCTTGGTATATCAAACCAATAAAGGCATTTCTCCCTGAGCTATCCCTCTACTTGCATTGAACCTTAAAAGTGGATGTTCCCCCTTATGCGGTGAACCCCAGCCATGGAGCCAGAACTAGCACAGACTGTCTGCTAGTTGGAGACTGACATCTGAAGCAAACATTGAAGTAGCATGCCAGAACCTTTGAAAGTATACTGAACGAAGCCCATTCACAAAGAACTGCATTCCTCGTAATTAGATGGTTAACCATTTTTTACAATGGCATAAGAATGTTTGTCCCCTAGTTCATGCATCTGTGATAACCCAACTAGCATAGATTCCATAAAACAGGTAATATCCAATGTCTCTGCATTCAGTTTGCATTAGCATATTAAAACTACCTTTTGTTTGCCAGGGACCATGTTAAAGAACATAAATAGGAGCTGGAGTAGGCCATTCGGCCCCTTGAGCCTGCTCCGCCATTGCAGACGACACAAAGCTGGGTGGGCATGCGTGCTGTGAGGAGGATGCAGAGAAACTCCAGTATGATTTGGACAGGTTGGGTGATATGGCAGATGCAGTATAATGTGGATAAATGCGAGGTTATCCACTTTGGTGGCAAAAACAGGAAGACAGATTATTATCTGAACGGCAATAGATTGGGAGAAGGGGAAGTGCAACGAGACCTGGGTGTCCTTGTGCACCAGTCGCTGAAGGTAAGCATGCAGGTGCAGCAGGCGGTTAAGAAGGCAAATGGTATGTTGGCCTTCATAGCGAGAGGATTCGAGTACAGGAGCAAGGATGTCTTGCTGTAGTTGTACAGGGCCTTGGTGAGACCACACCTTGAGTATTGTGTGCAGTTTTGGTTGCCTTATCTGAGGAAGGATGTTCTTGCCATGGAGGGAGTGCAGCGATGATTCACCAGACTGATACCTGGGATGGCAGGAATGACGTATGAAGAGAGATTGGGTCAATTAGGCTTATATTCACTAGAGTTTAGAAGAATGAGAGGGGATCTCATTGAAAATTATAAAATTCTAACAGGAATGGACAGACTAGATGCAGGAAGGATGTTCCCGATGGCGGGGGAGACCAGAACCAGGAATCACAGTCTAAGGATAAGGGGTAAGCCATTTAGGATTGAGATGAGGAGGAATTTCTTCACCCAGAGAGTGGTGAACCTGTGGAATTCTGTACCACAGAAGGCAGTTGAGGCCAACTTATTAAATATATTCAAGAAGGAGTTAGATATATTTCTTAAGGCTAAAGGGATCAAGGGATATGGGGAGAAAGCAGGGACAGGGTACTGAATTTGGATGATCAGCCATGATCTCATTAAATAGCGGAGCAGGCTCGAGGGGCCGAATGGCCTACTCCTCCTATCTTCTATGTTTCTATGTATGTTTCAACAAGATCATGGCTGATCTTCTACCTCAACTCCACCTTCCAGCACTATCCCCATATCCCTCAATTTCCTCAGTTCCCCAAAATTTATCGACCTCTGTCTTGAATATACTCAACAACTGAGCATCCACAGCTCTCTGGGGTAGAGAATTCCAAAGATTCACAACCCTCTGAGTGAAGAAATTTCTCCTCATCTCAGTTCTAAATGGCCGACCCCTTATTCTGAGACTGTGATCCCGTGTTCTAGATTCCCCACCAAGGTGAAACATTTTCTCCACATTAACCCTGTCAAGCCCCTTAAGAATTTTATATGTTTCAATGAGATCACCTCTCATTCTTCTAAATTCTAGGAAATATCGGCCTAGTCTACTCAATCTCTCCTCATAGGGCAATCCCCTCATCCCAGGAACCAGTCTAGTGAACCTTTGTTGCACTCCCTCTCAGGCAAGTATGTCTTTTTCCTTCAGTAAGGAGACCAGAACTGTACACAGTACTCCAGGTGTGGCCTCACCAATGCCCTGTAAAATTGTAGTAAGACTTCTTTACTCTTATACTCTATTCCTTTTCCTTTTGTAACAAAAGCTAACATACCATTTGCTTTCCTAATTGCTTGCTGTACCTGCATGTTATCTTTCTGTGATTCATGTACAAGGACACCCAGGTCCCTCTGAATGCAAACATTTCCCAGTCTCATTCCATTCAAAAAATATTCTGCTTCTTTGTTTTTCCTACCAAAATGGCTAACTTCATATTTCCCCACATTGTATTCCATTTGCCATGTTCTTGCCCACTCAGTCATCCTGACTATATCTCTCTGCAGCCTCTTTGCATCCTCCTCACAGCTTACTTTCCCACCTAACTTTGTATCATCAGCAAACTTGGATACATTACACTCAGTCCCTTCATCTAAGTCATTAATATAGATTGTAAATAGCTGAGGTCCAAGCTCTGATCCTTGTGGTACTCCGCTAGTTACAGACTGCCAACCCAAAAAAGTCCCGTTTATTCCTACTCTCTGTTTCTGTCCATTAACCAATCCTCAATCCATGCTAATATATTACCCCTAATCCCATGAGTCCTAATTTTGTGTAATAACCTCTTGTGTGGCACCTTATCGATTGCTTTTTGAAAATCTAAATACACTACATCCACTGGTTCCCCCTTATCCATCCTGCTAGTTACATCTTCAAAAAACAGATGATTCAAACACGTTTTCCCTTTAGTAAAACCATGTTGACTCTGCCTAATTATATTCTGATTTTTCTAAGTGCTCTCTTACCTAATAGATTCTAGCAGTTTGCCTACTACAGATGTCAGGCTAACAGGCGATAGTTCCCTGTTTTTTTTTCTCTTCCTCCTTTCTTAAATAACAGAGCTATGTTTGTTCCCTTCCAATCCTTGGGGACTGTTCTGGAATCTAGGGAATTCTGGAAGATTAATACCAGTGTATCCACTATCTCTGCAGCTACCTCTTTTAAAACCCGAGGATGCAGGTCGTCAGGTCCAAGGGATTTGTCGCTACTTAGTCCCATTAATTTCTCTAATGCTATGTCTTATACTGATTTCTTTAAGTTCCTCATTCTCTCTAGACCCTTGGTTCCCCATTATTTCCAGAATGTCTTTTGTGTCTTCTACCATGAACAGATGCAAAGTATTTGTTTAATGTCTGTGCCATTTCCTTATTGCCCATTATAATTTCTCCTGTCTCTGCCTCTAATGGGCCTATGTTTACTTTCACTAATCTCTTCCTACTTACATACCGATAGAAATTTACAATCTGTTTTTATGTCTCTTGCTAATTTACTCATTCTTTTTTCTCTTTCCTTATCAATTTCTTGGTCCTCCTTTGCTGAATTCTAAAATCCTCCCAATGCTCAGGCTTACCACTTTTTCTGGCAACATTATAAGCCTCTTCCTTTGATCTAATACTATCTTTAACTTCTCTTGTTAGCCACAGTTGGACCACTTTTCCTGTGGGGTTTTTGTGCCTTAAGGGAATGTATATTTGTTGTAAATTATGTATTAATTCTTTAAATGCTAGCCATTGCTTGTCTACTGTCATACCTTTTAATGTAGTTTCCCAATCTACCTTAGCCAACTCGCCCCTCATACCTACGTAGTTTGCTTTGTTTAGAGTTAAGACCCTAGTTTCAGACTTAACTAAATCACTTTCAAACTCAAGATAAAATTCTATCATATTATGGTCACTCTTCCCTCTAGGCCCCTTTACTACAAGGTTATTAATTAACCCTTTCTCATTGCACAATACTACATCTAAAATAACCTGTTCCCTAGATAGTTCCTCAACATACTGATCCAGAAAACTATCTTGTATACATTCCATTAACTCGTCCTCCACACTATTACTGCTAATTTTGTTTGCCCAGTCTATATGTAGATTAAAGTCCCCCATGATTACTGTATTACCCTTGTTACATGCATCTCTAATTTCTTGATTTATACTCCGCCCTACATTACAACTACTGTTTGGGGGCCTATGAACAACTCCCACCAATATTTTCTGCCCCTTGCTGTTTTAGCTCCACCCAAACTGATTCTACTTCTTGATTTATATTCAATACTTCCATCAATTATCATCCAGGAAACCTGTCTTAATTTCATTGCTGAATGTGAATCAATCCAGATGGCCATTTTCTGTATGATTCCAGTTTATTAACCCCTCAGATGCTGATACGAGTAACAATGATTTCTATAATCCAGTATAGACAAAAATAAAGTTTGTGCCACCGCTCTCCTTGCCAATCATTCCACCTCCACCCTTAACAAACTCCAGTTAATCCAGAACTCCATGGCTTAAGTTCTGTCCCTCACAATCATGACTATTGGCTTTGCCAAGCATCACTTACTTCCTGTCCCCAATGTATCAACCTTGGGGTTCTAATTTTCAAATCCTGACACTGATCTCTCCCCACCCTACTTCAAATGGTCTCCTGTAGTCATATATCTTGGCCTGCACCCTCTATTCTTCCAATACTGCATTCCTACTCAATCCTTGCTCCGCCAACTCCACAGTTGGTGACTACTTCAGTGGAGTGCTCTTGCTGTTTGGAACTCTTCCAAATCAACAGTGAATATTACTACTTTCCCTGCTTCAAATACTTCTTTAAAATCCTTTCCTTTTTGACCATGCTTTCAGTTTATTTCCCCCAGCCCCATAACCATCCCCTTCTCCTACTTGGCGCTCTAGTAAAGTGTTTAGATTTTCTTCTGTGTGAGGAGCACTATAAAAGTACATCATCCTCAAAACAAGAAAAGAACCCATCAGTGTCTCAAACCCATTTGTGACTACTGGGAACGAAGAATACGTAACCCTGAAACCTCTTATTACATTATGTTACTATTGACAAAGAACCAAAACTTATGGAGACAAAGTTTTGGTACAGCCCTTCAGTTTAACATACAAGCTATAAACAATGGCACTTCAGTGAAATAATTTAAAGTCCTGGGATTTCCTAAATTACCTGTTTAATAAAGTTCTATTAATGAAAGTTAATCTGTGTCAAAATTGGCACCTCTTATGTATTGCTGCATCTTCTGAAGGCCACCCCTGTGATGATAATATAAATGTATTAGCGGCCCACACAATTTAAGAACAGCAATATTCAACCTTGGTTCATAGAATATAAGTTTGTTTTCATGTTGTTTAACCCTGTCACATCAGCCAACATAGACTTTAACATCTTGTAAGGATATATTCTATTTCAACTTTCTCAGTTTAAGATCTGAACGTCTTGTACAGTACTTACATCAGGTCCTCATAGTGTATGCAAATATACAAATTATTTTGCTGTGCATTCAGGGACTGTGGTGGGGTAGATCTAGAGTCAGCAGCTGTGCATTCTGAATGATGAGCATCTCTTTTATGTGCGAGAGTCCTTGAAGGACACATCCAACACACTAAGCACTGGGCTCTGTCTCCAAATGGATTTCTGTGAATCTCATCAAGACTTTCTCGGCTATACTGGGCTCCTCAGTCTGAACAGTGGACACTTCCTCCACCTAGGACTCTTGATACTGAGTGAATTAAGAACTCTGGATGGATAAGACCGAATGTTCTGCTAGATTATCTGTAATTTGAATGTCATAATTGCAAGAACTTTGTGAAATTATGCAAAAACAGTGGATTATGGACTACATATAGTTATATATTTGAAAGGGCTTGCATGTATATTAGTACAATACAGCTAATGTAATGCTTGATACTAGTAGCTGAGACTGTAGTACTTGAAATAACAGAAAAACACAATTTTCGTCAAACGTGAGGCAGAGGCGATCTCAGGCATGTGCTCATGCATATACGGATTGTAGCTTTTTTGTTAATTTTCCCCCCCCCCCCCTTGGGATGGACACTGTCACATATCATTGATTCATTTTTGATAGCTCCACGATCTTCCAGCTTCTTTTGAAACTTTTAGTTTTGTGGCAATAACATTCTAGCCCTGTTTGACCCTCAGTAACCTGCATTTCAGTTTTGGTGTCTATTGATGCAATTTGTAACATTTTGAAAAGTTTCACCAAAAAACATAAGACAATACAGAAAAATTGGGTTTCTGTCACAGCCTAGTGGATGTGGTTTTTATATATATCCTATTTGTGCAGTGAGGAAAGAAGTCATTGCATTAACAGGTGACTTTTTCTGGGATTTAATAAGGCTGTCACTGTCATTAATTGTAGTTGAACTCTGGTTGCATTGCTTGTTTTTCCGCTGACACAAATGGTTCACTTTTTTTGTATTGTCATGGTGAATATTCAAGTGCAGAAATCTGGGTGGAAATTTTCTTTCAAAACCAATGGGGAAAATTTTCCAGTAGTCCTTTTCTGCTTGCCACTTCTGCTTCCAAAAATCCCTTGGACAGGACTGAATAATCAAAAGAAATCTGCCAGACTTCTGGGGAAGACACTGTGGTAAACCACGTTCACTATCGTATCACTGTTAGTAGTTAGCACTGTTCACCACTGTTCGTTATAACTGTATCACTGACCACTATTGTATCACGGTACGAGGTCGCCTCTTGCCACACTGCTATACCTGGGATGACCACTGCCGACTCCGCCTTGGCTCCACCCACCAGGCCAGGTATAAAGGTGAGCGACTGGCTGGTATTCCTCCTGCTTGGATCGGATCACCCACGAGAGTGGGCTCTGTTATTTAGTCAATAAAAACCTTTAGTCACCTTCGTAACTCTTCGCCTTTTATTGGAGGAATTGATAGGTATATCAATTTTATTGACTAAATTTAATGATGTCCGACAATGAGTCACAACCGGCGGAGGAGCCACCAGCGCAGCTCCCAGGAGCACAGCCACACCAGCCAGCTTGGCTGCGAGCCCTCAGACCGCCGTACCTGGACCTGAACCCACGAGCAGCAAACTCAGCCGCAGACTTTAAACACTGGCTGGTCTGCTTCGAATCATACCTGAGAGAATCCAGCGTCCCTCAGGCATCCAAACTAAGTGTCCTGCAGGCACAACTGAGCCCGAGAGTATACACTCTCATCGAGGACATGACTACCTACGAGACCGCCATCAACCTGCTGAAACAGAAGTACCGGACCCCGGTAAACTACATGTACGCTAGGCACCTCCTAAGATCACGGCCGCAACAGCCAGGAGAATCAGTAGCCGAATTCTCACAGGCGCTATATGCACTCGCCAGGAACTGTGAGTTTAAATCGGTGTCGGCAGCCGAAAATACTGAAGATAATATCCGCGACGCATTCCTGAAAGGCCTACGGTCCGAGTACTCACGGCAAAGACTGCTGGAAGCTAAAGACCTCAGCATGGAAAAAGCTGAAGCCCTCGCTATCTCCCTGGAAGTGGCCCACCAAGATCAGGAAGCATTCACCAGGTACTGCTCGCGACCCTGGGACTCGGGCCCGACCCCTACCACAGCACCCTTCCCAGCGCCGCCCCCGGGACCTACCTCTGCGTCGGCGTCCCGGACCCGACCGGCCCCGCCACCCCCGGCACCGGCCCCGACATCGGGCATCCGCGATCGGGCCGCCGGCTGTTTTTTTTGTGGCCAGGAGAAGCACCCGAGGTCGCGCTGCCCAGCCAAGAACTCCATATGTAAAACCTGCCTGAAGAAAGGCCACTTCTCCAAGGCCTGCAGGAGCGGATCCTCAGAGGCCAGCAGTGCCGCATGCGAACTATGGGGGCGGCCATCTTCGTTTAGGGCAACTGAGGCCAGCATCCCCACACATGAGTCATGGGGGCGGCCATCTTTGTTTAGGGCAACTGAGGCCAGCATCCCCACACATGAGTCATGGGGGCGGCCATCTTTGATTAAGGCAACCGACCCCAATAGTGCCTCATGGGGCCCTACCTCGTGGGAGACGCCATTTTACTCACCACGCCCGACCGCCTCGCCCGCAGATGACAACGACTCGCTCAGCTACACACTAGCTTCCGTCACCCTGGACCAAGCCCGCCCGCACCATCTGTCCAAGTCAATGATGGACATCAAAGTGAACGGCCACGCCACGACCTGCCTGTTCGACAGCGGAAGCACGGAGAGCTTCATCCACCCAGACACGGTGAGCCACTACTCCCTCTCTGTCCTACCAACGCGCAGCCGAATCTCGATGGCATCGAGGTCCCACGCCACGGACATCAGCGGCTACTGTGTCGTGACCCTGTCGGTTAAGGGCACGGAGTATAAAAACTTTAAACTCCTCGTCCTCCCCCATCTCTGCGCTGCCGTCCTACTAGGGCTGGACTTCCAATCCCACCTCCAAAGCGTAACCCTAGCATACGGTGGACCCCTCCCCCCACTCACAGTCAACAACCAGCAAACGTTAAACCGCCCACCGCGTAACACCTGCAGCCTCTCCACCCTCAAGGTCCCGCCACCCTCTCTGTTTGCTAACCTTACCCCTGACTGCAAACCCGTCGCTACCAAAAGCAGGCGGTATAGCGCCGGGGACAGAGCCTTCATTAGCTCTGAGGTGCGGCGCCTCCTGAAAGAGGGCATTATCGAGGGGAGCAGCAGCCCCTGGCGTGCCCAGGTCGTAGTCGTAAAGACCGGCGATAAAAACCGCCTGGTCATCGACTACAGCCAGACCATAAACAGATATACCCAGCTGGACGCATACCCCCTCCCCCGCATATCTGACATGGTCAATCAGATTGCACAGTATAAAGTATTCTCGACCATCGACCTGAAGTCGGCCTACCACCAACTCCCTATCCACCCTGAGGACCGCCAGTATACCGCCTTCGAGGCGAATGGGCGCCTATACCACTTCCTTAGGGTCCCCTTCGGTGTCACTAATGGGGTCTCGGTCTTCCAAAGGGAGATGGACCAGATGGTTGACCAGAACGAACTGCAGGCTACATTCCCCTACCTAGATAACGTCACTATCTGCGGCCGCGACCGGCAGGAACATGACGCGAATCTGGAGAAATTCCTCCGTACGGCCCAACGGCTGAACCTCACCTACAATAAGGAGAAATGCGTGTTTAACACCACGCGCCTTGCCATCCTCGGCTGCGTAGTGGAGAACGGAATCATCGGCCCCGACCCAGAAAGAATGCGCCCCCTCATGGAGCTACCCCTCCCCCACTGCCCTAAAGCACTTAGGAGAACCCTGGGGCTTTTCGCCTACTATGCCCAATGGGTACCCAATTACGCGGACAAAGCCAGACCCCTCCTGAAAGCCACTTCCTTCCCCCTCACGGAGGAGGCGTGCGCAGCCTTCTCCCTCATTAAGGGAGACATAGCCAAGGCCACGATGCACGCAGTGGACGAGTCCATCCCCTTTCAGGTGGAGAGCGACGCATCCGACTTCGCCTTAGCCGCCACCCTAAACCAGGAGGGGAGGCCAGTGGCCTTCTTCTCAAGGACCCTACAGGGCCCCGAGATCCGACATTCGTCGGTCGAGAAAGAGGCCCAGGCGATCGTGGAGGCAGTACGGCGCTGGAGGCACTACCTGGCAGGCAAACGATTTACCCTCCTCACCGACCAGCGTTCGGTGGCTTTCATGTTTAATAACAAGCTGAAGGGCAAAATCAAGAATGACAAGATTTTGAGATGGAGAATCGAGCTCTCCACCTACGATTATGAGATCTTGTACCGGCCAGGCAAGCTGAACGAATCCCCTGATGCCCTTTCACGAATGACATGCGCCAGCGCGCATATCGATAGGCTTCAGACCCTCCACGACCAGCTCTGCCACCCCGGAGTCACCAGACTCTACCATTTCATTAAGGCCCGCAACCTGACCTACTCCATCGAGGAGGTCAGGACCATGACCAGGAACTGCCAGACCTGTGCGGAGTGCAAACCGCACTTCTATAGGCCGGACCGAGCAAGCCTGATCAAGGCCACCCGCCCCTTCGAGCGCCTGAGCATCGACTTTAAGGGGCCCCTCCCATCCTCTGACCGTAATGTGTACTTCCTCAACATCGTTGATGAGTACTCCCGTTTCCCCTTTGCCTTCCCCTGCCCCGACATGACCAGTAGCACGGTCATTAAGTGCCTGAATGCCCTCTTCGCCTTGTTCGGGTTCCCGAACTATATACACAGCGACCGGGGCTCCTCCTTCATGAGCGAGGAACTCCGGCAATTCCTCCTAGAGAGAGGTATTGCAGCAAGCAGGACCACCAGCTACAACCCCAGAGGTAACGGTCAGGTGGAAAGAGAGAACGCGACGGTATGGAAGGCCGTCCTCTTAGCCTTAAAGTCTAAGGGCCTCCCAACCTCCCGCTGGCAAGAAGTCCTCCCGACAGCGCTGCACTCCACCCGGTCATTACTTTGCACGGCCACTAACACCACCCCCCATGAACGAATGTTCGTTTTCCCCAGGAAGTCGACTACGGGAACCACTCTACCAACCTGGCTGACCGCCCCGGGGCCGGTCTGGCTGCGGAAACACGTGAGGACCCATAAAACGGACCCCCTGGTCGAGAGGGTGAACCTCCTGCACGCCAACCCCCAGTACGCCTACGTGGCGTACCCAGACGGGCGGGAGGACACTGTCTCCCTACGAGACCTCGCACCCTCAGCCGATCCGGAAACACCGCCACCACCCCCCCCAACCTCAGTCCAGGTAGACGGCATGCCGGAACCCCACGAGCCCTCGCCGACCACGCAAACACCAGCATCAACACCGGATAAGGCACCAGCACCGGATAAGGCAACACCACCGCTGCGGCGATCGGAGAGGCTTACGAAGCCTCCGGACAGACTGACCTACCAGAATTGGTAGTACACTTCACCCCGCCGGACTTAATTCTAAACAAGGGGTGAATGTGGTAAACCACGTTCACTATCGTATCACTGTTAGTAGTTAGCACTGTTCACCACTGTTCGTTATAACTGTATCACTGACCACTATTGTATCACGGTACGAGGTCGCCTCTTGCCACACTGCTATACCTGGGATGACCACTGCCGACTCCGCCTTGGCTCCACCCACCAGGCCAGGTATAAAGGTGAGCGACTGGCTGGTATTCCTCCTGCTTGGATCGGATCACCCACGAGAGTGGGCTCTGTTATTTAGTCAATAAAAACCTTTAGTCACCTTCGTAACTCTTCGCCTTTTATTGGAGGAATTGATAGGTATATCAGACACTACATTTAAAAATCGTACATGCCATTGTGGACGTGAAACATGAGATTTTCAAATAGGAGAAATTATTATATACTGTTTAAAAATCATTGAGACTTGGTTGCAGATGGTTTGGTCAGAACTTGTCCAAAAGGCACTTATTTTTAAAGCTAGTTAAATGCATACACCTTCAGTGTCACCTTTTCTCCACTTGATACTGGTGCTACATTTCAGAGAACTACTAAATCAAATGTTCCCGAAGGCCATTATGACAGACTGAATCACTCTGAATGGCATGCTGGAGCAAACTGCTTCCAACAACAGGTGACTCAGCGGGATTCTGCCTGGAGGCCTGTTGGCTCAGGCTTCATTGCAGCACTGACACCACCCAGCAGTAGTCCTTTGGGCTGTTGCTGGCTCCCATTTTCGAGGTATAATTCCTGTAGCGAGGCACTTACTTTTGAACAGTTGATCCTTTTTTTTGTGGAATTCTGGAAACCAATTAAGACTATTAAAGAAGGAGCTGAACAGTGCATGTGATGCGGAGGAAAATTCTTTTCAGTTATAAATGCTCATGCTTTCTTCATTGTCCACAGTAGACACGCTTCTTCTAGACGTATCTTGAGTGCAGAAGATGATTAGTTCCAGTTCCACCTCTTCAAAGGTGTTACTGTGGTGTATGTAACCTGTTCCACCTTAAGAGAACTACCTTAAGAGATGTACTACTTTCTCTTGGCTGCTGTATACTGTAATACTGTAATACCGGTGGTTACCACACCGGTATATAAGTGTTGTGCAAGGATTTGCTGGGCAGTTCAGCCCTGACCTTCGAATAGTAAAGACCTGTTAAAAGTTATTCTTGTTGTCTGTGTCCAGTGATTGATCCTAAACCTAACTGGGACATACAGACTCAACAGTTACTGCACATTTTTTTTCCTGGTGTACTGTTGCAGCCCACTGCCCTTGCATATTCAGTGCATTTGCCCAGATGGCCTTCAAAGAAAGGTGTAGATGTTATTCACTGCAGGAGAACCTGACTAATTGCCATTAGTTTATGCACACAAACTTGGCTACTTAGTACAGCTGGACTCCCTCTGTTGTATACAGCACCTACCTCAACAGAACATTACAATGAAAATGGCCAGCTACAACCATATTTGACAAATCAGTAGCACCTCAACTTCAGGAGAGAATTCATGGTAAGCCAAGCATATTGCAGGTAAGTACAATTGTTTAGCAGATTCAAGAGCAAAGGTTCATCTACAGGAAACTTTTGATTTACCGGCACCTAAATAACCGGAAATCTCGGTTAACTGGCAAAATTCAGGAGTAGGTTCAAGTAAGTTTTACTTCATATTGTACTTGCCTTCCTCGATCTGTTGCTGTGCAAGGGTGTGGTTGCAGCTGTTGCTAAGCTACAGAGACGCTTGGAACTTGTGGCCATTGTTCTGTACTTGTTGCTAAGCAACAGGGTTTGTTGCTTTATACGGAGCTGTCAGCTCTCCGTATCTTTTACTATAGCTTTCGGTTATCCGGAATTTTTGATGAACCGGCACCACGTCGGTCCCGTCGGTGCCGGATTAAAAAAAAGATTCCTGTACACAAGTGTGCCCTCCACTGGGTGTTTATATGCAAAAACCTCAGGATGTGATCCTACCCAAATCTGAGACCAGGTTTGAGGAGAATGTGAAAGTGAAGGATTTAGCCCTGGCATTGTCCCCAGTCCCAGAATTCTATTTTGGGATTGTTGGTCCTTCAATTGAAAATGGATTTATATTGTATGCATTCCCCTCTTCTCTGTAATGTCATTTTAGTTTTCCTGAAGCAACATGTTTCAGTCATTATTCCACCTCTAACTAGACCTGCTGTGGTAGAATAGATGTTGAATGAAAGCCAGGGCCAGTTAGATGAGGTAATTAAGATCATCATGATTACAAATAAGCCTTCATTACATGCTGTGTCAGACTTTATTAGAGGTATTGGGAATATCAATCCTGCAGAATGTTTTAGTTTCATTACTGGAGGTAAACATTATCTCTGCTTTCAAGTTCATGACATTAATCTTGAAAGACCTGTGCTCAACTGTGATTGATTTTAGCACAGGGAGTCAGCAAGTCTCGAGTTGCAGTAGCAAACCTTCCTTCCTGGATTTTCAGGGATAAAGTAGTGCTTCAATTATACCTTAAGGGGGAGAAATTTGGTATCGCCCTGTTTGCGGCGCAATTATCGGCCGGGCACAAAGTTTAGTGCCTGCCGCTAATTATCGCCTCCGACTGCAAACTTGGCTTCTATCGGAGGTGATTGGAGTGCTAAATCAGGTGCTACACACCTCTCAAGGTGCTAACGCTGAGGAGCGAGGCGCTACCTCAGAGCGCTGGCGAAGCTTATGTGATGTCAGTCAGCAATGGAACACAGACACACTTCTTAAAGGGGAGGGTCGATCTTGCTCTCCATCCACACCCTGCTCATCGCAGCCTTGAATCTCGGCCTGGAGAGACCTGTACATCAATTCTGCTGGAAAGAACAGGGAAAGAGCTCGGAGTGCAGCCCCCATAGTCTCTTCTAAATCGATGCAAGGAAGGTTAAATCAAAATGAACCTGCAAAGTGATGCTCAGTACCCACAACTCCTTCACATAGCGTTGAATCTCTCCAGAAGTCTGTCTGTGTCTCTCTCTCTCTCTCTCTCTCTCTCTCTCGGACTGCGTGGTGCAAAAATGTCGCAGACAAAAAAAGGCAGGAAGTGGCCACCTTTAAATAGCACTCCCCCAGTCCCTTCCCGACTGCAAACGTTCCCCTCAACCTGTCGTTACTAGTGGCAGGCAGTAAGGCATGGAGTGCCACTCAATATCCAGTCCGGGGCGCTACCGGGGCATTGCACGCTCGATTGACATCACGATCTGCAGGCGCAGGAGATCGTGGCGGTAATGTTTAGAACCGCCACAAAATGTCTGGTCAATTTTGCGAGCGGTGCATTAATTGCTGTGCCCGGGCGCTAGTTGCTTTGCACCCCATTAGTGCCCTCTTTCCACAAATTTTTCCCCCTAACCAACATGGCCTGTCAATTGCACCTTCCCGGGCCAGTCAATAATATCTACCTCACTTCTCACAGGAAAAAAGGGTGGTGGTGGTGCGGGGGAGGAGGTAGGGTCTATAATACTTTATGTACATCATGTTTTGGTTTATCCAAGTAAGTCTGACCCATTCTCTGCCTTTTTTCACAACTGAATCCTTAGATGCTCACTTTCCAAACTTTGGCTAGCCAAATAGATAGTGGAATATATATTGGATAAGAACTTAGCAGGTAATACTGCTCCTTTGTGTAGTATAACAACATGTTGCTTGACAATGGTCACTCAATGGATTAGATTCAGATCATTCTACCTTGGGGATCACTGTAAAGCTACCATGTTGAACAACAGTTACCAAGAATATCTGCCTCCAGTGATTTGGGGCTTTGCAGGATAGCCTCTTGTGAGTGATGGTTCCTCAGCCTGGTTTGAATTGCCCATTTTGTTTCTCCTGCCTTGTAAGGAGAGGGGTGCAATCCCAGATTCGGCTACTTTTATTTTATGTGAGAAGTAGAAAGCTGCAGGAGGAAGGTAGTTAAAATGTGTAAAATTGAGTGTAATTGAGATAGAGAAGATTAGGAAATTAATGATAAATACACCAGCCTTTGATGCCATGGTAATATGACATAAGAGGCAATGTTAAAAGGTTCTTAAAAGAGGAAGTATACTTAAGACTCATTTATTCAGCAAATGCAATTTTATAATTGTTCCAAATTTATAGCTATTTTAAAAAAAAAATACAAAATTGGTGTGACACTTACTTTCTCCACTTTTAATTTGGTGTAACCACTCCTACCTCCTGAGGCAAATTTTTAAAAGATAAGAGTGCGAGTTCCTTTTTAACATTGCGACAAATTACTTTTGGCTTGGATTCTGCAGCGTTTAACCTTTCTTCAGTGCAGTAGTTTGCACCTGATGCAAATATTGACTCACTCCTAAAGATCCTTATCTTGAATCCAAAAATCGGTATGGGGAAAACTGTCATCTTTGCAGAAGACATTTTTTTATTTGTGTGTGTATAAAGCAACAGAAACAAAATGCTAGTAAGTCAACAAATAGAAAAACTACAGAACTCTCGGAACACTGCTTATGATATGTGTTATGGCTGGTCCCATGGAGACAGAAATCTGATGACTTCACAGACTCCCTTAGATCCCCTAGGGTCATGGATCCCAGTTTGCAAACCTAGGGTCTAGTGTTACCTATAAATTCGAACTCCTTTCCATGTTATTTTATGCCACTTATAAATCTTCTATGACATTTGACCTTGACACTTCTTTGATAAATCCCTTGTTTAAGCAGGAATAAATGAGCTGCTTCGATATTGGTCCTTAGCTGAGCTGATTTTCATGGGGTGATGCTTTTAATGGTTGTTAAGGGAAGAGAGCAAGGTAAGTTCCTTGTAGTTCTCTGTTAGTTTGACTTGGGTAACCAAATCAGACAGATCAAGGGAGACAAATTTCAGTTAACATTCATTCTCGGCACACAAGGAAATCTGCAGAACCTTTTTTTTTAAACTCCTAGAAATTTGAAAATGCACGAAGTACACAGAAGGTCCATCAGCTAATAACCTAAAAACCTCAGTTAAGCATTGAATGAATTGCTTGAACTGAATATGACTTGTGCACTCAAAAGTAACATTGCAAGCCTACTCAAATACATGTCCAAATTTAAAATAAGAACACAAAATATTGGAAACATTCAGCAGGTCAGGCAGCACCTATGGAGAGAGAAACAAAGTTAACGTTTCAGGTTGATGATCTTTGATCCAAATTTAAATGCGTTTAACTCACATCAATTTGGCTAAAAATTCTAATGCACATCATTGAACAGAATCTAGTCCTTCAGTTGCTACACTTGATGGCGAAAGAGACAACAGCAATGGCGTTATCATTGAACTGTTGCAGTTGAGCAGAAAATGGAATTAAATTATTAATAATGTGAGCTTTTTGCAGCAATCCTCAGTATCCATCCTCCAGAGGTATCAATGGCATCACACTGTTCATGCCCACCATCTAGATAGAGTAGAAGGTGATGATACAGCCGCGGATAATCAAGACCTGCCTGTGAAGGACCAATTTCATGATGATATTTTCTTTCCTGTCATGCACTGTGTTATAAGTTATCTCTCTATCCCAGAGGCCAGGAATGCTCAGTGGTTGAGTATATTCAACACTGAGATTGATAGATTTTTGGACTCTTCAGGGAATCAAGGGATATGGAGATTGGGCGGGAAAGTGGAGTTGAGGTCGAAGATCAGCCAGGATCTTATTGAACGGTGGAACAGGCTCAAGAGGCCGTATAGCCTACTGCTCCTATTCTTATGTTCTTAAAAGAACTTTGATGTACTCACGTGTATCTGCCAAAGGTTTGAATTTCTGTGCACATTTCCTGAAAGCATAAAGGTTGATCACGAAAGATTTTCTCAATTTTTTTTATTCCACTGGTATTTCTGGTGACATAAAAGAAAAATGAAGAGTTCTTACAACACATTAACAAAGAAAACATTGACCACAAAATACAATTGCCGCTTCATTTGCTAAATAAACTGCATGAAACCTTTCTTCGGAACCTCTTCCCCAACCCGATTGTTGCACTTTGCATATGTTGCTGCGGACCAGCCTCTGTAGTCAGTGCAGAAAGATCGTTTAATGCTCAAACGTGTGAAGAACTGCAACGATGCACCTTTGGGTCAGTCAAGACTTAATGGCTTAGCAACTCTTGCTATTGAAAATGATCTAACGAGAGTGCATGACAGGAAAGGAAATATCGTCATGAAATTGGTCCTTCACAGGCATGTTTTGATTATCTGCGGCTGTCTCATCACCTTCTACTCTGTCTAGATGGTGGGCATGAACGGTGTGATGCCACTGATACCTCTGGAGGGTGGATACCGAGAATTGCTGCCAAAAGTGCTCATTCTTAATTTAATTCCATTTTCTGCTCAACTGCAGAATTCAATAACACCTTTGATTCATTTGATGACAAGAAAAGTTTCACCATTAGAAATTGAAAAGTCTTGAAATAAATTCTCTGGAAATTCGAATACTTCTTCATTTTATTCTATTTTCTTGACGACATGTTTTATTATCACTGATCAGTTTCATTCAGAAATCCTCCCCGCCCCCGTCAGCACTGCCTGAAACATTAATCTGTCTTTTCTTTTTGCAGTTGCTGTCAGATGTGCTTTGCGTTTCCAGTTATGTTATGTTTTTAATAAGGCTCATTTTACTTTACAACACAAGGGGGTGCACTTCTGATTAGTGAAGTGCAGGCTCACTCATTTTTCTCTCTAAAATACTGAAGTTTTTTATTTGGTCTTTTCAGGCTGTACCATTATTGGATTAGGATTCTAAAGCTCGAAACTGTTCTACTTACAACAGTGATGCAATCACTGCAGATATTTTTTATGCTTTGAAATCTGTAGTTTGTGGAAATGCGTTTTCATTGTGGTGCTTATGTGTTTGGGGTGGGGCTTCGAATGTGTGGGGTTCCCCACTGCCTTTCTGTGTTAGTCTGCCAGGTGGTGTAATGCCCTGTTGTAGTAAGGGACCTTGGACAGACTGTCCTCTCTTCAGTACATAACATTGAGGAAGCCCAAATACAAATAGCAACACTGTAACTCAGCACTTTGAATTCTTTGCAACCCCATGTCTTTAAAATGGAAGAAAAGCAGTGGTTGAATTGGTCTACACTTGTCACCAAGGTTGCGTCCATGACTCCACCCCGCAAAACCAAAAAACAGGCATGCGAATGTTTAAAGTGTGCAGATATTGTAGGCCTATTGGCAAGATAAATAAAATGTTCTGCATTTGACATGATTCTACCATGTTCATTTATAAAAAAAAAAAGAAATTCCAATTCCAAAAATGTTCCCTTTTTGTTCCCCCCCCTCGGAAGGAGATTTTGAGCCCTGGTTCAGGTACAGTCCCACGGGCAACCCCCAAAGCCTCACCTAAGTTGCCATTCCTCATGTTGAACCTAAACATGCCACCGAGGTGAGGCTTTGAGGAGTGCATGTGGGGCTGTATCTTTTTTATTTGTTCACGGGATGTGGGCGTCGCTGGCAGGGCCAGCATTTATTGCCCATCTCTAATTGCTCTTGAGAAGGTGGTGGTGAGCCGCCGCCTTGAACCGCTGCAGTCCAAGCTTCTTTGTAGCGGTTTGTTACAACTGAGGGGCTTGCTAGGCCATTTCAGAGGGCAGTTAAGAGTCAACCACATTGCTGTGGGTCTGGAGTCACATATAGGCCAGACCAGGTTAAGGATGGCAGATTTCCTTCCCTAAAGGATATTAGTGAACCAGATGGGTTTGTAACGACAGTGACAATCCGGTAGTTTCATGGTCACCATTATTGATACTAGCTTTTTATTCCAGAATTATTTAATTAACTGAATTTAAATTCCCCAGCTATCGTAGTGAAATTTGAATTCTGGATTACTAGTCCAGTAACATAACCACTGTGCTACCGTACCGAAGATACTCCATCAGTCACTGTATCTCTACAGAGAGGAAGTTAGATTTTAATGTGCACTGACTGTTCCACATGCCGTCACTGCTGCACACAGACAGGGAGAAGACCAGGCACCTGAGAGAGGTGAGTGGTGCTGGAGAGTCTGGGAGAGCAGGATAAGGCCAAGAACAGGTTAGTGCATTCCCTAAGCTGAGCTGTGGTACCACCATCACAATGACTCTGAAACTAGGACCAAACCCCAACTTTGAACCCCCAATGACCTAAACCTGTAGTCTTGTACGCAAGTATATAGATTAATTATAGATTACTGTGGCAGCCTTGGCTCAGTGGTAGCACTCTTGCCTCTGAGTCAGAAGATTCAAGCCACACTCCAGAGACTTGAGCACCTAATCTAGGCTGGCACTTCTGTGCAGTACTGAGGGAGGTGCCGTCTTTTGGCTGAGATGTTCAATCGAAGAACCCTCTTCCCTCTTAAGGTGGACGAAAAAGATCCCACGGCACTATTTGAAGAAGCGCAGGGAGTTCTCCTGGTCAACATTTATCCTTCCACCAACACTTAAAGAATAGATGAGCTAGTCATTTATATCATTGCTGTTTGTGGGATCTTGCTGTGTGCAAATTGGCTGCTGCATTTGTCTACATTACAACAGTGGCTACACTTAAAGTGCTTTGGGACATCCTAAGGTCATGAAAGGTGTAACATAAATAAATGCAAGTCATTTCTTTTGTTCTTTCTTTAAGGCATTAAAACATTATTATTTTTCAGCACAAGTTGTTGCCTATATGTAAAAAAAACTAGCTCCTATTTGGTACTCTAATGGTATCAAGTATAGTCTGGATAAATGAGGTACCCAATTCAAGTTCTGCTCCAACAGTTTAGATTTCCAGGCCCAATTATATCATTTACTAATGTATTATGTTTGCCAGGAAGCTACGTAAGAAAACGGACACGGGCCATTTGATAGTAATTTGATCAAAGCATTTTTTTTCTGCCATTTCACTCTCCCACCAACATATGCCAAATCAGCCTTTTGTGAAAGAACTGATGTGTTTGCTTTGCAATGTATTCCAAAACTCTGCTCTTATCTGTTGCCTTCTACTTTTTTTTACAAGGAAGTGCAGGGCTGCTGAGGGATTTGTGTGCTCGTGGGATTTAGGAATGAACCAGCCCAATTTTTCTCTGCTCCAGTGTATACACATTACACAAAAGGTGGAGTGTGTGTGTGTTTTCTCTTTTTAAATGTGGCATCTGTTCACCATTATCAAGTCACTGGATCTTCCTTTATCCCAGGTCTAAAGGTTTGACTCACCTTCATCCCAGGTCTAAAATTTTGATCCACCTTATCCACACATGATCATCGAGGAAATAACTAGTTATAAGCCAGTAAGAGTTGGAGAACAGATGTTCATTACTGGCTCACACTATGCTACATCTGGAGCTATTATTCTGCTCAAACTGTACAATTTCTCTTTTATAGCATTGTAACAATGGGGCTTTTGTTGGAAGAATAGTTAATGTGCAGGAAGCACTCATTGGTCTAATACCTTCTGTTGTGAGAACAGTGTGGGTCCCCAGGATTTAAGAGTACCAATTGAGATTAATTTTTCACCAAGTGGAAAATATTTTTTTCACACCAAATCTGTACAGTAGTTCTAGGTTGTTTTGAAAAAGTTGACCTATTGCACAGAAAGACAATGGCATTTGACTTTCTACAACTGTTTGTCTTGCACGAAAGTATGTACTTTTCAACAACTCCATCTTAACACAGTTTTTATTCAAATGAAATGTTTACTTTCCCTGGAGTGTGCTCAGCACTGCTGTGTGTCTCTTTGTTTTGAGATGAGGTTTGCCGAGTACCTCATTTAATATAATGGTTTAGTCTCATTTAATATAATGGTTTGTGGATTTTTCCTCTCTCTAGCTGTTTGCACAAGGAGGAAGAAATGTTTTTGTATCTAAATTGTTTGGGTGACTTGTCTCAAATAGGTGGTAAGATCTGTGATATGAGAATTGATTGTTTGACGGGTTTGATTTGAAATGCTGGCTAACTTTACTTTCAGTTTTACATTTATAAACTGCTTACAATGCAAGAACACCAGCCTGTTTACTCCAGTATGCTCCTTAAGTCTCTTGCAACTGGATAGCAAAGATATGCTTCTGCCTTGAACCGTTTGTGAAGGACATTATTAATAGGTAAAATGAGTACAGCAGCAATAGACACAATTGAAAATCTCTTTGGACCAGATTGGCTGAATCAGACGTGTGCTTTGTAGTTTGCCTTCCTGACCTGAGGATTTGGATGCTGATCCTTGAAACTTATTATGTTGCACTTGTTAGTGCAGTATTGGTTCCTTTTTTTAATGGCAGTGTGAGCAGGGAGCATCAAGTTTTACTGCGCAGCCACACTGCTCTCGGGGTTGAATTTGCACAGCTCATACACATGCATGCAAAGAAGTTTAAAGCCTGCGTGCTGTTGCTGCATTTTAAGACAGGTGACGGTTTAAAAGAAAATGGAAGAGTAGCACAGGAGGTTGCCTCAGTTGTGTGATGAAAAAGTGTGCTTCATGCTGGTGGCATTAAAATGCAGCTGGTACAAGGTAAAATCAGCACGAGACGACCTCTTGAAGATGGCTTTGGCTAGTTTGACATGGGGCAGCACTGGCAATGTTATACTGCACAACCAAGACTGCATTATAACAGCAGTGCTAATTATGTAGTCATTTTATAGGCAGAGTCAGGTCTCCAAGGCTGTCTGTTTCAGCACTTGCCCTGAGCAAGTAGAAATTGCATTCATCATCTGAACTGATCCAAGCTTAGTATGTTTTGAGGCGAGGAGATTGTGGGAGTGGTTGGAATTTGAAAGTGATTGAGGTTCATCACTCCTATAGCCACTATAATGGTAACAGGAACACATGAGGCAGCTATTTCTGAACTTTTCTTGGGGTACAGGTCCATAAGTTCTGATACTTCCACTGAGTTACCAGCCTTCATGTGCGACTCTGGGCTTTGAGCAATGGATGAACTGTTGGGACTATCATGATGCCATGTGAGGAGCATAATATAATGTAGGAAAAAAATGGATAGACAGGGGTCAGGTGTTTCTACCTCATCGCACCCCACCTGCTTAGCTTTGCTTCTAGCAGGGATCATTGATTACTGATCAGAGCCCTGACTGAGTGTCATCTGCCCGCCACTGCTCATGCTCAGGAAAGCTTTAAACAATTGAAGCAGCTCCAACAATATCCCAGCTGAGATTGTGTAGTTCAGTACAGACTGAGGCTTAACTGTAGAATCTTCCAGGTCTGAGTTGCTCGATACTACAACACCTTATGCCATTATCCACTAACAAAAATGTATTTATATTGTGCAACAAATTTTGAGGAGCAGATTTATATCTGATCAGCCAGTATGACAGTGGCAGTGTTTGGCAGAAAATCTTTCAAATTTGGATTCACTGGCATCCTATTATGTGTCTCAAACATGATTGAGACACATGTTAATTTTACACAATACGGCCATCCCGTTTCTTTTTTAAAAATTGGGGAAAACTATTGTACATCACTTCTGGTGTGGAGGGAGATGAGCCAGAAGGTCAGTGAGATTAATTAGAATAGTTATTTAACAAAACAATTGAAATCACAACCTTAATCAGGCTAATACTTATCATCATTTATTTTCCAGTTACAGTACTAACCTTTTACAAGGAAACTCTCGATTTACCGGCACCTAAATAACCGGAAATCTCTGTTAACCGGCAAAATTCAGGAGTAGGTTCAGGTAAGTTTTACTTCATATTAGTGGCCGTTCCTGGATCTGTGGCCGTGTAACCGGGGTTCCTGCACCTGTTGCTGTGCAACAGGGATGCCTGGATCTGTGGCCGGGGTTCCTGCACCTGTTGCCATGCAACAGGGACGCCTGGATCTGTGGCTGTGCACGGGGCTCTCGTACCTTTTACTATACCTCTCTGTAATCTGGACTTTTTGATAAACCGGCACCACACCGGTCCCGTCGGTGCCGGATAAAAAAGAATTTCCTGTACTTTGTAATCACAAACTCTGCAGTCATGCCACTAATAGTAGTACAGGGTACATTCACCTTATCAAAGATGGCCATAACATGTATATATAGCACGGGTGACTTTAATCTACATATAGATTGGGCTAACCAAATTAGTAACAATACTGTGGAGGAGGAATTCCTGGAGTGTATACGGGATGGTTTCCTGGACCAATATGTCGAGGAACCAACTAGAGATCAGGCCATCTTAGACTGGGTATTATGTAATGAGAAAGGATTAATTAGCAATCTTATTGTGCGAGGCCCCTTGGGTCAGAGCGATCATAATATGATAGAATTCTTCATTAAGATGGAGAGTGAAATAGTTGACTCGGAGACTAGGGTCCTGAATTTAAATAAAGGAGACTACGATGGTATGAGGTGCGAGTTGGGTAGGATTAATTGGGGAATGTCACTCAAAGGGTTGACGGTGGATGGGCAATGGCAAACATTCAAAGATCGCATGGATGAACTACAGAATTTGTTCATCCGAGTTTGGCATAAAAATAAAACAAAAACTGTGACTCAACCGTGGCTAACAAAGGAAATTAGGGATAACATAAGATCCAAGGAGAGGACATATAAATTGGCCAGAAAAAGCAGTAAACCTGAGGATTGGGAGCAGTTTAGGATCCAACAAAGGAGGACAAAGGGATTAATTAAGAGGGGGAAAATAGAGTATGAGAGTAAGCTTGCAGGGAACATAAAAACTGACTGTAAAAGCTTTTATAGATATGTGAAGAGAAAAAGATTGGTGAAGTCAAACGCAGGTCCCTTGCAGTCAGAATCAGGGGAATTTATAATGGGGAACAAAGAAATGGCAGACCAATTAAATACATACTTTGGTTCTGTCTTCACAAAGGAGGACACAAATAACCTCCCAAAGATGTCGGGGAACATAGGGTCTAATGAAAGGGAGGAACTGATAGAAATCAGTATTTGTAGGGAAATGGTGTTAGGGAAATTGATGGGATTGAGGGCCGATAAATCCCCAGGGCCTGATAATCTACATCCTAGGGTACTTAAGGAAGTGGCCCTAGAAATAGTAGATGCATTACTGGTCATTTGGAACAGTACCCGTGGATTGGCAGGTAGCTAATGTTACCCCACTGTTCAAAAAGGGTGGTAGAGAGAAAACGGGGAATTACAGACCGTTAAGCCTGACGTCGGTAGTGGGGAAAATGCTAGAGTCCATTATAAAGGATGTAATAGCAGAGCATATCGGACAAAGTCAACATGGATTTACAAAAGGTAAATCGTGCTTGATTAATCTACTGGAATTTTTTGAGGATGTAACTGGTAAAATAGATAAGGGAGAACCAGTGGATGTGGTGTATTTGGATTTTCAAAAGGCTTTCGATAAGGTCCCACATAAGAGATTAGCGTGTAAAATTAAGGCACATGGGATTGGGGGGCAAGGTATTGACTTGGATAGAGAACTGGCTGGCAGACAGAAAGCAAAGAGTTGGAATAAACGGGTCTTTTTCCGAGTGGCAGGCAGTGACTAGTGGGGTACCGCAGGGATCGGTCCTTGGACCCCAGCTATTCACAATATATATTAATGATCTGGATGAGGGAACTAGATGTAATATCTCCAAGTTTGCAGACGACACAAAGCTGGGTGGGCGTGTGTGCTGTGAGGAGGATGCCGAGAAACTCCAGTATGATTTGGACTGGTTGGGTGATTGGGCAGAAGCATGGCAGATGCAATATAATGTGGATAAGTGCGAGGTTATCCACTTTGGTGTCAAAAACAGGAAGGCAGATTATTATCTGAATGGCAATAGATTGGGAGAAGGGGAAGTGCAACGAGACCTGGGTGTCCTTGTGCACCAGTCGCTGAAAGTAAGCATGCAGGTGCAGCAGGAGGTTAAGAAGGCAAATGGTATGTTGGCCTTTGTAGCGAGAGGGTTTGAGTACAGGAACAAGGATGTCTTGCTGCAGTTGCACAGGGCCTTGGTGAGACCACATCTTGAGTATTGTGTGCAGTTTTGGTCGCCTTATCTGAGGAAGGATATTCTTGCCATGGAAGGAGTGCAGCGAAGATTCACCAGGCTGATACCTGGGATGGCAGGAATGATGTATAAGAGATTGTGTCGATTGGGCTTGTACTCGCTGGAGTTTAGAAGAATGAGAGGGGATCTCATTGAAACTTATAAAATTCTAACAGGACTAGACAGACTAGATGCTGGAAGGATGTGCCCGATGGTCGGGGAGTCCAGAACCAGGGGTCACAGTCTAAGGATAAGGGGTAGGTCATTTAGGACTGAAATGAGGAGGAATTTCTTCACCCAGAGAGTGGTGAACCTGTGGAATTCTCTGCCAAAGAAGGCAGTAGAGGCTAATTCATTAAATATATTCAAAAAGGAGTTGGATATATTTCTTAAGGCTAAAGGGATCAAGGGATATGGAGAGAAGGCAGGAACAGGGTACTGAATTTGGATGATCAGCCATGATCTTATTGAATGGCGGAGCAGGCTCGAGGGGCCGAATGGCCTACTCCTGCTCCTATCTTCTGTGTTTCTATGAAGGTCACATCTTCACCTTTTTCGGTGAGATTGTTAAAGATGCTGTTTCAAGGTGCTATTCCAAGTTTTTCTCATTCGGATTAGTCTTTATGTTACGTTGATAAGTGAATGCATGCTAAAGTTGAATGACTAATGGTGGAATGCCATTTGAATGTTGACCACAGCCTTTTCATTTTTGTTACCATGGCTCCAGACTAACTTTTTAAACCTTCCCGTAGCTACAGGCAGGGAAGGTTCACTGTGGTTCATCAAAAGACATATTTGTGGATCAGGTTTAATCTGCCGAACTGTTGGCCAATCAATATAGGGGCTGAAAATGAAAACAACTAAATACTGTAAAAAAGCACTGCAGAGCTTTGTAAAGATTTAGACTTCATTAAATTGTAGTTATTTAAAATTACAGGCAACTTTTCAACCAGTCAGAAATGCGATCTTCAGAGTATGAGGTTTATGTATTTTCTTAACTTCATTTCTTTCTCTTTGATTTCAGCTCCTCTCTTTGTCTTTTTATGTCATGTATTTTCCTGTATTTTTGTAACTATGTATTTTTTTCACATTTGACTGTGGGTTCAAGTCCCACTCCAGGGACTTGAGCATATAAAGCTAGGATGACACTCCCAGTGCAGTGCTGAGGGAGCGCTGCACTGTCGGAGGTGATGCCTTTCGGATGAGACGTTAAACCGAGGCCCCGTCTGCTCTCTCAGGTGGACGTAAAAGATCCCATGGCACTATTTTTAAGAAGAGCAGGGGAGTTATCCCCGGTGTCCTGGCCAATATTTATCTCTCAACTAACATAACAAAAACGGATTATCTGGTCATTATCACATTGCTGTTTGTGGGAGCTTGCTGTGTGTAAATTGGCTGCCACATTTCCCACATTACAACAGTGACTCCACTTCAAAAAGTACCTCATTGGCTGTAAAGTGCTTCAAGACGTCCGGTGGTCGTGAAAGGCGCTATAGAAATGCAAGTCTTTCTTTCTTGTGCCTTTCTGCTTTTTTTATATTGCTCTGCTTTTCTAATGATTCTCAAAATTGACTCTGAATTCACTCGATAACCTAAATTTCTGTTTGGCCTTTTAAAGCACCCCCATTCTAAAAGCTTGGCTGCATAGGTCAACTAAATGCAACTATGTCCTTTGCTCCAGAGCACTAGTTGCTAGGCAGACTTCATGGTAATAAAAATTGCATAGCCCTGCAGTCTTGTATTCTAAACTATGTTTAATGCTTTAACGTTCCATTGAATTTTCCTATATCTTTATGACATTTGTTTGATTTTGCAAAATTGCAGCATTAACTGCAAAAGAAGAATTCTGACCCGAGCTAATAGTGTTTTCCTCTTCCTTCTGCCAATGTCCATGCTCCCTCTTGCTCCCCTGAAGTTGTGGACTCTTACTGGGGTATGGTTCTAGGAGTGTGCTCCTGTTGGCAGGGAGCTGTTCCATGGCCACTACAGTATCTTGCCCAAATGACCATTTTTACTTGAATCTTGGCAGTGAGTGTCAGCAGACTGTTTGATCCCTGGACAAGTTCAGCAGAAACCAGGAATCGGACCTGGGACCTTTCTGGTCTGTGTGTCTCGGCTATAATCAACAGAGAAGACATTGGTGAAGCCCCAGTATTTAAATATTTTATTGTGCTGTCTATGGGTTGGAATTTACTCTATTTGGGACGGAGACATACGAAATCGAGGCGTAAAGCAAATACCTGACATAAAGGGTTGAGCAAACTCAGTGCAAGTGTGCTACGTACGTAATTATGCTACACCCGAATTTCCTTGGATTTTTTTTATATTAACAACTGTCTACCGATCCCTGCGCCCGAAATGCATCTCCACTCATTATAATGGCTCCGCGCCCAGGCTAAAGAGCTCTACACACACATTTCCTGCAGTTACGCTGGCTCAAAACAGATTTAAAATTAAGCCCAGAATTGTTTTTATCCTCACTGAGACCCGCTCTGTATTTTCTGTTTCTTTGAATGCATTTTATTGGCATCAGTATAAGTCACATTAAAAATTGAAAAGCTTCCACGATTGCAAGTTCTTACACATGCTGTGCATGAATGAAAGTTAGATGGCCTGAAACTTTTAATTTTCATACATAAAGAAGGAATATATGGTGTGGGTTCTTCAAATCCCGATTGTTTGCGCTGAATCTGTTTGTTTACGCCCATTTTTTATGTTCTGGTGCACACTAATTAAATTGGCAGGAAATTTGGTTGTATATAGACATATGCAAAATGGCTGTGTGAAAGGCGTAACTTTTGTTGTAACTTCCTGATTATGTCCCCACAGGAAATTCCATGCCTAATGAGCTTTTCACCTGCATGCAGGGTAGCAGGCAGTGCAGTTTAGCTACTTTTACAACAGTACAGTAATACTGTAGGTTGTATAACATCAAGGACGTGTACAGTGCTGTTACAGCAAATGTTTATGGAGATGAAACAAGTCTTCATCGAAAAAAAGCTTTATATGAAAATCAAACATTATTTTTCTTCTACTCTTTCGTAATCAAAATTCTTCCCCGCCCCTTGTAAACACACAACACTAGCAGTGAAGTTTCACACACCACTCCTACCTACAGGACTCTCTCATAGAATGCAACTTTACCTGAAATACTCTCTTCTGTACTCAGAAGCTGAAACACAGAGTTCACTAGCAATTACTGAGCCAGGGTTGATGCAGTGTATGTTAGACTATGGGAAATCATGAACAGTGTTGTTCCATTACAATCAACCTCATCTGAAGCCCGCATCGCCTTGTGGAAAGACCGGCTCGCCAGTCTTGAACAACCCCCAGCGATGGAAATTTTACTTGATGAAAGCCTTCCCCCAGGAGCTAATTGCAACTGGGCAACCTGGAAGTGCCTTAACAGACTTAGGACCGGTGTAGTTTGCTCAAAGGTGTCACTAAGCAAATGGGGATATTCAACCAGCCCGACAACTTGTGAATGTGGAACTGAGGCACAGGCTATGCAACATCTCCTGCAATGCCCATCGTTAGAGGAACCCTGCATTTTTGCAGATCTTGCCGAATTCAACAACAAGGCGCAAAAATGTGTCCAGTTCTGGCTGGGCTATGTATAGACTGTCCGTGGACACGATAAGAAGAAGTATAATTCTTACAAGTCTTTTGGTGCTCCAGTAATTTCCAGGGGCAAATTTGTGAGAAACCTGCACTTTAATCATGTGTAACCTATTATTTCATCCAATGGGTAACCTGCCCCTTCTCCAAAACAAGAAAGAAACCTGAATTTCTGGTTTATAAACAAGTTGTGGACTAAATATGGTCTTCGATGTCGAACAATATTTTTGCAGCAAAGAAAACTTCTCTGTGACTGAGACTGCCATTTCCGGACCTCTTAAATCTGACACCATAGTCTACGTTAATGTAGATTTTTAAACTGTATACTGCAAGCTAGTTCTGGTTAGAAAATATAAAAAGAGCCATTGAAGGGTACAGGAGACTGAAAGTGACTCCAATAGGGCAGCTTTAGTACATCTCTGAGCTCCTGACCTCGTTGCTTTTGAACATGTTACCTTTTTAATTGGTATCCTTTTGGATCAAAATTAAATTTCCAGAAGGCATCTATTTATTGTTGTATTTCCACCGCATTGCCTCTAGGTTGTGCTGCTGTGCACATTCTGTGGTTCCAATTGCCAATGTTAGTGTAAACCTAGAAACTTTTTGTCTTTTTTTCTTTTTCCCCTTTCTAAGAGCAAAGCTTTACATTTTGTAAAGTGCTTATTTCTAAGTCAATAATGTTCCCCTTCTCCATCCCCACAGTGACTTTTAATAATTAAAAAAATGCTTGCCTAGAACCCATAAAATGCCACTATCAATTGGGCGGGGGAAGACTCTAAATTGGAAAATTCCTTCTGCGTCCTCCGAAGAAGGGCTGATTAGGGAAAGAAGGAAATATAACAGCATGAAGTGTTAAAAAGAAAAGAATGGCTGAAAGCACAGAAACTGTCTTTAAGTACCACCGCAGTGAATCTGCAGCTAAGTGCACTGCCGAGTGAGAATATGAGCCATACAAACCAAGGGAGGTCCAAGGTGCAATCCATAGATAAAAACAGAAAATGCTGGAGATACTCAGCAGGTCAGGCAGCATCTGTGAAGAGAGAAACCAAGTCGACGTTTCAGGTCAATGACCTTTCGTCAGAACTGGAAAAAAGCAGGAAATGGAACAGATTTTTAAGCAAGTGTAGGGGCTGGGAAATGGGGGAGGGGAGGAAAGAACAAAAGGGAAGGTCTGTGATAGGATGGAAGGCAGGAGAAGTAAAGAGACATTAAGAGATATTCAAGGCAAGAGGAGGTGGTAATGGGACAGGTTAAGAAACAGGATGGCTCTAGATGAAGTGTAAATTGCGTTGGCAGAATGAAAGACAGCTGCCACGTGGGAGAGAAGAACAGAAGGCACAAACAAAAAGTGTGGATAAAAAATATATATATGATAGAGGCCAGGTTATGTTCTGAAATTGTTGAACTCTATGTTGAGTCCAGAAGGCTGTAAAGTGCCTAATCGAAAGATGAGGTGCTGTTCCTCGAGCTTACGTTGAGCTTCCGTGGAACAATGCAAGAGGCCAAGGACGGTGAGGTCTGAGTGGGAGTGGAGCGGTGAATTAAAGTGACAGGCGACCGGAAGCTCGGGGTCCCCCTTACGGACTGAATGGAGGTGTTCCACAAAGCGGTCACCCAATCTGTGTTTGGTCTCCCCAATGTAGAGGAGACCACATCGTGAGCAGCGAATACAGTGTACTAAATTGTAAGAAGGTGCAATCCATAGTCTGTGCTGAGGTAACTTATCTCAGTCAAGGCAATAGAACAGCTGGTCCTAATGCCCCCGAGCTCAGAAGATTCTCACTCCAGATTGCTATCCAGTAATCACTGACAGAAAAGTATGTGTGTGTGTATGATGGCTGATCGGATCGGGTTGAGCTGCGATGATCAGCAAATAGTCTGACAACACTCACTATCTTGTCTTACGCATGAAGGATGGCTGCTTGGGTGAAGTATTAGAAGTGGGGCTGGTATCTGATGGAAAAGTACAGCAATTTTTAACACTGGTTTCAAACGTGTTTTTTAAACTATAGTAAAACATCTCTCAATCCTGGGGTAAAGCATTGTTTTGCTCCTGAACGTCTCATCAGATTGCTTCCTGAGTTCCTGGATATTTTTCTTGGATTCCAGCAGGAGTCATTTGGATAGCAATCAAGAGCAGGATCCCTGATTTTTTTGCTACTCTTCCCCAACACAAAGGCACCAGTGGGCACCTCAGGGTATAGAGTGTTTTATAGACATCGATAACATTATGATTTAGCTGGGAAGGTTCCCTTTGCTTTTGATGGGACTTTGTTGCTAATTTTGACTCTTATCGAGATTGGACCATATGTTTACTTCCTATATTAGTGGTGCCCTAAAAGGGGCACTTGTGATGATTCTTGTTTGGTAACCTTGGGGCAACCCAGTGTCACACTTACTGGTCCATCAAAAAAGGCCCAGCCCAAAGGCACAGAGGACAATTGTAGTGCCTCCAAAGCAGCCTGACTCAGATCATCTAACTTAGCACAGGTAGAGGACTGAACTCTGACCCTCCTCATATGTTTCTCAGCTACTCACGGGATAAACTTGCTGAGTCACACAGGGAGACATAATTTTTTTTAAAGGCAAAAATGTTCAAAAACCTTGGGTATGAGGCCGAGAAATGTGAAGCTGAAAGGATGCGCGCTTACCTCCCAATTGTGATTTGGGGAGTTCACACTCGAATTACATTATTCTGAGTCGACGCAAAATCAAATCAGTTTTGCACTGGTGCATCCTGTGTTGTAGTGGCCTTTCCAACATAGTTTGGTGCACATACTGATCCAGCAACTCTTGGTATAAACACCAGGAGATGCTACTCAGCCTGGGTCATTTCGACAGGACTTTGTTACCCATTTTAAAAAGGCTCCAAAATAAAAACGGAAAATGCTGGAAATACTCAGCAGGTCAGGCAGCATCTGTGGAGAGAGAAACAAAGTTAACATTTCAGGTCGATGACCCTTCGTCAGAACTGGAAAAAGTTAAGAGCTGTAACCGGTTTTAAGCAAATACAGAGGAAGGGGGAGGGGAGGAAATAACAAAAGGGAAGGTCTGTGATGGGGGGAAGGCAGGAGAGATTAAATGACAAAAGGGTTGATGGTGCAAGTCAAAAAGTAATGGGACAAGTAAAGAAACAAAAGATGGGTCTAGAGGAGGTGTAAATGGCAATAGCAGAATCATTACCAACATCTGCTGTCTGAAAAAATGGGAGCAGTGGTTATGATCTGAAGTATTTTGATTTTTTTTACAAAGGCTGCTTCAGTTTTATAAGCGTGCACAATTTGTATTTTAACTTCTATAAAATTGGCTCTACTTGTGCTGTCTAATTCTCTTCTGTATTAGTAATGAGGGTAAATTCATTTTACAAAACAGTATTTTAAAAGCTACTAATGGCAAAAACTTCTGACTTTTATTCAATTAAAAATAGTAGATTGCTCTTGTTCCTCAGACATTTGTAGTTCGCGTTTTGAATGCAGAGCTGCATGTGTCTTGGTACATGCAAAACAACAGTTTGGGGTCACTTGTAGTAAGAAGTCATTTAAATAAACAAAGAAAATCCGATTAATCCACACCTCGGATTGTATTTAAAACAAACTAAAACTGTGCTCCAGTAGCTTTGCATTGCTCGTCATTTTAAGCAAGTTAGTTTTGTAATTTTTGTGTTCTGGCCATTAGACATGCTGTAGGGGTAATGCAGCTCATTAAACTCCCTCACACATTGTCACGGATGGGTGTGCTTGCAATTCTCTCAGTTACACCTTAAGGGTAAGGTATTGGCAGAGGCCTGTCCCTTGGACCTCCGGTAGATGATTAAATCATGGTTTGGCTAAGATTTAGAAGCAATTTTCTATCTGATCTGTTGGTCACGAACTAGTGTGCTTCATGGGAAAGCCTAAAGAGGAGCGAGGAGATAAAATAATAAATAACTAGAGGAAAAAAAACATGTACTACAGTGCAAAATGTTGGATCAACCTTGTGCCTGTCTGTAACTTTACACCTGTTTTGAACTGTTTTAAGTTGTGTAGTCCCGTCACGGCTCTTTTTTTGCTGTTCTGCTTATTATTTGCAAAATGTTAATTCCTCCGGCAAATTGAGTTTTAAATACTGCAGTCATCAAGTGTGCAAAAAAATTTGCACACTTTCTACTCGCTGCTTTGTGTGTATTTTGCGAACGGAAAGTCTCTGCTGTGTGTAGTCTTGTTTTTGCAGAGCCAGCAATGTTTGCAGTCCAAGGCACTGCCCCCTTTGCAGCGCCTAGCCCAGCCCTCCCCCCCCAGTTGGTGCATTTGGAGCCTGATCGTGTGCAGAAAAAATCCCTGACATTTGAGGCGCTGGAGGGATTTACTGAGCATGCTCCGTTGTCTGCCCGCTAAGAGAGAGGAAGCTCGTTTACATACGAGTCATACCAAGCATAGCCTGCATGTCTGTGCAGTTAACTTGCAGCGGGCTGTGAGGAGAGCTGGCGCGTCTTGTCTCTGTCACAATTGAGCCTTCTAACTATGAACAGCCCAGTTTTAAGAGTTTCTGGCCTGTGAGGAAAAAAAACTAAAATCTGTGGGCACAAATCGAACCTTTTCTTTCCACAGAAAGCTCTGTGCCCTTGAAGGGTGCTACTTCTTAATTTTATTTTTTTTTGGATCTGAAAGGCTGGGGCCTTCAGCTTTGCAGAGAGAGGGAGAGAAACACAGCCAGGAGCTAGTCTGAAGCGCGCTATCTGGTTAAGCAAACAGCTGGCCTTTTTGCTACCCAGTAAATGCTACTTAAGAAAATGGACCTGTTGAACTATCCGTACAAGATGAGCAACAATATTGGCATCCTTTGCTTTGAAGGTAAAACTCCAGCTTGTTTCAGTTTTTTTCTCGCAGTTCTTGAATAGTGTGTTAAATACTTTTTCAAGTTTCCGATTGCAGAATGCTACTTTGTTTCCCCACCTCTCGCCCTTTTCAGGATCTAAAATATTTTGGTCTGTTGGTTTTAACATTGTGTATCAATTTTTCTAAAAATATGAACAGGCTGATCATTTTTGCTTCATGTTTCTTTGTCTGTGGAAAAGCCGTGCCCTATGTCTGCCTAAGGCTCTCGGAGATTGCAGCCGCGCTAACAAAGAAAACTTGCTGGCTGTCTGAGGAGCCATGTTGTACTTGCACAGTCTGACTCTTTGTTTAGCTTATCATTTCCTGTGTAGTTCTGAGAAAGTTCTGACATTGAGGGATGTGCCTCTCCTCTCAAATGCTGCAAGAGATAATTGTTGACCCAAAGAGAAAACACATTTTTTTTGCTCAGGCTAATTGTAGCTTAGTTATTTTGTGTTTGGTTTAAAAGATTTTGCGCACAGTATTTTGCATTACTCCTGAGAGTTCAGTAATGATCAAAGATGACCCACAGTGTAGCTATTGGGCTGTTTGTATTCTTAAAACAGCATCTACGTGCTGTTTAAAGGAGTGGTAATGGCTTGATTTTGGATTCTAAAGCATTAGTGATTTAAAGCTAACACAAGTATTGCATAAACCACACTTGGTACAGTACTATCCATGCTTGTTACTAAGTCAATTCAAGCTGCATATTTTTGAACTTCATTTATTAAAAATGTAAAGCAGAGTTAATTGCGAGAACTTGCCTCTGCACTTGACCTGTAGATTCAGATAATGTTGCAAATCCTTAAGAAGCCAGCTCCTTGCGTTTTGCATACTAGCTTTATTAGCTTCAAGCTTTTAAAGCTGAATCTTAATTAATTACTACTGTAACAGCCTAAACACAAGTAAAAATTTAAGATAAGCAGGCAACAAAGGAAAGCAGCATTTCTGTTTTAAATGATTAACTTACAGGCAGCACTAGAGGGGCGGGGGGGGGGGGGGGGTGAGTGACAGGAAGCTTGATTTCTTCCTTGGGTGCATTTTACCATTTAACTTCCCATTCAAGTACTGTAGTTTTCTCTGGGTGAAGTCAGGCACCTAGTGGAGACAAAGGATTGATATCTTTAAAGTTTTTTTTCCTGTTTTTTGTTTTGTTTTACCAGCTTTGAATTTCACTTCATTTTTTTTCAAAAAGATAATATGGAAGATTTTGGGATTTTCCACAAAGAAAAAAATATATACCCATAGTTCTTTGCAAGTGTTACTACAACCATTTTAAAAACATGGAAAAATACAAGGTAAAGAGGTACTGTAGATCAGTCTTGCTTGTTCTTCCATCAGAATTCATTCATTAACAATAAAGTTAGAAAAGTTGTCTCTGTCAAAATATTATTATCAGAGAGAGATTTGACATAAAATGGAAGTTATCGGTGAAGTTCGGTGCAACCTATTCCGGTGGTTAGGATTTTTTCCTTTGTTATAATTGACAGTTCCATTCTGGTTTTTACAGAATTTAGGCATGCACTAAATTAGTGGAACATCAGTTGATCACATCTGTTTTCCAGTTTTCAGCATCTTGGGGGAAACGTAATTCTGTTTGAAATCATTAAGAGTTTTAATGCAGCCCACTGATGCCAAACAAAATGCAGTTTGGCAAACTTGCTGTTATAAACTGCTGGGAACACTTGGCTGTATGTTTGAATAATAATCAAAGACCAAAGTACACTTTTATCGGGGGGGGGAGGGAATCGGGTTATTCATATGGATTATGGTATTTATAATGTACAGATTTTATTTTTATGAAGTTTCAGAATATGTGTTTCCACTTTTTTTCCCTCACTTTACTAATTGCTTCTGTGTTAGCAGCTGTTGTGACCTGGAAGCAATCCTGTTCAGCAAACAGTAATTCAGTAATACTAATGGCAATGCCAGAGGTCACTTTGGTTTGGTCCACATATAATTGGCATAAAGAATCTTACATGTGTTGGCTTCTTCCTGCTCCCCATCTTAACAGAAAAATCTGATTATACACTGGTAATTTCTATGCATAGCATTTAGAATTTTAATTGTGTTTTTGGACACGGTGTTTAAATATATATATATATTTTTTTGAACTAATATTTATTTTCAAAATGAGAAAAGTGATTTAAAAAAAATTACTTTATCAATTGCAGCTCCCAAGCCCCTTCATCGTAAATTAAGTTTTTATGTAGTTTGCTCCTTATGAAAATTATGTGATCATGTCGGCTTCACATAGTTTCCTCGTATCTTGTTTTAATTTATTTTGAATGCATTTATTCTGTTATCTATGCAAGTGTTATTTCAATTGGAAGCCTGTAGAGGTACAATGATATAGAATTATCAAATTAATATACATTGTCATTTATTGAAATACTTTGTGCTATTAGATGTACAAATTCAAACAGATTCTTAGGGCAATATTTTGTATATAACTAGCAATATTTTTTATATAACTAGCGTTGAATTCTGCTCTTTGTCTGTAGTTCTTGGGCCTCTGGTTGACAGGAGAAAGGACAGATAAACAATTGCAATGTTCAGACACTACAAATGTTTTGTGCTTACAATGGCCATTTGGAGTTTTTACTATTGAACTTTTTAAAAAAAATGGAAAATTGATTTAAAATAAACAGATTTATGTTCATTTTGATTTAATAATCGGAGATGGGTGAGACCCAGAAAAAGAATCATAGTTTCTGTGGATTTTGATTGCCTGGGTCTGTTTTAACTCTGGTGTCTAGGTTTCAGTGTGAGCTGTGCACCGAGAATGCAGGCATTCAAAAGCCCATTACAAAAGCTGAGCCAGCAGCACTGGGGTGAAAAGGCTATGTAGCAGAACCGTTCTGTACCAGCTGCCTACTCTTGTGCACCGTGTCAAATGACAGGCACTTGATACTTAGTGAATTTTGAGCTCCAACATCTGCATCTTGTTTTTTCTGTGAAAATGGTTTTCTTTGCGCTCATTCAGTCTAGTGAAGACGGAATTTGTAAAATAACACAAGTATAATGTGTACAGTAGTAGGTTTGTCATTGCTTAACTCCCTGCTAATTCTATTCTGGAAAATAATGCAACGATATAATTCCCAGTGGTGAGGCTAGCATCCCTCGGTAGTGGTTCTCATTTGTTTAGTTTGAGTGTCCAGATGGCTAAAACAACAGGAGGTATCCTTTTGTGATGTATGCTCCTTCTGTATCTCTCTCCTTGGCCTTGAACTGTGGTAACTAGGATGCAGAAACCAAACAATAAACAGTGAATTTTAGCCGCTGACCTTTTGGGTATTTCATGAACTTGGAACAACTGGCGCTCAAATGCTGGCTCATTGAGTAGAAGAATTGTTAATACTTTACCAATACAGTAATTGATTAGCTTAAGTGAAAGTAACTCTGCTAATTCACGTGAATGTGATTTCAGAGCGCATCACCAATTCAAATATAGAAAGTTCATGCTGAAAAACATATATCACTTCAATAACCTTATGTGATGACAGGCGAAAAGGAGTTTGGCTGAATAGAAATGTACTGTGAGGGGCTGAAAAAAATAAACTGTGAGAATGAGCTGCTGGAAAGGGGTGAGAAAGACTCCCTTTAAGTAGGAAAGATGGCCAAAAATACAGAGAACCATCTGTAACTGGGAGTCTGGTCCGTATTAAAATGCTATAAACAATTTTCTGTTGGAGATTAAATTAAGTTGCCTTTTATTTTAATGTTCTGAAATGCAACATTCTGTTAAGCTGCAGCCTGCATTATGTTTAGCCCATTGTCAGGACTCTGGCTTTCATTGTAAAGTCACTCTCATGTTATTCACCGTTGCTAAACTGATATCCTAATCACTTGCACTAAATTTATGTTAACTATTCTACCTGGTGATATGTTAATGCCTTGGGTGTGTACAGGGAACATGTGAGAATGTTTTGAGTTTTTTTTGGAACAAGATTAATAAAACTGACAGTTGAACTTTACTTTCTGTCAGGTTTAAGCAGTTAATGTTCTTTTGAATTGACGCACTGCTTTTGATGTACTGGGACTGTTCTCGGTTTGTCTTGTTTCTGAATGCCAGCTCTGAATTGCAGCTTCAGGTTTGTTGAGTAGAATTTGGATCTGAAGTTCTAATCCAGATCAGTTCTCGCTCTTCTCTCCCATCAAACTATCTGAAACATTAGCTATGTTAATGTAACTTTTGATCAAACGTCTGCATAGGACTGAAACGTAAAGCGTACAGACTAAATCAGTGTCTTTGCTGACTATATCTGGCCAATATTTATCTCTCAACTAACACCTAAAACAGATTATCTGGTCATTTATTTCATTGCTGTTTGTGGGAGCTTGCTGTGCACAATTTGACTCTCACGTTTCCGACATTACAACGGTGACTACACTTCAAAAGTACTTCATTGGCTGTAAAGCATTTTGGGGTGTCCTGAGGTGGTGAAAGGCGCTATATAAATGCAAGTCTTTTCTTTTTTCTTCGTGTTTAAAAATTCAAAATTTTCTGATACAAAAGCAAAATACTGCGGATGCTGGAAATCTGAAATAAACACAGAAAATGCTGGACGTACTCAGCAGGTCAGGCAGCATCTGCGAAGAGAGAAACCGAGTTAACGTTTCAGGTCGATGACCTTTCGTCAGAACGCTCTGACACAAGGTCATTGACCTGAAACATTAACACTCTTTCTCCACACATGCTGCCTGACCAGCTGAGTATGTCCAGCATTTTTTGTGTTTATTCCAAATTTTCTTGTATCAATAGATTTTTTATGCAACTGCATGTTGTAAGCCATATATCTGTTTACTTTTTTGTTGGATACTATCGTAAACACTTTTTTTTCTTTCTGTTTACTGCATAAAATTTTGGCGGGAAACAAAATCCACTTAAGCCTAAGGGATCCTGTCCTGTAAAACCTGATCTGCAACTTTATGCAAACTGACTTGACAGCTTTATGTTCACTGCATCATCTCCCTGCAAAGGGATAAAAGGAGAGGTCATTTTCGGTGCTATCGGCAGTGATCTGAGCTGTGTTTTTCATTTTTCCACAAAGCTGGAACAGCTTTAAATGGAGTAGACACAGGCAGGGCAGAAAGGGAAAGACTGGTAGTGGGAACAACAGTATGTGCTTTGTTAAACTACAACTGAAATTAAGACTTCAAAATTACTCATGCATATGCATGAGCCTCTAGAATTTCCATCTGTTTTGCATGAAAACAATTCCTCATTATATTTTGATTTGAGACCAAATGCAGATATTACACTGTTTTTTGGTAGCTAAGCCAGGCCACAGTTTAAGTGGGGTTTCTCAGCTAACAACTGGTTGAGAATGTGATTAAATCCAAGTTCAGGCACCGTGTTTCTATAATTGTGGCAAGAAAACTGAAGGAGCCAGATGGTCACTCTTAACCCTAAAGTTGACCAGCAAAAAATAAAGGCCATGATGAAACCAATATCTAGCTGAACTGTGTGTATGTGTCCAAAACATCAGCCATCCTTGATTTTGTGCCATTTGTATATAATCCTTGCATTTTGAAGCAAATTACCCCAAACTGTCATTTCTAATTATTTTGAAGATTTCAGATTTTTTTTTTAGTTTAAATCTGTAACTTAAACCTTCAACAAAGGCATCTTGCAGCCACTTCTGAATATACAGAAAATCTCGCTGAGCTATATTTTGCAATATAATGTGTACCTAAACATAAGCCAATTCTAGCGGACTGTAGTACGTATTGGCTCCAATAGTTAATAAAATAACCATCATTTATATTTCAATAAATCTTTTATGGGTTTTCTATTTTTAAAATAATTGTACCCAGAGACAGCGTTACTCTGTTCCTTTTTTAATGTGGCAATATGACATGTGGAGTGGTTCCCACGCAGGCAAATGGGTCAGGATATAGAACTTAGTAGCTGCAGATATAAATAGTTCTGAGCTGAATTAATCCACAAACTCTATGTACACGTTCAATTAAAATGTTGTACAATTTCTCATTGCGGTATAGAGTGAGTCTTGCGCATACATTGCTTCTGTACAGATCCCTGGATATACTCCTCCTAGGACATCTGGTGTGCATTGCAGCTATATTTTTTCCATTGCTTGCTGCGGTATCTTTGAAGGCTATCGCAGTAACTGTGGTCTGCCCAGATTAAATCATATGGAACTGACTGAGAATGCTGACAGCCCCTTTTTCCCCCTTCTTTCCTTTTCCTTTTTCATTGGCTGCAGCTGAGGATGTGCAAATCTGCAGTGGATTTGGGGGAAAAACACACTATTTTACACGTTACAACGATTTACAATGTGGCAGTGGAAGAAGCAGCCTGGGTCAGAAAATATGTGTTGCAGTAGACTTAAAAAAATGTTTTGCATTCAGGAACATTTTGCTTTGTATGGCGACAATTGAGGGTTAACTCACACTGAACCAATAATTTAACAAATGAAATAATTGCTGAAGTAGACACCTTGTACATCTGTGTTTTGATTTGTTAGCACTGACGATCTGCTAATGTAGGGATGCCAACCTGTAGCCCTAGTGCCACATGTGCCAATCGCACTGTTGATGTCCAATTCGCAATTATATTTCTTATTTGCTTGTTTTAATTTTCACGGCTGGAGTATTTTTTTTACTATTAGCTATTTTGCTTCATTAGTTGGATAAATCGTCAATCGGAACACTTTTTTTTGATTTCTTGGTGTCCACAGCTTGAGATGTATGATAATTAATGGGGCCATGGGTTTAAGCTGTATAAGTAGCCTTTGAGGCTCAATGAAGCACAATTGTGCAGTGCAAGAAGACAAGGTTTGGGCACCTCTGCCTATATATCGAATGTTGAAAAGGCAAAATCTGCTGGTTCTCATTTTGTATGACGCACTGCCTAAATTATTACTCCTTTTTGTGTCTTAACCAATTTTTACTTCTCATTTTGAGGTAATCTAATCATGACTCTCACGAACATTTTATTTCATGTGATTTAATGGGAGTCTACCACTGTAACCTGATCATAACATCGCCAATTTATTTCTGAAGTTTCAGCAAGTCCTATTTTACGTTGATTTAATGCTTTGATGGGCCCTGTTTGGCACATTTGTATTTTTGTAGCTTTTTCACATCTGTTGGTGGAGGGGGGGAGAACTTCCTTCCTGGGGAGCGTAAGTAACTTGACAAACATCAGGTTAAAATTCCATGGGGAGGGGGCTGGGGGGGTAGAAATTCTATACATAGCTGCTCAGCTGGGCAAGAGAATACATGTAAATGTTTTTTGCTGCCTCAAGTGAATAAGCAGTCAGGAAGGTGAAATTGGAAATGGATCAAAATGTTGCCTGGTAATGAGGCTGATGACTTGTAAAAAGTCACATGAATAAACTGCATGTGGAATGTGTAGTATCTGGTTCTAGGAGACAAAAACTAAATCAAATATATTCAAACTGCTGTTGCAGCTTTTTTTTTAAAGTCTAGCTTTATCGGAGGGTTTCTTGCCAAAATTATGATGTCATTTTGGTTGCCATGGAGTGTGGTTAGACTGGAGGAGACAACCCAGCCAGCAAAATAGGACATTTGTTTGGTGAACTGCGCTGTGGTTTCCCTTCACTGACTGAATGCAATGGGGAAAACTACCAACAATAAATCTCTTGAATTTTCAGCTCGTCGTCCTTTTTTGTTGTTGTTTTTCTGTAGTTTGAGGAAGAGGTGTGGGCCTCTTGCAGACTTGGGTGCATGCCCCTATTTTTCCCATGCAGGCAGGGGGTGTGTGAGCCTGTTCGGAGTTTGGTTTTTATGCCTACATATAAAACTGTAGAACATTAACAGTTTCCAATAAACTAGTAAAGTTTAGTTTGGCAAGCTGTTTTTTTCCTCTGCCACAGCCCTTATTGTGCAGAAAGAAAAACTAAATTCCCCACAGCATTGCTGAGTTATATTTCTCATTTGCAGCAAAGCTAAGTCGCAAATTTTATGCAAAATAGAGGGTTTGGTTGTCCTTTTGAGCTAAATTAGAGTGTTGACTAGTAAGATGTTGAGTGAAATGTATTGTACATTACTGAAGTGTTAAGCATGAAGCATTTTTAACTCTCTTCTCACCCTGTACCAACATCTTGTTAAACAGCTAGATTGCATTTACAACCTGCTGTGGAAAGGATAGTATTTCAGAGGAATAACCTCTCTTTATTTAATCCACAGGTGAAGCTGCACTAAGGGGTGACGGTAGGATGCAGTCAATCCCAGTGTCCGCCGCACTCGCCAACCATCGCACAGGACCTCCACCCATTAGCCCCAACAAGAGGAAGTTCAGTGGGGACCAGGGAGAAGATGATGTGGAAAGTGAGAATGAACATGCCTCCAAAGCGAGCAGGTTATATGTTCAAGTGTAAGTATTTCTTGACTAGAAGTATTCCATGTGCAGGAAACTAGGAGCTCTTGGGCTACATCAGTTGCAGAAGATGGAACTGGTTGGAGTGCCATTAGTCAACTTGAATAAGAACATAAGAAATAGGAGCTGGAGTAGGCCAATCGGCCCCTCGAGCCTGCTCCGCCATTCAATAAGATCATGGCTGATCTGATCCTAACCGCCAATCCGCTTATCACAGAACCATCTCCTGAATCTAACAGAATTAGACACACGAAATAGGAGCAGGATCAGGCTACACGGCCCCTGGGCCCGCTCCGCTACCCACAGGGCCATGACCGATCCGAACCTAGACTCATGTCCAAATTCCTGCCCGCTCCCCGTAACCCTTAATTCCCTTTACTTCTAGGAAACTGTCTTATTTCTGTTTTAAATTTATGTAATGATGTAGCTTCTACAGCTTTTTGGGGCAGCATATTCCATGGACCGACCACCCTCTGAGTGAAGTAGTTCCTCCTCATTTCAGTTTTGAAAGAGCAGCCCCTTATTCTAAGACTATGCCCCCTAGTTCTAGTTTCACCCATCATCGGGAACATCTTCCCCGCATCCACCCGATCCAACCCCTTCACAATCTTATATGTTTCAATAAGATCGCCTCTCATTCTTCTGAACTCCAATGAGTAGAGTCCCAATCTACTCAACCTCTCCTCATATGTCCATCCCCCTCATCCCCGGGATTAACCGAGTGAACCTTCTTTGTACTGACTCGAGAGCAAGTATGTCCTTTCTTAAGTATGGACACCAAAACTGTACGCAGTATTCCAGGTGCGGTCTCACCAATACCTTGTACAACTGAAGCAATACCTCCCTATTTTTATATTCTATCCCCCTAGCAATGAAAGCCAACATTCCATTGGCCTTCTTAATCACTTGCTGCACCTGCATACTAACCTTTTGAGTTTTGTGCACCAGGACCCCCAGACCCCTTTGTACTTCAGTACTTTCCAGTTTCTTGCCATTAAGATAATAACTTGCTCTACGATTTTTCCTGCCAAAGTGCATAACCTCACACTTTCCAGTATTGTATTCCATCTGCCAAATCTCTGCCCACTTAATTAGCCTGTCGATGTCCCCTTGCAGGTTTTTTATGTCCTCCTCACTCACTACTTTCCCTCCCATCTTAGTATCATCTGCAAACTTTGATATGTTACACTTGGTCCCCTCCTCCAAATCGTTAATACAGATTGTAAAGAGTTGGGGACCCAGCACTGACCCCTGCGGAACACCACTAGTTACTGATTGCCAGTCTGAGAATGAACCATTTATCCCAACTCTCTGCCTTCTGTTAGATAGCCAATCCTCTATCCATGCCAGAATATTACCCCCAATCCCGTGATTTTTTATCTTAAGCAATAATCTTTTGTGTGGCACCTTGTCAAATGCCTTTTGGAAGTCTAAATACACTATGTCCACTGGTTGCCCTTTATCCACCCTATACGTTACTTCCTCAAAAGAACTCCAGCAAATTTGTCAAACATGACTTCCCCTTCATAAAACCATGCTGACTTTGTCCTATTAAATTATGATTATCCAAATGTCCTGTTACTGTCTCCTTAATAATGGACTCCAAAATTTTACCTACCACAGATGTTAGGCTAACCGGTCTATAGTTTCCAGCCTTCTGTCTACTGCCCTTTTTAAATAAGGGTGTTACATTAGCAGTTTTCCAGTCTGCCGGGACCTTTGCCGAGTCCAGGGAGTTTTGGAAAATTATTACCAATGCATCCACAATCCCTACCGCCACTTCCCTCAAGACCCTAGGATGTAAGCCATCAGGTGAAGAGCAGATTCAGTGACGACTGGGATCTACATTTTTAGTAAGCCTGTCCTTGAACTCTAGTATCTGCACTCATTTTTATTAGGTCTCTCTGCTGATTTTACTGAGTAAAAGTTTGAACAGGAAAACGGCATGGGTCCAAAAAATAAACTCTTAGCCAAATAGTATGCTTGCCCAAATACTGTCTGTACATAAACTGCTGCCTCTCCTGTCCAAAACAAAAAGGGTGTCATGCACTCAAACTCTCAATCTTTCAAAATCTTTACCGCTAAGCATTGCTCTTTATTCTTCCAGTGTAAAACAAAATTATATAATATGTCCATTGGGGGGGGGGGGGGGGGTAATGAAATATGTCATCCTCCTGAAATCTTTTTATCCTCTGTTACCCAGAAGTTTATTTCTCCTCCGTCTTACCCATAGCAATATTTTATGCACACTTGATATTCTTTCAGTCTATGTAGTATGCTACGTGTATACCGTACCCCTTCTTCCAGTTTGCAGCATGGCTTTACATGCACTAGGACTCCTTCCTCAGCTTGTCACACATTGATGCGTTCTACATACTGTATAATTTAATCCTTGCCTCCCCAGCCTGTCACATGGCATTGCCTTATGGATGCTTGATTCCCTTTCAGTCTGTATTGCAGAAATGCTTTATACACAGCGGAGTCTTTCCCTCCCCCTATTGGTCTGTGGCATTGTGATTCTTTATACACACTGTACAACTCTCCTTTGTGTCACACAACTTGATCCGCCCCACTGCACTCCATATCCACCTCTTCCACCACTGGTAAACTGTGGCTGCAACATTTACTATCTATAGGATGCACTGCGGCAATTCGCCCAGCTTACTTCAACAGCACGTCCTAGCCCTTCAACCTCTACCCAGTGAGAAAGATGAGCAGCAACGCCATGGGAACACCATCACTTCCCAAGCTCCCCTCCATGTCTCGCACCATCCTGACTTGGATACATACTGCTATTCCTTCATCGTTGCTAGTCCCAAAATCCTGGACTTCCCTACCTAACAATAATGTGGGAGCACCATCACAAGAGCTGGAGCGGTTCAAGGAAAAGACCCACTACCCCTTCTTGGGGCAACCAGGGATGAACAATAAATGCGGTCTTGCTAACATCGCCTACATTCGGAGAGCAAAATAAATCAAAAAATTCCTCTGATGCTTTATATGTACTAGACAACTTCCACCTGCCCTTGTTGCCTCCTTCCCCCATTCCACAGGACTTTGTATGGTAAAGTGTTAACTATCACTAGAAAAACATTTCAAGATTGTTCTTGGTAAATAGGGAAGTATACCTTAGAACATGAATAAACAAGTTTTTATGTACCTAAAACTGTTACTTGTACATTAACCAGAGAAAATAATTCTAAAGGAATATATTTGTAGTCAAGTGCCAGTTACTAGGGTCTGTAAATTCGAATCAAGAAAATGGAGAAGGCAACAGAAGAGTTGCTTTTCTTTCTCGAGCTCCGTGTTAGAAAGTAGCGCTTGGCTAGCCAATGAATGGAATTTTCCACACATGGTTTTATACACTGCTTATATGCAGAGAAAGAATCATTCATAGTTTTAAAAAAAATATTCTTTAAGTGACATTGTGCTATAAGAGCTAAATTTTTATTTGTTTTTCAAATACTTTTTATCTGTTCCCCCCCCCCCCCCCCCTTCCATTATTCTCCGTGCGTTGTATAAGTTTCTGGCAATTTGCCAAAGTGTCTCCATAATTCATGTATCTGGTTAGAGTGCGAGGCTTTTCAGCCCTTGGGTAGGCCAGTGGAAGTATTATAGACCAGTCATATCCTTGCCTGACGTTGAGACAATTTCTTTGTTGATTAGGAAAGTTAATGAAACCCATGGCTTCCTTGTTGACTCAATGAACAAGTGCACCTTGTGGTATAGCACTACACCATTCAGATTAGAAAGAATGTGAGCTGATTCCCTGACCTGCACTGAGCTTGTCTGTCTAAGCTGGATAGTGCTCAATTGGCATTAGTGTTTAGGGGCTAAATAGGGGAAAATTAACTGGTCCCCACGCCAGATCACTACACCAGAAACCTCTGGTGGAAGTTTATGTTTGTGGATATCGGCTATGATGTGATGGCCCCAATAGTTACTAACTCTCTCAAATAATGGCTGTGGCATACAGTTCCACAGGTGGCCACAGCAAGCCTCTGGTACCTAGCCCCACCATGCGCTGCCATCTTAAGATGAGGCATAAGAGGTAAAAGTTTGTAGGAGGAAAAGAAAATGAACTGGACTTAAAAATTACGGTGTGTATATACTGATGCTGCTTTCAGCAAATTCTAGATTTCACTTCATAATGTAGATGGTGTAAGTACTGAGATTCTTTTTTAAGTACTGTACTGCACTACTATTTACAACAAAAGTATAGAACTCATTTGTAATGCAGATGTTTTTTTCTCAACAAAGCCATTCACTAGGCTAACAGTTTTCACCAAATCATGAACAATAAACTAATCTTGTCTTTGGAAGTGCAACAGCTCAAATAATTTAAGTTTAAATTTCTCACGAAACAATTTTTCAATATGACAGCCAATTTCCTCTAGCTCTGGGGAATTATTCAGATACCTTGTATACTTTATTACAGCTCCTACAAACATTCAAAAATATTTAAGTTCTGTTTGTAGAACTCCTGTTCTAATCTCTCCCAAAGGCTCATCTGATACCCAGTGTAGAGCTGAGCCATACAAACCTGGAAAGTCTTGCGTTCAATCCCAAACGTGTGCTGACTCAGCTGATTGGCCTGCCTTAAATTCCTCTGGCTTAAAGGGGAGGGGGGTGGATGTGGAATTAGCTATTTCCAGTGACTTGCTGGAAGCTGTGTGTGTGAGGACAGCTTCAGTCTTGGTTGTGATAGCCACTTAGGTTGAATATCCTGCTGTCACTCATTAGAAGGTACCAAGGCGGCTGATGGTCATGGGTGATGCACCCCAGTGAGATTGGGTGCCTTTAGGAGATTGAAGTAGGGAAAAACAAAGGTTTTTCATTGGCTGCCTAACAGGTATCATGAGATGAGAGGATGTGGGGTTGCCACCAGTGCTCAGGTTCCCCGTTAAGGGATAAAGTCAGTGGCAAGTTACTGCAAGTCATGTTGCAGTTGATTTGCACCAAGGAATTGGGAATGGCTTAGTAACAATTTGTCTGCCGATTCCCCCCTCTCGGTTTGGGAGGGCAGGTGAAGTGGCTAAAAGTTAACTTGAAATGGTGCTGAGGGGCTGAAAATAATAAAGTAAGTATCTGTGAAATTATTGCATTCTTGTAGGTGCAACTGAAGGAATTCTCTGTACATGAAGTCTACAGTTGTTGATTAGGTTGTGTGTATAATTAAGTTGGCATGGCTTTGCTTTTTGCAAATCCTCCTCCTTCCCAAAGAGCATAAGCTATGAGCAAAATGTAAGGTGTCAGTCCCATAACCTCTGGAGAACCGATTGTGCTTCATTGATGGAGGAAATGTAAACCGAATGTAAATTGCAGTCCCAGGAGCTTCCATTTATTAACATATATAAGCTGAACCGTTCAGACCAGGAATGTCCCAGGTTCAGTCTGCTGCTTTGTGCTGATCTCCTAAGAGTGGAGACAGCAGACTGTAGATTCCTCTTCCCTGCACGTAAAAAAACCCACAATCTATTTTTAAAAAAATTGGCACCAGGAACAGGCACTGAGCCAGCCCAGTTTATCATATGAACTTGCGTCATGATGCTGCTTTGTGTCATGATACAAGTACATTGACATTCTGAACTGGTTTGTTGCATTTACAAGGAGGACTTGAGGTGTCTGTACCCAACGGTGGCTTGGGAGACCAAGGAAAATCATGGTCTTCACTGCAGTCAGAATGCCACAGCTTGGTAGCTCTTATATTTGGTCGTGCTGTTGACTATGCAGGTATCTAGGTCAGGACTCTACTACAAGTAGTATAATGTAAAAGCACCTGATTGGATGAAAACAGTCTCAGACTAAGTCTGCAGTTTTAAGTAAATACTAACCAGTGATTTCAGCAGTTGTAATGTAACCCGAGGGTTAGGTGGCTGTAAACAACTCCAGCTCGTGGTTTAATACCATCTGAATCTCTTGGGGGGTGAGTTGTAATAAATACCTTCCAGATATCCATTCTTGTCTATTTAAACTTTTCCATCTCTGATATTTTAACACTCACCGTTGTAGCAAATTCAGCATTTTTCCTCTTGATTGGATGAAAAAGTGTGCAATCGTAACCATTTGCACGTATCGGAAAATGTATTCTAAGAAGCTCGTAACGTGACCAGAGACTGAGCCTTGTGAACTACAAAGAAATTTAATTTGAGTCCAAATTCTTATCCATAGCCCTTGTAAACTTAACACCAACCTGAGCAGCCTAAAAATATACCAAGCAAAGAACATTGTCATATGCCTATATAACAGTAAATTTTGCAGTCAGATCTTTACTTTAATATGTAAACACTGACTGCTAGTCAGTCCCCTTTGAGCAGATGCAGCCTGTCTCTGTGTACTGTGTGGATCTTGTTTTCAGCAGAAAGAGTAATCAGAGCCAGCTTTCTTGGGAAAAAAAATCATCAGAATGACTTGCAACATTTTTCTTGAATTTGAGCATTCATTTTTGTTACATCTGCATACTTTACAGTTTCTTTGAACTCTGAATGGTGTTAACAGTCTTAGCCCTTCACCAGTTGGGTGAGCCTATATAATCAATTACCCCATCCTCTATGTTGTCATTCAACATAAAGTTCTTAACTTATGTCCCAGATGTTGTGTTCGAGCTCGGCCCATAATTTGAGTTAAAAATCAGGCTTAAGACTTAAAATGTAAACTGGAGGAATCATGAACCTAAACCCTCAAACTACATTGTCTACATTAACAGTCACTGAGGCACAGACTATGCAACATCTCCTGCAATGCCCATCGTTAGAGGAACTCTGCACTGTTGCAGATCTTGCCGAATTCAACAACAAGGCACAAAAATGTGTCCAGTTCTGGCTGGGCTATGTATAGACTGTCCGTGGACACGATAAGAAGTGGTGCAAGAAGTTAGTCATTGTGTGATGTACTTTGAGAATTTTCAAGTGCTAGGCTCTATACAAATACAAGTATAATGATTACATTTATTTTAAGTTGGTGCTGTAGACCTAAAACACATTCTGACTGGAAATGATGGCATAATGTATTTAGAAAAAATAGCTCCTAGTTTCATGCAAGTGTTTTTGAAATTGAGTACTCTGATGGTTTGAAATGGTATAGTAGACTAAGAGATATGAAATGTACAGAGATTTGTATATTAAGTTTTCAAACACTGGTTATGCATATTATAGAATACATTTTCCATTCGGTTACTAACCTATCAAGATGGGCGTGGACATCTGATAACGTCCAGATTTCTAGAATCCCATAGAATGTTGTGGTTGGATTTCTTTTTTCACCAAAACAGCCCCACCTTCCCTCCCTTAAGTCCAAGGGTTGCAGACTAGAAAGCATATGCTGTGCAACCGGTTTAGCCGTTGATAGCCAGATCTGGCTGGAACACATCAAGTACTATCGGGTCCTGATCTCCTCTGCAATGAGCTCATGGACATCTTCTTCACAACGAGTGAGACCATCCGACCAGCTACTTCTGACTCATTCCTCCCCTGCCATTGCCCACAAAGTCAAGGCTCTCCTGTGCCCTAACTCAGAATTCGTATCATTCTGTAATTTCTTTCCTAACTCCCCTCAAGCCTTCGCTGAGCTTAGCTTGTCCATGGGACCCATCTCCTACTCTCTTAACCCTATTCCCACTAAACTGCTGACTACCCCTTCCTGCCTCCATGCTAGCTGACATTGTAAACTGTTCCCTCTCCTCGGGTATTATCCTTGAACGTGCTGTCGCCTCCCAATCCGTGCCCATCTTTCCCGCAACTCCATGTTTGAACCTCTCCAATCAGATTTCCATCCCTGCCACAGCAATGAAATAGCCCTAATCAAAGTGACATCCTCTGTGACTGTGGCCATGGAGCACCATCCTCCTCCAATGCCTTTCCTCTGTTGTCCAGCTGAGTGGGATTGCCCTTGCTTTGTTGCACTCTTACCTATCCAGTCGTAGCCAGAGAATCTCTTGCAATGGATTCTCTTCTTGTCCCCTCCTATTTCTCATCTACATGCTGCCCATTGACGACATCACTCAAAAACATGACACCAGGCTCCACGTGTATGCTGATGACACCCAGCTCTACCTCACCACCACCTCTCTCGACGCCTACACTGCCCCAGAGTTGTCAGACATCAAATTCCGGATGAGCTGCAATTTACTCCAATTAAACATTGGGAAGACCAAAGCCATTGCCTTCATCTCCCGCCACAAGCTCCGTTCCCTCGGCACCTGTTTCATCCCTCTCCCTAGCCACAGGCTCGGGCTGAACCCGACTCTTTGCAGCCGTGGCGTCCTATCTAATCCTGAGTTGAACTTACAACCCATATCCTCGCCATCACAAAGATGATCTACTTCCACCTCCCTAACATCGCTCGTATCCGCCCCTGCCTCAGCTTATCTGCTGCTGAAGCCCTCATCTATGCCTTTGTTGACACTAGACTCGACTATTCCAACACTCTCCTGGCCGGCCTCCCAGCTTCCACCCTCCATAAACTTGAGCTCCTCCAAAACGCTGCTGCCCACAGTCTAACCTGCACCAAGTTCCGCTAACCCATCACCTCTATGCTCGCTGACCTAGATTGGCTCCCAGTCTACCAAAGCTTCAGTTTTAAAATTGTCATCTTCATGTTCGAATTGCTCCATGGCCTCGCCCCTCCCTATCTCTGTAACCTCCTACAACCCTTCAAGAGCTCTGCGTTCCTCCAACTCTGCTCTCTTGTGCATCCCCCACTTTCTTTGTCCCACCGTTGGTGGCCAAGCCTTCAGCCATTAAGTCCCTAAATGCTGGAATTCCTACCCTAAAGCCCCTCGGTCTCTCCACCTCTCTCCTACTTTAAGACTCTCCCTCTCCATCTCCGCTGAATGCCTTTATTAGAGATTGTCTAGTACTGTACTTGAAATGCTAAATTCAGAGGAGGACATAGAAAATTGAGAGGAGAGAATTGAGGAAGAACGGGAGAATTAAAAACCAAAAGTTTTTGAAAATGCATTAAAATGTTTTCAATTAATGAAGCGGGAAGCATTGGAAAACTGTAAGTGGTACTGGCTAATATTTCTGACTTTAGATGTGCCATACCACCCTTTAATTTTGATATGTGGAAAATATCAACATGTTCCCAGAGTTTGGGTTACATCTGATTAAAATTTATGTTGCTGTAAAATTGCATCATTCTCAGAGATGACTATTCATACACGGTAATATGAGAACAGTAAGTGGTTTTATCAGTTGTTCTTAGTGTGTGTGTGCGTTCGTGCGAGTGGCTATGTATGTACCTTGTACATACATATGTAAGCGTGTGTGTGTATAAGGACAGGAAAAGCTTTTGAGAGATTTCCTTTCTCCGTTCCCATGAATGCCAAATTGGATGGCATAAAGCTGAAACAGATTTCACTTATTCCTGACTAGACAAAATGATCACAGCACATTGTCGGCAGAGGCAGTATGCATTCCTGATCACTATTTACAGTTCTTTGCTTTAGAGCTTAACTGAAGTAGTCTACATTCCTTGCATTCCAGATCCATTTAGAATGTTGTGTGTAGTCATCATAAAGCATATATAGATCTTTAATGTTTAGTAAGGCCTTGATGGATTGCCAGTGTTTTTTTTTTGTAGGCTGCATCACTGTATTTTATCAGTTTGAACAGCTTAATAGGCTAAGTGTATAAATGGTATAAAAATGGATCAGTATCCTGCTGGTAAAACAGCCTTTCCAACCTGATCAAAATGTTTAGCAATGTGACAGTTCAGCTAAGAGCTAAAGGCATGATGTGTTGCCAAATTGTCCGGAGAATTTGGTGCTGCTTCAAGTTTTGGGAGCTGTGTGGCTCCAGATGATTTCCGATGCAATCTGAAGCATATCTGGGATTCTGAGTTGCATACCTCCCTTTGTTCGTTCGCATTAAGACTTTGTGCAGCTGCCTCAACACTCGAGTTTCCCGGTCCCTTCCCCTCAGCCGTTGGTGGTGAATCGGCTCTGTCTGTTGATCCTGCACACTGTTGTGATTGTGACTTTCTGACCTGTCTATTGTGTCTGTCTCAATGGAGCTGGTGCTTGATGAGATCACTGGAGGGGAAGCAGAGGGAGTGGAGGAAATTTGGTGTTTGTGCACATGAGCAGCCAATGATTTGTATTTCTGGCTGTATTTGGGATTAAAATTTGCCATAACTGTTCCACTTATTCTGTTTGACACAAATTATACCAGCAAACCCAAGCAATGAGAGGAGTGTATTTGTATTTCTTTAAAAAAAAAAGATGCAGATGAACTTGCGATTGTACAAAAATGTGGGCGTTGCCCTCAGAGGGTGATTTGGGAGATTAAAAGTGCAACACTTTGCGAATAGTAATAAAAATGAATAGTTATGAAAGAAACGCAACAACATGTAAATACGTCTGTAGACTTTAAAGGGGAAGAAGTTGAAACAATGCATACACTGGAACAAAATTAGCAGTTCCATTCACAACAATCTGTTTCCTTTTATGGTACAGTATAGTAACGCAACAAGATTTATTCATGACTTACGAGCGGGCGGTGACTTAATGCAATAAATTTTCTGGCATTGAAGTAGAGAAGAACAATAGAAGTTCACAACTGCCTTGGTTCACAAAACAGGATGATGTCCCCAGATTGTTTATGAAATGTATTTAACAAAGCAGGTTGTACGTGTATGATTTTTGCCTTCCCCAGTTCCTGAAATATCATACAGGATGAATATTAAGTTTTTTTTTATTTGTACTAGTTTTATGTAAAGAACTAACTTTGCTTACTGACTCCCACCAATTCATTTTGGCAGCTGTAATTTCTCCCTCTTCCAAAAATCCACGGTGGCAGGAACCAATATAGCGTCATTGGAAATGTGCAGTGCCAGTAACTGTATACACGCAGTGCAACAAAGGTGGCATTCTATCCTTGTGCTTCCCCACTAGGTGACTGAGCAGTGGGCTCCCGCTTACTTCTGAAGACCGTGTTGCTAGAAAGTGTGACCAATGGGGAATCTTGGTAAATATGGAGTGAAGCACAGTGCCCCCTCCCAGCCCACGACAAGTGGAAAGCATCACTTGGCAACATGGCTGAGTGGTGATGGTGCTTGTTATATGTGCTAGTAAGCAAGTTGGTGTTTGAAACACAAACTTTGTATGTAGCAGCTTGGAGTGTGCTGGACTCGAGGTGCTCCTGGGCCTTTTCAGAGATTTCTATTAGTTGTAACATGAGAACTGAGGTTTTATGTATGTCACAAAGCAAGAGAGCTTTTGTCTGTGTGCCATTTTGTATTCTACTGTTTTCTAGTTTATTTAGTCTACTAGCAGGTACTGTACTAATGGAATTGTGGGATGATTCAGTTGCCCTTTATGAAATTAGCTAATTGGAATGCAGTACGCTAAATGATGACTTAACTGTGTTTATTTTCACACATCTGGTTTACCAAGATGATCATCTATTCTTGTTTCAGAAGGAAGCTGAACCTTGTTTTGTGCTAGTAGTATGACCTGTTTTTCACAACATCGCCTGAAAATGATGTCTTGCATCAGACTGTGTACAGAGGGTCACAGTCATGTTCAAATAGCTGTATTTAAGATAAAGAAAAACGGAAACACCCCTGCAATTTAATGCCAGTAAAAATGGATGGTATGTAATTACTTCCAGAGCTCTTTCTTTCCTTGAAGCCTCCTAAGCTCCTGCAGAATACAGCTTTCAGTAAAGTTCTGGCTTTCATAACTCACTTTGGCCCATGCACTAAAAGCTGGTTTGTATAAACCATTGCAAACTTGTGGATGTGATCCAAAACCAGATAACCTGCAGAAAGTCCACACTGTAGGCTTGATTAGGTGAAGGAAAGTGAATCGAAGCATAGCCTTTCAAAACAAAACACGGCTTTTATATATTTTAAGTTACTAGTACAGAGTTCTGTTCTCATTTGTTTTTGTCTTGGGACCACTGTTCGACCCAATTTAAATTATTATGTACGTCACAATAGGTTTGATTGAAGACCCTTCAGCTCATTTGCTCTTATCCTTCCCGAAAGCCAACTCTACCATCTTCCCATTTCAGCACCTACCGGTTTCTTAAATGAGTCCCAGGTCCTGGCCACAGTCTCCTTCCTGGCAACCTGTTCCAGTTGTTCATTACCCTCTAGAGAAGTACTTCTTGATGTCTGTCCTAAACTCTATCCATAATCCTGAACCAGTCAGCTCTTGTCCTTGCTCTGGCAAAGCTCAAGCATAAGCACAATGGGTTAAATGGCCTCCTTCTGTGCTGTAAACCTCTGAGGTTCCGTGTTGTCTTAGTCCACCTGACGGTGTTGGACTTGGTTATTTTTTAATACCAAGACTGCCTACTTTCTCCTCTGTAACATCACTTGTCTCTGCCCCTGCCTCAGCTCATCTGCTGCTGAAGCCCTCATCAATGCCTGGCTGGCCTCCCACCTCTGTAAACTTTTGAGCTCATTCAAAACTCTGCCTCCTGTATCCTAACTCGCACCAAGTTCCGTTCACAATCACCCTTGTGCTCACTGACTTACATTGGCTCTCAATCCGGCAATGCCTCGATTTTTATATTTAAAAAAATTCTCATCCCTGTTTTCAAATCCCTCCATAGCCTCGCTCTTCCCCATCTCTATAACCTCCTCCAGCCCTACACCCCCCCGCCCCCCCGAGATCTCTGTGCTCCTCCAATTCTGGCCTCTTGCGCATCTCCGATTTTAATCGCTCCACCATTGGTGGCCGTGCCTTCAGCTGCCAAGGCCTAAAGCTCTGGAATTCCCTCGCTACACCTCTCTCCTCCTTTTAAGACACTCCTTAAACCCTACGGGGGAAAAATTGGGTGAGTAGCACCACCTGTTAGCGCCTAAAGAGGCAGTCAGTGGCTGTAGCGCCACTGGCTGCGCCTCCCGCGATATTCAGCAGGGGCGCTAATGGTGGCGTTAGCCATTTGCGCTGCGCCACCACCGATGACGTCATCGGTGTGCGCAGCGCCCCGTTCGCGATATTTGGTAGCGAACGCCGCAGTTGCGCCGTTTGCTACCCGCGCCCGGTTCACGGGGCCTTACTATGCCGGCAGTGGTGCAAGTTAAGGTGGAGGTGCGGGGCGGCTGCCTTTTTTGGCGGCTGCCTGCCAGCACCTCCGTCCCCGGCCTCCTAACACCCCCCCCCCCCCCCCCACCCACGGCATTGCCGGCTGTTTCCCGAGAGCCGGGCTCGTTTGCCGGCACTCGTGAGCGGGGATCGCGCTGTTGCAGGCCCCTCCCCCTTAACAGTGGGAGGAAGGCCTGCAGTACCGCAGTGTGCCGGCGGCACGTTGCGCTGTGATATTCAGTTTCAGCGCCCTAAGAGGGACGCGGAGCGCCTCGAGTCTCGCCCCATGTCCCTCTTGGGGCAATGAAACTGAATATCTGACGATCGCTAAAGCCTCGAACGCTGCGCAAAATCCTGCGCTCAGGCGACTTTTGCGCCACTTTGGCGCCCCAACCCAATTTCTAGGCCTACGTCTTTGACCAAATTTTTGGTCATCTGTCCTAATATCTACTTATTTCTTACATTACAACAGTGACTACACTTCAAAAAGTACTTCATTGGCTTTAAAGCGTTTTGGGACGTCCGGTGGTCATGAAAAGCGCGATATAAACGCAAGACTTTCTTTTTTTCAATCCTGTGAGGCATATTGGGTCGTTTTACTATGTTAAAGGTGCTATATAAATGCAAGTTATTATATTTTGTTAAGGGATACCTCTCTTCAATAATGAAGAGCTGTATCACATCGAGCCGTCTCTCAGTGATGATCCCTCGGAGGTGAGGGTTCAGCCCAGTTGTGTTTCTTTGTGTCGCCGCGAGAGCCCAGATGTGTCATTGTGTCATGGCAGCTGAAACGATGCACTATATTCTGTATGTCACCGAACTTATGTGGATTTGAACCCCATAACTATTTCAGTTTGTTGTGAGGTGCTAACTAGATCTTTAGATCAAATCCATTTCCCACTTGGCAAGTTCTATACACCCAGAGAGTGTATGTGCCTAGTATTTTGACTTCCAGTTTGTATTACCTTGCGCAATGGCATATTGAACTTAATTTGTTACTGATCAACCCAGGTGCCTATGCTATTAAGATCTTGGCTGCTTCTTCAGAGTCCAAGGTCCCTTCAAACTTGGCATTATCTGCAAATTTAACTGCCTTGCACTGAGACTGTGAATTCAGGTCCTTTATGTACAGTAGGCACAGATATGTTGCAGCATGATTTTTTTTTTAAAAAGCAGCTGTAAAAGACTAAAAATCAGATTTACATTATCAGTTCATGCCAGGGTGAATCTAGCAAGGATTCAATGCTGCTGCAAAATTGGTGGTGTAAAGAAGAACAGATTGTACCCTCTCTGAGTGAAAAGTGCCACAGAAATAAACTTCTATATATGTGGTTGGTAGTGATGAATTAAATGGGCTCTTGAGAATAAATCAAACTTTCAGCCAAAATTGAAAGATTTGAACAGAAATTATTTACGCAAGTGTGTATCTGACACACATGGAATTTGAGCACTCTGCTCAATGGCTTGCTCACAATGTTCTAATGTCTGGCATACTAGAAACGTCTGAAGTAAAGGGCCGTAACTTCACAAATTACATCCTGAACTCAACTTTCACCAACGGCTGGGGAAAAACCCTCTTGCCCTTCCCTAAGTGTGGTGACTATGCTGTGGTTCTGTTCCAGGGTTTGCTGGCAGTTTTTTTTTTGTTCAGGTGAAGTACTTTTCTTCATGAGCCCTGACCGTGATGGTGGGCTATTTTACCAAGGAGGACAAAACTGACGAGCCTTAATCTTGTCATCTGAAGATCCAAACGTTTACATCGTTGACAACAGGTCACAAGAATAGTCGGGAGCAGGAACCCTGACTGACTGACTTTCCCATCCATCGGCCACTGACTTTAAGGCCAAGTAAAACGCTGCACTGTTACACTGGCTGCAGTTGGCACAGACCATAACTAGAAGCTGGGATCTTGCTTGTCTTTATGGTGGAGTATCACATCATGCAAGGCATTTGCTCCCTGATCCATTGGGGAATTCCTGGAGGGAGCAGAGAGGTAAACCTGAAATAAAAACAGAAAATGCTGGAAATACTCAGCAGGTGAGGCAGCCTCTGTGGAGAGAGAGAGACAGAGTTAATGTTTTGGGTCAGAATTCTCTCTCCACAGATGCTGCCTGACCTACTGAATATTTCCAGCATTTCTGTTTTTTATTTCAGAATTCCAGCATCCGCAGTTTTTTTTTTTAGCAAAGTAAGCCATTTTTGAAGTCATTTTCAAACCATCAGTGTAGTGACTCATCATCTTGTCCTCAATTCTCATTTTTGGTGGATATTAAAGTTGACAACAGAAACCTTTCATGAGATGATATCCAACTCTCCTTCAGACTGAGCCTTCATGAATGGGATATGTGATCAATTATCAGAACTGCCCTGACTTGGGACGGTGTAGATGGAGGCGCATTCAATTTAATTTTTCTGCCTCAGCAGCCTAATACCTATTTGGGACTGGAGTAGTCATTCTTGTTACAAGCACAAATGGGACTGACCCTAATATATTGGAGAGATGAATTCTCATTAATGTTTGGAGCCAATGTAAAATGAAAAACATGTAGGCCCACTTTAATTTTAAGTTTGTTTAATTCCCTGCATGCATGAAAGATCCTCTGTGTCAAGACTGGGTAACATGAGAATTTGACTCTTCTCGCTCTGGCAGGTCTTTTACTTAAGGCAACTTTCCCCTCCCCCTCCTCATGTCCACCCCTAACAGACTTGGTGAATCTTGTTATTATCTGACCCTTCTGCTTTCACTCACTTTTTTCCCAGATCCCTTGTCGAAAAAAAAAATACCTCCTGTGAAAGGGAATATATCTAGTACATAAATTGTACTTAAAAACATTAAGCAAGGGGCTTGGGTTGACCTGTGCAGTGTGGGTTTCTTGTTTGTCGGCTGGGTCCATTTTCTCATTTTCACAGTTCAGTTGAAAACAAAGGCCTCCTTATCCTTTCACTGAGCTGTGTTCACAAGCGCTGACATCAGCCTTCCCCCAGCAGGCAAATGTGCTGCATTAAGAGTCTACAGGGGAGTTGGGAAGCTTGACAGAAATCCTTTCTCATGACATTTTATTGATCAGTTGCTTCGTATCTGTGTAGAAAGCGAATGCCAAGAGCAATAACAGTTGACACAATGCAGAAAATTATTGGTATGGATTTAACCCCAAAAAGTATTCATTTTCCATTGGCCAATTTTTTTTAAATACAAGTTGTTGTTGTTTACATAAAAAACCTTTTGAACTAAATATTGTATTGTACGGTCAGTAACTTGATTTGCATTTAGTGCAGTTCAGAGGCGATTAGGAAAATGTGCAGCTCGCTGATTCCCTGCGATTGCAAGGGACTTTTATGTTGAAATGGCTGCTGCCTGCCCAGCTTTTCATAAGATAGCCTGCCAAGATTCAGGGGCCCAGGACTTTCTTGTGGGAGGACGTTGGGCTGCCTTCATGCTTTTTGACAATGATTAAAGTGAGGTTAGTACCAAAACCTTCCATTCTATTTTTTTTAAAACAGATGGTAGTTTCATGTTCAGCTGCAATTAATTTTAAAGTTTGAGTCAGTGTGTTCTGTCGAGGTAAAATGATTTGTTCAGCAGTAAGCACTGATCTCCCTGCTGTACCATTAGCTCACAAGCAGTGGTGATTGGAGAAGATACTGTTCTTGCCCCCTCCAGGTTCTAAGGCAGCAAGTTTGAGTCAGTGGAACTTGTATTTCCCCTGGAACCGCCAATAAACTCTTTAGAAAGATACCAAGTGGCCAGAGAAATTGACAATCCTCAGTACAAACTTTCTGTATGTTATTAAGCTCCTATGCCAAGTTACAAGCTTTGATTGACGACAAACACACTCACACACCCACACCCACTAAGTTAAAGTCTCTACTTTTTGCTATATTTTGATGATTAAAGAAGAAAGCAGTCTGATGTCAATCTATTTTTAGCTAATACTGTAATATTACTAGAATAGGAAAATGTAATCTTCTAGTAAACATTTGTTTATTCAGTTTTAAGCAATCAGAAAAATATGCATAAAACCATGAGAATTTAGATCAAAAGTTTTAATTACTAATGGACAAATTAACATTTTAAACTCCCAAGTGCAGAAATTGTCGATAAACATCTTACCTTTACATGTAAACTCTATGGATAATGGTCCAGAATGTGAACCCTGACTGGGCCCCCTTTAGAGTTTGGCGGATTTGAAGGTCCTGGTGTGCGAGGAAGAATACTGTACAATGCAAAACTAGCAGATGCAGCACTGCTCCCGTTTAGCACCTTTTCAGAATGAGCAGCAACTCAGTAAATTAACACAGTTCCAGGACTGCTACTTAGAAAGTGTTCAAAATGTTCTTTTTCTACAAGTAGATAAATGTGTTTTATTTGAAGAGAACACAATTGCATTTTGTTTATTGGGACAATAGTGATTATCATGGGTAAACAATACAAATTGTGTGTGAAGTGTTTTCGGTATTCCATGCTGAAACGTGCGTTATCCTATACCAGCTGTTCAATCGGCACTTGTGGGCACCCCCCCCCCCCCCCCCCCCCCCCCCCGGGTGACAGACTGTAGGAGTTGATGTTGTGGCGTGACGTGTTTGAAGAGACCATATTGATGGATGTGACACTAACATTCATGGAGTGAGGATCTGGTTTTATGATGGCAGCTTCTATCTCGAGGTGGGCCTGTTTTTCCTCATAGTAAGTGTTGAGATGCAGGTCTTATTGCCAGTTGTTTAGAAGAAGGAGTTAACTGGATGTTTCTTTGGACTGAATTATTTTGTCCTTTTAAATTTTTTTTGTGGTTTTTTTTTGGCGTTAATGTTAGAATCTTGTGCTAGTAGTGATTGTTTATTTATTTTTCTGTGTTGGTTGTGAAGCATTTTGGGAGATTTTCAGGAGGCGATAAATGCAAGTTCCTTGTATTGTCAGGTGAGTGTTGTGGATCTGAAGTACGATAGGTTTAATTTGGGAGGGGTAGGGTCGTGGTGTGGCGGGCAAGAAGAGGCTTAAGAAATCTTATTGGTCAGCTTGTTTTAAGTTTGTAGTGGGTTCATTTTTGAAATTGAAAGTAGTGATGATGCTCTCGCAGTGTTTTAGGGAGTCATTGCACTTTGTGATATGGTGTACACCGTGAACATCCCAGGTTTGATCCATGATGTACCCTTCGAAGGATGCTAGCTGCTCGGGCAGTACCCCACCCAAGACCATTTTCATTGCAGTTCCCTCTCCACAATAAATTGTTGCAAAGTAACTTTTTCTATATGGGATATTGACCAGCTAGAAGAAACGCGGATGTTAATGCAGTCCTGAGTTGGTGTTGGGCCAAAATGCTAATGGGTGACTCCCATCACGAGCGCACAAACCAGCCCTAAACCAGCGAGGGGGGCCCCCGTGTACATTCATCAATTCCCGGAACATCCATTTAGGCTTTTTCTCATCCTCTTTTTGTAGAAAATGGCAGACAGGTTGACTGCACAGGGGGTTTGGTAATGCAAAACATCTGAACTGGAAAACTAAGGGGGGTGGGGGAATCTATGGGAAAGCAAAAAAATTGCAGGATGTAATTTTCAGGAAATACAGCGTGATGAAGGTATGTATCTATATTTTATAGATCACGACTGTTACAAGGTATTAACACTCTGGAGGGGAGGTTGAATTACATCATAAATTACGAAAGCAAAGCTTGAGCACGCCACTCAACCCCATTATTACAGCATTGAACAGACTCCCAAACACACTTCACTCACGTTTTTATAACATATACAGTTTAATGTTATTTGTCTTTCTATAGCTTTTGTTATTGGTGGCTTGCTGTTGGAGGTGGTGCCTTCCACAGTTGCTGCATTTTGGTTTGAGCATTTCTCTCTGGCTCTGCATCATGTGACAGGAGGAAGAAGCATTTTAATGCAACCCAACACTGGGGAATATTGAGGTCAGCTGATGGGGAGCAAGGATTTTACAGAGCGAGAATACCATGTTTAACACCTATGCCGTACAGCAACTAAAGATGCCATTCTAGTACAGGAAACTTTGCGATATCCGGCACCGACGGGACCAGCGTGATGCCGATCTATGAAAACTTCCGGACAGACCAGCACTAATGTTGAAGGATATGGAGGTTTTCATCTCCGTATCTGACAACAAACGCTGTTGCTTAGCAACAGCTTGTAAACAGTTGGCCCGTACCTTGGAAGCATCTCTGTAGCTTAGCAACAGCTTCAGAGAGGCTTTCCAGAGACTGACTGTTTTAAAAAAAAAAAAGGCTAGGAGAAGAAAAAAAACCTAACAAAACGGCTGCTGATTTCTGCCATTAGAACGAGGTTTCCGGCCATACAACCTCCGGATAAACCAAAGTTTCCTGTATATATACCATTTCACTAAATTTATTGAATTCTATGCTCCTTAATAGAAAATACTCTTTTATTCTCTTGGGAAGGGTAGTAGAGGAGGAGTAAAAATACTTGAGCTATTTATTAATATCTAGCATATAGCTGGCAGTTGTTAAATAGAAGGTTGTGTAGATTTGATTTATTTTTCTGGTTTAAATACAGCTCATGTAATTCAACAAAGCAGATACTGTCTCTGCAAGTTTGGTGGTTTTATGTGGAGCTTAAATAAGAGGTTAAGATGTAATGCATGTTTGCCTGAGTATCGGACTACAAACCACACATCCTGTGTTCCCCTATGACACATATTGCTGAATATACTGTAATTAAAGAGGTTTTAACAAAAACAGTCGCAAAACCATTGAGCAATCGAAACTGAGGAAACTGATTTGAGCGCGAAAAACGTGTGTCTATGGAAACTGCACTGTTCAATTGAACATTAATATATTCAGCTGTGCAGGTGTTTTAATAATTAAAAACTCATTTAGAACAGCACAGCAATGAGCATCATTTGTGATGGGGAACAGCCCTTCAGTAAGTTTAACACTATGGATACCTGGCTTACTTAGCAAAATGCCCCTTTATTAAGAAACACTGTAATCTGTTGCACCCTCCTTAAAGAAATGTCACAAAGACATGACCTACTTTTTCATTCACAAACTGAATATAGTAATCAATTAACTGTACTTAATCCTTTTCTCTTATTTTGTTCAATTTGTGCTCTGGTTTTGGGCGATGCTGGCAAGACTACATTTATTGCCCATCACTAGTTGCCTTCAAAAGCTGTGGCTCTTCTATTTCCCCCCCCCCCACCCCACCTCTCCTCCAGTAGCCTGCATTGGGAAAACTAAATCGGAGGATTCAAATTTCAGTATTAACCAATTGATCTCCTCTGGTGTTGCTTATGGTAATGCAAGGCCTGGGAACACGGTGGCTAGAGACCGATTGGTTTGAGGGCAATATCGCAACAGTAGAAAATGGAGAGGAATAATTGGGCAAATTAAGAATTTTTCAGCACCTTTATATGTGTTTTAGTACTGATGAAAAGAGCATCCCGGCAGATGAAATATGGGAAATCAACTTAACCCTAATTGCTTGCACACCCTATTTGTTCATATAACAGGAACTACAAGGTGCAGCTAGGTGTAAGATGGCAGGTGTTTTCAACAGGTGCCAGTGATCCACGGGCTGTAGGTGTTGTAATCAGTTGTCAAAATGTTACAGGACAGGATCAATTATTTGCTTGGCAAAATTCTGGAAAACGATTGCTAGCTATATATAATAAATACTGTGTCGTAGTAAGACGATTATCAAATATACATTTCTGGATACAAAACCGGGCTTGCTGGTTACACAGAATTTGTAAAACGACTTGGTTTTTTAACAATTTATATTAAAAATAATTAAGTATCTGGATGGGCATATTGGAGTATGAGGAGTTGATTTAAATAAACTTGTAAGTTAGAAAACGGGAAGGTGCGATCTTGATAACTGGTACCCCTTTGATTTCTATATTTCCAGAATTAGATTGGACAGAGTTCTTATTGTTATTTGACAGTCAAATGCTGGAAAATGCACAACTGTATGTGTAGTTGTAGTCCTTGTCTGGGGACCTGGGCTGCTAGGTTATTTGTATGTACATGAGTGTAGTCTACTAGTACATTCCTGTTATAATCAATTCATTGACTAACATTTGCCTGTTGCTGACTTTGTTTAGCTTTAGCATTACACTGAAATAGATTTCCTTTCCCCCCCACCCCCAATCATTAGTATCTTCCTTGGGCAGAATGATCCAAGTAGTCAATGTCTATAATACAAAACTCCACATGTCCTACCTGGTTCTGTTTCAGAGAAGTAATCGCGGGTTTGCTGCATGTACGCCAGGTTGAAGTAATTGTTTTCTAAAAATGTTGTGATTAGCGAATACTAACAGAATCCATTTATGCAGGACCAAACCTGTCAATGGGGATTTTCGTAAAGATCAACATAGAGAGCGAAGCCGTAGCCCAATAGAACGTGCTGCAGTGTCAACTATGAGCCATCTCAGCAAACATGCCTATGCTGGCATAGGACTACCAAGTATGTCAATGGAACAGCCTCTAGCACTGACCAAAAATAGCATGGATGCAACTAGGACAGTCAACATTGGTGTGGAACGACAGCAGGTATAAACACTGATCTTCTGGTTGGTTTCACATATTACAACATCTTCCTCTTCTACTGTTTTGAAACTCTTGAGTTAGAGGTCTGTTATGCTCATGTACTGAGGTAGATGTGTGTGAATTGACTCATCTTTACTCTGTGGAAATGCCACCCCATATCCAGATTGTCTACGTGAGGAGGGCAACATCCCTTGTGGGAGAATCAGAAAACTGAACTGGTGTCCTGTCATTCAGTGGTCCATCGGATACATTTGCATGGATATTAATGAGATTTGTTACAACTGCTGTCGAGAATAATTGACTCACCTCATTAACTGTATCTCTATGCAACCTCTATTTTTCAATAAAATTATAAATAGTCACACACAAAGTCATTTGGCCCTTATGTTACAACACTGCCACTAAAATAGAGCAATAGAAACCCATCTCTAGGTGACTTTCCCTCTGGAGACCATACCAACACCATAGTGTTGGTTTGGCTCGGTTGGTAGCACTCTCACCTCTGAGTCAGAAGGTTGCGGGTTCAAGTCCCATGCCAGGACATAACCTAGGCTGGTTCTTCAGTACAGTTTAAGGGTGTGCTGCATTGGCGGAGGTGCTGCCTGTTGGATGAGACATTAAACTGAGGTGCACAACCTGTTCAAATGGATTTAAAAATCCTATGCCACTTTTTTTGAAGAAGAACAGGGAGCTCTGTTGTTCTGGCCAACATTCATCCTGAGCCAATATCACCAAAAGCCGATTAACTAGTCCTCAAATCTTATTACAGGAAAGTTTCTGGTATCCGGCACAGACGGGACCGACGTGTTGCCGGTTCATCAACAATTCCGGATAACCGAACGCTGTAGTAAAAGATACGGAGCTCAGAGCTCCGTATAAAGCAACAAACCCTAACAGCTTCAGAACAATCGGCACAAGTTGCAAGCGTCTCTGTAGCTTAGCAACAGCTTCAGCTACACCCTTGCACAGCAACAAATCAATTTAAAAAAAAAAAAAAAAAAAGTAACTAAAAGTAAAAAAAGTTACCTGAACCGACTCCTGAATTTTGCCGGTGGATAGAGCGTTCCGGTTATTATGGGGCCAGTTAATCGAAAGTTTCCTGCACTGTTTGTGGGATCTTGTGTGTAAATGATTTTCTACAAAAATATCAGTGACAAAAGTAACTCACTGATTGTAAAGTGCTTTAGGACATTGAGGTTGTGAAAGTTACTATATAAATGCAAGTTTTTTTCATAGCTGCTGGCAATCTATCCATCCAGCAATGTAGCCTGCTTATACAAGCCTTTCCCTAGTATTGGGGAAGGCGCACGGATAGAAATTAAAAGTGGGAATTTGTGACTTTCGAACAGTAGAGTTGTTTGTGTGTCGCTGCTGGTTTGTGGAATCTGTCCTGCAGTGTAAATGGGACAGATTCCACAGCATCAGCTTCCCCAGTATGTTAACAGAATTATTTCTATTAGAATTTGGCTATTTAAATGGTAATATAAAGGGAGGGGAATCCAAGCCATTTCATTTGAAACTTAAAGGTTTGCTTGTTTATGAAGCAAAAATTCTCACTGTTTACATTAAAACTGCAATGCGCTCTGTCAGTCGTGGTTACCTCACTCTGCATGTATGTGGAACGTGGGTGGAGTGGTGTCATTTTGGTGCATCATGATGCATGATTGACTACCACATTCAGTCCCAATGTAAGTACATAGTGAGTGACTTTAAATTGAATATTGTTGCATTTCCCCTCCTCCCGAACCACAGAATTTTCTGAGCACTGCTGAATTCAGGCATACAAAGTGATTAGTTTTCCAAAACAAATTAGTATTGAGGGAATGCTGCACTGAGAAGTGTTGTTAAACCGAGGCCCTGTCTGCGGTCTCCAGTGGACATAAAAGATCCCACAGCACTCTTCGAAGAGTAGGGGAGTTCTCCGGTGTCCTGGCCAGCAGTTATTCCTCAACCAACTTTACCAAATCATCTTCAAGCCACTTCTCTCATTGCTGTTTCTGGGACATTGGGGCAGACTTTGACCTGGGACGTTTTCATGCCCAGACTCTGCACTGCCCAGCAAGCTGGTGCCTGAATGAAGAGGGTCGATTGAAATTGATTCTCGGACCTCAATGGCTTACTTGGTGCAAGCTTCCGGCATTGGTTGTGCCGAGTAGTGGCCCTCGGGTAATTTCCGGGAAGCGAGGGGGAGGGGGCTTGGAGTGGGCCATGGGGGCGGGGTGATCACGAATCCTGCAGGGTTGGGTGAGCACGCCTGCTCCTCCCAACTCTTCAGGAACATTTTTTTAATTAAAAAAAAATAAATGTCACTACCTACCTTTTTTAGTTTATGGTCGCTGGCGCTGCTGAAGATTCCTGAGTGGGGCAGGCTCATTGCCGACTAATTTCTGAACGAGGTTCTTCAACAGGCATTGGACTCCTTGGGGCTTGATGCCTGTTTCAGGTATCTGCCCAGAATGCCTAAAAAAGAGCCCCACAAATGTAGTAGTGAGATCAATGCCTGTGCAGATTGGGTACAGCTAGTACCATTGCTAAATTAGTATACTTTGGGCAAGGCACATACCACATTGTACCCACTTGTGTACAAATTGGCTGATGCGTTTCCCTACATGACAGCAATGACTACACTAAAAGTGCTTCATTGGTTCTGAATTGCTTAGGGACATACCGAGGTCCTGAAAGATGCTATAAATGCAAGTTTGTTCTTTAACATTTGATTGAACAAATCGGCACGCAAAATTAACATTGGTTTCCAACTATAAATGTAGCATAAGGCTTTAAAGAAAGCATATAGACTCAAGGGGGTGGGAGGGGTAAGTACCTATCAATAGGTCCCAGGTGGTAATTTGGGGAATTAAAAAAATCTAGTCATTGTTTGTGATGCCATTGATGAGGTTTCTTTCTATGGCCTGGAACTCAGTCTCTAAGTGTGAAAAGAGAGACCAGTGGAAAAGAAAACTATCTACAGCCTATTCAGACCGACAGGTGCTGCTGGCATTAAAGTAAAAGGGTCGTTTTCAACCTTTTCTGGGAATTTATTTTTCCCCTAAGCTTCTGAAAGAAAGTGTTATCTACTAAAGCGAAAAAGTGGTATCATTGCAAAAATGTCCTTCATATACAACAACAGAAATAATTTCCTGTAAAGAACTTACATTTCTATAATTCTTTTCACATTCTCAGTACATCCCAAAACGCTTCACAATTATTGGATTACTGTTGAAGTGCAGTCCCTGCTAAGTAGGTAAATGAGGCAGATAGTGTGTGCACAGTAAGGTCCCACAAACAACAATGAATGAATGACCATATAATCTGTGGTGTTGGTTCAGAGAGAAACGTTGGCCAGGACACCAGGAGACCTCCCCTGCTCCTCTTTAGGTTGTGCTGTGGCATCTCTTAGATCCACCTGAGCTGGTAAATGGGAAGTCCTTGGGTTCAATGTCTCATCCGAAAGATTGCACCTCCATCCGAAAGATTGCACCTCCAACAGTGCGGCACACCCTGTCAGCCGAGCTTATGCACTTGAGTCTATAATGCGACAAAGTCAAAATTTTGTGAGGAGCCAAGTTGTCACTTGCCAAAAAACACAGCAAGAATATAGCATACAGATTCTTGAGAATGCCCAACCCAGGCAAACACAAGTCTGACCATGGGGACTACTGGGACCTCTCTGCGGAACCCAGTTTTGAGCTACAAATGGAACTTGCTGATCCTGCATCACCCCAGTGTATTTGCCAGAATCAGATGGATGAATACTGGACTGTACAAAGCAGTCCTGCTAATGATAAATAACAAATGGATTTGTTTAAAAAACAAATTACATACAACTAATGCCGAGGTCAATATTTACATTGATACTAAAGCTGCCCCTTTATAAACTTGGACTACAATACATTACAATGCAATGCATTCAGGGCTTCAAATTTTCCTGTAATTAAATGTTCATATTAGCTATTATTGCTAAGTATTTGGTCTTTGGCTGATTATTGGAATAGTACTAATGCACTGTTTTTTGTCCATTCAGAATCGCCCCTCAGTAATTACATGTGCATCTGGTAACAATCGTAACTGCAACCTTTCCCATTGCCCTATTGCTCACAGTGGTTGTGTTCCAGCAATGCCCCCAAGCTACAGGAGACCCTCAAATCGTAAGTCGCATTTCAGTGATGTTTATGCAAGCATTCTAACTCAATCCAGTCATGCCCTTAGGCCCTGTGTTTTTATTTTTAAAAATACAGTACTTGCCATCTGTGCAGCTTTCCCTTGATCATGTCAGCACTTGCTCGTCAAGTAAAGGGGCCTCACATGAACAGAAGTGAACCAAGTTTTTTTTTGAGCTAAACTTTCTAAGTTTTGCATTACTAAGTTGGTATAGATCTCTTATGTTTGGCTCGGTTCACAAAACCTTTCTGCACTTCTCTATGAAATCTAGTGGTTACTGTATGTAGGGAATGCAGCTTGATACGCGTTACATGGCAAACTCGGATTCTGAATAGACCCAACAACTGGCGACAATATGGGATTGTAGTGCCAAGTGCATGTGAATTAACAAAGCGGGCCCATTGCAACTGGGCTTCAACTGAAGCCAATGTAGGTCATGAGAAAAGATCTTTCATATTTCTCCTGTGGCTTTCAGTTTGCACTGTTGTTTCAACACACCCACTGAAGAAATAAAATGGTGCTCTCATCGAAATTGAAGTACAATTTAAAACATTATCAGGAAATCATTTTTCTACTAAGTGCTTCCACCCTTGTGAAGAAAATGTTAACTGCTTGTTTCACGTATAGTTTTTCAAATTGGCAACTTGTACTGGTGAGTGCCACTAATTGTATGCAGCTGTTAATTACAGAAAAAGGAGGCAAATGCCATCCTATCGCACAGACTGACTGTATCCAGTTACCTGGAACATGGTGCTACTGTAGCAATGATCAAATGCCTTGTAACGTCACTAGTATGAATAGCACCTGCTTCCTCCCCCCCCCCCCCCCCCCCCCCCCCCCAAAAAAAAAACCCTCATAGCTGGTGAAAGAGGGAAATGCCTTCTCTCTCAATGTTGCTGGCACTGTACATTTCTCATTTGGAGTCACACACTCTAAGAACCACCCCCACCCCACAAAGTGTCTCCTTTTATACTCGGCCACAATCACCACTTCTTCCTTTTCCCTCCCCTCTCATTCTATTGCATGTGTCCTTCTCCCATTTCAGTTTTCCCTTTTCCAATTCATTGTGTAATATCTTCGGTCTAAGAACCTAATTTTTAATAGGTGGGTGGGCAATTTGAACATTTTACTGCTTTTGCCATGGGCTCCTCTAAATCTAATTTATATTTTGGGTTTCTCACTGATTTTACCTGATTTTGCATTCGAAGAAAGGGATCCTGTCGACATAATCTGGGTAAATGCAAGATACAGGAAACTCTCGATTTACCGGCACCTAAATAACCGGAAATCTCTGTTAACCGGCAAAATTCAGGAGTAGGTTCAAGTAAGTTTTACTTCATATTAGTGGCCGTTCCTGGATCTGTGGCTGTGTAACAGGGTTCCTGCACCTGTTGCTAAGCAACAGGGATGCCTGGATCTTGTGGCCAGGGTTCCTGCACCTGTTGCTAAGCAACAGGGAAGCCTGGATCTGTTGCTGTGTACGGGGCACTCATACCTTTTATTATATCTCTCTGTAATCCGGACTTTTTGATAAACCGGCACCACGCCGGTCCCGTTGGTGCCGGATAAAAAAAGAGTTTCCTGTACTTGTTCCCGATTAGGATAAAGGTTACTTGAGATTTAATTAAGAAAACAACTGGTTGTTTATTACAAGAACATTGAATTGTTAACTTGGAGTGATCGCAGCAAAACAGGCGGTGGTTATATTCCATAAAACCCAGAGTTATGGGACAGACTACCATCAATCTACAACGGCAAAAAACACAGCAGTCATGTTCTACACATACTTGATACAGGTAACTCTTCCCGCAGTCAGCTTTCAACCTAGCTTCTCCATTTCAATTTTTCTGACATAAAGCTGGTGCTGGTGGAGTTGCAGGCCAAAGTATAAAAGTGTTTGGGTTGGATCCAAAACAAACTTCTGTTCTAGTTCCATCAGCAGTTTACTTCAGCTTCAACCAGAAAATCTGGATAAATGAGGAAATCCTGATCTTACTGGTGCTGAGTTGTGTCCGGTGTGCAGACTTTAAACCTTCTCACAGATGAGGCAAGGCAAATTGGTCATTTAAAAAAAAAAAAAAAAAAAAAATCCCGTCTGGTACAGTTATGATAAATATTATTAAATACCATTTCTTTGAGAATTAAAGCTCATAAATGGCTTTACAAAATAAGATGCTGTGAAGGAAGTTAAATGGTCCGTGCCATTTATAACATTGTCAGAATATCTTGCCTTTTATTGCACTAAGGGAACTAGAACCCCTTTTAACAATTTTCTAATTTTATAAATAATAAATATGTAATATATATAAAATAGTGTATTCCTGTTAATTTTAAATTTCTTTATAAAAGTTTTGAATTGTCTAGTAATTTGAATGAGGTGACTGAGTTAAGCATGGACAGTATATATTTAACTTTTTATATATACTAGTTGTTGTCCTGTGATGCTGCACACAAGGAATCAAGACCAAGTGTAGTCTCCAGGCGAAGCGGCCATTCAAGGGTGTCAGATAATTGGAAAAGGGCATGTAGACTTAATTCCGTCCTCATTTTAAACTCCCATGTTTTGACCTTCAATTTTATATTTCCAATGGTATATATATATGTAAACCTGTCACCCTACATCCTCCTGTCACTGGTGATGCTGCAGTGTCTCCATTGGTAGAAGAGTGTAATTACAGTATAGCAAGCTTACAATACAGTTTCCACTACAGGAAACTCTCTGGTATCCGGCACCGACGGGACCGGGATGGTGCTGGTTGACCAAAAATTCCGGATGACGGAGAGGGTTATCTACTGAGGCTATTTTTAACAAACAAAGAGTCCGACTCCTGTTATTGAGGTGTTCGGACTTCTGACAGCGCCAAGAAGCCGAGTAGTGGCAGTTTGGAGAACTACCCCCACTGACTAACTCGGCCACCGCTGGAGACTCGGACACGGCAACATTTCCGGTTATTGAGGTGTTTTCGGAGTATGAATTTTGCCGGTGAATAGAGAATTCCGGATATTTAGGTGCAGTTTAAACGAGAGTTTCCTGTATATATGGATATAGGAATATATAATGGAAAGGTTGACCGTAAGTGCGTGCATTAGTAAGATTTTTAATATAGATATATTATACACATTAGTAGTTCTCTTGTGGAGTTGCATGCAGTGAGCTGGAGGACATGGTCTGTTGCCTCTGTTACATTGCCTGCTTACTCGCTCTTGTGCTCTCTCTACAGCTCTCTTTCTCCACCTGCACCCCAGCTGCATTTGTTTTCCCTTTTGCTTCTTTCCTGTGTTCTTCTGATTCTCTCTACATTCCTTCCAGTGGGAAGTAATGGGCAGTGTGGCAAAAGGGAATGGCGCTATTGAGAGCTGCAAGTTGGATTTTACAACGGTTGGTGTTTGTAAAATGGAGCCGGGGGGGCGACTGGCAATTTAAAATTTGAGAGGTAGGCAGAAGTGAGTAGAACCATTCGGGCGGAAGGACCGTCAGGAGTGAGCATGGCAGGTATTCTAGTGGGGTGGAGCTGGAAAAGCAAGGCTCGATTTAAAATTTTGGGTGGTAAGCAGAGGGGAGCCGACACAAATCAGAAGCTGCAGTGGGGCAGAACTGGCAAGGCAGAGGGTCCAACTGGGAGAAAGACTGCCAGCACCACCAGAACATCCTCCTCTGTGGGAAAGAGCTGATGGAGCAGCTGCACATGCTGAAGTTGATGCCTGGAAGGATTGGGGTGGAGGGCAGCAGGCATTTACTGGGGCAGAACCTGGTGTAAAGTGCAGATGGGAACATGGTGGGAGAGACTGCCAGGGCAACGTAACATTTTAATTGGGGAAGAGCTTGTTATTTTTGTTGTTGAAAGTAAGCTTTAACAATATATATAAAGAAAATAACTTTTTAAAAATTTCCCTACAATGTTGATCTTCTGTCTTTTGAAATGCTGCACTGGTGGCCTCTTGACCCAGCTCAGCATTTTAGTTTCCTGGCCCTGCTGAATGAACTCTGCAGCTTTAGACGCCCTTCATTTTTGAAATGCTGGCCCGTTGCCTCGTGTTTCCGATGTCTGATTTTCAGGGGAGTGAGAAGCAGTGGGCCGGCATTTCTGTTAACCGTGGCAACAGCCAATGAAGATTAGACAGCAAGGGCAGGAGGCCCTGAGTCTAACCAGAGGGAGACGGGAGGTGGGGTTTGTGAGCCTAGGATCGAGGAGCAGTCATGTGAGCCAGCAGACACCTTGGGTCTTGGGATTGGAGCCCACAGGCGCTGCGGGCCTCTGGTCAGGAAGGGGGAATGGGAGTCGGGGCTGACTAAAAATGGGGGTGGAAAAAGGCCTGGAAGTAAACGGACATTAAGTTAGCTATACAGAAGGAAAAATCTATGAAAATAAATATATTAATCTAAAAATAATACTCACCAGTACAGAAGAAATAAATTGGGTAAAAATAAAAATGGCTTGTGCCATCTCGTATTGGGAGGGTAGATTAAAAATAATAGAAACAGGCATTACTCTCATTGCTAAGTGTCACAATGCATGACAATCCTGACAAAAAGTAAATGTGACAACAGGAAATGTGCAAAGTCATATGAATTTTACTGCATTAGGTGTATGTCTGTGTAGAAAGAGAGATGATAACTAAGATGCAATCAAAATCTTGTAATAAACAAGAGCAGAACCTGAATCAATTACATGGATGGGAGGGGGGATATCAAATCCACTATGGCCTTGCCCCTCCCTATCTGTAACCTCCGCTAGCTCTACAACCCTCAGACTCTGGCCTCTTGCGCATCTCCTGTTTCCTTCGCCTCACCACTGACGTACCTTCAGTTGCCTCGGCCCTAAGCTGTGGAATTCCCTCCCTAATCCTCTCCCTCCTCTTTTAAGATAATCCTTAAAACCTGTCTCTTAGACCAAACTTCTGGTCACCTGTCCTAATATCTCCTCGCATGGCTTGGTGTCACATTTTGTTTGATAGCACTCCTGTGAAGCGCCTTGGGACATTTTACGATGTTAAAGGCGCTATATAAAGGCAAGTTGTTTTGTATAAAGCACATTTGACGCTTAAAAAAACCTGCCTGCAGGATGAAGTGTGTTGGGTATGGGACTACATGTTGTTGGAGTCAGATTATCCTAGGCCAACCTTGCTGAGCTCAAACCACTCATTCCCCGCCTCCCTCCCCCCAATAACCAATGTTGCCAGACCTGGCTGCCTCATTTCCCCCTTGTAGAACCATTCTCTCAGTGCTTTCAACCCCTTCTGACCTCCCCACCTCCTTCCCCCAGTATTAGTAAATAACTTCCTCTTCACCGCCTCCCCCCACCTCCCCAGTGCTGCCAAATCCTGGGATTTTCCATCCCACACTTCACAGACATGCTAACTCTTCTCTGTTCTCCCCCAGGGGCAATGGGACAGCCGGGTCTGGCAGCATTGTTTGGGGGGTGGGAGGTGGTCGGTGATTGGTGAGGTTAGCCCAGGAAAAGCTGCCCTCAGTAACAGTCTGGTGTCAACAGCCTGTTGTTGCAGTTACTACACTCCAGTGCTGTCAAAATCCAACATCTCTGTGCTACAAAAGCCCAGGTTCCACCCTCTCTGCTCTTGAGCCCCACTGCAGTGCTTCCAAATGCCAGAATCGCCTGTCTAATACTGCAAATTCTTTTGAACTCCTTCCTTAGTTCTGCCAAACCTCCAAGACCTACCACCTGATGTTACCAAAGCCCAGGATCTCTTCCCTGTTCTTCCTCAAGTTCACAGGTCCCTGTCCCCTTTTACTCAGTGCTGTTAGACACCGGGCACCTACCCCCAACCTGCTGTCGGAATGCAAATGCCTTGTGGACCACTTCTATTAAGTAGAACTGGGCTTTCGAAAAGGTTGAGATAAAATTGAATACATGGGTAAAGAAATATATAATCAAGTTCTCTGACTTAGTTTTCACGGACAAATGGACAGCCATGGAATTTGATCCCAAAATCCCACAGCACCTTGTTTTTAAAAAAAAAAAAAAACAGTTTATGATTTCAGAATCACCATAAATCAGGAGCCTTAATATATTGTATGTTGTGTGGCAACACCACATTATTACAAAATGGTGTAACCTCCAGCTGATTGAGCAGTGCCATGGGAGATCTGCCATTGTGTGCATTTATCTCTCTTTTTTGTGTGTGTGTTCCAAACAAGTTTATAGGAAAGGGGACCCTGTTCTCTAATGCTGATTATAGGTTTCAACTACTGATTGGGCTGTTTTTTAGTTTTCCCCCCATTTTCCCTCTCTTCTGTTCTGATGGGAATGACTCTTTTTGAAGTATGATTACACAGCAGCTTTCTGTTAATTCACACAAGTGTCCAATCTTCATGTGTGAGCCCCAGACAGTGAGTGTAGGCTGGAGTGAGTTGGAGCTTACAGAAGAGCCACCAACTTGAGTCTTTTGGCTTACAAATGCCTGTGCAAGCAACATATGCAACCAGCTCTTGTATGTTCAGTGTGGATCACCACCTGGGGCCAGGAAACATGCTGATCCCAATGCAATGTAATGGGAGCCACTCAGAGGAGATACCCGCATGGAGAGAGGGACTAGATTTAATGTACTCTCCTATTCCCCTCAGATTTGTTCTTTCTTAGTTGGGGAATTCAGCTCAAATTATGATCACAAATAACATCAAAGCTCTGCTAGTTTGGGTGGAACAAGAGAATCTATTTGTGATCAACCGTTGGAAGATGGGCTTTGTTACTGTGCTGTTTGTAATGGAGTACTCGCTGCCATTCCGTAACCGCACATCATTTGTAATGAGTGACTACTTTTGTGTGAACTAGATAGAGAGTGTGTGGGATTTAAGTGGCCATGATAGATACTTTCATTTTAATCCAGTTTTGTTTTAAGTGATTTGGGAATTATTTTTCTGTTCTGATAATGGGAACAAAATTTGAGACAATGTTACTTTAATCTGGCATGATTTACCCCCTCCCCACCACCGCCTTTTAAATTGTGATCTTTTTTACAGCCTCCATAACTACTGCTACAACTTGTGATCCTGTTGTGGAAGAACACTTTCGCCGAAGCCTTGGAGAGAAGTACAAACAGCCAGAGCCTGTGACGAATTCGGTTTCCATCACAGGATCAGTCGATGATCACTTTGCCAAAGCTCTTGGAGAAACATGGCTTCAAATCAAGGCTGCCAAAGATGGAGTTTCTAGCAGCCCTGATTCTGGTTCAAGAAGGGGACAGTCCTCGCCTTCATCCCACATGGTCAATCACAATCACTCCCCTTCGGTCGTTTCATGAGGAGTGGACCACGTTGCATTCTGTGCTGAGTGAAATGCATGGTTTGACTGAGCTTGAACACTGCTAAATAAATGGGGAGGGGGATTTTTTTTAACTAGACACTTTTGTGTATTTGCTTAGCATTTGCAAAAGGGTGCCCTAAAAAAAAATAGCAGGAACTATTCATATAAATTGTATGATGTAGCATCCTAATCTCCTGCCTCAGTTACCAAAGAAACCTCTGATGCAATTCTGCTGCCCCAAAAAGCCATGTTAGGATTGGTTGACCCAAACGCTTTGGCCTCTGCTAGTTCCTTTGACTAGAGTTTGTGTGGTTTGCTTACATTGCTTTTCTGTTATGTAATTTTGTATGTTTATATACTTGAAAAGAACTGTATGTCTGATTTGCACTATTGGGGAGTGGTGAGGTTGCTTGTCAACTTTACATCAGATTTTCTTGTTTTGTTAGATGGCAGACTGCTGACAATGAGGGCTTAGTATGATGTGTATTGCGCTTTACAGAGGCAAAACAGCTTTGGAAGGGAAAGTCTCATACAGGTATAAGCCTTTCTTTAGCTTCAGATTACATTTTGTGCTTGGTGCTCACAACTGGACTGCATTTTTTTTTCAAAGAACACGGGCATTTTGTTTTCCTACACCCTTCATCTGTATTTGTCAGCTTGTTGAAATAGATTTGAGATATGAAGGTCAATAGTGCTTCTATTAAAGTAGCTGCATGATTTTTAAAAATAGCTGGTATCTATATTGTATAGGCGTAACGAAAATTAATACTAGAGCTTTTTCTTCAGAATTGTAGTTTATTTTCATCAATAACAGTCCTAGATACTTACTGCTGGTACAGTTTTACTCAATGACATTTAAGCATGTATTCACACTGGTAGAAGCCAGCAAAAGAGGATAGCCTCAGGAAAGGCCCGCATATAATATTCAATAGATTATAAATTCCATGGTACAGGCGGCAATAGCTTTTGTGCATGACTGAATAATCAATGCATAACAAATACAACCTGCTTAATAAAGTAATAAACAGTCGCTCCCATAATGTCTGTAAAATCAAACTGAGATTTACAGTTAAACAAGTCATTACTTTATTTGAAACAAAAAAATACTTGGCTTGGCTTTAATGTGGTAATGCAGATTGTCATGGCTTGCAGAGTACAATTTTTTTTATGCTTACTCTAGTCCTGTGCCAAGGTGTACATTCCTCCAATAGTATAATGCTATTTTGTTTGCTGAATTAATAGCTACTACTACAACTAGAGGCAGAGGTACAGAAAGCAGCTGTGTAATGCTTAATAGCTTCCCAATTTAGCCTTTGCCTTTGAGAAAGTCACACATGCCCATACATTCCGTCATCCCAGTAAAACCATACACATTTCATCGCCACCTTACTGGGTAGTTACCGCTTGTCTGCTTTGGCATTCAGTACCCTACTCTGTAGGAAAATCACTAAATGAACACTTTTTATATAGGTAACTATAAGACCATCATTACGCTGTGCGTAAAGAATGTACAAAAAAAATTCGTAGGTATTTTTTGAGGAACAATTAATTTGTTAATGATATGTAGCTATTTAATTTTCCCTGTCCTTTTTGTTGTAATCATGCAGTTTTTTTTGTTTGGAGAAAAAAGTTGATCTTTTTTGTTTGGTGTAGATTTGTCTGTTATAAGGTAAAAAGTGCAGGAACACAGTTATCTATGGAAACACTGCATTAGCATTAATAGCCACTAGTTCATTACTGCTACAGGCTACTGAGCATTATAATGGGAGAAGGCTGTAGATGCTGTCTGTGGACTCTATGCGTCTGGTTACTTGGCTGTTTTTTTAATGTGAGACAACTGAACAAGAATACAAACAACAATCCAGGGATTGTGGACTAATTATAAATTTTGTGGAGACTGCAAAAACGTTCTAAAATGTATAGACCAGGTTTGTCTACAACTTTCGTTACTACAGAGAGCAGAAATATCTACAGTGTACTTACTGTTAGTTTCCGTTTGTAAATTTGAACTCTATCCCTCTTGTTTGCGGCCTTGTTTCACCCAAAATGGAAAAAAAGCTTTTGACAGGCCACTTTTTGTACTTAAAGTAGCCTCAAAGAACAATAAAGTGCTCTTAAATCATTATGTCTCTTGCATTTTCATTGAGATTTGTTAACCTGTTCTTTTTAGATCAGCAAGTATGGAAAATATTGCAACCAAAAAGTAAAATTTACTAAGTACCAGCTTATGGTGGGAGCAGCAAAAAGTTGCAATCTTCTACTTCAAAATAAAATGTTGCAATTGAGGAAGCCACTTCCGTCCTGACATGACCTGAGAAGCCACTAGGAAAATCCATTCAATTTTGATGGCTTTGCTATTTTAAATCAATAGAAAGTGACGTAAGCCATAGGAATCCGTAATTCCCTAGCGAAGGTGGACATTATCTCGGAACCGAAAGAAGGGAACTTTGGCTCAACTGAAATTGTGTTGAGAGGATATTGTACGAGGGGTCTGTATCATACGGCTTTAGATATTACTAGTGACGATGACCTTATTACTCATGAGTGAGAGATACAGGTTACCTGAGCCAGTGACATCAGAAAATGTTAAACAGAGAACTGCATCATTATATTAATACAACAAAGATTTTAAACATTGTTAATATAATTTAAAATTGAAAACTATGCTGCATTTTCTTGTGGAATAATTTCTGTTGTGATGGAAAGTTATTATGTGAAATGCCCTTTTAGTCCTTGGGGCAGGGCAGGGCAGGGCAGTACAATCATCTCGATCAATGTAGAGATCATTTCATGGGGTGCAGTGGTGAGACTGACTCAAGTCTCTCGTTCCTCCTTCAGGCCTTTCTGTCGACTGTTTCTGTACTATAACAGGACTGTTGCTGTTGGCCAATGCATGAGATTCAATGGCTGCTTCAGCACCTCTCGAATGGGAATTCCAAAGAAGCAACATAATATCCCGAACAAAGCAGTCACTGGGATATAGAAGAGGGGTTGTGACGGCCTCAGCTGAAATCTATAATTCCAAGTCTAAATTGGACAACCACTTGTATTCAAATTGCATATCAGCTGGTGGAGAGAGCAAAGCATTCAGATTCTGGCTTCATGTAATATAAAAATTACTGTTATTGAACTTAGACTTCACTCTGTTCAATCTTGGTATCTGTGAAGGATTTATATTTTTACACAACATCACAAATCTCTTATCTTGCCTATTTTTTCAGTGCAGTAATTGTCTATTGTATAATCTTACCCGCCACTGGTGCAGTTTGCTCAAATAACTTGGGGGAAAATTAAACCGAAGCATTTTTAGAATTTGTATTGTCATAGTACATTTACTAACCACATCTAATAAATTCAGCACACATTGGGCCGTATTTTCCGATCGGAGGCTTCCTGTGTGCGGAGGCCTCCGATCTGGAAAAAATCTACCTGAGGGCTCCCGAGGTGCGTCTACTTCCGATCCTGGGTCTCCAAACTCGAAATGTGCAGGGCCCACGTATCCCAGAGGCGCATGCAGTTTGCAAGCGTCCCTAGGATCACATGGGCCATGGGGAGCCAATCAAAGAAGGAAATCTCCCTTCATACACTTGACAGATAGACCAGTCAAATATATGAATGGAGATCACCCCAAAATCACTTTAAAACATTAAATTAAAAAAAAATTTAATCACATTTTTAAATTTAGTTGAAATTACAATAAATTAAATATTTTAAAACTTTTTTTGAAAAAAAGAGTTTTTTACGAGGCTAAAAATAAACTTTTAAAAAAAAGTATTTTTAAATGATAAATGAGTATAAATTTTTTTAAACTTTTTTTCAAATCTTATGCTGGTAAAAGTAGGCCTTACGCCTGCTTTTACCAGGTGTAAGATTTCTAAGGGTTTTCTGCGGGCGGAGGTTCTGCAGAAAGCGGAACTCTCCACCTGCAGAGGCCCTTCTCCAGGGCAGGTGTTCGATCTGTCAAGAGCATTCTGAAATGCCTGAAACCGGCGCGTACACACCCGTAGGGATCGGAATATACGGCCCATTGTCTATTGGGGTGATGGAACAAGGGGGCTTTGCCATACTACTATACATGCGAGCACATGGATTTTTATCCCTCTTATCCTCTTTAAAAATGATTTTTACATGAATTAAAGATAATAAACTGAATAAACATATTTTAACCTGAAACTGTTAACCCCACTGAAAAGTTCAGAGGGAGGAGGATGGGGAAATGCTGAATAACTTAATTCAGACAAGGATTATTGTACCTAAAAGTAGATTATCTATCTTCATTTGTCATATTCTGTAAGTAGCTGGTCAGCTTAATCAGGAAAAACTAGAGGGAACCTTTTTCCTGTTTTGACCGCATGAAATCACCATTTTTCCATCTCTTTCAACCTCCCTGGGACATGCAGCTTCTACAACAAAGAGTACAGGCCTTGCTGCCAGACCACCATCAATGTTCTCAGCTTGCAGGGGATCTTTCCCTCTCTTCCCTACTGGAAGGAAGCAGCTGGCCTTCACTCGGAGCTCCCAACAGCAGAACAGGATGGGGGTGAGGAACATGGCAGAGTAGAGGGAATTAAATATGAATCTTGTCGAGGTACAGTAGCGTTGGCGTAATGCTACAGGACTAGTAATC